>NC_142490.1:6792089-7401779 GCF_965113065.1 Corylus avellana | reverse complement strand
GGCAATGTTAAGTTACCAAAATGCCATTTTTGGAAAAAAAAATATCATATTAAAACAAGCAAGCAAAACGGCGCCGTTTTGCTTGAAATTAGGATTTCCTTACACTTACCAAAATGATGCCACTTTGGTAAGTGTTGGGAATTAAAAGAAAAAACCCTAGACCCCACGCAGGTGACCCACGAAAAAACCCCCAACCCCAATTTATCTTTCTCCCCAAAACCACCGGCCACCACGTCGTCTATCTCCGACAGCCTGTAAATCTTACCCATAACTCAATCTTTTTATTGTATTTCATGGTATAGCTGTCGGATCGGTGTTGTTTATCTACGAACGTGATTTTTTTGTTTGATTTCTACAATGGGTAAGAATTTTTCGGTGGCGCTTTGTAGCTAGTGGATGGTGTGGCCGGCGGTGATGGATGGTGATGGCAGGGGCAGTCGTTTTGAGAGAAAGAGAGAGAGGGGCGTTGCGTTTTTTTCACTTGAGGGAGAAGGTTGCTGGAAATAGAACGATGTGGTGGTCGGCGGTTTGGGGGAGAGAGATACACTGGGGTTGGGGGTTTTTTCTGCGTGGTGTCTAAAGTTTTTTCTTTTTATTCCTAACACTTATCAAAACGGCGCCGTTTTGGTAAGTGTAAGGAAACCTTAATTTTAAGCAAAACGGCGCCATTTAGCGTGCTTGTTTTAATATGATTTTTTTTTTCTAAAAGGGCATTTTAGTAATTTACTATTGTCAAAACGACGTAATTTTGAATTTTCCATCATATTTGACAGTAATGACTAACGGAGTAGCCAAATTGCAACTGTTTGGTAGTTAGGGGGCTACTTTATCACTTTTTGAACATTAGGGAGCTAAAATGAAAACGGCTGGTAGTTTGGGGGGCTTTTTTATATTTTTCTCAAAAGGGCATTGTAGTAACTTACCCGTAACAAACGACGTCGTTTTGCAGTTTCCGTCCAAACTGACGGTTTTGACTAACGGAGTGGCCAAAATGCAATAATTTGGTAGTTTGGGGGGTTACTTTATCACTTTTGGAACATTAGGGGGCTAAATCGAAAACGGCTGGTAGTTTGTGGGGCTTTTTTATATTTTTCCCATATTTCTTTGAAGATTGAGGCATAGATATGCTTGTATTCCTTTCTTTTGTAAGGTTAGACAGAGTGCTTTGCCTTAAGGGGTGGTTTATTAGCCTTTTATCATAGCAGTGAAGAATAAATGAACTAAAACAATGTACAGTTTTTCCAACTCCTAGAGCTGCAATTAAATAAATTAACTAAAATTTGACCTTATATAAAATTCAAGCCATTGATTCTTACACACACAAGCTTGAAAACACACACAAAAACGATATATCTGGATCAAACAAAAGCATCACACACAAACAATGCTAACAAGGTGGCAATTATGGAGTCTCACCAAAGCCTCAAGAAGATAACATTAATGATGACTCTTAATTAGCTCTATTTGGTGTCTCTTCTCCTTCTTGTAGCAGAATCCTACATATGCTGAAAAACAGGGGACGTAAACAGACAACTCCAGCCTTACCAAACCAAAGTCAGAATCACATAATTAATTAAATTGATGAATTTATTTACAAAAAGAATATTAGTGACTATATATATATATATATTGTTTTCAACAATGAAAAGATCAAAGGACTACATATTTATAATTAGAAATATGTTAAAAGTGAGAATAGAAATGAAAAGAGAAAGAACAGTATACCTTCAAAGTGGATGATATCATTACTTGAACCCACGAATCAGTAATCAGAAATCACTAGCTTACAGCTAACCGCCCTCTGCAATTCTTGAAGCATCTGTTCCAATTCTGGGTTGGGGCTTAACACCTCCACCTTTTGCAAGGTAGTCAAACTCCAAAGTTCCGGAGGGAGTATGGTCAATTTACGGCATGCGCTGATAACCAAATATCTAAGGCATGGCATTGCACCTTCCTCCTGTTTCCATTCTTTTAATTCTGTCAAATATCGCAATTTAAGGACTTCGAGTCTAGGAAATGAATCTCCAGAGATGTGCAGATTACCAAACTGGGGAGGGTCAATTATTTGAGGAGGGCGACGCCATTTTATTTTTAGTATCCGAAGATTGAGAAGGTTTCCCAGCACTATCATGCCGCCACCGTTTGTAAACCCAACATCTGTTAAGGTTAGTTGAGTGATTGTCAATGGAAATGAACTCGAATCACTAGGAAGCTCTGGGAATTTCCTGAGTTTCAATTTTTGAAGATAACCTAACTGGTGAAGGCCTTCCAACAATTCTACTCGTTGAAATGGAAAGGATTTGGAGGTTTTTTTGTTTTCTTTAAAAAAGAGCCCCGTGTAAATAAATTCTAATGTTAGTTCCCTTACACAAGGAAACTTATCCAGTGCGATAGAATAAGTATGCGCTCCATCGTTCCAAAATGTTGAAATGGAAAGGATTTGGAGGTTCCATAGAACTTCATCCAAATGGTAAATATACTGCCGGAAGTCTTCCAGATACAGATTCCTTAAACTCTGCACCTTAAATATCCTGGTTATCCTACTTTCTGGATAATCTTCTTCAAAATATCCACCCTCTATGACAAGTGTTTCTAGATTCCTAACGTTACCAAAGGAATCAGGAGAAACAAATGCTAACTCAGATAAATTTATCCTCAAATACCTCAAGTGGATCATTGTTCCTATGCTTCTGGGAATTGAGTCGAGTTCTATACACTCCAACTTAAGCACCCGAATCAACTTGAAGTTTTTGACAAACAAATTCAAGTCTCTATCTCCGACATCGCCAAAGAACAACAAAGAACGAGCGCATGGAGGATCAGAGAAGTTTAGGACATTGAATACAGGAAAACTACTATCACCATGGAAGGATAGTCTACGAGGTTTGATGGGGAATGAAAGGTTACCGGCTCTGAGTAGCTCAAGAAATTTGTCTTCCTTACTCTCGGATATGCAGAGGTCTCGCAGAAGATCATGAATACGACATTTCTTTACGCCTCCAGCTGTCGCCCTCCTACTCACTTGGATCAAGCTTCGATCAATGAGATCCTCCAAGTAATCTTCGGCAACATCCTCTATGCTTCTATTGCCAGTGTGCTGTATAAATCCCTCAGCTGTCCATAGGTGGATCAATTGCCTTGCAGGTATCTCAAAGTCTTCCGGGTATACACCAAAATACAAAAAGCATGGTTGCAAGCGTCGAGGTAGGTTGGTGTAGCTTAAGGCCAAAATGTCTTTGCAGATTGGATTAGCCTCAGTAAGGTACCAATTTACATTGCCAATTAATTTGGACCATTCTCGGGATGTCTTCTCTCTATTTGCTAAAAGGCCCCCTAAAACCACAATGGAAAGTGGTAAGCCACGACAATCATCTGCGATTTTTCTCCCTAGAGTTTCTAACTCGGGAGGACATGTTCTTCCCCGAAACACTTTCTTACTAAAGAGTTCCCAACTTTCGTCTTTGTCAAGAAATCGGAGAAAGTAGGGAGGAGTAGGGCTTGCATGTGAAGCTACTTCTTTTATGCGGCTGGTGATCAATATTCTACTTCCATTCCGATCATCAGGAAAAGCAGTTCTTGCCTCATCCCATAATTCAGTTTTCCAAATGTCGTCCATGACTATTAGGTAACTTTTTCCTTGCAAATATTTGAACAAGTGCTCTTTTAATTTTTCTACACCCATGCCTTCTAGTGTCCTCCACAGATCTGATATTTTTATACCCTTTTCTTCTTCTAATATCCTTTGCAGTTCTAATATTTTCATCTGTTTCAAAATTTTAAGCAAGAGCTCTTTAATTCTAAAATCTTGAGATACATACACCCATGCACGGCACTCAAAGTGCCTCTTGACGCCAACATTGTTGTAGATTTTCTTGGCAAGAGTTGTCTTCCCCAACCCGCCCATGCCAATAATCGAAATGACGTCAAACTCACGACCCCCTTCAGTAAGTTGCTTCACCAGTGTCGATGAGTCATCAACGAAGCCCACCACATCATCTTCCTCAACTTCTCTCCTACGCTTGTGTAGTGCCTCTGTGGCCGCTGCCGCCGCTGCATCTACACTCTCTGTGGCTCTTTCAATGCCATACCTTCGTCTATTGTCGTAGATTTCGGTGATTGCATTCTTGATGACTGTAATCTTGTTTCCAACATCGCGAAGCATCATTGCATGCTTGGGGCTAAGAAATATCCTCCCCACCAGGCTCCGCCTGCTGTGTGTTAGGAAATTAATCCTATTTCCCAAGACCCGTGAGATGCGAAAAATAAGAAGAATGCGGAATAACAAAGATAAGTAATCACACACGACACAAAGATTTAAGTGGTTCGGCTTAACAAGCCTACATCCACTGGCGGAGACGACCCGGAGAAAATCCACTATCAAAAGATGGAGTACAAAAATAGTAGAGAGAAAATCACTCAGATCCCAAAGCCCCAATACACCCAAATCTCACTATCACACAAGAAAGATTATTCCCAAAATAGAATACAAAAGACAGATGTACAAACTCTTCTTTTGCTGGAACAGATGGCGGCTGATCTCTATTTTCTTCTCTCACTCTGCAGCACCCTTTTTCTTCTAATCACTTGTTTTTGGCTCCTCCAAAAACCACCAAGAAGAAAACACCGTTGCTGCCCTTGTACCTCCTTCTCTCAAATTCTCTCTTTTTCCTCCTCCCTTTGGTGCTTTACGTTTTTGGCACACACAAATTCACCTTGTGCTTTGTTCCTTATATAGAAGCTTTAACTCTCCTTTTACATGTTGGTCTAGGACTCCTACTATAAGTCAAACAAGGAGTCCAATTACACATAGGAGAAGGACTCCAAATCAAACTTGGACAAAAGTCTCCTAAACCCAAAAGGAGTAGAGAACTAGTGGGGCCCACGTGTGATGGGTGGCAAGTCACACCTAACAATCTCCACCTTGACTTGAATCCCATCAAGTCTACCAAAACGTGTCTCCTCCAGATGTCTCCGCCTTAGCCCCTAAGGGCAATCACACTCTACAAGTGTCCCTCAAGTCCAAGCGCCTCTTGAACTTGAGCATAGGACCTGATTTAGACATAACACCATGCCTCCCTATCAGCCCCGTCGACCATACAGCTTTCTCCGATGACTCTTTCTTCCTGTAGACCCATCTGCACCCTTTAGCCTTCTTTCCCTTGGGTAATTCTGCCGATTCCCAAGCTTTACCTCTCCGTAGTGACTCCACCTCTTTCAGCATACCATCTTGAGTAGACGATGGATCTCCACTACAAGCCGTTAGAGCAAAAGAAACCATATCTTCAAAGCCATACCTCTTTGTTGCTTTTCGATCACGTTTCTCTTTGCCTCTTGCTAAAGAATAAGACTCTTCCTTGTGCTGTAAGTCTCTTGAAGATTCTCTGTCATCACATTCATCCGTGAGTGAATACTGTTCATCAAGCTCCACCTCCACGAATTGTTTCTTTATCTGCACTGTACTTTCAGAAAGCTCATCTAAGTTAACAAACTCAGACTTCTTCGATTCATGCTTTGTAACTTCAGGTTCTGCACTTGACCCATCCTTGTACATAGCACATTCATTAAAAGTCACATTCCGACTTCTAATGATCTTTCGATTTTGATCATCCCAAAATCGATAACCGAAGACCTCATCTCCATATCCAATGAAGAAACACTTACTAGATTTACCATCTAGTTTACTCATAGCATCAAACTCAACATGGACATACGAAGCACAACCAAAAACTTTCAGATGTGAAAGATTTACCTCTTTTTCACTCCAGACTTCTTCCGGTAGTCTATGGCTCAGGGGAACGGAAGACCCCCTATTTATCAAGTATGCAGCAGTGCTCACTGCATCAGCCCAGAAAGTCTTTGGTAACCCAGCATGCAACCTCATACTTCGAGCATGCTCATTGAGGGTCAAGTTTATACGCTCAGCCACGCCATTCTGCTGTGGTGTTCCCGGGATAGTTTTCTCCATTCTAATCCCATTCACTGCACAAAACTGTTTAAACCCCCTGTCTTCGTATTCTCCTCCATTGTCTGATCTCAAACGCTTGAGCTTCAAGCCTGTTTCAGTCTCAACCATGGCCTTCCATTTCTTAAAAGTCTCAAATACATCAGATTTACTTTTCAAGAAATAAACCCATACCTTCCTGCTTGAGTCATCAATAAATGTGATGTAATACCGCGAGCCTCCAAGAGATGCCACTGGTGCGGGACCCCACAAATCCGTGTGTACCAGCTCCAACTTTCCAAGCTTAGGTGCTTTGCCAACTTCCGCGAAACTCACCTTCTTCTGCTTCCCTATGATGCAGCCTTCACACAAATCAGACTCAACTGACTTTAACCCCGGTAGTTTCCCTTTTGACATAAGTACCTTCATCTCTTTCCCGCTCATGTGCCCAAGCCTTAGGTGCCATAGTTTTGAGTCAGCAGTCATATCTACAACAGCATCTGTATCCTTGCTGTTCGTGGTCATATAGAGAGTATTTGTTTTATGACCAGTAGCCAAAATCATGGCTCCCTTGCTGACCTTCCACTTTCCACCATGGAAATGAATTGAATGCCCTTCTTCATCAAGCTGTCCTACTGAAATCAGATTCTTCTTTAGTTCAGGAACATGCCTGACCTTCTGTAGCTTCCATACCGAGTCACTGTGAACTTTAATGCGAACATCGCCTAGGCCCACAACATCCAGCGCCGTTCCGTCAGCCAAATACACCTTCCCGAAATCTCCAGCAACATAGTTCTCGAGAATTTCACGGATCGCTGTCGTATGAAAAGATACTCCTGAGTCTAAGACCCAAGAATCAAGGGGACTGTCAACAGAAAGAAGTAGGGCATCATATACTTCTTCTGTCACTACGTTTGCATAATCATTCTCAGTCTCCTTCCACAGTTCCCTGCAATTCTTCTTGTAGTGGCCAGTCTTGCCACAGTTCCAACACTCAGGTTGTTGGCCGAATCTGAATTTGCTTCTCCCTTTTCTGGAATTTGATCTGCCTTGACCAGAGTTTCTATCTTGTCCTCTACCCCGAGTCTCGAGGTTTAAAGC
This sequence comes from Corylus avellana, assembly GCF_965113065.1. NCBI lineage: Eukaryota > Viridiplantae > Streptophyta > Magnoliopsida > Fagales > Betulaceae > Corylus > Corylus avellana. The sequence goes on along the minus strand of NC_142490.1, from coordinate 7,394,737 downwards.
AGCACCAGAACAAGAGGCTTCACCCGCATCTTTTCTGCGAACCTCTTCACTGAGAATCAAATCCCTGATGTCTTCATAGCTTAGTTTACTCTTTCCTACAGAGTTATTCACAGCCATCCTCACTGCTTCCCAGCTATTGGGCAAAGATGCCAAGACGATCAACGCGCGAATCTCATCATCAAAATTAATTTCCACCGAGGACAATTGATTTGTGATGGTGTTGAACTCATTGAGATGATGTGCCACCGAAGCTCCTTCCGCCATCTTTAGGTTGAACAATTTCTTCATCAGATGCACCTTGTTGTTAGCCGACGGCTTCTCATACATGTTTGACAAAGCCTTCATTAGACCTGCTGCGGTCTTCTCCTTTACAACGTTGTGCGCAACTGATTTTGACAATGATAACCTGATAACTGCCAGGGCTTTACGATCAAGAAGAGCCCACTCGCTATCATCCATGTCGTCGGGTTGTTCTTCCAATAGAGGTTGATGAAGATCCTTCCCATAAAGAATATCTTCAATTTGTACCTTCCAAAACCCAAAATCTTTGCCGTCGAACTTCTCGATTCCCATCTTTCCTTCTTCACTTGCCATCGCTCCCACTCGAACCAACAACTTTGATACCAGTTGTTAGGAAATTAATCCTATTTCCCAAGACCCGTGAGATGCGAAAAATAAGAAGAATGCGGAATAACAAAGATAAGTAATCACACACGACACAAAGATTTAAGTGGTTCGGCTTAACAAGCCTACATCCACTGGCGGAGACGACCCGGAGAAAATCCACTATCAAAAGATGGAGTACAAAAATAGTAGAGAGAAAATCACTCAGATCCCAAAGCCCCAATACACCCAAATCTCACTATCACACAAGAAAGATTATTCCCAAAATAGAATACAAAAGACAGATGTACAAACTCTTCTTTTGCTGGAACAGATGGCGGCTGATCTCTATTTTCTTCTCTCACTCTGCAGCACCCTTTTTCTTCTAATCACTTGTTTTTGGCTCCTCCAAAAACCACCAAGAAGAAAACACCGTTGCTGCCCTTGTACCTCCTTCTCTCAAATTCTCTCTTTTTCCTCCTCCCTTTGGTGCTTTACGTTTTTGGCACACACAAATTCACCTTGTGCTTTGTTCCTTATATAGAAGCTTTAACTCTCCTTTTACATGTTGGTCTAGGACTCCTACTATAAGTCAAACAAGGAGTCCAATTACACATAGGAGAAGGACTCCAAATCAAACTTGGACAAAAGTCTCCTAAACCCAAAAGGAGTAGAGAACTAGTGGGGCCCACGTGTGATGGGTGGCAAGTCACACCTAACACTGTGCTCTGCAACCTTGAGGATATACATATCAATAACATCCTCAGCCTCGTAAGCCACCTCCCTGATCTGTCCGACTACCTCCTTCACTATTGGATGCTCATTCCGTTTTCCCACGGAGCTCTCCAGGAAGATATTTATCAGCCTAAGCTCCCTATGAAGTGACTTGACTTGATCCTGCACTCCACCAAAGAAATTTGCTTCCTTTTCGAGTTGCTGGGACAAGTACCCTACGAGGAAATTAACAACATAGTCGGCCATATTTCCTTATAATACTCCCTCCCTTAAATCTGCTAGAAATGTTGGAAAGCTGCTAACAAACTGTTTGTCTCTCTCTCTCTCTCTCTCTCTCTCTCTCTCACTGTATTTGGTGTTTACTGTTTCTTGGTTGCAGATGGTAGTGATAATTAAGGAAAAAAAGAAATAAGAGGGAAGGAAAGAGACCCTTAGGGATGTGAAGAAAGGGTTGCTCAATTTGGCTATGGGAAAGACATTGACAGTCTACAGTGAAGCAATTTTCGGTTGATTGGGGGAAAGCTGGGGGTGGTGGGTAGGGAAAGAGAAGAAGGAATGCAGAGTACAAAAGATGGTGAATAGGAAAGCAGCTCGATCCCCACTCCTTGACGAGGAAGATAAATAAAAGTTGTTGATCCTCTGTTTTTCTCTTACCATAAGAAGTCGTTGCTTTCTTTCTAGTCAACATCCTTGGTTTTTTTTATTTTTTTATTTTTTATATTTTTTTATTTCTGGGCCATTTCAACCATCCTTTTTTGTCTTTTTTTTTCGGGGTCGACCTTGTTGCCGACATGTAAGATTGATTCCCCGATTGAAAAACACCATCATTGCACCGTGAACTACGGGGATTCTTCATGACCCTTACGGTTTAAACTTTAAACTGACCCCATATGTTGGCTGTTTCCAGCCTACCAGGGGCACGATTGCTACAGCAATCATATTCCATTCATCATGTATGACTAAATTTTAGCTAATAGCCTAATATTAATGACTTTTATTCTTATTATTATTATTATTAAGTATAGATTGTTGAGCTTAGCAATGTAGCAGCTTAATTAGCAAATTCTTAGTCACCTTGACTAGCCGGATGTAGGGTCTTTTTGCTATACATTGCTCTTAGTGATATTTGTAGAAATAATAATATTCTGTGTAGGAATGATAATCATCTTGGACATATATTTTTCTTCCGATTCATTTTATTTTTAAAGAGTTTTATTAAAAAATTACGTGTTTTTCACATGTTATTTAAAAAAACTATGTGCTTTTTAATGGCTAATATAAAATCTTGTGAGAACACATGTTAAAAGGACATATAACAAATTTATAGACCGAGTAAAAAAAAATTCATTCAATCCAATTTAGAGAAAACTTTGTGTCCACCAAGAAAAATGAGGGCATCAATTCAGTTATTTTGTAAACAATTTCAGGAAGAGAAAAGCAGCACACAAAACAAAAATAAAGAAGTGAATTGAAAGAGCCAAAGATTCACCTATATATGCAATAACACTCCGAGTTTAATCTGGTTAATGATTGAAAGATTTGCTTGTCAATGTTCATAATGTTGACTACGATGATGAAGTTGTGATGATAGAGAAATTATGAAGTGAAGACTAAAATAAAAGAGTAGTTATAGATGCATAAGTCATTAACAAATTGCCGTAAAAAATCAAATATTCATTCAACAGTGAAATTAAAAGGAGCAAAAACAAATAATATTTTAAATATTAACATAGAAAAAGAATAGATAAACAGATGTTGCAATAACAAGTCGTTGCTGTCTTTTTGACGTTGTTGCCGAAAGATAAGATCGATTCTGTGATAAATTAAACACCATATCATTCACCGTGAAACGCAGTAAACAAAACAAAAATAAAGAAGTGGAATGCAATAATACTTGGGTTTAGTTTGGTTAAAGATTGAAAGATAATTTGCTTGCCAATGTTCATAATGTTAAAACAAAATCATTAACAAATTGCCGCCAGTCTCACAAAAGCAAATATTAGTTCCGCAGTCAAAAAGACTAAGAAAATAATTTAAAATGTGTTACACCATATGTTTTAATCAGTTCAGGTCATTTCACACGTGTTTGATTGAAATACCACCATTCTCCAAATACTCGCCTAAATTTATTTGTAGTGATTTTTTCTGGCATGTTAAAAAAATGTACATTTGAGAGTGTATAAAATTTTTCTTTGCTTTATGTTGTAGAGAGAATGTTTGATCAAGTGAACGGTGATGGAGTTGCCCGTGACCCGCTCCCAACTACAACACTCGCTCTTTGCGTCGTCAATCCATGACTGATGAAGGCTGTCTTCATAAATATTAGATTGCAAAATGTCTTCAATTCCAGCACGTACAGCATGAATTTGAAGAAATACTAGTAAAACCCGTTGAGAAATATTGTTTCATTTACACCTAAACCACCTTGTAAGTTCGCGAATTGACAGGAAAGTTGAAAATAAAGGCCTCATATATAGAGGTTTGACCAATTCAAATTTAGGTTGATTGCCAAATGGAGCCTTAGGAGACAAGTCCAAAATTGATTCTTTCAAACGTTTGAATTAGGAAAATGCTTCCTTAGTGCCTAAAATGATTGAATTGACTTGATTCAATGCATTATCTGCCTCTGCAATATTACTTGATTCAATGCATTTGATGTCTTTTTATCATAAGCATAGAAGAGATAACATATTAGAATTAAATTTACTTTTTATTTTTTTATTATTTTTTTATTAGTGTAAGTTTTTAAGATAAGTACTGATTTAATATGGTATTAGAGCAAATGTTATTAAAGTATCGATAAAATTATTGAATTAACTTCTTCCAATAATTTTAAACTTATGAGACAAACATAGTATTAGAGCCGAAGATCTTAAAAGCTGAGTAACTAAACATCTCATAATAGTTATATTTAGCTATTATAAGTTCATTTTTGTCTCAGACAGATTAGCTTCAAAATAGCTAAACTACACTAGATGATTTGTTTAATGTCTGCTCACTCCCTTCTCTATCCCTCTCTCTCCCCCTCCCATCCTCACCTTCTCTGTCAAATTCGTTAGCCCAACATCATCCTCTCTAGATTTCTCTTCTCATTGCAACTCACCATCCCTCTCTCTCTGAACACCGATTCAGTCGGCCAAAGCTCAATATTTCAGATATATTCAACCTAAAAAATTGTTTACAAATTCTCCAGCTTAAAGTCATTTGTCTAGGTTACATTACATACATATGCAATTTGAATTGAGAGTTTATTGCGTTAATATATATATATAACCATAACCATTTTAAAAAAAAAATGACCGTTAAACAAAAAAAAAAAAAAAGACCTTTTGAAAGAAATGTTGTCGAAAAAATACAATCCTTACAAAAGAAATAGAAAAAGATAAAAAAGAGTAAAAAAAATATATATTTAAAATAATATAGAGAAAGAATAAATAATAGAATGTATGGTACTTTTAAAACCTATTAGTTAAACTAGATAAAGTAGGTTTTTAGTTAGCCATTTTACATAAAAATTTTGATAAACCAGTATGAATGCTAAAGGTTCTGTTTGACAATCAACCCAGATTTTCATGAGAACTGGTCAAACTTCTATATAGGAGGCCTTTATTTTCAACTTTCCTGTCGGTTTGCGAACTTACAAGGTGGTTTAGGTGGAAATGAAACAATATTTATTTCTCAATGGGGCTTACTAGTATTTCTTCAAATTCATGCTACTTCGAGGAAGAGAGGATTGGTGTGCTGGAATTCAAGGCTTTTTGCAATCTAGTGTGTTTAGCAACCATCATCCATTACCACGAAACTGTTCATGTTTGGTAAGAAAAAAATTGAGTGTAATAATTAGTATAGAAAAGTGAAAAAATAGTATTGAAAAATGAAAATGTTTTGTTTTGTATTGATTTTTTTTATTTATTTAAATAGCAGTAAAAAGTAAATTGTGTGATATAAAAAGTGAATGATGTGATATAAAAGTGAGAATATTTGTATGTTGATTTTTTTAAAAAAATGAAGTGAATAGTATTTGGGAGGGGGGTGTTACTGAACAAACAACCCTAATATTTAGGCGACAAGTCCAAAATTGATTCTTTCAAACCTGTGAATTTGGAAGATGCTTCCTTGGTGCCTAAAAGGGATCATATTCAAAGACAATTAGTTTGTTCTCTATTGTCAATCTCTGGGGGGACCCAAATTAAGAAATGCGTGAACATTCTGATTCACTGAGATTTTTATGAAGACCTTCATGTGCGGGTTTAAAGGAGGGTGGGGATGCTTTGATCCACTATCATTCTGCCTTTGCACTATTATTTGATTCAATGCATTTGTTGCCTTTTATCATAAGCATAGGAGAGATAACATAATAGAATTAAATTTACTTTTTTTTTTTATAATTTTTTTTTTTTTTTATTAGAGTCTATTTGGTTTGCGGAATAGACATCTGGAATGAGATGACTATTCCTATGAAATAATCATTTTTTTGTTTGGTAAAGGTCTATTTTTTAGGAATAGTTATTCTCACGAGAATAATTAATTCCTTACACAAAAAAATATCTATTTCTCTAAAACATGAGATGAATAACTATTCTTGAGGGAATAGACAAAGTTTTCAACAAAATCAATTTTTTATTTTTTAATTTTCTCCCAAACTTACAAATTAAAAACATAAAAGAAGAAACAATCTTGTGGGAAGCCAGCCACCCATTGCAGGCCCTAGGGGTGGTCATGCCACCCCCGGATTCTTACCGGGGTGGTCTTGACACCCCGATGGCATAGGGCCTCGCCAGTTGCCACGAGGCCCTGAGGGGGTGGCTCGGCACCCTAGTGCCTATTGTGGGTGGCCGACCACCCACACCTTCAACCTTTTTTTCTTAAATAATAATTTTGAAAAAAATTAGAAATCATATGGGCTTAGATATTAGAGTTTCTTTGGCATAGACGTCGGCGAAACTTTTGACGCTCTTGCTACTTTGCAATGATCATGAGAATGGGGAGAATGCCTCGAAGAATGTGTTGTTCACATCATACCAGAAATTGTTATACCTAAAATTGTTCTAACTGCTGTCTTCATAAATATTAGATTGCAGCACGCCTTCAATTCCACCGCACCCATTGAGAAATATTGTTTCATTTCTACCTAAACCACCTGCTAAGTTCCCACACTGACAGGAAAGTTGAAAATAAAGGCCTCATATATATATAGAAGTTTGACCAATTCTCGCATAAGAATTTGACAAGTCCAAAATTGATTCTTTCAAACGTGTGAATTAGGAAAATGCTTCCTTGACGCCTAAAATGGATCATATTCAAAGACGAGTAGTTTGTTTTGTCAATCTTTGGGGGGGCCCAAATTAAGAAATCCATTGTATATATAGTAAACTTTGAAGATTCTGATTCGATGAGATTTTTATTGAGACCTACGTGTACGGGGGATTAAAGGATGGGATGCTCTGACCCATTATTATTCTGCCTCTGCAATATTACGTTTTTTATTTTTTTATTTTTTTTTTTATAGAAAAACATAACATTTCATTTAATAATACCACGAGCATAAAGCTCTTACGTCACAGAGTAAAGCTCTAAAACAACCATAGCATAAAGCTACAAGATTACCAGGTTTAGTACAAGATTCGAGACTAATCTGCTAACCCATGACTAAAATCAGATTTCATGCTAGATCTGTGACAGACAGACTCAACCAAATGCATGGATAGCAATTATTCCTCGACCCTGAGAGTGGAAAGACTCTCATGCCAAAACTCTTTATCCTCGACCCGAAGGCCAAGATAATGATTACATCCACAACCCAAAGGTCTGGACCAAAACTAATTAACCCAAAGGCGACATAGATCGAGTGAGAGAGGAAAACGCTTTATTACAAGCCGAACAAAATAGGTAAATTAAATAATACAGGGAAAAAACACACGCCAAAACATAAATACATCTTAAAGAAGCAACAGAACAGGAAAATAAAACAAGAAAAGAAACAGCACACTCCGATCACGCACACGCCGGGAACCGAAAACCGAAGGGGCGTTGGAAGCTCATCGCGGCGGGGACGCGTCGAAAGGCCCAACAGTGGATGGTGGGTGGCGAACAGGCGCAGAGAAGACTGGCAAAGCAGGACCTAAAAACAACCACAAACAAGAAAAATGGAAAAAACAACAAGGAACCACCAAAACAGGGAAAAAAAAGGGAAAATGAGTACAGAGTGGGAAGACGGTAGCCGAAAGGGAGCCGGACCTGTGCAGGCCGGAAACCGCCGCGTAAGGGGCGTGGGAGCTCGACGAGGTGGGGACGCATGAAAGAAAACCCTAATAGCGGGCAGCAAAGCAGTGACACAGGTCGGCGGTGACCACAGACAAAATTCGAACCCACAAAGAGCCAAAACAAGGCCAAGGAGCTCGCTGTAGAAAATGAAGGCGGGGGAAGAAAAAGGGCAGGGAAGGGGCAAAAATGGAGAAAACAAAGGAGGAAAAGAGCGGCAAGGAAGGGGAAGAGAGGAGGCACCGGGGCTAGGATATCAGGTAAATAACTAGCACCGGAGCGAGGAGGACGAGGGGAGGAGGGAGGCAGCCAAACGGCCAACCCTCCTCCCCTATGTGGCTGAAGGGTTTCGCTTTTCTCTCTAGCGGCTAGAGAGAAAAGAGACAGCTAGGGTTTTTTGTTCTTTGCAATATTACTTGATCCAATGAGAATGGGCAAGAGAGCACTCAAGAATAAATGGGTGTTTAGATGCAAGATTGAACCTAACAAATCATAGCCAAGATACAAGGCACAACTAGTTGTAAAGGGGTTCGGTCAAAAAAATGGCATTGATTTTGATGAAATTTTTCGCCCGTGATAAAGATGTCTTCTATTAGAGTTGTTTTGGGTTTGGCTGCCAAAATTAATTTGGAGATCGAACAGCTTGATGTGAAGACTGCTTTCTTTCATGGTGACTTGGAGAAGGAAATTTATATAGAGCAACTAGAAGGGTTCACAGCTAAAGGTAAAGAACATTTAGTGTGTCGGTTGAAAAAGAGCTTGTACGGACTCAAGCAGGCACCGAGACAGTGGTATAAGAAGTTTGATTCCTTTATGGTTGATCATGTGTATGCCAGAACTATATCAGATCATTGTGTATTTGTGAAGAGATTCTCTAATGGAGAATTTATTATTCTCTTGCTATACGTGGACGACATGTTAATTGTTTGTCATGACAGTAGTAAAATTGACAGACTGAAGAAAGAGTTGAGTAAGTCCTTTGCTATGAAGGGCTTGGGACCCACAAAGTAGATCCTTAGTATAAAGATCTCTCGTGACTGGAAGAAAGGAAAATTGTGGCTATCACAAGAGAATTATATCGAAAAGGTATTTGATAGGTTCAACTTGAGCACGGCAAAACCAGTGAGCTCTACACTTGCAGGTCATTTGAAGTTGAGTTCAAAGCAAAGTCCTACAAGTGAGAAAGAAAAAGATGAAATGAAGAAAGTGCCTTATGCATCAGCCATGGGTAGCTTAATGTACGTCATGGTGTGTACGAGACCTGATATCTTTGGTTTTCAAAGCAAGCACCCATACCTTTTTAGAGTGGTCATCAATAAAAGTCACATAATAAAGTGCACCATCTAGAGTTTTAGTGTTCATAGGGCATACCTCAGTGTGAACTAAATCAAGAATAGTAGACTTTCTTGATGAAAAGGATTTTCGAAACGAAACTTTTCTTTGTTTTCCAAGAAGACAATGAGTATATGATATTAGTGACGTACCTTTATTATTAGGGAGAAGTTGCGCCTTGGCAAGAATTTGAAGTCCCTTCTCACTCATTTGACTAAGCCTCTTGTGCCATACCACAGCTGAGTTTTTATTTCAATAACAATCGCATCACCCTTGACTAGTTTTGCATTTGTCTTATAGAGAGTGTTAATTTTTTTCCCTTGGCTAAGATAAGAGAACCTTTATTTAGTTTCCACTATCCACCTGCAAGGTAATTGTGGTAGCCTTCATCATCAAGTTTCCCAATAAAAATCAAGTTGAAGCGCATTTCAGAAACATGTCTCACATCGTTGAGAATCAATTTGCACTCAATGTTGATTTCTAGCTGTATATCTTTCATGCTCACAACTTTACACTTTACTTCATTTCCTATCTTGACATAACCAAAATCGCCATTGGTGTAGGAAGAGAAGAAATCTCTATGTGGAGTAATATGAAAAGATCCTGTTGTATGAACTATCCATGTAGATTCATCACATGCGAGATTAGTATAAGGTTCAGCAAAACGCAAATACCACATCACCATTAGATGCAACTACTACAGTGTTTTTTTTTCCTTGACGTTCTTTGTCTTTGTCTTTTTCTTTCAATTGTTCGATTAACTTTCTGCATTCTCTTCTTATATGCCCAAGCTTGCCACAGTGAAAACATTTAATATCTGTTTTTTAGTAGGACTTTCCTCTTGACTTGTCACGACCGTCATACCTGCGAGGTTTTCTGCTTTTACTTCTCCCCTACCTTTCTGTAACAATTGCCTATGAATGAAAAGAAATACATTGCTCTTTTCTTCTTGCCTCTTCATTGAACATGCTATCTTTTACCATACCCATAGTTATCATACTGTTGGGAGCCGAATTACTGAGTGACACCACCAAGGTTTCCCAACTATCTGACAAAGAATTCAACACAAGTAATGCTTGCACCTCATCATCTAGTGAAAGTTTTATGGTAGACAACTCATTCAACAATTCCTGCACATTACTTAGATACTCTGTAACACTATGCCCATCTTTGTACTTCAAATTCACAAGCCTGTAATAATTGAGACAATTTTGTTTCACCCTTTTGCCTAATTGGTTTCTCTCAATCTCGTTGGAAATGGTGATGATCCGTGCATATTAGAAATTCATATTTTGAAATAGTTTTATTAAAAAATCACGTGTTTCTCACATATTATTTTAAGAAATGCTAGGTGCTCTGTTAGTGTTCTTTTTGTGTCCTCCTCATCCTAGGTTGCCTTATACTGGCTAATTAAAAAAATCACGTGAGAATACATATTAAGAGACACATGACAAATTTATAGGCTAAGTTAAAAATTTTCTTCTAATACAATTTGGAGAAAACTTGTGTTCATTGAGAACAATGAGGGCATCAATTCGGTTATTTTTGTAAACAATTTCAGGAAGAGAAAAGCAGCAAACAAAGCAAAAATAAAGAAGTGGATTGAAAGAGCCAATCGTTTGCTTGTCAATATGCATAATGTTGACTATGATGATGAAGTTGTGATGACTGAGAAATTATGAAGTGAAAGACTAAAGTAAAAGAGTTGTTACAGATACTACACTTTTTAAAAACAAAATGGTTAACAAATTGCCTTCATAAAAGCAAATATTAGTTCCACAGTCAAGAAACTAACAAAAATAATTTAATCATACATAATAATGTAACAAGCTAACAACAAAGAGTAATAATTTAAAATTACTATTTTAAACAAGAGTGGTGGAATTCCACGGGACATAAATTTTTAGTAAACTTATGTAACCCGACCTCTAAAAGTGACAGATGTCCCTTACCATATAAAAAACACATTTTGTGACATAATATAACTTGAAAATTCTTCCTAATTAAAAGAAACCAAGGAGATGAAAGGCAGCAGAACTCCATCCAGGTGTCAAAAGATAGAATTTTAATCTCTATGGCAAAGCTTAAACCTGTTAAGCTACAAGAGCCTAAAGCCAGATGAGTTCAGAAACATCAGAAAAACCATTCAAAAGAGTTTAATGACAAAAATCCAAACATTTAAACAATGGCAATCCTTGGCACACTCCTTTCCTTTCCAATTGGCCCAGTATTAATAGCAGATCCTGCATGCAACCAGAACAGAACATGCACAACAGGCTTACAATTACATTCAAACCATATTGTTTACGAATTCTCCGGCTTAAAGAACAATGGCGCCTTCTGTTGATGGGTTGGTCATACTTCTAACAATGCATGGAAAGACTAACAACGATGATTCCCAGCCCTATTCATCCAAATACGTGCATATTCTCCTTCTTGTAATTGAGAAACAGGGGACGTAAAACAGAGCACTCCAGCCTTATCAAACCAAAGTCTTTCAATCAGCAGAATAACGGCTGATAGCCGTTAGTTATGTACTGCTGTATTGGTCCTCCATCAATCCCCCTCCCTCCTAAAAACCACATGATAACAGTAATTGAAGGGGACGACTTCATGAAAGCAATAGAGAGGAACACCATCTCCATTTCCGTTGAAGTTCTATATTATCACATAATTAATTAAATTGATAAATTTATTTTCAAAAAGAATGTTAGTGACTATATATATTGTTTTCAACGACGAAAAGATCAAAGGACTACGTATTTATAATTAGGTGCTGCAAATGTTAAAAGTGAGAATAGAAATGAAAAGAGAAAGAAAAGTATACCTGCAAAATGGGTCTTTGGATGATATCATTACTTGAATTCACAAATCACTAGCTTACACCTAACCTTCATCTGCAATTCTCGAAGCATCTGTTCCAATATAAAGTTAGCATAAAACACCTCCACGTTTTGCAAGGCAGTCAAACTCCATAGTTCCGGAGGGAGCCTGGTCAAACTATGGCAATCTTCGATAACCAAATATCTAAGGCATGGCATTGCACCTTCCTCTTGTTTCCATTCTTTAAAATGTCCCAAACTTCGCAATTTAAGGACTTCGAGTCTAGGAAATGAATCTCCAGAGACGTGCAGATTACTAACGTAACACTCTTTTATTTTCAGTATCTGAAGATTGGGAAGGTTTCCCAGCACTGTCATGCCGCCACCTTCTTCTAACCTAACATCTCTTAAGGTTAGTTGAGTGATTGTCAATGGAAATGAACTCGAATCACTAGGAAGCATTTGGAATCCCTCAATTCTCAATTTTTGAAGATAACGTAAATGGCGGAGGCCTTCCAACAAATCTACTGCTTTTTTGTTTTCTTCAAAATTGATCTCCTTGTAAATAAATCGTAATGTTAGTTCCCTTACACAAGGAAACTTGTCCAGTGCGATAGCAAAAGTTTGCTCCCCATCATGCCAACATGTTGAAACGGAAAGGATTTCGAGGTTCCGTACAACTCCATCCAAATGGAAAGGCAACGGCAGGAACTCTTTCAGATATAGATTCCTCAAACGCTGCAACTTAAATATCCCGGTTACCCTACTTACTGGATAATCTTCTTCAAAATCTCCACCCTCTATGACAAGTGTTTCTAGATTTCTAAGGTTACCAAAGCAATCAGGAATAACACTTAATGACTCAGATAATTTTATCCTCAAGTACCTCAAGTGGATCATTGTTTCTATGCTTCTGGGAATTGAGTCGAGTACTATACACTCCAAATTAAGCACCCGAATCAACTTGAAGTTTTTGACGAACAAATTCAAGTCTCTATCTCCAACATCGCCAAAGAACAACAAAGAACGAGCACATGGAGGATCAAAGAAGTTTAGGACATTGTATAGAGGAAAGCTACCATCACCATGGAAGGATAGTCTACGAGATTTGATGGGGAATGAAAGGTTACCAGCTTTAAGTAGCTCAAGAAATTTGTCCTCCTTGCTCTTAGATATGCAGAGGTCTCGCAGAAGATCATGAATACGACATTTCTTTATGCCTTCATCTATCGCCCTCCTACTCACTTGGATCAAGCTTCGATCAATGAGCTCCTCCAAGTAATCTTCGGCAACATCCTCTATGCTTCTATTGCCAGAGTGCTGTATAAATCCCTCAGCTGTCCATAGGTGGATCAATTGTCTTACAGAGATCTCAAAGTCTTCCGGGTATACACCAAAATACAAAAAGCATGGTTGCAAGCGTCGAGGTAGGTTGGCGTAGCTTAAGGCCAAAATATCTTTGCAGATTGGATTAGCCTCAGTAAGGTACCAATTTACATTGCCAATTAATTTGGACCATTCTCGGGATGTCTTCTCTCTATTTGCTAAAAGGCCCCCTAAAACCACAATGGAAAGTGGTAAGCCACGACAATCATCTGCGATTTTTCTCCCTAGAGTTTCTAACTCGGGAGGACATGTTCTTCCCCGAAACACTTTCTTACTAAAGAGCTCCCAACTTTCATCTTTGTTAAGAAATGCGAGAAAGTGGGGAGGAGTAGGACTTGCATGTGAAGCTACTTCTTTTATGCGGCTTGTGATCAATATTCTGCTTTCATTCCAATCATCAGGAAAAGCAGTTCTTGCCTCATCCCAGAATTCAGTTTTCCAGATGTCGTCCATGACTATTAGGTACCTTTTTCTTTGCAAGCATTTGGACAACTGCTCTTTCAATTTTTCTACGCTCATGCCTTCTAGTGTCCTCCACATATCTGATATTTCTATACCCATTTCTTCTTGTAATGTCCTTTGCAGTTCTGATATTTCCATTTGTTTCAAAATTTTAAGCAAGAGCTCTTTAGTTTTGAAATCTTGAGATACATACACCCATGCACGACACTCAAAGTGCCTCTTGACGCAAACATTGTTGTAGATTTTCTTGGCAAGAGTTGTCTTCCCCAACCCGCCCATGCCAATTATCGAAATGACGTCAAACTTACGACCCCCTTCAGTAAGTTGCTTCACCAGTGTCGATGAGTCATCAACGAAGCCCACCACATCATCTTCCTCAACTTCTCTCCTATGCTTGTGTAGTGCCTCTGTCGCCGCTGCCGCCGCTGCATCTACACTCTCTGTGGCTCTTTCAATGCCATACCTTTCTCTATTGTCGTAGATTTCAGTGATTGCATTCTTGATGACTGTAATCTTGTTTCCAACATCGCGAAGCATCATTGCGTGCATGGGGCTATGAAATATCCTCTCCACTAGGCTCCGCCTCCTGTTATCAAATGTGAGATTCAATATGTTGTGGATGAATGAAAAACAGAGAAAATGAAGAACAGAGTATGCGAGCACAGAAATATTCTTTGGTTGAATCACCAGGATTTCGTATTAAAATGAATAAAAAATTTACAGAAGAGTATTTATACAAAACAAGATGTAAAAACTGCAGAAAAATCCAAATGAGTATTCTAGCAAAATGTTGTAAAACGTTTTGGGATTGAGACTTGAGAGCCATTTTTTAATATGGGGTTTGCAGGGAAATTTTTGAACTAACCATTAAAACACGTGTTTTCAAATAGACTCATCAAAAATAATAACAGCAAATCGAACAATAACAGTGAATGACAGTGTTAACATAAACAATAACATTGAACAATGGCAATTTGTAAACATATTAAAAACAATTGAAATTTAAACAATCTGCCGTTGACTAAATATCATAATAAACTCAAATAAATGCGCACAATAAATGGCGGTTTGTAAACATAATAATGTTAGGAAATTAATCCTATTTCCCAAGACCCGTGAGATGCGAAAAAATAAGAAGAATGCGGAATAACAAAGATTAGGCAATCAAATCACACACGACACAAAGATTTAAGTGGTTCGGCTTAACAAGCCTACATCCACTGGCGAAGACGACCCGGAGAAAAATCCACTATCAAAAGATGGAGTACAAAAATAGTAGAGAGAAAATCACTCAGATCCCAAAGCCCCAATACACCCAAATCTCACTATCACACAAGAAAGATTATTCCCAAAATAGAATACAAAAGACAGATGTACAAACTCTTCTTTTGCTGGAACAGATGGCGACTGATCTCTATTTTCTTCTCTCACTCTGCAGCACCCTTTTTCTTCTAATCACTTGTTTTTGGCTCCTCCAAAAACCACCAAGAAGAAAACACCCTTGCTGCCCTTGTACCTCCTTCTCTCAAATTCTCTCCTCCCTTTGGTGCTTCACGTTTTTGGCACACACACAAATTCACCTTGTGCTTTGTTCCTTATATAGAAGCTTTAACTCTCCTTTTACATGTTGGTCTAGGACTCCTACTATAAATCAAACAAGGAGTCCAATTACACATAGGAGAAGGACTCCAAATCAAACTTGGACAAAAGTCTCCTAAACCCAAAAGGAGTAAACCGGTTGAACCAAAAAACCTCTCCTACTTGAAGAAGGAGACAAAATATTGGGTCCCACCATGACTTTTAATTCAAGTCATACTTAACAATCTCCACCTTGACTTGAATCCCATCAAGTCTACCAAAACGTGTCTCGTCCGATTGTCTCCGCCTCAGCCCCTAAGGGCAATCACACTCCACAAGTGTCACTCAAGTCCAAGTGCCTCTTGAACTTGAGCATAGGACTTGGTTTAGACATAGCACCATGCCTCCCTATCTGTCCTGTCGACCATACAGCTTTATCCGATGACTCTTTCTTCCTGTAGACCCATCTACACCCTTTAGCCTTCTTTCCTTTGGGTAATTCTCCAGATTCCCAAGTTTTACCTCTCCGTAGTAACTCCACCTCTTTTAGTGTACTATTCTGAGTTGACGATGGATCTCCACTACAAGCCGTTAGAGCAAAAGAAACCATATCTTCAAAGCCATACCTCTTTGTTGCTTTTCGATCCTGTTTCTCTTTGCCTCTTGCTAAAGAATAAGACTCTTCCCGGTGCTGTAAGTTTCTTGAAGATTTTCTGTCATCACATTCATCCGTGAGTGAACACTGTTCATCAAGCTCTACCTCCACGAATTGTTTCTCTTTCTGAACTGTACTTTCAGAAAGATCATCTAAGTTAACAAACTCAGACTTCTTCGGTTCCTGCTTTGTAACTTCAGATTCTGCACTTGACCCATCCTTGTACATAGCACACTCATTAAAAGTCACATTCCAACTTCTAATGATCTTCCGATTTTGATCATCCCAAAATCGATAACCGAAGGCCTCATCTCCATATCCAATGAAGAAACACTTTCTAGATTTACCATCTAGTTTACTCATAGCATCAGACTCAACTTGGACATACGAAGCACAACCAAAAACTTTCAGATGTGAAAGATTTACCTCTTTTCCACTCCAGACTTCTTCCGGTAGTCTATGGCTCAGGGGAACGAAAGACCCCCTATTTATCAGGTATGCAGCAGTGCTCACTGCATCAGCCCAGAAAGTCTTTGGTAACCCAGCATGCAACCTCATACTCCTAGCACGCTCATTGAGAGTTATGTTCATGCACTTAGCCACGTCATTCCGCTGCGGCATTCCCAGGATAGTTTTCTCCATTCTAATCCTATTCACTACGCAAAACTGTTTAAACCCCCTATCTTCGTATTCTCCTCCATTGTCTGATCTCAAACGCTTGAGCTTTAAGCCCGTTTCAGTCTCAACCATGGCCTTCCATTTCTTAAAAGTCTCAAATACATCAGATTTACTTTTCAAGAAATAAACCCATACCTTCCTGCTTGAGTCATCAATAAATGTGATGTAATACCGCGAGCCTCCAAGAGATGCCACTGGTGCTGGACCCCACAAATCCGTGTGTACCAGCTCCAGCTTTCCAAGCTTAGGTGCTTTGCCAACTTCCGCGAAACTCACCTTCTTCTGCTTCCTTATGATGCAGCCTTCACACAAATCAGACTCAACTGACTTTAACCTCGGTAGTTTCCCTTTTGACATAAGTACCTTCATCTCTTTCCCGCTCATGTGCCCAAGCCTTCGGTGCCATAGTTTTGAGTCAGCAGTCGTATCTACAACAGCATCTGTATCCTTGCTGTTCATGGTCATATAGAGAGTATTTGTTTTATGACCAGTAGCCAAAATCATGGCTCCCTTGCTGACCTTCCACTTTCCACCATGGAAATGAATTGAATGCCCTTCTTCATCAAGCTGTCCTACTGAAATCAGATTCTTCTTCAGTTCAGGAACATGCCTGACCTTCTGTAGCTTCCATACCGAGTCACTGTGAACTTTAATGCGAACATCGCCTAGGCCCACAACATCCAGCGTCGTTCCGTCAGCCAAATACACCTTCCCGAAATCTCCAGCAACATAGTTCTCGAGAATTTCACGGATCGCTGTCGTATGAAAAGATACTCCTGAATCTAAGACCCAAGAATCAAGGGGACTGTCAACAGATAGAAGTAGGGCATCATATACTTCTTCTGTCACTACGTTTGCATAATCGTTCTCAGTCTCCTTCCGCAGTTCCCTGCAATTCTTCTTGTAGTGGCCAATCTTGCCACAGTTCCAACACTCAGGTTGTTGTCTGAATCTAGATTTGCTTCTCCCTTTTCTGGAATTTGATCTGCCTTGACCAGAGTTTCTATCTTGTCCTCTGCCCCGAGTCTCGAGGTTTAAAGCAGCACCAGAACAAGAGGCTTCACCCGCATCTCTTCTGCGAACCTCTTCACTGAGAATCAAATCTCTGACGTCTTCATAGCTCAGTTTACTCTTTCCTACAGAGTTACTCACAGCCATCCTCACTGCTTCCCAGCTATTTGGCAAAGATGCCAAGACGATCAACGCGCGAACCTCACCATCAAAATTAATTTCCACCGAGGACAATTGATTTGTGATGGTGTTGAACTCATTGAGATGATGTGCCACCGAAGCTCCTTCCGCCATCTTTAGGTTGAACAATTTCTTCATCAGATGCACCTTGTTGTTAGCCGACGGCTTCTCATACATGCTTGACAAAGCCGCCATTAGACCTGCTGCTGTCTTCTCCTTTACAACGTTGTGTGCAACTGATTTTGACAGTGATAACCTGATAACTGCTAGGGCTTTACGATCAAGCAGAGCCCACTCGCTATCATCCATGTCGTCGGGTTGTTCTTCCAAAAGAGGTTGATGAAGATCCTTCCCATAAAGAATATCTTCAATCTGTACCTTCCAAAATCCAAAATCTTTGCCGTCGAATTTCTCGATTCCCATCTTTCCTTCTTCACCTGTCATCGCTCCCACTTGAACCAACAGCTCTGATACCAGTTGTTAGGAAATTAATCCTATTTCCCAAGACCCGTGAGATGCGAAAAAATAAGAAGAATGCGGAATAACAAAGATTAGGCAATCAAATCACACACGACACAAAGATTTAAGTGGTTCGGCTTAACAAGCCTACATCCACTGGCGAAGACGACCCGGAGAAAAATCCACTATCAAAAGATGGAGTACAAAAATAGTAGAGAGAAAATCACTCAGATCCCAAAGCCCCAATACACCCAAATCTCACTATCACACAAGAAAGATTATTCCCAAAATAGAATACAAAAGACAGATGTACAAACTCTTCTTTTGCTGGAACAGATGGCGACTGATCTCTATTTTCTTCTCTCACTCTGCAGCACCCTTTTTCTTCTAATCACTTGTTTTTGGCTCCTCCAAAAACCACCAAGAAGAAAACACCCTTGCTGCCCTTGTACCTCCTTCTCTCAAATTCTCTCCTCCCTTTGGTGCTTCACGTTTTTGGCACACACACAAATTCACCTTGTGCTTTGTTCCTTATATAGAAGCTTTAACTCTCCTTTTACATGTTGGTCTAGGACTCCTACTATAAATCAAACAAGGAGTCCAATTACACATAGGAGAAGGACTCCAAATCAAACTTGGACAAAAGTCTCCTAAACCCAAAAGGAGTAAACCGGTTGAACCAAAAAACCTCTCCTACTTGAAGAAGGAGACAAAATATTGGGTCCCACCATGACTTTTAATTCAAGTCATACTTAACAAATAAGCACAATTTAAACTAAATTTTTAAAAGGAATAGAATAAACTTACTGGGTGTAGAATGAAGATATTTCAGAGGGTATAATGAGATATTAGACATAAGAGAATTGTAAGTGTTTGTTCTTGAATGGGGTAGAAACTGTTTTTGTGGTTTTAATTTGTCTTGTTTTTTTAAAATGTTGATGGTGGTTGAGTGTACAGTTTTCGGGAATTTATTTATTTATTTACTTTTTCATTTGTAGAAACCAACCAAACAAAAGTACCCAATTCAATGCCATTAACGCCCATTTTTCCCAATTCCCCTAATATCAATTCACTAAACCCATATTTATATGGCCTAAAATAAACGTATTTGAAAAAAGAATCTAAAAGGAATCTAAAATAAACATATTTCAATGAAATTCAATAAACAGAAAGCAAGGAAGAAGATGGAGATCTAATTGGTAGTCTAAAAAAGGTAATTAAATTTTGAAAAGAGATAAAATAAACTTACACGATGTCGATACAGTGAAATTTCAGAGGGTTGTGAAACAATTGGAAAGAACAGAAGAATAGAGGAAGAGAGACAGAGCAGTTTCATGGCTAAAAGAAACTGTACAAAGTTATATATTTTGTACGCTTGATGGTAGTTGAGTGTGAGAGAGAGAGAGCAGTTTGAAGCGATGTGAAAATGTGTTACGTGTGTTTTGATTTACAAACTTAAACGCACAGTTTCATTTAAAATAATCACTTGTCAGATTAATAAAATGCCACATGTCATGATATTAGCCTTTCTTGGCAGAGTTTAATTTAAACTAAACAACTATCAATTAAATGTCAGTTTCATTTAAAATAATCACTTGTCAGATTAATGGAATGCCACATGTCATTATATTAGCTTCTCCTAGCAGAGTTTAATTTAAACTAAATAACTGTCAATTAAATGTAATGCCACGTGTCAAGTTATTAGACTCTCCTGTAGAAAACTCTCCTATTATATATTATATTAGATTAGATTAGATACTTTGCTGTAAAAAATACACTCAACTAATAATAAACTTCTCCACTAAGTTTCAGCTAATCTAACACATGTTTCATGTGTGTTCCAATACAGCTCATGCCAGCTAATTTAACACATGTTTCATGTGTATTCCAATACCTGTGCTCTGCAACGTTGAGGATATACATATCAATAACATCCTCAGCCTCGTAAGCCACCTCCCTGATCTGTCCGACTACCTCCTTCACTATTGGATGCTCATTCCGTTTCCCCACGGAGCTCTCCAGGAAGATATTTATAAGCCTAAGCTCCCTATGGAGTGACTTGACTTGATCCTCCACTCCACCAAAGAAATTTGCTTCCTTTTCGAGTTGCTGGGACAAGTACTGTACGAGGAAATTAACAACATGGTCGGCCATATTTCCTTATAATATTCCCTCCCTTAAATCTGCTGGAAATGTTGGAAAGCTGCTAACAAACTGTTTGTCTCTCTCTCTCACTGTATTTGGTTTTTACTGTTTCTTGGTTGCAGATGGTAGTGATAATTAAGGAGAAAAAGAAATAAGAGGAAAGGAAACAGACCCTAGCTCAGAGATGTGAAGAAAGGGTTGCTCAATTTGGTTCTTGGAGAGACAGTGACAGTCTACAGAGAAACCATTTTTGGTTGATTGGGGGAAAGCTGGGGTTGGTGGGTAGGGAAAGAGAAGAAGGAATGCAGAGTTCAAAAGATGGTGAATAGGAAAGCAGCTCGATCCCCACTCCTTAACGAGGAAGATAAATAAAAGTTGTTGATCCTCTGTTTTTCTCTTACCATAAGAAGTCGTTGCTTTCTTTCTGATCAACATCCTTGTTTTTTCGTTTCTTTCAACGATGGATTCGAACATAAAAAAAAGAGTAGTGCTATTTCCACTCACCATCCTTTCGTCTCTTCTTGTTGTGGTCGACGTGTTGCCGATAAGATCGTTTCACCGATTAAAAAACACGAGATATGCTATAATTTAATAAAAATTTTATATTTTGTTTATAAAAATTTATGTGACAAGATGTTACCTTATTATTTATTTATTTTTTTTAATTTTGTCTTTATCTCTATACTAAACATATGATGTGGCATCTTGCTACTTGAATTTTTATAAAAAAAATGTGAAGTCTTTATTAGATTTTAGCATTTCTCAAAAACACCACCGTTGCACCGTGAATCATGGGGATATATCACTATAGGCAAAGCCTTGAGGTTTAAACTGACCCCATATATGATGACTATATGTTGCCTGTTTTCTAGGGTTGAAAACACGGCCATTATTGTCTGTCCGTTAATCGTTATAATTGCTAATTGTCATAATAGTTAATTGCCTAAAAAATAGTTAGTAAAAAACCGCTAACAGCCTAACGGTTAGTAGTTAGTGGTTATTGAGTTTGCTAACCACTAACCACCTTTTTTATATAATATATATTTTTATATTTTTATAATTATAATTATAATAATATTTATATTTAACATGATCAATTGATTGTTAAATCACACTTTTTTTTTTTTGAAATAATTATATCACAATTTAAGTATTAATATATTATTAATATTATAATTTATAAGACTTAATTTCAATGTATGTTATAAACTTGTAACTTATAAGTCCATATAAATTATAATTATACATATATAATACAATTTTTTTTTTAATTCTATTTTTATGCATTTTCTCTTAACTCCTAAACCTAACGTGACGCCTTTATATATATATATATTACTTATTAAGTAACATCACTGAATATATATTAATTGTATATGATATACAATAAAAATATATTGTCGGTATGTTATATAATGTAATATTAAGTTTTTAAAAAGATGAATTGGGCATGAAGCCACGAACAATGACGCATGGGGAGTGAGGTTTTCAATTTGCCTCTTGGCCTTGTCCCACACGGACAACTACAAGTGTTTTCAATTCTCTCTATCTTGTTTGTCCTACATCGAAAAAAAACTAACCACTTCCACCTTCACTCACCTATATAAAACACATGTCGTTTCCTAAGCTTCTAAATATTGCCTTAGTCAAGCACTTAAGCTGGGCGAGCAAGGAGCCAAGCTTCGAGTACTCGGCTTGCCTGGCAGGCTAGCTCGGCTAGCTAAGGAGAAAGGCGAGCTGAGCTAAGTAAAAAAATTTTAATTTCTTTTTTCCTTTAAAAAATGGTTAACTATTAACCGTTTAAATAACCGTTAATTGCCGGTTAATCGTATAGGCGGTTACGGTTAGCGGTTTTAACCAATAACTGTTAACCATAACTGTCTTTTTACCCTTATTAGTGTTTCCAGAGGCACGAGTGCTACAACATTCATATTCCGTTCATGAAATATGACAAAATTTTAGCTAAATGACTATATATATATATATATATATATATATATATATATATATATATATATATATATATATATATATATATATCACTTAGGGTGCGTTTGGAATTGCGATTTCGTAAGAATAATCTGCTTATTTGAAAAAGAATGTGAATTTAAATGAAAATTACGATTCCTCATAACAAATATTCAATAAAAAAGTACCTGTTAACATGTTTTACCAAATGCCTTTGCGATTTTAAAAAATAGCGATTTCAAAAACACAATTTTTAAAATCGTATTTATTGAAATCACAATCCCAAATGGACCCTAAATATTTTTACTATTAACTTTCATTTTTTTATTTAAAATATTATTTATTTATTTACTTTTCTCATTCTCGTTTCCTTTTTTTTTTTTTTTTTGACATGTCCACACAGAGGGAGAGGGAGAATTCGAACTAGTGACTTCCGTTTCATGAGACGTGGTCTTTAGCCGATTGATCTACCCCTTGAGAACTACTTTTCTCATTCTCAAAAACAGAGAGAATAAGTTTATTATTATTATTATTATTAAGGGATAGTGATTTTGCAAGAAAAATCTGTGTTTTTAAAAGATATCGCAAAACATAAGGTGTTTGGCATTGCTATTTAAAATCACTTAATTTAAAATAGGAAAAAAAATATTCTATTTCTATAAGCAGGCTAGGGGTTGCTTATTTGAAAAGTGCAAATTTAAACCAAAGTATGATTTCTCATAACAAATATTTAATAAAAAAGTATTTTTTAACATGTTTTACCAAACACATTTGCGATTTAAAAACGTAAATTTTAAAATCACACTTATTGAAATTACAATCCCAAACAAACCCTAAGTATGGATTGTTGAGCTTAACACTGTACCAGCTTTAGCAAATTCTTAGTCACTTTGGCTAGCCGGATGTATGGTGTTTTTATGCAATAATACTCGGGTTTAGTTTGGTTAATGATTGAAAGATTTGCTTGCAAAATGTTCATAATGTTGAGTACGATGATGAAGTTGTGATGATAGAAAAATTATGAAGTGAAGACTACCATAAAAGAGTAGTTATAGATGGTCCTGGCATACTGCAGTTTTTTAAAACAAAATTATTAACAAATTGCCATCAAAAAGCAAATATTAATTTCATAGTGAAAAAGAGTAAAAAAAAATTATGTAAATGATATAGAGAAAGAATAGATAATAGGATGTAGGGTGGTTTTCAAAATTTATTAGCCAAATTAGATAAAGTAAGTTTTAATTAACCATTTTATACTAGAACCAATGAGAATGCTATCCCTCCATCTGACTATCAACCCAAATTTTCCAGTGATTCATACGAGATTTGGTCAAACTTCTATACAGGAGGCCTTTATTTTCAACTTTCCTGTCGGTGTGCGAACTTACAAGGTGGTTTAGGTGGAAATGAGACAATATTTAATTCTCAATGGGGTTTACTAGTATTTCTTCAAATTCATGCTACTTCGAGGAAGATGCTGGAATTCAAGGCTTTTTGCAATCTAATATTTAGGAGACAAGTCCAAAATTGACTCTTTCAAACGTGTGAATTAGGAAAATGCTTCCTTGGTGCCTAAAATGGATCATATTCAAAGACAATTAGTTTATTGTATGAGAAATCATGAAAGTACATAAAATCGAAATTATTATATTTAAAGACAACATCTCTTTCAAGTTGCTAAACATCTAATAATAATAGTTATATTTAACTATTATTATCTCCTTTTTTATCAACAGATTAGGGACCAGGATTCCCTAGAATTTTTTTTTTTTTTTTTCAAATTCTAGTTTCTCAAATTTCCAAATCCTACCCGTTTCTTACATCTAAACGTCCAAAACAAGCTAATTGTTCACAATTTCAAAATCAAATTTTAAACCATTTCCGCCAAAATCTAAAAAAAAAAAAAGACATTCAATTGAAGGATCCGGATGCCCTCAAATTGTCTATCTGAACCGTTTATTTTGATCCAACGCACTATACAATGCCATGTGTCCCACTATAAATTAAATAATAAAATAAAAATAAATTTTTTTTATAAAATAATATGGGGTGGCCGGCCACCCCTCTAAGCCATGGGGTGGCCGAGATTAAATGATATTTTATTATTTAATTTATAGTGGGACACGTGGCATTCTGTAGTGCGTTGAATCATTTTGAACAGTCCAGATGGACAATTGGAGAATCTCCAATTAAACCCTTAATGGGAGGGGATCCGGATCCAAAATCTAGAAACAATATGAAAAGGACCTATCAAAAAATCAACGTAGAAGGAAATAAATCATAATCCTAGACCAAAATTAAACTTTATTTCTAACAAGTTCAAA
The DNA here is from genome assembly GCF_965113065.1 of Corylus avellana. Lineage (NCBI taxonomy): Eukaryota > Viridiplantae > Streptophyta > Magnoliopsida > Fagales > Betulaceae > Corylus > Corylus avellana. Next base: position 7,370,138 of record NC_142490.1, on the reverse strand, counting down.
AAAGGGCCTATCATGTAGGGCTAATCTTTACCAGTTAGTTAATCCTACTTTAATGACTTCACTGCCTGCAAGTCAATTATTATGCTAACATTGTTTTCTACATAAGCTCACGAAATATTAGCTAATTGAAGCAGTTTTTGGTACTAAATCACATTAACTTGAGACAGGTCATAAAGTCCCTGCAGGACTGGGTGAGACATGCTTCTATATACCAAAGATGAAATAAGTTCATGACATCCCTGCAGATCTTATAAACTTCTAAGACATTTCAAAATAGCTAAACTACACTAGATGACTTGTTTAATGTTTTCTCTCCCTCTCTCTCTCTCTCTCTCTCTCCCTCCCATCCTCCTTGCCTTCTCCGTCAAATCCGTTAGCCCAGCACCATCTTCTCTATATTTCTCTTCTCTTCTCACAGCAACTCACAATCCCTCTCTCTCCCGGCACCGATTCAGTCGGCCAAACCTCAATATTTCAGATATATTCAACCTAAAAAAATTGTATAAACCATAACTACACAATCGGAAACCAGCTAGAATCACTCAAAGGGACAAGAAAAAAGAAAAAAGATTGGTGCCGTGGGGCTGTTTAGCTTGGGTGAGAGAAAGACAAAAGCCTAGATAGAAAAGCAAAGAATAAAATAATTTAATCATACATATATAATAATGTAACAAGCTAACAGCAAATAGTAATAATTTAAAATATTATTTTAAACAAGAGTGGTGGAATTTCATTAGACATAAATTTCATACAAATTAGGTTCTAGTAAACTTATGCAACCGGACCTCTAGAAGTAACGCATGTCACTTACTATATAAGGAGGACATTTCTAACATGTTCAAAGGCTGGGTTGTAAGCAGACCCTGCAACCAGAACAGAGCATGCACAAGAGGCTTAGAATTACAATTCAAACCATATTGTTCACGAATTCTCCGGCTTAAAGAACAATGGCGCCTTCTATTGATGGGTTGGTCATACTTCTAACAGCACATGGAAAGACTAACAACGATGATTCGCAGCTCTATTCATCCAAATAGGTGCATATTCTCCTTCTTGTTGTTGAGAAACAGGGGACGTAAAACAGAGCACTCCAGCCTTATCAAACCGAAGTCTTTCAATGAGCAGAATAACGGTTGATAGCCGTTAGTTATGTACTGCTGTATTGGTCCTCCATCAATCCCCCTACCTCCTAAAAACCACATGATAACAGTAATTGAAGGGGACGACTTCATGAAAGCAATAGAGAGGAACACCATTTCCATTTCCGTTGAAGTTCTATATTATCACATAATTAATTAAATTGATAAATTTATTTTCAAAAAGAATGTTAGTGACTATATATTGTTTTCAACAACGAAAAGATCAAAGGACTAAATATTTATAACTAGGTGCTGCAAATGTTGAAAGTGAGAGTAGAAATGAAAGAGACTGAAAACTATACCTGCAAAATGGATGATATCATTACTTGAACCCACGGATCAGTAATATTTAGTTGAACCGATCACTAGCTTACACCTAACCGTCATCTGCAATTCTCGAAGCATCCTTGTCAATTCTAAATTGCAATCTAAGAACTCCACCTTTTGCAAGGCAGTCAAACTCCATAGTTCCGAAGGGAGCATTGTCAAACCAAGGCATCCGGCGATAACCAAATATCTAAGGCATGGCATTGCACCTTCCTCTTGTTTCCATTCTTCAACTTCTTTTAAATGTTCCAATTTAAGGACTTCAAGTCTAGGAAATGAATGATCTCCAAAGACGTGCAGATTTCTAATACTGTCACAATATTTTATTTTCAATATCCGAAGATTGGGAAGGTTTCCCAGCACTGTCATGCTGCCACCTTCTTCTAACCCAACATCTCTTAAGGTTAGTTGAGTGATTGTCAATGGAAATGAACTCAAATCACTGGGAAGCCTTGGAAAGTGCGCGATTTTCAATTTTTGAAGATAACGTAAATGGTGAACGCCTTCCAAAAAATCTACTGCGGCTTTCTTCTCGTCTTCAAGATTCCAGTACTTCTCGATAAATCGTATTTTTAGTTCCCTTACACAAGGAAACTTGTCCAGTGTGACAGCAAAAGTTTGCTCTCCAACATGCCAACTTGTTGAAGTGGAAACGACATGGAGGTTCCATAGAACTTCATCCAACAGGTAAGGCGCGAACCAATCCAGATACAGATTCCTCAAACGCTGCAGCCTAAATATCCCACTGACTCGACAATCTGACAAAAAACGTCCACCCTCTATGACAAGTGTTTCTAGATTCCTAAGGTTACCAAATGAATCAGGAATAACACTTACCATAGAAGAAAATTTTATCCTCAAGTACCTCAAGTGGATCATTGTTTCTATGCTTCTGGGAATTGAGTCGAGTACTATACACTCCAAATTAAGCACCCGAATCAACTTGAAGTTTTTGACGAACAAATTCAAGTCTCTATCTCCGATATCGCCAAAGAACAACAAAGAACGAGCACATGGAGGATCAAAGAAGTTTAGGACATTGTATAGAGGAAAGCTACCATCACCATTGAAGGATAGCCTACGAGATTTGATGGGGAATGAAAGGTTACCAGCTCTAAGTAGCTCAAGAAATTTGTCCTCCTTGCTCTTAGATATGCAGAGGTCTCGCAGAAGATCATGAATACGACATTTCTTTACGCCTTCATCTGTCGCCCTCCTACTCACTTGGATCAAGCTTCGATCAATGAGTTCCTCCAAGTAATCTTCGGCAACATCTTCTATGCTTCTATTGCCAGTGTGCTGTATAAATCCCTCAGCTGTCCATAGGTGGATCAATTGCCTTACAGAGATCTCAAAGTCTTCCGGATATACACCAAAAAACAAAAAGCATGGTTGCAAGCGTCGAGGTAGGTTGGTGTAGCTTAAGGCCAAAATGTCTTTGCAGATTGGATTAGCCTCAGTAAGGTACCAATTTACATGGTCAATTAATTTTGACCATTCTCGGGATGTCTTCTCTCTATTTGCTAAAAGGCCCCCTAAAACCACAATGGAAAGTGGTAAGCCCCGACAATCATCTGCGATTTTTCTCCCTGGAGTTTCTAACTCGGGAGGACATGTTCTTCCCCGAAACACTTTCTTACTAAAGAGCTCCCAACTTTCGCCTTTGTCAAGAAATCGGAGAAAGTAAGGAGGAGTAGAGCTTGCATGTGAAGCTACTTCTTTTATGCGGCTGGTGATCAATATTCTGCTTCTATTCCAATCATCAGGAAAAGCAGTTCTTGCCTCATCCCAGACTTCAGTTTTCCAGATGTCGTCCATGACTATTAGGTACCTTTTTCTTTGCAAGCATTTGAACAAGTGCTCTTTTAATTTTTCTACACCCATGCCTTCTAGTGTCCTCCACAAATCTGATATTTTTATACCCATTTCTTCTTCTAATGTCCTTTGCAGTTCTGATATTTCCATCTGTTTCAAAATTTTAAGCAAGAGCTCTTTAGTTCTGAAATCTTGAGATACATACACCCATGCACGACACTCAAAGTGCCTCTTGACGCCAACATTGTTGTAGATTTTCCGTGCAAGAGTTGTCTTCCCCAGCCCTCCCATTCCAATGATCGAAATGACATCACACTTACGATCCCCTTCAGTAAGTTGCTTCACTAGTGTCGATGTGTCATCAACAAAGCCCACCACGTCATCTTCCTCAACTTCTCTCCTACGCTTGTGTAGTGCCTCCGTCGCCGCTGCCGCCGCTGCATCTACACTCTCTGTAGCTCTTTCAATGCCATACTTTTCTCTGTTGTTGTAGATTTTATTGATTTCATTCTCGATGTCTGCAATCTTATTTCGAACTTCCCGAAGCATCATTGCGTGCATGGGGCTATGAAATATCCTCTCCACTAGGCTTCGCCTCCTGTGCTCTGCAACCTTGAGGATATACATATCAATAACATCCTCAGCCTCGTAAGCCACCTCCCTGATCTGTCCGACTACCTCCTTCACTATTGGATGCTCATTCCGTTTCCCCACGGAGCTCTCCAGGAAGATATGTATAAGCCTAAGCTCCCTATGGAGTGACTTGACTTGATCCTGCACTCCACCAAAGAAATTTGCTTCCTTTTCGAGTTGCTGGGACAAGTACTCTACGAGGAAATTAACAACATAGTCGGCCATATTTCTTTATAATACTCCCTCCGTTAAATCTGCTAGAAATGTTGGAAAGCTGCTAACAAACTGTTTGTCTCTCTCTCTCTCTCTCTCTCTCTCACTGTATTTGGTGTTTACTGTTTCTTGGTTGCAGATGGTAGTGATAATTAAGGAGAAAAAGAAATAAGAGGGAAGGAAAGAGACCCTCAGGGATGTGAAGAAAGGGTTGCTCAATTTGGTTATTGGAAAGAAATTGACAGTATACAGTGAAGCAATTTTCGGTTGATTGGGGGAAAGCTGGGGTTGGTGGGTAGGGAAAGAGAAGAAGGAATGCAGAGTTCAAAAGATGGTGAATAGGAAAGCAGCTCGAACCCCACTCCTTAACGAGGAAGATAAATAAAAGTTGTTGATCCTCTGTTTTTCTCTTAACATAAGAAGTCGTTGCTTTCTGTCTAGTCAACATCCTTGTTTTTTTTTTTTTTTTAATTTCTTGGCCATTTCAACGATGGATTCCCTATAAAATAAAAAAATTAAAAAAATAGTGCTTTTTCCGCTCACCATCCTTTTTTGTCTTTTCTTTTTGACTACGATGATGAAGTTGTGATAATAGAGAAATTATGAAGTGAAGACTAAAATAAAAGAGTAGTTATAGATACTGCAGTTTTTTAAAACAAAATCATTAACAAATTGCCGTAAAAACGCAAATATTAATTCAACAGTGAAAAGGAGCAAAAAATATATATATATATATTTTATATAATATAGAAAAAGAATAGATAAATAAATATATAGACCGTATGATGCCTTTCAAAAAACTTATTAGTAAAATTATATAAAATAGGTTTTAATTAGTTATTTTACATAAAAATTTAGATAAACTAATGCGAATACTAAAACAATCAACTTAAATTTTTCAGCGATTCATACGAGAACCAGTCAAACTTCTATATAGGAGTCTTTTATTTTCAACTTTCTTGTCGCTGTACGAACTTACAAGGTGGTTAGGTGGAAATAAAACAATATTTCTCAATGGGATTTACTAGTGTTTCTTCCAATTCATGCTGCTTCGAGGAAGAGAGGATTGGTGTGTTGGCAAGGCGTTTTGCAATATATCTAATATTCATGATTGGGCATTTCCAAGTTGTTTTCAAAAAGTAAAGATGATTAGTGTTATTTCTACTCACCATCCTTTTATCTTTTCTTTTTGGGGTCAACGTTGTTGACACCACATAAGATCGATTCCCTGACTACAAAACACCATCATTGCACTGGGAATCACGGGCCGAGTAATGATTTTTAGCATATTAGCATGCTTATCAATTCCCTCGTTACAAAACATTTGTGAATTATTATCAATTCCCTCGTTACAAAACATTTGTGAATTATAGAGATGAGTAGTAATTTTTGGCACACTGATGTACTTAAACAGTAAATACGTTGGTGTTAAAATATTATAAAATAATATTAAAATAATATTTGAACAGTAAAAAAAAATTTAATATTTTAACACCGTAATAAGAGGGAAGGATCCAAGAAACAGACCCTAGCTCAGAGATGTGAAGAAAGGGTTGCTCAATTTGGTTCTTGGAAAGACATTGAAAGGTCTACAGAGAAGCCATCATTTTCGGTTGATTGGGCATTTCCACATTGTTTTCAAAAAGTAAAGATGAATAGTGCTCACCATCCTTTTATCTTTTCTTTTTGGGGTCGACGTTGTTGCCGACACGTAAGATCGTTTCCCTGAATACAAAAACACCATCATTGCACTATGAATCACGAGGATACTTCACAAACTGACCCCATATATGACTTTCACTAGTGCTAGAGCCATTCACACTTGCCTGCATTAATATTTAAGCTAAGCAAACTCTTAACCACTTTAACTAGCCAAATGTGTGGTCCTCTTTGCTTCATGGCCTGGAGTGCTCTTAGATAGTTGGGATATTACAGAGATAATAATATTCTGTTTCCTCTAGAACATACATTTTCTTCCGATTCACTTTATACCACTATTTCATGAGGTGTGACCTCCAACCAATTGATCAATTCATTGAGGACAATATCATATACTTTTTAAACATTGGGAAATGAATTTTTTTAAATCATTTTATTGCAAAACTACATTTTATTTAAAAAATCATATGCCTTTTACCGGCTAACTAAAAAATCATATGAATACATGCAATAATAACACATGACAAATTTATAAACTGAGTTGAAAAAACATTTATTTCAAGCGCATCTTACGTTACTTAAAAGCAACATTGGGGTATGGTATTCGTTTTCGACCAATCACGAATGTGTGCCTTCTTGCCTATTTGGATGATGATTGGGCCGGGTGCCTTGATGATCACCGTCCACAGGGGCTTAATATCAAACCAGATGCTAAGCCGATCAAGCAAGCGCAACAACACTTTCATCCACTCTTCACAAAGAAAATGGATAAATAAAGAAATTATAGGATGTGAATTGACTTCATAGACCTAAATAATGCATTCCCTAAGGATGAATTTCCTGTGCTAATCACAAAAATCATGATAGACAAAACCTGCGGATATGAAAAGATTTATTTCATGGATGGCTTGTTTGGTTATAACCAAATCAAAATAAAGGCCGCCAAAATCTGGTCAATACTTCTTGAGAATCCCTACTTTAATAATCTTGTTTTTAAAAAGGTGCCGCTAGAAGGGGATGGAGAGCAGGGATAGGATCTAGAGCTACGGTTATGACAATTTAAAGAAAACTTGTGTACGTTGAGAAAATTGAGGGCATCAATTTAATTACTTTTGTAAACAATTTCAGGGAGAGAAAAGCAGTGAACAAAACAAAAATAAAGAAGCGGATTGAAAGAGCCAAAGATTCACCTATGCAATAATACTCGGGTTTAGTTTGGTTAATGATTGAAAGATTAGTTTGTCAATGTTCATAATATTGACTACGCTGATGATGTTGTGATGAAAGAGAAATTATGAAGTGAAGACTAAGTTAAATACTAGTTTATAGATACTACAGCTTTTCAAAACAAAATCATTAACAAATTGCCATCACAAAAGCAAATACTAGTTCCACAGTTAAAAAAATAAAAAAAACCGACAATATATATATATATATATATATATATATATATATATTGAATTGAACTAAAAAATAATTTAATCATACATAATAATGTAACAAGCTAACAACAAATAGTAGTAATAATTATTATTTTAAATAAAAGTGATGCTATTTCCATTTGACAGAAATTTCATACAAATTGAATTCTAGTAAACTTTTATAACCCAACTTCTAAAATTGACATATGTCCCATACCATATGGGAAACACATTCTAACATATTTATAGGATGCGTGTCCTTTATATGTTTTAACATGTTTAAAGGACACATGTTTAAATGCTGAGTTGTAAGAGTTTGCCTTAAAAGAAATTTGGGTCATTTTCATTATTTGGCATAATATAACTTGAAAATTCTTCCCAATTAAAAGAAACCAAGGAGATGAAAGGCAACAGAACTCCATCCAGGTGTCAAAAGATAAGACTTTAATCTCTATGGCAAAACTTAAATCTGTTAAGCTACAACAGCCTAAAGCCAGATGAGTTCAGAAACCTCAGAAAAACCGTTCTAAAGAGTTTAATGACAAAAACCCAAACATTTAAACAATGGCATTGGCGGCACTTGCAATCCTTGGCCATAGATCAGCACACTCCTTTCCAATTGGCCCAGTAATAGCAGATCCTGCAACCAGAACAGAACATGCACAAGAGGCTTACAACGACAATTCAAAAAAAAATCCACAAAAAATGAATTACATTATAACAAAAGATGAAACAAATAGCAACTTCGTACTAAATCAGCAACATCTCCCATACGCCATATTGTTCCCAAATGTGCCAGCTCAAAATGGCTTGGCAGCATTGATATGCCAGTTTAAAATAATGGTACCTCTCTCACCCTATAAGAACAGGATGAATGGAGCGGGCATGCGTTCTAAATCCATAGGTGCTTGGGTATATATATATATATATAGACACCAATCTTTTACTTATCCAAAAAATATATATATAGACGCTACCAACAAAGCTATGAAATGTTAACCAACAGGCCATGTAAATTTTATTATAAGCATCCTAGAATTGAATTGTTATTAGTATTTTCGTTATAATAATAATTATTGTTGCAAGTATAATAACTATTATCATTACTACTACTATTATATTATTTGCGCTTGGACAGTACAGAATCAAAATAACTAGAATTGACTTCATGATGACTGTACCTTTCATTTCGCCCTTGGGGTTGACGATAACACCAGCATTATCTGCATTCGTAAAAAGAGCTCATGATCAGAAAACTTGAGGAACAGAAAGAGATTCTCCTAAGAAAATTCTGATAAAGAAATAAGACAATTTTAACAACAGATGCAAGAAGATAATACACCAGAAGTTATGTTCATGACAAGCATGCTATAAAATTTAAACTATAGGTACTAGTTTAGATACACAAAACTACCATGCAAAGATAGTAGGTAATATAAATACTGAGTTAAGGTGTGTTGTTAATTCCAAAAAGCCCTCTACATAGTCCCAAAGAAAATGTATTAGTTTCACTAATATATTCATGCTTGCCATGCCACAACAATTACTATGATATTGAACGAGATAAAGCATCATAATTACCTAGTGCTTTCTAATGCCTAATTACCTATGGATCCCTTTTTTTTTTTTAACAAAAATAAGTAAATAATCTGTTATAGAACACTTAGATAAAGTGCAATTTTTATAACAAAGAACAAACCACTAATATAGAACCTTCCAAAATAGAAGTTTGTGCTTAAAGCATTCTAACCTGTTGTTAGGCAAAATAGGCCCTATTATCTACACTCCTTATGACTTGTTAACAACCAAACAAACGATATAAACCCATATCAACATATACAGAAAAATAGCAACCTTCGAAGTACATAAAAACACCATCCTTTCGGCGCCACGGCTTGCGCTGCCTCACAATAACAGCGGGCAAGACCTTCTTTCGGAGATCAGGCTTCCCTTTCTTGACAGTTGCCATCACCATGTCGCCAACACATGCTGACGGCAGGCGGTTGAGGCGACCCTTGATCCCCTTCACAGAGATAATGTAAAGGTTCTTGGCCCCAGTGTTGTCTGCACAATTCACAGTTGCTGCCACCGGAAGACCCAGTGACATTCGGAACTTGTTCCCAGCACTTCCTCCACGTCCTGCAAATCAATAAATATAAACAATCATGAAAAAAATGAATGAAACCCATATCCCATATTTCTTCTTTGGGAAAAGTTCAAAAAACACAAAAAGAGTTTCATACTCTCGCTCAGCTAATTCTAATGACTCTTTCCACAATTTTTAAGTCTCTCCTAATATACCACTAATTCGCTGTTGCTTTGCAGACAAAATTTGGGGAAACAATTTATATATATATATATAAGTAGGGAAACAGAAAGTAAAAAAGCATGAGGAAAATTTGAGGCGAAACGTATAAACTGTGTGCGCTTCCAGCAACCAAAGAGAGTGAGAAAGCAAGAAACCAGAACCAAATGATTACCTAAACAGAGAATAAAAGGCAAAAGCAAACTGAAATCCAAATGCTCTATTTCGTTGCTAGGAATAGGGAAACAATAATAAAAAAAAACCTACTAGCTTCAGACAAAAGTAATTTTGAGAAGAAAAAAATAAACTGTTGCTGAAGAGAGCCAAATACAGCTCCGAAACATGGCCTAATTTTTTGGAACCAAAATTCTGAGAGACAATCCCATTTCTTTTCTACACTTTTCTTTCCACAGTTTTCTGAGCATCCAAACAGAGAATAACACTAAAACTTAATCAAGAGAGAGAGAGAGAGGTACCTCGCTTCGACATGGCTGAGGAGAATGGGCGGCTTCAGATCCGGAGAAGAAGACTTCAATAGAGGTTTTATATTATAGCAATAGTGTAACACTATGAATTTGTTAGGGTTTTTCACTTTTCAATTTGGGCCGGGTAAGCCTGCCTTTCTTCACCCGATTTGGGGCTTATCTAGTTATCTGATTCTGGGTTTTACTTCTTTCTTTAATTAACCTGTAAATTCATTAAAGCCTTAAATATATGGCATTTGGGTCGGCATTTGTTTGGAGAAAAATAAATTCGGGGTTTTTATTTTTTATTTTTTATTTTTTTATTTGTGATTATAAAATCGGTTTTATTTGTTTCAATGCAAAACATATTTGGAAAACATTTTTCTCGTTTTTAGGTGATTGAGAATGAAAAAAATACAAAATCAGTCTATGTGATTTTGTAATTAGCTTCCTGTAGTATTCAAATGAATTCAGAGGCCTCTGAAGTATGTCAAAAACTAACAATTTGATACAACAAGGAGCAAATTGTAAATCGGGTCAACCACATGGACTGATTTTGTATTTTTTTCTAAAAAATATTGATCAATGTACATTATATTCTAATCAACATAAATCCTTTAAAAATATTTTTTTAAAAAAAATTAAAAAGCTTTAATCTGTCGAAAAGCCTAAACCATTTTCCCTAAAATTCGCCACCCTCCAACAGCACCCACCCCAAGTGAAGAAGCGAAAATAATCATCCTTTTATATTTCTTTCTTCTTTTTTTCAGATTTCTATTTGATATAAAACTGCAAGTTTAGATCATCTAGTATCAAAGTAGGTTACTTTCTACCCATATTTTTCCTGTTAAACCCATTTTTTTTTTCCATTACCAAGCATCCATTCGTGTGTTGTCATTGTATGTGGTGATTGAACATGGTGCACCGACAGTGTGCAGTGGTAGCCATCCGTGAAGGAGATCGTTTGGCTTGCTATTGCGGTGGTGCAAAATGATGGAGCTACAAGTTGGAGTCCTGTGCTGATAAAATCCCCAAAATAATCTCAATATAATTTCTATAATCATAATAATTGCATATTATTACAATAATCTCTTCCTCTTTATTCGGTAATAATTGCATTATTGCAATCTTTTCATTAGGAATGTGATTCCATAATAATTGTTTTTTTAGAATAAGTTGCAATTCTCTCCATAAGAAATGTAGATGCCGTATGTCAATTCAATCAATGAAAGCATCAATTGCTCTATACAACATTTAGAGGTTAATCCCTTCAAAGTGATCAATCATAGATTCAATCCCCTAAAAGCAATTCGGCGATTCATTTATCATTTTTTTTTTTCCTTTTATTTTATGATTTTCAATGGATAGAAACCTTTATGTTCCTATCATTTGATATCAAAGTTGAGTTTGAGATCAAACATAGCTCGTTGAGTATAAGATCAAATAAGTTGCGCCTTTCTAATCAAGTTCCAGAAGGGACGAGTAATAGCTTGGATTAAAATGTTATCAATGGACTCAGTATTAAGTTGAATACTAATAGGTGAGTAAAGCTGTGAAAAGAGAAATGGTTATCATCAGGTCAATGTTAATAAAATGAGTCACTGTAAATATCAGTTGTAGAGCGTAGTGTCCCATATAACTTAAGTACAATCTTAATCATGTGTAAATAAGTTTTTAAACATCCACCCCTTACAAGTCAATTTTCGAAGGTGAGTTCTACATATCACTAGCCAAAGAATGTAATTGCATATCTATTTGAAGCCAGTATAAGAGTATGTTGAAAGGTTGAGTTTCTTTAAATAAATAGAGATGTAGCACCCTCGTATTCCCCTTCCATCCCCCATAGCTAATGTAGCCTGGTCCTCCATAGCTTTTGACGTGCATGAAAATTAGTTTTTTGTTTAGAGAGAGACCACCCACATAAGCCCTGGGAAGATGAAAGGAAAATAGGGGAAGAATAGAATTACTCGATGTAATTGCCTTCTTTGGGGCTTCAAATTCTTGCAAATCTTCAGCTTCCGAATTCCTCATTTGATCCAATTTTTTTTGTTGTAGAAAATCAATGTCATAATACCATAATAGTCTCTCGAACAAAGATGGCGTCAAGCTGAGTAAATTTTTGAAACCCCTTCCTCCTTAAGAAATGAACCGCAAGATATATATGTAAGACGTTACACCATGTAGCACATTCCACTCATCTGGTTAAGCTAGAGTTGCCCTCTTGCCTTTGGCATCTCTTGACTGCAAATAAATTCTCTTAGTCACAAATATGCTTTTACATAAAAAAGAAATGTGTGGAGAGAGAGAGAGAGAGAGAGACCTGTGCAGCAACAGATCTCTTTGCATCCAGAAACTCTCTGTAAATGCTATAGAGTCTATGCTTCTCCATTTCTGAAACAGAGGGTCTTGTCTTAGAAGCAGTAGACTTCAAGAGAGCATCATTTATTACTGGCTTTCTATTTGGCTCATTGGCATCCGCACTGCCCAAAAGCTCATGAACTGCAGCAAGCTGTGCATCTGAAAGCAGAGCTTGGAGGTCAGCGCCACTAAATCCTTCTGTTAGACGGGCTATGGCATCTAAATCAACGTCCTTGGCCAATGGTAGCTGCATTCATTGATAAAAATAAAAAAAATAAAAAAAGCTTTACAATATCATATTTTAACTTTACAAAACAAGTAGACACAAAGAAAGCTTCACGAGGCATAATTTGGCGCTGAAAATACAATAAATAATTAATGATAATATTTTTCATTAGTCATCTTAATATTTCCTCAAAATTCTGGTTTTGCTAGAAGGGACTTAATGGCTTATCAAGAGAAAAATATTGGGCCAAGACACAGATTCTTGGGATGTAAGGCTCCAAATAGGAGTTTGACCAAATCCAGATCATAGGTCAGGATAAATACATTTTTGGTCCATGTGGTTTGGGGTTGTGACAAATCACTCCTTGGGGTTTAAAAACTGGGGAACTATCCTCCTCACATTCAAACTCATAAATAACAAATAAAATCCATTAAAAGTTAACACTTACACGGGAATTAATAACTATGCATTAATTAGTCTGTGAAGAACTAAATAGAAAGTAAAAGAAGTATGCCTTAATTAGATAGTCTTACATACCTTTCTAGAGAGAACTGTAAGAATATCCAACCTCTCCCGCCAAGATGGAAAATCGCAGAATAGAAGGCGATCTAGCCTGCCAGGTCTCAACAGTGCAGCATCGAGTAAATCTGGTCTACTGCTTGACATGAAAAATGTAGGTTAATTTTCAATCAAACAGTAATCAATAAAAAAGCAATTCTGGAAACAAGACAGGGTAAAGATGACAGAAACATTCCACAATGGTGACCCCGTTTTGCACACAAGTATAGGAAACTATGAAGTAAATCTAAGGAAGCAATATGCACTAGTTTTTTAACTTGTAGCTGCCAATCAATTGGTACTGCTGGTGTATGTCGCTGATTAAAATCAGTTTGACTTAAATTAGTGCCCCAATGGAAGACTACCTGTAGTCCTATCATTAAACTGCAGTAAGCCTCCTGAAATTCATAATCATGCTGGCACTCCACCTCTAAGTTTATATTTTCCACCAGTGAAGTGAAGGTATAAAATGCCACTTAATGTCCAGGAAATGAGCTCTCCATTTACTTTACTGTGTTCCTCTCCTGGACATGGGCTCCAAGATACACGTTAGCCTGCCACACAGGACACCTAAAAAAATTAATAAAAAATAAAAAAGATGGAGATCCACCCCATTGCCACCCTCCACCCCATATAGGAAAGCAGTGGAGGGTGGCCCCGCCCACCTCATAGAGGAGGCAGTGGGGGTGGAGATCCACCCCACAAAGGGGCAGGGGAGGAGCTCACATCTGCAAGGGTGCTCTCCACCCCGACAAGGGGTCGATGGGGTGGCTCCACCCCTAGCCACCTCTGCGGAGGTGGAGAACCACCCCCTCCACCCCTCTGTTGGGTAGATCTCCACCCCCACTACCTCCTCTATAAGGTGAGCAAGGGGGGAGCCACCCCACCACTCTTCTGTGGGGGCAAAGCCACCCTCTGTGGGGTTGAGAGTGGTTGTGGGGTGGATCTCCATCCTTTTTTCTTTTCCCCTATTATTTTTTTTGTTTTTTCTTAAAAAAAAATTTTTGACATAATTTCTTGTGTGGCCAGTTGACATGTATATTGGATACATGTGTCAAGTCTTCATTGGTCTAACATGGACAATATGACCGGTGGAAGGCATTCCAAGCATTCAATTAATGATTGGACGAAAATCTATCGAACATATCTATTTGTCACTCAAGCAAAACATAGGATTTTAATTGTCGGAATTAGAAACTTGGGTCCTTATCTGTTACTGAGGCAAAGCTTAGTGATTGGAGGAAATTTCCCTATTATTAAAGACAAAGTTAACCTGCTTACCAGATTAATATCAAGAATTTTATTATCTAAGAGGAATCTAAAATAAGTACTAGGGGAAAATACAACTTACCCCATATGTGGTTGGGCCATAAAACACGCAACTCTCCCAAAATTTATTTTGTGGCACCAAAAGTTCCAGTGGTCCATATTAAAGTAAAAGACTTGCACCTAACCCTATAGCCAATTATACGACACCCTGTCCTTCCATCATTTTAACACCCTCCCGTAACCAATCTCCTCTCTTCATGATAAAAACTAAGAAAAAAAACATAAAAGCAAAAACTTTTCATAATGAATAAGAGAAAAGAGAAGAAAAAGATCAAGAGCAATTTTTTTCATCAATATAGGCTAATTAGGTCGCACATTTTTAACCAAGCTTATGGACACTTCACAGCCAAAACCTAAATACCTGCTTTTTCTCTACTAACAGTTCCTTGTCTTAACGTACTTTTAATGCCACTCTGGAAATAGAATTTCATGGAAGTTAAAAATTAAGTATCAGGTGGTTCAACTTCAGTTTAGGCTGTGTCGGCGCGTGAGGGGCGCGTGAGAGCTGTTTTATGCTAGTGTTGGGCTGTATCATGGCTGGTTCGAGGAGGTGGTCAGTGGAGTCCAAGGAGTTTGAGGTTTTGATTAAGGTGGGGGCAGCTGGGGTAAGGATTTTAGAGAGGAGTAAAAGATTCAAGAGGTCCATTTTCATGAAAAAGGACGAATTAGCGTGGATGGTGAGAATAGGTGAGGCGCTGGTGGCTGTGGACAATTCAGAAGTTTTTTGGGATCAGTCTAGAGCTGGGTATCCTAGAATAATAGCTCAGAAATGTTCAAACAGGCATGGATGTTTTCTGACAGTGGAGGAATTTGATGGAAGAAGGAGGTGTGGCTCAATCATCATTCCTGAAGGATGTCGTGGGTTTGGGTGGGATCGTTTCGTCGAGGAAATGCGAGTGGCAAACTCGTCTCTCTGTGACTCTCAAGGTGTAAGTGAGCACCGAGTGTTCAGGGAAGACAAGAGAGATAAGGAGGTGAAGGAAAGAAGGAGCTATGTGGAAACTCTGAGAATGTCATTGAAGTCAACCAAGGATTGCTGCAATTCTTTCCAAGAACCGAAGAACAGAGTGACTAGGAGGCAGAAAGATGACTCTGAGCACAGGAAACAGCAAGCTCAAGTTTATGGCAGCAAAGGGGTGTTTCTGTCGGAGACCCATGATTCGACGTCGGCCTTTGGTGTTTTTGGGGTGGGTCCGACGAAGCTGCCCTTGCTGGCGAGGTCTGATACAGGTCCAGTAGGGTTTGGTAGGCACAGCGTGAAGAATGGAGGATGCATGGGGGCGCCGATAGGAGCTCCGGCGAGTCGCAATTCATTGCCGGCAGGGCAGAAGGCGTCGACGTCAGCTTCTGGGCACTTGAAGGGACGGGAGGGAGTGGTGAACCATGCTGGGCAGACCTAATCTGCTGTACATCTCGAGCTCCTCAATGTTAGGGAGACTTTGAGTTGTCTGAAACGAGAATGTGACGTGGGATTGATTAAACTTGACAAAGTATTCAAGCAGTTGGAGGGCAGTGGGCTTGGGCAGGGAGATAAGAAAGATGTAGGCCAGCAAAGTTCAGTTTGGAAAGAAAAGGAAAAGTGTGGGCTGAGCTCAAAGCCCAACAGCAAGATGAAGGTGAAAAAAAGAGTAGTTTTTAAGCCCAAAGGACTGCTGGGCTCAGGCGCGGGCTGCTTTAGTAGAGTTGGACCGAATATATGTCTCTCAGCTGAGGTGGCACTCAGGGAGGAGGCTGAGAATAAATCGTTGGAGCTCAGACCTCACGTGGTACAACCGGAGAACTCGTCGTTGCTGGCCGAGAAGGTTCTACCTGTGGGTGGAAGGGCTGGATCAGCGGAAAGGGGTATACTCACAGAGGTTTTTGGCACTTCTGCTCGGGATGGCGATGGGTTTATGGTCAGTGAGAAGCCAAGCAACAGAGTCTCCACCTTTCCGGCGAAGGCTCAGTCTACCGGAAAGGGAAAGGGTTTGTTGACTTATAGGAGAAGGAATTTTGGGCAGAAAACATGGGATGATGTGTCGGTAGGCACGATTGCGGCTTCTGGGCAAGGGAAAGGAGTTCTAGGGTCGAGGCCGGAATCAACCCAGAGGGTGCCGGAGACGCAAGTTTTGCCGGAAAATGCCCAGAGCTCGCCGATTTGTCCGGTGGAGACCGGAATCAGTCCAGAGGGTGCCGGAGAAGCTGGGGAAAGTATTGCGACTTGTGGGCAGGGGAAAGGGATACTAGGGTCAAAGCCGGAATCAGCCCAAAGGGTGCTGGAGACGTAATTCCGGCCGGGAAACACCCAGAGCCTGCCGATGTGTATTGTGGAGACCAGAGATGGGGGGGCAGGTACGGGTGTGGGTACTGATCAGTTCCTGGTGAAGATACCCTCTCGTCGGAATAAAAGGATGGTAGAAGGGAGCTGTTAGCAGGAATTTTGTCGGGGGGAGGCAAGCAGTACGAGTCCGCAGTTTCTTGAGGGAAAAAAAGGAGCGGAATGTATGCCGGCAATGGAGCCTTTTTTTTTTTTTTTATAAGTAATAAATTTATATCAAAAGCGTAGAGGGGCGCAACCCATATACACGGGAAGTATAAAAGAGAGCGCCTAAGGAGGGAGAGAAATGAAAGAGGAAATCAGAGAAGCTAATTACTAAAGGAGCTAGCCAAGCGGCTGTCCAAGAGTAAAGAAGAAAAGATGAGTCAGTTCCTCTATAGTCCTAGTAGAATTCTCAAAACATCTAGCATTTCTTTCAATCCATATACACCGCATAAGACATAGAGGAATCATCTTCCACACTACCGCACTTCTAGCATGACCTCCCGACCACCAACAATAGAACAAGTCCCTTACTCTGCAAGGCTCCATGCCGGCAATGAAGCCTTTCGGGCCTAGCTCTAGTTTGGAAGAGGAAAGTATTTCAGATTCTGTTGGGTTGGAGGATTTAGGGCCAGGGTTGATGTCTTCCAGTTGGGTAGTTAATAATTGTCTCAAATTCTGCCCTAAAATTGGTATTACAGATGAAGGGAAGAAAGGGGAGTTGGAGTTGTTGTTCAACTCTATTGAAGCTTCTAGGATTCAGGGTGATGCTGATTCGGGAAGCATCTCTGCCTATGTTCTAGCCCCAACAAGATTAAAGGAGCTCAAGGATTGTGAGAGGGGCACGTTGGTGGATCATGAAGCTTAACATAGTAGCATGGAATGTGAGAGGGTTGAATGCCCTCAAAAAAAGGTTGCGTATTAGGAGTCTATTGAAAGAGTGGAAAGTAGATGTAGTGTGTTTGATTGAGACAAAGATGGAGGTTATTTCCTGAGAGGTGGTTCATAGTCTTTGGGGAGGCCGACATGTGGGATGGAAGTTTAAAGGGTCGAATGGCTTGTTGGGGGGGATGTTATTGATGTGGGATAGGAGGGTGGTGGAGTGTAAGGAGGAGTGTGTGGGGCATTTTTCCTTGGCTTGCTCTTTTCAAAATGTGGAGGACAACTGGGAGTGGGCTTTTGGGGGGGTATATGGTCCGAATGAGGATGGGGAGAGAAGGGCACTTTGGGAAGAGTTGGCTGGTTTGATGAATGTGTGGGAGGTTCCTTGGTGCCTTGGAGGGGATTTTAATATCGTTCGGTTCCCTAGTGAGCACTCCAGTGTTTCTTACTATTCCACTGGCATGATGGATTTCTCGGATTTCATCTCAGAGAACAATTTGGTGGACATGTCCTTGATGGGGGGTCAATTTACGTGGTCTAATAATCAAGAAAATGAGAGCTGGTCTAGAATTGACCGCTTCTTGATTTCCTCAGATTGGGAAGATCACTACCCTGCAATGTCACAAAGAAGACTTCAGCGCTTGATACCCAATCACTTCCCTTTATTATTGGATTGTGGGGCCCCTTGTGGAGGTAATAAGAGCTTTAAATTTCAAAATATGTGGCTTAAAGCTGAAGGTTTTGTTGATAAGGTTAGTTCTTGGTGGGGATCTTATTCGTTTGAGGGTTTACCTAGTTTTGTGCTTGCTAAGAAATTGAAATCTCTCAAATTGGATTTGAAAAAGTGGAATGAGGAGGTGTTTGGGGACATTGGGAGAAAGAAAAAGGAGTTGTTGGGAGGGTATTCAGGAGTTGGATGATTTGGCAGAGGTAAGAGGGTTAGCCCAGGAGGAGAAGGTCCGAAAGGCGGATATGGTGAAAGAATTGGAGAACACCTTGCTTTGTGAAGAAATCCATTGGTGTCAAAAATCGAGAACTTTGTGGCTCAAGGAGGGGGACCACAATACTCGTTTCTTTCACAAGATGGCAAACTCTCACCGTAGGTTCAATCGTGTGGAAGAGTTGCGTATTAATGGTGTTCTATCCGATGATCCAGCTGAGGTAAAAGCTCACATTGTGAGTTATTATCAAAGCTTATACTCGGAACAAAGCACATGGCTACCTAGAATGGACAACCAGCCTTTTTTGTCCATAGATGAGGAGGATAATAGGTGGTTAGAAAGAGATTTCGAGGAAAAAGAAGTTTGGGAGGTGGTTAAAGGCATGGATGGTGATAAGGCTCCGGGTCCGGATGGCTTCTCCATGGCTTTTTTTCAAGCCTGCTGGGGTGTTGTCAAACATGATGTCATGGCGGTTTTTGCCGAGTTCCATCGTAGACGACAGTTGGTGAAGAGCTTGAATGCAACTTTTATTTCCTTAATCCCAAAAAAGGCAGATGCGGTGGAGATGAAGGACTTTCGGCCCATTAGTTTGGTGGGAGGGGTGTACAAAATTGTTCCTACAGTTCTTGCAATCAGGATGAGAACTGTGTTGGGTAAGATCATATCATACTCTCAAAATGCTTTTATTGGGGGTCGCCAAATCCTAGATTTTGTCCTTATTGCAAATGAAAGTGTGGATAGTCGTATGAATTCAGGGGTGCCAGGTGTTCTTTGCAAATTAGACTTGGAGAAGGCCTACGACCATGTGAATTGGGACTTTGTGTTGTATTTGCTGCATAGGTGTGGGTTTGGTGAGAGGTGGAGGGCGTGGATAGAGTGGTGTATTACATCGGTAAGATTTTTCATTCTTGTGAATGGTTCTCCAGAAGGCTTCTTCAATAGCTCGAGGGGAATTTGGCAAGGGGACCCCCTTTCTCCGTTACTTTTTGTGCTTGTTATGGAGGCCTTGAGTAAGATGGTGAATGTGTCGGTTGACCAAGGCTTTTTGACTGGTTTCTCAGTGGGAAATAGGGTGTTATCGAAGTTAGTGGTCTCTCACTCTTTATTTGCTTATGACACTTTGATCTTTTGTGAAGCTTCTATCGAGCAAATCCGGTATGTGCGTCTCATTCTTTTATGTTTTGAAGCTGTTTCGGGTTTGAGAGTGAATCTTGGTAAATCTAAAATTGTGGCTATTGGTGAGGTGGAGAACATAGGGGTTTTAGCTAATATCCTTGGGTGTAGTGTTGCCAATTTGCCGATGAAGTATTTGGGTCTCCCTCTTGGGGCGGGGCATAAGGATAAGGTTATGTGGAATGATGTGATCGAAAAAATGGAGCGTTAGATGGCAGGTTGGAAGAGAATGTATCTATCTAAAGGAGGTCGTTTAACTCCCATTAAGAGTACGCTCTCTAATCTTCCGACTTACTTTTTGTCTCTGTTTCCGATTCCTATGAGTGTAGCTAAAAGACTTGAGAAAGTACAAAGAGACTTCTTATGGGGAGGGATGGGAGATGAGCATAAGCTGCATCTTGTAAATTGGAATCAAGTCTGTCGTCCCCTTCGGTACGGTGGGCTTGGCATTCGTAAGTTGCATCAGTTTAATCAAGCTCTCCTAGGTAAATGGCTTTGGAGATATGCTAATGAGAGTGCGGCTCTATGGTATAAGGTTATTAAAGCTAAATATGAAGATCAGGAGGGAGGTTGGTGCACTAAGGAGGTTTCGGGTTCCCATGGTGCGGGCTTATGGAAGCACATTCGGCAAGGTTGGAATTTTTTTGCCAAAGGTATTCGTTATGAGGTGGGGGTGGGTTCGAAAGTTCGTTTTTGCCATGATATTTGGTGTGGAGACTCCTCTTTGAAGCATGCTTTCCTGTCTTTGTACAGCATAGCCAGACACAAAGAAGCTTGGGTGAAGGATAACTTTATTTGGGGGAATGGGGTGGTCGAATGGAATGTCATTTTTGTGCGGTCAGTACAGGATTGGGAGATGGATTTGATTTCTTCTTTCTTTGACCGGTTGTACTCGTACAAGATATCCATAGGCTCTATGGATTGTATTCGATGGTCTTCGTCTAAGAAAGGCAATTTCGAGGTTAAGTCTCTCTTCAAGGCCTTGTCCAAATGAGACCATGAAGTGTTTCCTTGGAAGAGCATTTGGCGTACTAAGGTGCCATTGCGAGTGGCTTTCTTTGGGTGGACCGCGGCCTTAGGCAAAATTTTGACTCACAACACCCTGCGGAAGAGGAACCTAGTGGTAGTGGAATGGTGTTGTATGTGCAAGAAGAATGGAGAGTCGATCGATCATCTTCTTCCCCATTGCGAGATCGCAAGTGTTCTTTGGCATACTATTTTTGATCGGTTTGGGCTGCTTTGGGTCATGCCTTGCAAGGTGAGGGGCTTGTTCGATTGTTGGTGGTCAGGAGGAAGTTCTCGAAGCGCGGTAGTGTGGAAGATGATCCCTTTGTGTCTTATGTGGTGTATTTGGAATGAAAGGAATGCTAGATGCTTTGAGAACTCCACTAGGACTATAGAGAAATTGACTCATTTTTTCTTCTTTACTTTGTATTCCTGGACGGCCGCTTGGCTAGCTCCTATAGAGATTAGCTTCTCTGATTTTATTTTTCATTTTTCTCCCTCTTAGGCGCTTTCTTTTATACTTCCCGTGTATGTGGGTTGCGCCCCTCTGCGCTCTTTTATATCATATTTACTTATCAAAAAAAAAAACAGTTCCTTGTCTTAACATCAAAACAGGCCCTACTCTTTGTCACTTCATCGAAAACAATTCCAAACCAAATACAGTCCAAAGCAACAAAGACACCAAATCCAAACAGTAATAATATAGAAATACACAAGAAGTTGAAACAGAGGACTCATCTTCGTTTACACTAAACTTAGTGGGATTCATCAGGTCCGTCACTCAAACAAAACCACCAGATACAACTACCAGCAGTCACACAGGCATCCCACATCTTCACACATTTAAATCACCACCACATCTCATGTTGATGCCATGAATCTCTCATCAGAAGCCAAGAGCCACAAGTGTACCACAATGACTCCATATCCGATGATTTTGAGACTCGTATTTATATCCAAAAGTAGGTGAATCTCATTTTTCATCTCCAATGGTAACTTCCACAACAACAACCCTTCCAATGAAGTAGTAAATGTGATGGGTGATGCAGCACTATATGTTTTGTTTAGGTCATGTGTAAGGTTTCTTCAATTACCGGATGAAACAGGGGTTTAGTGTCACAAACTAAATTCCAGGGGGTTTCCCTGTTTTACAGCCCAACAACATGGGGGTAAAACGTAAAATATTCCATAAGTTGTGATTATTGTGAGGAGAGACTAACCTTGTGGCAGCAAACACAAATACACCAGTTAAAACTTCAACACCATCTAATTCTGTTAGAAACTGCAAAGAAGGGAAATGTAATCATTAGAAGATCAATTCAAAGCGAACAGAAGGTGGTACAGGCACACAAGAGACTGACTTGATTAACAACACGATCAGTTACTCCAGTATTATCATGCCCTCTTTTCGGGGCGATAGAATCAAATTCATCAAAAAAGAGAAGGCATGGTGCAGCAGCAGCTGCTTTTGAGAAAATATCCCGAACCTGAAACCAATATATAGGCATCAGCAGCAGGAGTATGCATTACACTTCACTTGCAAAAAGTCAATTCAACATATTTCCAGAAACAGGAACCCACCAAACAATTAAAAGGGTGTCTGCCTTAGTAAACATGACATATACAGGGAAACACCAAACAATTGAGACCTAAAATTATAATCATCTAATAAATCTGCAAAAGAACAGACTGAAGAACCACCAGAAGTCCCATCTACTTCTAAAGCGTGTGCAAATGCGAAATTTCAGCTTTGGCAAGGAAAGCTCAATATTTTCAAGGTTCTAGAATTTCTCTCTTCAATACATCATCCTCTTTGATAAAGGTATCAACAGTAATAATCTTCGCAAGAGAAGCTGCCTAGACAAAGAAAACCACTCTCCTCTGCACCTTGACCTTCCAAATGCTTTTTCCCTAGGAAGTGTTGTCCACATCACCTCTTAACACTTTACAATAAGATTCAACTCAAAAAATTTCTATATTTAGAAGGAACTCAATAAAGTCTATCATAAGCATCTCTACTTACCTCCTCTGAATACAGCAAATCTTAAAAGGACATTAAAGCTTCAGTTCACTATATTGCACAGGCCTCACATCTTGGGCATTAATGGTAAGTGTCATTAGTTCATACCTCATAATCCATCACCAATTCATCCTTCTCAGGCCCAAAATTATATAGAGGATGGAACAAGTTTTGGAGAAAATCTCACCACACCACAGGTCAAGCCAAAATCAAACCCTAATACAATCCCATATCCCAAATTTCAACGAATTTTGTGGAACTTCATTCAAACGCTCCTAATGTGCTTCCTCATTCCCAACCCATAAGATCCCCTAAAAATGCCAGAGCACCAATGACTTCAGCTCACCTTATACTTCACCTTCACTAAACTTCCTTATGCCCAAACCCCCAGACTGAATAGGAGAATAAACCTTATCCCAATTTAAGATGGTATTTGACTTCCTCGCCTATACCACCTCACAAAAGTCTCTTTGGAGCTTCTCAAGCCTTTAGAAAAATTGGCATTGGGAATAAAGATAAGAAATACGTGGTCAGATTTGATAATGTATTCTTGATTAAATTAATCTTCCACCTTTACAAAGATGCAACAACTTCAACCCAGTCAATCTCCTTTCCATCCACTCCACAAGTGCATCCCACACGGCCATTTCCTTATAAGATGAGCCAAGAGGTAAACTTAAATGAGACATCAGATGTAATCCAACCTTACATCCTATTAACCCAGCAAATTCCTCATACCCTTAGACTTTTCCAGCTGGCATTAATTCAATCTTCCAAAAGTTGACTTTCAATCCTGAAAATCAACTCAAACACATAGAGCAAATTTCTGGGTTGATCTGCATCTGCATCACAAACAATAAGGCAGTCATCCACAAAGAGAAGGTGAGAAACATGCATGGCCTCCACATCATTCATAGATGCTATCCCCATCCCTACTGCCTCGTTCAGCGAGAAGCACTTCTTTTAAAAATGATGCTATCCCCAACTCATAAGCACACTTGCGAAGGATCCCAAAGCTTGACTTGAGAACAAACAACTGGCACCAACTACACAAAATTTCAGTGAAAGACAAACACTACATAGAGAAACTAATAAAACCGGGTTGAAGAAGACAATGATATAAGGTGATGAAGACAATTACAATAATTGTTCTTCTTGTTCTTTTTCTGTGATAAGTAATGTTGTATATACCAAAAAGCGTAGAGGGGCGCAACTCTAATACACAGGGCGTATACATGAGAACACTTAGGTAGAAGAAGAAAAAAGTACAAGAAACTTGTGAAAGTTAATCACTAACGGAGCTAAATAAGCAACTGTCCAAGTAAACAAGGAGAAGAAAAAAAATGACTTAAGCTCCTTCTTGTTCTTATTGTTGGCATCATGATCATCTTAACCTTCCATATAAGAATCCTGTATCAAAAAATTTTGTTGAGAGAATACCAACAAAAATTCTTACTCCCGAAAATACTTTTCACACTTTGTTTACATATGTACAGAACTCAAAAAAAGATTACTACCATGAGGCATACATAATTTTCACAGAAAACAAAAGCATACAGCCAATAAATCAAGAAATGCGAGAACCCTCGGAAAATAAAGACTGATAAATTACATAAATTTGAAAAATCATGGGCTACTAAATATATTTTGAAACTTCAGAAAAAAAAAAAAAAAAAAAAAAAAAAAAAAAAAAAACTATAAATTGGTATACAGAAAATAGTAGTAAGGAAAGATTTAATTGGCCTCTTACAGCTTGCTCAGAAGCACCAATATATTTGTTTAAAAGCTCGGGCCCTTTCACTGATATAAATCGCAAGGAACAAGCAGCAGCAGCAGCACCCACTAAATGCGTCTTACCACAACCAGGAGGCCCATATAAGAGAATGTTTGACCGCAACCTTAATGGAGCTTGTGAAAAGGTGTTTGGGAACTTTGAAGGCAATTCAATGATCTGACATTGAAATTATGAATCAACAAAGGAAGAGAATAAGAAAATACTATTGAAAGGTTAATAAGAAATTCTAAACCAATTTGGTTCCATAAAGCAGTATATGATGAGCACTTGTGAAAATGAGAGGAATAAAGAAAGAGAAAGAGACCAAGCTATTCTAATAACAGAGCAATTTTTGGATGAAGAACTGTACACTTATAGTGGTTGTGCACGTGTTTTCTGCCCTTTACGTTTTAAGTTTCTGAAAACATAAAAAATAAAAAATAAAAAATAAAAAAGGTTGTAGGTTTTTGCTACTGTGGTGTTTTCTGTTTTCAGAAACAAGAAGCCAAACGCTGCCACCACCAGCAAAAACAGTTTTTTGGTCTTTGAAAACCAGTTACCAAACAGGCCCAAAGCACACTGTTTGAGATAACCCCCCCGGCTCCTTTCAACCAAACGCAACACAGATAACCCTTCTACAATCGAAAGCTCAAAAGCTTTGGTCTCTACCAAAAACCAAGTCCAAAAACCCATCACAGACAACCAACAACCGTGGACTACAACCAAGTCCAAAAACCCATCACAGACACGGCAAAAGAAAGACGTTGGCACGGGCCTACACGCACTGACAAGAGAGAGGATAGAAGAAAGGATGGTTGATATCTCTTAAATATGTAAAAATTGTATTTTTTTTTTTTAATTAATAAAAAATAATCTTTTTTATATATTTATAATGAAAACCACAAAAAACTTGCAATATAAAACAATCAAAACTTAAAAGCTATAAATCAAAAAGAAAAAAGTGGCAAGTTAGCGACTTAACACAACACACATCGAAAATACTAATGTACATTCATGACTAGAAAATTAGGAAGCAAATAGAAATATTTTACCTCTATAATAGCGTTCCGAATGTCAGTAAGACCTCCAACATCATCCCACCCAGAGCGACCGACTTCAGGAGAAGATTTAGTGATGTCACGCATGGCAACTGGAAGGAATTCATGCATTGCCAGGGAAAAATCTTCCTTGAGTAATGTGGGCTTTTCATCCTTGTCAAATGCAGAATGAGAAGGCAAAAAACGACCAATGGCAGCATGAACAGATCTATCAACCAGTATTTCCTGAAAGAATGAGGTTGTTTAATATTTATGGTTCCAAAAACATCTAAAGTGCTTCCTTGATAAAACAATGAAAATTTTAGTGCAGCTGGCCCTATTTTGAAAACAATGAAAATTCATGATTCTAAGATAAAGGTGTAACAAGGCTCTTCTTCCTTGGTTGCTAGCAAGACATCATTTTCACTTCAAAATTGGCCTCAGTCACTATTTCTAGTTGTACCTTCTGCAAATAGTTTCATGTTTTCAGGTTAAGAAAAAGACTGTAAACATGCTCCCAAGCTCTCACCTATATACTAGAGCTTTTAAGAGAGCACATAATAGAAAGTGCCAAAGAGCAACAGATAAGGTTGAAAACTGCGGTAATATGATGACCATTAAGGCTCGTAATAGAAGATGCTTTTTGCAAATGTAAAATGATACTAAATTTGAATCAAGCTCAATACCAGATCATATGCATCATAGCCATCACATTTGGAAGCTATATCTAGCAAGATTTCATCGGAACATTGTAAGGAACGCCTCTGAATTTCATGCTTCAATATAGCCCCACGTTCTAAGGCAGCAGGAGCAGGCAGTTGAACATGGAAGTCAAACCTTCCTGATAATGACCAAATTCTCAAATGCAATAATTCAGTATATGAAATTTAAAGGAGTAAAATGAACCTTGCACCACTAACTTCAAATATAGGTTGTTACCCATTTTATACATGTAAGAAGATGCAAACCTGAGGAGCTCAATGATTGTGGTATAGTCTCTAGTGACTTGACAGAAGCTATAAAGGCAATAGGACCAATTCCACATAAGCGCTTCCTCTTTTCCTGTTCATGTAATAAATCCTATTAGTTGACAAAGGGCTAAAGACAACAAAATTTAGCCATAGCCACTGTTTTTAAAAGAACTTCTGATTATCATCTTGTTAACCCATAAAAACTTAGATAAGTTTTTATCTACAAGCATTTATTCTTCCTGGTCAAGCATGTAAAAGTAACTACTTATCGCCTATGTCTACATCATTAAGTAGGCTGATTGCAAGGGCAACTAGAGGCAAACCATACAAATACATCAGAGGTGAGGGTGAAAGAGGTGCGACTCCGGTAAACTATAGGGCATATCATTGGCAAGCTAGCAATGTGCAATTATAACTTGTTAGTGGTGTATTAGTCTGCTTCAAAGCAAATTCATACTAGAATTCATGGAGACGCCAACTCGCAGCCATATTGGCACCTCGCCCAACCCTGTTAGCCTCTCTCGTTCTTTACCTCTCCCTCACGTCTCTCTATCTTTCTCACCTTCTTTCTCTCTCTGGGATCCTTGTTCTCTTCCTAAATATTGATCACCAAATGGATTTTTGCAAATAAGGAAACTGGGGATCATAATCAAATCTTGATCTTAGAACTACAAGACTGTTATTCTGAGCTTCTAGTTCCATGCATCTATAATCTTTTAATTAGCCTATAATTAAAAAAAAAAATGTATTTTTTTCAAATATTACGTAAAAACATGCCTCAGTTTTATGTATAGGGTTCAGTAATCTTGGTTGCATCACAAAGAAAAATCTTGTGTTAGTGTTAGTGTGTCTGTCAACTAGAGATACATCGTTGGCCCATTTGTTAAAGCTTGTCCTTTCTTATAGTTACTAAAATGGTATTGGAATCAAGTTGTTTGTGAAGTCTTTGTTCAAGCCATGGTAACCTCATGATTGAATTTTATCTGGCAGGCCTACACATAGGAGGAGAGTTAGTTTTAATATGCATGTCAATTCCATATACATTATTGGCCCACTTCCTAATAACCTTAGTACCTTAGTTTTTGGGATTGATGGTTTCTAGCATCTAGTGAATACAAGAACTCATTTAAAGGAGTCCCTTTCAGGGAGCTTCCCCTACAAATTGATCATTTTATTTCCTTCATTACTTATTCTTTCTTCCCATAGTTTAGCTTAATGAACATTTTATCCTTGTAATTCCTTTTCTGCATTAAAATGGCTAAATCACAAATAAACTCCTTGTTTTAGGGATAATTACAGACCATCTCCTTGTCTTGTGGAAAATACCACTAAACTCCCTTGTAGTGTGGAGTAAAATGAAATCTTCATACTTTCTAATTGACATATCCCTCAAGAGACACATACATGTCGCTTTAGGAAAAAGCTGGCATCTTGGGTTGTGGGATGTCCTCTTTGCCTTTGAAATATCTTGGCCTCCCTTTGGGGGCTTGCTTTAAGGCTAAGTCCATTTGGGATGGAATTGTGGAAAGGATTGATCATAGGCTGGCTAGTTAGAAAATGATGTACCTATCTAAAGGTGCCAAGGCCACCCTTATTAGGAGCACACTCACCAATCTACCTACATATCTCATGTCTCTCTTTCCTATTCCTGCTATTGTGGCCAATCATATAAAGAAGCTCCAACGAGATTTTTTATGGGATAGGATAGGCAAAGAGCTCAAGTATCATCCGGCCAGCTGGTCCAAGGTCTGCTCTTCTATCTCTAAGGGTGGATTCGGGATTCAGAATGAGTGTTCAATCGAGTTTTGTTAGAGAAGTGGTTGTGGCGTTATGTGCAAGAGAGAGAGTTCTGGTGGAGAATTGTTATGGACGCCAAATATGGTTATGAGTGGGGTGGGTGGTGCTCCATCGACACATCAGGGTCACATGGGGTGGGGCTTTGAAGGTATATTAGTCGGGGGTAGAGGCTGTTTTCTAGCTATACCATATTTGATTCGAGAGATGGGTCCAAGATTAAATTCTAGGATGATGTGTGGTGTGGAAACTCAAGCCTCAAGAAAGCTTTCCCAGGTTTATATAATATGGCTAGTGTGAAGAATGCGCCTATTGATGTTAACAAGGATTATCAAGTGGTTCCCTTTAGTGGAATGATAGCTTCATTCGCTTGGTTCATGATTGGGAAGTAGATGTTCTAGCTCCCTTCTATTCCTATTGTATTCCCACATAACAAGAAGGGAAGGAGAAGATAAGATTTGGTGGGTTCCATCTCGCAAAGGGAAGTTTGACGTTAGATCTTTATACAAGATCCTTGCCTGTAAAGAGGCAATCTCTTTCCCTTCAAAGAGTATTTGGCGGACAAAGACTCCTTCGAGAGTGACTTTTTTGGCTTGGTCGGCGGTGCTAGGGAAGGCTCTTACCTTGGACAATCTTGAAAGAGACACCTAATCGTGGTTAATAGATGCTACTTGTGCAAATCGGATGGGGAGACCGTCGATCATCTTCTTCTCCATTGTGAGGTTGCCAATGCATTATGGTACGCCATTTTCAGTCACTTTAGGCTATCTTGGGTTATGCCTAATAGTGTGGCGGACTTGTTTGCCTATTGGTGGGCGGGAGGTCGTTCTTAGAGTGCTATTGTGTGGAAGATGGTTTCCCTTTGCCTTATGTGGTGTTTGTGGGGGGAAAGAAATGCAAGATGTTTTAAGGACCTAGAGAGGACTTTGGAGGAGCTCAAGTCCTTTTTCTTTTTCTCTTTTTACTTGGACCGCTACTCTTTTTTCTTGTTCTCTTTTCTTCTTCTACATAAGCGTTCTCTTGTATATTTCCTGTGTACTAGGGTTGCCCATCTCTACGCTTTTTGATATATACATTAGTTATCAAAAAAAAATCAAGAGTCAGCACAGCAACTATGTTCTTGGATTCTGAACCAAACAGCTCTGTTCTTACTCCTTTTTTAGGGCTAATTTTTGTGCTTCTTACACACATACTTGTCACGTGGGAGAATCCATCAATTAGGACAATAAATATGATGATTTCACATAATCAGCATCAGTTCTACCATTTCAGGAAATGTGGAATTAATAAACCATACATAATCATTACCCCATATTCATCCATAAGGTCTGTCAGAAATTCTGTAAGTGCAACAACAGAGGTTGAAGGTTGAGATCCTTCCAAGTCAGAAGAGGATGAAATAATGCTGTCGAGATCATCAAAGATGACAATTGAAGGTGCATGATCCAAAGCATCAGATATATAGCTGGAAAGTTCTTGTTGAATGATCACGGCCTTTTCTGAAGCAAGTCGGGAGCAAGAAACAAAAATGCTGCTAACACAAACCTATGTTAGAATAGTTTATACAGATTTCATTCCAGGAGCCTCCATCTTGATTTAGTGTTTTTGGGAGGTACAAAAAGTTCAATCCAAGGAGAAAGCTCTCAAAACCAGCATTTCAAATATGTCAATTACCAACTAAAGAGGAAAAAACCTTAATGCATTAAACATAAGTCCATACATGTGTGCTAAGAAGCCTTCATGATCTTCAAGGAATTTTGCAACAGCTCTTGCTAAAAATGTCTTTCCAGAACCCTAGTAGTCAAAAGTATGCCAATTTAAATTATTAACTTCGATATTGATATCAAAATAGTTAGATATAATAAACAAAACTAAGAATGTAAATACAGAAAACTATCTTATTATTTTACACTCCAAAATTTAAGAGAACTTTGAACACAGAAATTTAAAAGAAAATGCAAAATATACAGGCATATTACTCTAGGTGTAGCCATCAATTTAGTTGGTACTAACTATGTTGAGTTAAGTTAAGCTAAGTTGAGACTTATAAATAGATGGTTTCAGAAAACAAGCATGTAATTCAAACTTTATACTCTCCACAAATGTACATATTTGGTGAATCACTAGTATAAGAGAACAAAAACACCTTAATCCAAAATCTATGCACATCATAATCAACCGTTTCTTGTTACATGAGCATACAGAACCTAATTTGAAAAATTGTATAACAGCCTAGACGGAGCTTTTTCTTTATAATTAAGTACCAACAGGCTCAAAATTATGCATTACCCAGACTTTATTACAATTTTCGAAGAATGTGCTTGAAAGCCTTGAAAGAATTTTTAAATCCAGAGGGACCAAAACAGAATAATAGGAATCAAAATTGACTGAAATTTGTGTTCAAATTTCACTTTCCAAACTTCTGTAAATTTGAGTTAATTAGCCGAGTTCAGAAGACAACTAATAAAAAGGAGAATTACTTGAGGTAGCATGCAATATAGAAGCTAAGCAATGCGTACCATAAACAGGAGCACACAAGTCATTTTCCTAATTCCTATGACGTCTAATCTACAGGCAGTGACAAGATTCTTTGCCCTTCAAATATTATATCACCAAAAGAAGAAAATCAAAATTTAAAAGATGGACTCACCGGAGGTCCATATATTAGAACATGCCCAGGGAGAGGAAGATTGTAAGAACTGAACCACATCCCAGAAGAAGGAGATAACAAGACCATCATCCCTGCATTTGGAACACTGTATAAGGGCAAGACCAGGCTTTTGACTAGGGGAGGAAAAATGGTTTACCGTCCTCCCAGTCATCCATGAGTGAAAAAAGAATTTTCGAAGGAAAAAATTGTGAAAGTTCAATCCAGGGCCTAATTAAAAAGTCCATGTAATGAAGTAATGACAGCATGTTAGCAAAGATGTTGGAGTTTCATTCAAAGATTAATTGCAAGTTGCACTGCCAGCATCCATAGAAAGTAAACATACAAAATAAGTACTGAAATGAGATGCACAGGGTAAGAGTAGAAAACATAATCATGTTTTCCAAACTTTCAGCAGAGTACAACTTGAGGTTGGGCATAAGAAGTATGTGAGTGGATATTTGGTGTTGGGATTGCTCTGTTTATAGCACAACCTGCATGTAATGCAGCAAATTTATGCATACGAAGTAAGCCTCAGCCTTACCGAACCATAATCCACCAGACCACCAAATAGGAAAATGGTATGTCACATTTACAATATGTTGCAGTACGTCACATAAACATGTGCTGAACATGCTCAGAATAGGACCCAGCACAATATTTTCATTACACCACTGCAGTATATCATGCTTTAAATAGGACCTTGTCCTTTGCAAAGCCAGGCTACAAAAAAAATTGAATGGTTCATACATTTGGAATATGATGCCAATTGAGCTCAAAGTAGCCTTTGCACAACACACACCTAAGCTGCATAGTGCTGGAGTTATTCTTCTTCGTCTATGACTAACATGTATGATTCTTCATAACTATGCCCGCCTAGTTACGCTATTTGCAGAGTTCCTTTTTGCTGTTTGAAGCTGCCTCTGGTTTGAAGGTTAACTTGGCTAAGTCGGTGTTAATTCCAGTGGGGAATGTGGAGCAAGTGGGAATGTTAGCCGGTATTTTAGGGTGTGGGGTTGCCACTTTGCCATTTAAGTACCTCGGTCTTCCATTGGGGGCCTCCTATAAGGCCAAGCATATTTGGGATGGCGTTATCGAGAAGCTAGAATATCAGTTGGCCAGTTGGAAAAGGTTGTATTTGTCGAAGGGTGGTAGGGTCACCCTTATCAAGAGCACTCTCGCTAACTTGCCCACTTATTACTTGTCTCTATTCCCTATACTCGTGAGTGTTGTTAAACGCATTGAGAAATTACAGCGCAATTTCTTATGGGGTGAGATAGGTGAAGAGTTCAAGTACCACTTGGTAAAGTGGACGAAGGTTTGCACTCCGATTAAGGAGGGAGGGTTGGGTATTAGAAACTTAATGGTGCTCAATCGCGCTCTTCTAGGGAAATGGTTGTAGCGTTATGGGTCGGAGAGAGATGCTTGGTGGAGAGTTGTGATAGATTCAAAGTTTGGAAGTTTATGGGGAGGGTGGTGTTCTTTTGAGCCTGGAGGAGTTTTTGGGGTGGGGTTATGGAAGAATATTAGGAAAGGGTGGGATACTTTCAAAGGCTTTACGAGATTTGGGGGGGGGGGGGGGGGGGTGTGGGGGGATGGGACCAGGGTTAGCTTTTGGCATGATTTGTGGTGTGGAGATACGGCTCTCAAGATAGCTTTTCCAGTTTTATTTAGTATTGCTTATGCGAAGGATACCTCAGTTGTGGCTAATTTAGAGGTATTGGGTGGTTCCAATCAGTGGAATGTGAGTTTTTCTAGAAAGGCTCATCATTGAGAGGTGGATGTATCTTTTCTCCAGGTGTTGCATTCAGCCAGAGTGAGACGAAAGTGTGAAGATAGATTATGGTAGATATCCTCAAAAAGAGGCCTTTTCAAGGTCAAGTTACTCTTCTTCTCCTTGGCGTGTACTGAAGGGAGGAGATTCCATTGGAAGAGTGTGTGGCAAACGCAGGCTCCTCCAAGGGCGATCTTCTTTGCGTGGTCGGTGGCTTTGGGCAAAATTATGACCTTAGATAACCTCAAGAAGCGACATGTGATTATGATAAACAGATGTTGTATGAGCAAGAAAAGTGAGGAGACGGTGGATCATCTTCTTCTTCATTGTGAGGTAGCTTCTACTTTGTGGAGTGCCTTTCTTGGTCATTTTGGGTTGTCTTGGGTGATGCCTAGACGGGTTTTTGATTTGCTTGCCTGTTGGTGGTCTTCGAGAAGGAGGGCGAGTGCTGCGGTCTGAAAGATGGTGCCTACTTACTTTTTTTGGTGTTTATGGAGGAAGAGAAATAATAGGTGCTTTGAAGACTTGGAGAGGTCCTCGGAGGACATTTTATCCTCTTGTTTTCATATTTTGTATCTTTTGACTGTAGCGTATGTTTTCTCCGTGTCGATTAGCTATGATAATTTCCTTGTACGTTTTTCCCTTTCTAGTTAGGTGATCCTTACTGTATACTCCCTGTGTACTCTGTGGCGCCTTACGCTTTTAATAAAACTGGTTATTACTTATCAAAAAAAAAAAAAAATTAAATAAGGCATAGAAAAACAAATTTATTATTATCATGGCCCTTGCTGTATTGACATGTTTTTCTTCTTGCATCAACTATTTCAGTTATTCTCCTTATTCTAAATCTTCTTCTTCATAATACAGGATATTGCAAAGGCAAAGGCAACTGCTTCAACAACTTTCACTGATAAAAGACCACATCAATAGCAATAGTGTAGCTACCTCATCAGACTTCTTCTAGTCCTCGAGGGGTTTACATTAATTGACTTTTATGAATCAAAAAAACTACAGGTAAAAATAAAGTTATTTCTCCCCTTGGATGATGTCCAGTATAATGAGCAGTAGTGCAGCAAAGAACACTTATGACACTAGAATAAAGCAATGCTGTTGGAGTGACATAAATGCCATAATAAAACCAAATGAGTATAGAAGAATAATTTAGGTATGGTGAGTGATCAGAGAAATAAAAGAAGTCAGGCTTTAAAATATGGGGAAGTTGAAGGGAACGTAATGATTGAAGTTTCGAGGATCGTGAGGGAACGTTGGCGGAGCATATGTATTTATTTTTCAATACTCTTTATATTTGGACAGCTGTGTTTTTATCTCTTTTGGGGCTTAACTATCACGATTTCCTCTACTTCTTTTTCTCATTCTAGCTAGGTGTTTCTCTTGTATACTTTTTGTGTACCTGAGATGAGCTTTTCGCCTTCAATGATATTTCAATTACTTAATATATATATATATAGTGAAGCCAGATTAAAGGAAACAGTAAAAAAGTAGAGAACAAGAAGTAACACAGTCTTTTAACCACTAAGCACCTAGTGAAGTCACAAGCAGGAAGAGACATTCATTAAAAAGAAGGGACAAATGCATTTTTTTTGTCCCTGTGGTTTGGGGTTTTGACAAATAGCTCCCTGATTTTTAAAAAATGATTAGTCACTCCATGGGGGTAAGCACAAAAAGAACAAATTAGTCCCTGTCATTAGAAAAATTGCAGAATTCGTTAATGTGCTAAATCAGCATGAATCAAGCCTGCCGGATGGGGTGGTCCACGCCGCAGGTGTAAAAATAAAATAAAATTGAGGGGGTGACCAAAGCATCCCCAATGGCCATGGGGTGGTTCAGTTAATCCCCTCTGAGCATATTTGGGGGTGGCCGAACCAACCCCATGGCCATTAGGGGTGGTTTGGCTACCACCATTTAGCACATTAACGGATTTTGTCAACTTTTTTAACAATATAAACTAGTTTGTTCTTTTTTGCTTACCCCAAGGAGTGATAACTTGGCTATTTGTCAAAACTCCAAACCACAAGGACCAAAAATGCATTTATCCCTTGAAAAAAAAGCCATCTATGCACACAAATCTCCTGCAGAGATACCATACAGTAAAACGATATGTACTCTTCATAGAAGAGTTGGGCTAAGTAAAATAGAGGAACTTCATTCCAAATTAATTTTAGCCACAGTTTGGAACATAAGCCTTCCTACTTGCTCCCTATTACAAGCATCCTACAAAGGCTTATTCCTTCAAACATTTACTTTCCAATAACAAACTCAGCTAGACTAATGAGAGATGTCTCCCATTACCCTGATCAAGGAAGGAGGCTAAAAGATTGGTCAGACACATTTCTACACTGTCACACAATCATAGATGCCTTAGTGATACTACCTTTTAAAATACACGATTCCCAGCACCTAAAAATTGAACTAAAACTTCTATATGACTAGTCATCTGTAATAGCCAGGTTAAGAAAATCTAAAATCAAAGTCTAGAATCACACAGGTTAATTTTTGGCCCATAAGATCTGCAACAGAAACCACCTTTAGATTCTGCCATGCGTTAAGAGCTAAGGAGATGTATATCGTTTTTCATAAATCTCCAACCCAACCTTTTGTTATCTCCATCATCACACGCGCATGCACGTGTCAGAGTCTACACAGCCATAATAGAATATCTATTGTATATTTTGCACAATGGAAAACAGAAGCTTCACACAAGTAAAAATTAATCAAAGGCATTGAGTAAAGAATTTCAAAATAAAACACTTACTATTAATAACATCAGATGCTGTTGTCCCCACCCAGCTCAAGGAAGATAGATCTGAACTAATGTCTTTGTCAGAGGCACTCTCTTGGACAGCATAGAAGGAGACAGGGTTCCCCAAATTCAGATTTTCAAGTGCACCACCCAGACTATTGTTCTTTTGATCAAAAGCAATCTCATATGCATTAACTTTTCCACCAAGAAGAGATTCATCAAAAATAATCAATAAATATGAGATTTCGATTGGCATTTCCGTAGTCTTACTTCTTTCTTCCAAAGAACCATCGGACGAAGCCTGTAACTTTCCATCAGTCCCACGCTTGCAACCTTTCACCTCAAAGTGAAGCAAAGTTTCATTTCCCAAAAGCAATGAACTAATGTCCACTCCTCCATTTGAAGAAATAGCATCAACTTGCGCCAGAAACCATGCCCGGAGAAGACGCTGTAATCCGTTTCCACTGTCAGACTGACAAACATCCCTCTCATCCTCCTTACGAGGAGATTCATAACAAAGAGCAGCAATAACTTCATCATGGATCGACCAATCTACATTATCCACATAGGAGCCCGAGCTAGTTTTCAGAAGCATGTTTTTCACCTTGCGACTTTTACGGGAATCAAGCACTTCTAGACCATTTTTCTCAAGAACTTTATTCTTCCCAAACTTCTTAAAGTGGCAAGGAGAAAGCGAGAGAAATGGGATATCCTTTTTCAAATTAACATTGCATGCCTTTAGACAAACCCCTGAAAGCATGAGAGCATTTTCATTAAAACAATCTATTTAATAAATGAATTGTTGAACTAGGAGAAAATCTTAAATAGGATAACTTCTATACAAAATGCTTCTATTTTAAAAAATAAAAAATAAAAGCACCAAGCTTACTACGACTCATTGGCATTCAGAGGAAGACAAGGTCAGGCCACAGATTATACCAACTCATGAACTTAAAGCTAGAGGAAAGTAATATGAAATTCTAATAAATCTATATGATAAAAAGGCATCCAAAATGCCAATGAACTCATTGGCACAGATTATATCAACTCATGAACTCATTGGCACACTATTTTCAATCGGTTTGGGTTGCATTGGGTTATGCCTTGCAGAGTAAGGGACTTGTTCTATTGCTGGTGGTCGGGAGGTCGTGCTCGAAGTGCGGTAGTTTGGAAGATGATCCCTCTATGTATTATGTGGTGTATATGGATTGAAAGAAATGCTAGATGTTTTGAGAACTCTTTTTTTTTTGATAAGTAATGATGATATAAAAGAGCGCAAAGGGGCGCAACCCATATACACGGGAAGTATAAACAGAGAGCGCCTAGGAGGGAGAGAAATGAAAAAGAAAATCAGAGAAACTAATCACTAAAGGAGCTAGCCAAGCGGCCGTCCAAGAGTAAAGAGTACAGAAGAAGAAATGAGTCAATTCCTCTATGGTCCTAGTGGAATTTTCAAAACATCTAGCATTTCTTTCATTCCAAATACACCACATAAGACACAGAGGGATCATCTTCCAAACAACCGCGCTTCAAGAGCGACCTCCCGACCACCAACTAGCAAAAAAGGCCCTCACCCGGCAAGGCATGACCCAGTGCAACCCGAACCGCTGAAAAATCGTGTGCCAAAGAGCACTTGCAAGCTCACAGTGGAGAAGAAGATGTTTTGAGAACTCTACTAGGACTATAAAGGAACTAACTCATCTTTTCTTCTTTACTCTTTACTCTTGGACAGCCGCTTGGCTAGCTCCTTTAGTAATTAGTTTCTCTAATTTCCTCTTTCATTTCTCTCCCTCTTAGGCGCTCTCTTTTATACTTCCCGTGTATATGGGTTGCGCCCCTCTGCGCTTTTGATATATAATTTTTTACTTATCAAAAAACTAAAAAAGGCATCCAAAAATTAAATACAGGAGACTAGAATAATTTGGCAGAAGACTGCAATGGCAGTGGAAAGAGGATGGGCACCACTAAGTTTGGCATTTAGGCAGAAATAACAGCCAAACCACATTAGGTGTTCAAAAGTCAAATTGCTAAATAGAATAAAGAAAGAGTAACAATGCAATAGTATGACAGTTGGCATATGAACAAACCTGGAAAAGAAATTCCATTATAAAAATGGGCAAAGATCCTTTACAGTTGATATGCATGGGCACATTTACAAGGTACCACAAAATATGACTGGAATTTTTGGGATCATTTTGTATAACTTTTTCCTTTTTAAGTTTATCACTAATGATCAGATAGCCACTACAAAGGAATTGGAAAAGGAAGAGAAAAGGATGAAGGTCGAGAAGACTTTATTGGATGTCAGGAAAAAGTAGCATACATGAATGCAAGCCAACTCCCAAATAAAGACGAAGAGACTTTGCAATCATTACATGTCCTTTAGCCACCGATTCTGAAATTAAGAGGTGAACAACTGCTTGTCGATTTTTCTTCTCATCAGTTAAATTTCCCATGTCAGCAACCTTTGGAGTTGAACTACTTTTTGTTCTCAAGGCATCATTATTAGAATTTTTTAAGCTTTCTTCTGGTGATGACCTTGGAATGATAACAACCAACTGAAGAGAATCTAATGAGAAGCTTTTAGCTGTTTCTGAGTGAATAAAAGCAACAGAAGTGAGCGCCACACCAAGCTCAACACCGTTAACATAACTCCTGTGAATAAATCTCCTGTCTGGATCTTGAACGCGCAATAGTGCCCTTGCAAATTGATGTTCTTTAGTAGAAGATTGCATGTAACGACCTTCCTGTGAATTCACATTTTTCTTGCGTCTCTTTGGAGCAACTGCAACTTCAGTTCCTGGCACAAGTTGCACTGAGAAAATCTCACAGGTCAGACAAAGTTCCAGCAGGCTAACATATATAACCTCAACTATCATGGTTTATTAACCATATGAAATAAAATATTCAAAAGTTTATGGACTTGCAAAACCATGCATGACAAGATCTACAAGGTTCACTAATACAGTTAATATGTTATCAATACTAGGAAAGGGAAAACAAGAGAAAGAAAATTGATTCAAGCACTATATGAAACTAATGGCCATAATCACGGGTTTCCAGCAGCTTGCTATAAAACTAATAATCATTAAATCTGCAGCTTAAATTAAAAATGGAAGATGGTTCCTCTTTGTCTTATGTGGAGCTTGTGGAGGGAAAGAAACAATAGAAGTTTTGAAAACCAAGAGAGGACTTTGGAGGAGCTCAAGTCCTTTTTCTTTTTTTTGCTCTTTACTTTGACAGCAGCTTGTTCAGCTCCCCTAGTAATTAGCTTTTCTAACTTTCTTGTTCTTTTCTCTCATTCTACTTAGCTCTTATATACTTCATGTGTACTAGGGTTGCGATTCTCTACACTTTTTGATATATACAACATTACTTATCAAAAAAATTAAAAATGAAAGTAATTCTCATAACCGATACAGTGTCAGTTCCCATATATTATTAAAACGGCACAGAAAATAATGATCAATTAAAATTATGAGGCTTTATCTTCAACTTTCCAGTGTCGGTAAATATCTCCAACTTCAGTAATCACACTAACTAAAATAAAATTATTTGTGAACGGAAAGGAACATACTATGCCACAGAAGACAATTTAATACTTAATTTGCAACAGGAAACAAAACGAAACTTTGTTTCTTTAGCGTGGCAAGGCCCAATCCTTTTTGTCTTCCCAAAAAAATCAAACTGAAATCTCCTAGAAATGCTGAAGTTTATAAGTTACAATAAGTTCTAACCTATTTGGATAGAGTTTGATAGGTCTAACCAACATATGCTTCTTCTAACAAAAAATTCCGTGTTCCGGCACAGATGTTTTAAAGAAATTTAACAAAAGAGATCCATCTATACTTTCCAATACTGCACAAGAAAAACCATATAGAGGTGGTAATGCCATTTTAATTATAAATATTTACACCTTTCCTCTAAAATTTGTAATAAAATATAGAATGGAAGACAATTGCATAAGAATAGAGAAAGGACAAAATAATTTTGGGGTGGTTTCAGCCTTAGAGGCCTATGTCCACCACTGGGAAGTGCCCTGGGGCTACATCTTTATTGTATAGACTTAAATAAATACAATTGAGTTACATGCTCTATTTAAAGGAAAATTGTGGTAGGTACAATAGACTAGAAAAGGTAATCAAATCCTAGTACAAGGAAAATAAATCATGGCTTAACAAGGAAAATATTCTAAATATTCTAACATCTCCCCTCAAACAACTTGAGTTTCGAAAGAAAAACAATTGCATTTTGTGTATGATATGGTGTGGCAGGGACAAATATATGGGTGTGAGCTCGGCCTCTAGATGCGTTGATAAAGCAAATGAGGATTGTGTGCGGCAGTACCAAAAATTGGTACGTGAGCTCAAATAGAGCCAAAATCAAGTGTGGCGTGAAGCAAAATCTGGGAGTGAACCTAGCGGGGAGATTTGGTGATGCATGCAGGAGAAGGCCGAGAGATGTCGTACATGGTGAAAAACGGTCGCCAAAGATGGCAAGCCGCTGGATATGACGACAACAGAAGGATGGGTCGGATGGTTGCTGAGCAATGCCTAGCGAAGGGCTAGCGATGGCAACAGACTGGACAGTGGCTGAGCAATGTCAGCAATTGGTTGGGACGACAAGTGGCCAGCAGTGGCGAGCCAGTTGGTTGCCGGCAGTGACGAGCTAAGAGGTGATCGGCAGTGGCGGCCAATAGTGGCTAGCAATGACATTGGCACAGCGGCTAGATAACTAGGCTAACTATGGGCAAAATTAGGCCGACTTGGGTCCAAGACTAGGTTGACTTGACCCAAAAGGCTAGGCCACTTAGGCCAAAATACTAGGCCCACTTGGGCCAATTATCAAATCAAGTAACCCAAGAATCCAATGCGCGCATGTAGCGCATGAGAAATTTTAGACACGAGAGGTCGTCATGTGGAGCCTCTTAGCAACACCGTGTGGGCATGTGAAACCACTGTTTGGGCTGATTCTGATAATGTTGTGTAGATCAACTGCTGACCTTTCAATTGGTGTACTCACAGGCTTGATAGGATGCTTGGAAGGCAATGATTTGAATGAGATAGTGATTGGATGACTATGAGGGATACCGGAAAGAACGTTGGGAAGGAGGCACTACACAAAAGAACGCCGAAAAAAGGGAAGAGAAAAAATGAAGTCCACAAGTAGCTCTAATATTATGTAGAAATTTGTGATAAAATATAGAATGGAAGACAATAGCAAAGCAATAGAGAAAGGAGGACACAATAATTTTGGGGTGGTTCAACCTTGCCTACGTCCACTGTTAGGCAGTGCCCTAAAGCTACATCTTTATTGAGTTAACTTGAAGAATACAATTGAGTTACATGCTCTATTTATAAGGAAATCGGAGGAGTGCCGCGGTTTGGAAGATGGTGCCTACTTGCCTCTTTTGGTGTTTATGACAAGAAATAAATAACAAGTGCTTTGAGGACTTGAAGAAGTCCTTGGAGGACATTTTATCCTCTTGTTTACATACTTTGTATCTTTGGACAGTGGCGTATGTGTCCCCGTTGTCGATTAGTTATGATGATTTTCTTGTTCGTTTCTCTTTTTCTAGTTAGGTGATCCTTTTGTATATTCCATGTGTACTTTAGGGCACCTTACGCTTTTAATAAGGCCGGCTATTACTTATCCAAAAAAAAAAAAAAAAATTAAGGAAATTGTAATAGGTGAGGTAGAGTAGAAAATGTAATCAAATCCTAGAGATTTGCTTACAAACCGACAAGGAAAATAGATCAAGGCAAGGGAAAATATTCTAAACAAATTACGTTTCATTTGTTTTATCATATCCACATAGTTGTATTGATTTAGATGACGTTCTACCACATACGATCAAATAGTAGACTAATTAACATAGCCATTAGCCAGCTATATTGGCTAATATCTATTAAAAAAATAAAAATAAAAAAATCTATCATTTTATTTACTCATTCGTATAAGATACATATCTACATTGGATATCTATCAAATATAGATAGGTTAAGTATTTTGAGGTATTTGTGCTTCA
This sequence comes from Corylus avellana, assembly GCF_965113065.1. Classification (NCBI taxonomy): domain Eukaryota; kingdom Viridiplantae; phylum Streptophyta; class Magnoliopsida; order Fagales; family Betulaceae; genus Corylus; species Corylus avellana. The sequence continues at coordinate 7,328,585 of NC_142490.1, read as the reverse complement.
TAGCTCACAGAGTACCACTATATTACTTGCCTGAAAAATTTCAAGGATGAAAGAAGTGCATCTTAACTCTCACCAAACACTCAATATGTGCTTATATTTGTTTATTCATAACTTCCACTACAAAACATTAAGATTTTAAAAGACGACACAATATGTACTATAAAAATACCAAAAAAATTAAAGAGAAAAGACAATTAAAGATGTGATCCAAAACCATGTTGACAAATCATGCATGCAACAATAAGCTCCCAACTACATAATCTGATAAATAAATGCTTTTAACTCAAAAATTAATATGTGCAGACATGGGATTCAAACAATATCAATCTCTAAAAATGTAGAAGATCATCAATTTCAGCTACCAAGAATTCAGGTTTTTCAGCCACTTCTAGAGTAACTGAATGAGTACAACCGAAAACAATGTAACAAACAAGTTAGTTAATTCATGGGTGAGGAATAGCAGCAATTCTCCAATGAAGTACCAGTAAAGTTCTTTAAACTTCAGGTGACCCAAGTAGCATTACCATTTGAGTGAGAACAGGAAAACAGGAATTACTAGATATATCTTACCCACCGCTTTCTTGGGAAAGGCTGAAACCACAAGGAATGTAATGACAGTGCGGCCATGCAACCACAAAGGAAATTTCATTGCTTCATGGACAATTCTGACCTATATTTATTAAAAAAAAAAAAAAGGCATTTACTAATGCTAAAATGTGCAAAGAAGAGGCTATAATTTGCTACAAAAATGCAAATAACTAGAAAATCCATTTTATGGAACAGAAAATAAAGAAGCATGCAGCACTACTTTAAAACTGTTCTAAAGGCATCCAGAAATTCCATATGGACATCAGATCCACTTCAAAAACAGTAATAGTACATTTAGGATGAAGGAAAAAAAAATATTTGATGTACAGAGGAGGAAAAGCAGACTCTTTACATGACCAACAAATGAAACCAGTGCATCCATAAAGAACTCTAGAGCTATGCAAAACAGAGCCAATGAACCCCCAATATTTATAAGAGTTTGGACATTTACAAGCTCATAACCACCTATGCTTTTAGGCTACTATGCTTTTCAAACAAAACTCCTGAATCATGTTAATTATGGAGAGAACAACTTCTTCCAGCTCAAATCCTTATAAATTGTCTAGTGTTTGAATCTATTTCCTCGCTTTAACTCATCAAGTCATGACCGAGCAGTGAGTAGAACCTTCAGGGAAAATTTAGATCCACATCAGGTCTAGGAATGTCTTTACTTAAGTGAATTTCAATTCTTATGCTAGATTGTATTACTGTTTGGACATTTTCAGCCTTTTTCTTTGCTTATGGTTGACCTTTGTCTGATAACAATAGAACTTGAACTCTTTGGCACACTATTTTTAGTCGGTTTGGGTTGCATTGGGTTATGCCTTGCAGAGTGAGGGATTTGTTCTATTGCTGGTGGTCGGGAGGTCGTGCTTGAACCACGGTAGTATGGAAGATGATCCCTCTATGTCTTATGTGGTGTATATGGATTGAAAGAAATGCTAGATGTTTTGAGAACTCTACTAGAACTATAGAGGAATTGACTCATCTTTTCTTCTTTACTCTTGGACGGTCGCTTGGCTAGCTCCTTTAGTAATTAATTTTTCTGACTTCCTCTTTCATTTCTCTCCCTCTTAGGCGCTCTCTATTTATACTTTCCGTGTATATGGGTTGCGCCCCTCTGCGCTTTTGATATATAAAATTTTTACTTATCAAAAAAAATAACAATAGAACTTGAGTCATGTAGAAGTGAACAACACCCACAATTTACGATCCAAGAATGGATACAATAATCATCCAGCTGAGCCCAAGTAAAGGAATCAAGATTTCCTCTTAGGTTCCAAAACCCATTTTGTTTATATCAACAAATTAGTTCCACAACGAATCTCCTTTTAGTTATTACTCTGTACAGTAAACCGGCACCTAGTTCTTGAATGGAAATTTTTTTTTTTTTTAGACCAAATAAAAGACTAACCACAGCAAAGGATTATTGGGGTTTAACCGGACACCAAGAAAGATTCACATAATGTAAGAAATGTACCTGGTTCAATATAGCGGCCTCTGCGTGCTCCGAGTTAAGCTCCAAAACTTCCCAATCATCCTCACCGTGGGGTTCAATAGTAACCATAGTAGCCTTTGGCACATTGGAAACAACTCGAACTTGAACTGAAGCATGATCTGGCAAGGAAATGCATTCCGCGAATTGCTGGGAAACCTTTGTTTTCCATCGAACACAGATATAAATAACACAAAGAAGAGCCCTTAGCACATAATTTGACTAGAAATGCAAGCTGTTGAAAAAACAAATAATATACACTATAATTGAAAACTGTTGAGCACAAACATGGCGGGGTCGGAGAGGAGATGAAGAGGAGTACCTCAATGGCGGGAGAATTGGAGGTGGCGCCGGACCAAGCGACGCGCCAGAGGTGGTGGTCCTTGAGAGAGCGAAGCTCGAGAGCGAGAACCTGAGGGAGATGGCCGAGACCGGAGCGGGTCGATTCAAGGGTTTGGATCAGAGGAAGAGGAAGCGACACGAAGCAGTTCTCAATTCCCCCCACCAACCTCACCTCCAACTCCATCCAATTCAGTCCACAGTTTCTGAGAGAGCGAGAGAGATTTTCGCCGATTTAGAGAAGATAAGGAGACTAAGGAGCCAGGCTCAGCAAAATTGTCGTCCCTCTCGAAGCCTTTTCGAACTCCGAGGACGGGTTGGTTATCTGCCTCTCCTCTCGTCAGCTATCTTACGCACCGCTTTGCACTGTGGTCACTGTATTTTGTCAGATGGGTAAAACCTTGGATGAACATAATTCTTCATATTCTTTATTTTTTCTTTTAAATTCTAACCGTTATTTAATTTAATATCTATATTTATCATTTAAAACAATTTATGTTTTTTAAACAATAAATATTTGTTACAAAAAAAAAAAAAAAAAAAAAAAAAAAAAACAATAAATATTTAATTTAAAAATATTGATTAGACTTTTTTATTAAAACCATTCAATCATTTCATATATCATTAATGAATACTTTGTGCAATATGTTCGGCCATTACAATATCAATAACACATTGATGAGTTTTTTTTATAAGAATCACTTCTTTCATAACAGTGAGTGCACTCTTTGTAACCCTATGAACTGTTTCGTTCTCATCGAACATGAGAGACTCTACTTTGTATAAGAAATTGCAGCACAATTCGAGTATCGTCAATTACTTGGCCATAGCGACCCAAATTTTGCCCATATTTCCATAAAGTTTGCACTACTTATAACGCATCTCCTTCCAGCTCCACCTTATTCTACCCCATCTCTTTAGCAAAAATAAGCCCATAAGGCAGCAACAAATTCAACTACAATTGGGTTAGTAATATTACATTTTGGAGATTGCAAGATAGCCAGCACCTCACCCATAGAATCACATACAATCACCTCTATGCCCATATTCTTATTATGTATGTGTACCGCACACCCCAATTGACCTTGACAATTCCTTCATAAGGAACCATCTAACGATGGCTAACCACTGTTTCTTCATCTACCATCTTATGTTATATGGCTTACATATGAACTTTAGCTCAAATTGTATTTTCTTCCTTTGTAGTAAAGTTGAGAGTGAGATGATGAATTTGTGTGACAATGGGTGCATGTGTAACTTATCAATATAAAAACTATTGATTGTGTAACACTCCAATCCCATATTGGAAAGATGAGAAAAAAACCCACATAGAGTAGATGGTTTATAGAGATAGTCATGGGTGCTAAGTCTCACATTGCCTAGTTACTAGGTGAAACTGGGCTTTATAATGAATTCTAGGGAAGCTCCAAATTGACTAGTCATTTTTGGGTGATAGCGCATATATGACTAGCGCTTTTTCCTGGGTCGTTACAAGTGGTATCAGAGCTACCTAGTAACGCCAGAGCACTGCATGTCAAGAGTTTAAGAGGGGAAGTTTGTAACACCTCGGTCCCATATTGGGAATATGAGAAAAAGCTCACATAGAGTGAATGGTTTATAGAGATAGTCATGGGTGCTAAGTCCCACATTGCCCAGTTACTAGGTGAAACTGGGCTTCATAATGAATTTTAGGAAAGCTCCAAATTGACTAGTCATTTTAGGGTGATAGCGCAGATATGGCTAGCGTTTTTCCCTGGGTCGTTACAGATTGAGACTTCAAAAAATCTATATAGGACTTCTTCTTCTTCTTTTTTTTTTTGTCAAAAGATTTAGAAATTTGAATAACAAATAGATAAAGCAACATTTATATTGGTAACCACCCTTGTTATTCCTACTTAGGTGTCACTAACAATGTACGTCATGTAGTGACATACCAATCAAATATGATTGTGCTGGTCATAAAACAACAATTGGATTCAATACTCATATAACGTACACACATTTGACCATAAAGTTAACATATATAGTAAGTCCATGGCTATTATTTTCGCACGTATCGGTGTACTATGTCATACGATGCAATTAGTCTTATTCATTTTTTACATGCATGATTTTACAAATTTCACAATATTCATTATCTTGCTTAGCACATGTTTTCACAAAATATAGTTAATAATATATCAAAATGTATTTCATAAGAGTTGTAAAGATGTATGTTTGGTACACATAAAATAGTCATGCAATGCAGAAAAAATAACGACAAATATTCATGTGAGTTTGTACTCACCCAGGTGGTAGAGTTCATCCACATTTTCCTTCAAATGTTTCACACCCTTGAAACCTCTGAATAGACCTAACATCAGTTCTAAATATGAGCTAAAACAAATTATAGTCCTAAAAATGCCCAAAACAAAGGTTCTATCTGCCCAACAAATGTTCTATCAAACAGCGCGAACATTCAGGCTCGAAGCCGAACGCTCAGCCAGAAAGGTGCAAACATTTTATGCTGGGCAGAAAACTCATCTCAAACCAAACGACATTCTATATATTTATAAACAATTTCTAAAGCAACAAAAAAGGTTCCTAACACACTCTTAGCCCAAAAATAAAATCTCTATGAAGAATAAAGCACGTAAATAAATATTGAAATGCTAACCCATGTTTAAAACTTAAAGCAACATCATAAGTCCAAAACTAGCAACTAAGTTATGGAAAACACTTAATCATAGTAACAAATAGGTGAAGAATAAGCCAAGATAAGGAGGTTACCTCTTTAAAGCATAATCTCCAAGAAATCCTTCCTTCTCCTTCTCACAACTCACAAGACACTCAAGCAAAGTTTCTCTAAGTCTCAAAGGGCATAATGAGGCTTATAAGGGAGTGGGAAATGGTATTTATAGGGTTGAAAAAACTGAGGGCACTGCTGGGACATGCCTTCAAGTCTGCAAACATTTAGTGTACTTATGGGCGAACGTTTGGGTATTGTTTGCACAGTGGTTGTCAAGTTGCCGATCGAATGTTTGGTCATTACCCAATGGTTCATAATTTGGTCAACGAACGTTCGGTGGTCCTCTAGCAAATGTTCGGTGTACTATTACCCAATGGTTCTAGGGTTGCAGAGCAAATGTTTGATGGCCCCCCCTGCGAACGTTTGGCTAGAACCCTAAAATCCCAAAATCTTACTCCCAACGACCCTTAATGAACCAAGGCAATCTTGCTAATCCTCCAATTAAGCTAAACACAACATATAAATTACCTAGGGCACTAGAGAGAGAGAGAGAGAGGGGGGTAGATTATTGTTTCCGATAAGCTCATAATATATTTTTATTTCTTCGTGATGAACTTCTTGTTTAAAAGATTAGATGCATGTAGACCCATAAGTCATGATGTTGTTTTATAATAGATTTATGTTGGGTTAAATTTATGATAAAGATGGAAGTCATGCTTATGCTTAGGACAATGTTAGAGGTTACATTAAGGCTTTAGATCGTGTTGTAATAGGAGAAGACATGACTTATTTAAAAATGGGGTTGCCGGTGCTATTGAATGATTGACCTGAGTATCGATCGATTGATTGATGGCTCCATCCAATGATCAATGGTCAAGCATAAAGCCTAATTTAACTAGTTTAGGGTTTGAGAGCATTTTAGTTTAGAGAGTAGACTAACAACATACCCTTTCACATATTTTGAGGTTAGTGAGTAAAACTCACATGAATACTCGTTATTAATATTTTTTTATAGCATAATTATATTATGTACCAAATGTGCATGCTTAGTACTCACATGGAATACATTTTAGAATCATATGAACTATATTTTTGTGTAAATGAGACATGAATTGAACTATATTATGTATCAAATGTGCATGCTTACCCGTAACCTCTTTAACAACCAAAGTGAGTAAAACTCACATGAATACTCATTATTAATATTTTTTTTATAGCATGATTATATTATGTATCAAATGTGCATGCTTAGTACTCACATGGAATACATTTTAGAATCATATGAACTATATTTTTGTGTAAATGAGAGATGAATTGAAACCTAGGTGGAAAAAAATAAAAACGTGAAAACCTAGATACTAAAAAAGTAATTAACCCATTTAATAATAATTTTTTTTTGGATCTCACAAGTTATCTGTACTAAAAGAATAATGCTATATCTAAATTCTTTTACAATTTGTGTATTGGAGCCAACTCAACCATTAACTTTTTTGTTGAACACAATTTAATCACATGCTGACACGTGTTAACAAATAATAAAAGAAGGGTAATTGTATAATAAGTCCCTGAATCAACCTTTTAAAATTTAAAAATCCTTAAGTTTTTTTTTTTGAAAATTTACTCCATGGGTTAATTGAAATGACAATAAAATCTCTATCGTCAAAATTTTTTAACAGCTGTTAGTCCTAACAAAATGTACCGTTTCACCTCATTAAAATATTAATTTTTTATTAATTTTATTTTAAAATTTAAACCTTAAAAAAAAAAAAAAAAAAAGTGAAGAGGTGGCCAGGGACGACAACCCCAGGGGTTGTTTGCCCACCCTTGGGGTGGCCGCGAGCCACCCCTAGGGTTTGGGGGTGGCATGCAGGCCACCCCAAACCACCCAAGGGGTGGCTCAAGCCACTGCATGGGGGGTTTGGGGTGGCTTGCGGCCACCCCTAACCACCCATGGGGTGGCCGCGCCACCCCTAGGGTCTAGGGGTGGCCCCCAAAACACCCATGGGGTGGCTTCGAGCCACCCCAAACCCCTTGGGGTTGGCCGCAAGCCACCCCAGGGTGGGTTTGTTGCCACCATTTCAATTTTTATTTTATTATATTTTTTTTTTAATTTTTATATTTAAATTTTAAAATTAAATTAATAAAAAGTTAATATTTTAATGAGGTGAAACGATGCGTTTTGATTTGGACTAATGGCTATTAAAAAACTTTGACGGTATGAATTTTATTGTCATTTCGATTAACTCAGGAAGTAAATTTGCAACAAAAAAAAAAAAATTAAGGATTTTTAAATTTTGAAGGGTTGACTCACAGACTTATTATACAATTACCCATAAAGAATCATATGTCTAGCATTTTTCTTATATTAGATAAGGAAAAAGTAATGCTATAAATTATTTTTTATTTTAAAATTATTTCACAGTATACTGATATAACAGTTTCTTACAAATTTAATAGATTAATCATTAAATTTGTGAGGTCTACCATTAACTTATGTGAGTTCTACATAAATTTACAAATCTAATAATTAATTTATAAGATGAGATGGATCAAATATGAAAAAAAAAAAAAAATCGACTCTTAGCATTTCTCTTTTTTATCTCTCTATTTTATTGCCCGAGTATAAAAGCCTATTTTGGAAGAAAAAAAACAAAGAATTTTTATGGGATTTTGGAGAATAAATCAAAGACTGAAAACGACAGATATATATATATATATTATATATATATTTTTTTTTTCCGGGAAGGATAACCTTTTGTCCGCACAACTCTCTCACTCTCCCATGCAGTCACACTAATAAAGTATCTTCGCCCACAATTACCAGACACGTCACCAAGTACAAAATAATATCCTGGACTTCACCGCGCCCGATAAATGAAAACACGACCCCACCGAATCCGATCGTCTCGCTCTCGCTGATTCATTGGAAAAATATATATAATATAAATTCTGCGTCTCTTCGTTTCTCTACGAAATAAAAGCGTTCCAAACCCTGGGCCCTCAGGTAGTCCATTTCCGATTTCTGGGCCCCGAAATAGTTACAGAATTTCACGCCAAGTCTCTTTTGCATTTCGTATCGGACTCTCTTAGATAGAGGGAGCTCTCTCTCTCTCTCTCTCTCTCTCTCTCGCTAGCTCTCAGTTCTTCGGAGACTTCGTTTCCCGAATTTGTATGTTCGAGAAAACCTTCCGATTATCTCAGTCTTTTTTTTATTATTATTTTGTAATGTTGTTGTTTGGTTACTGAGAAAAATCTCTGAAAAGAAGAGGAAACTGCGTGAAAGTTACTACCTGGAACTATTATACATTCGCATGGCGTATGTTATTTTCTCTGTTCTTGTTTTCTGTTGCATTATTTCAGTTTCTACCTTTTTTAATGCTGTTGTTTGGTTAGTGAGAAAAGTCTTTCGAAAAGAAGAGGAAAATGCGTGGAAGTTAGGTTCATTTGACCAAAACTTTGTAGAGGTGCTTTTTGCTCTTTGATTGAAAAAGTATCGTGAGGTGACGTAAAAATGAAAGTAATTTTGACTGTTGTGTGTTCAGATATAATTCTATTAATTTTTATTTTTTTGGCAAAAAATCAAAAAGCTCTCTAAATCGCGTTTGATAACGAGGATTATCTTGAACTATTATTTATTCTAAATGCATTTGTTCTCTTCTTTGATCTTGTTTTCTGTTGCATGATTTCAGTTTCTCTCTTTTTCATATTTTTGTTTGGTTACTGAGAAAAATCTTTTGAGAAGAAGTGGAAAAATGCCTGAAAGTTATTATTTTTAACTACATTGTTTATGCAATCTGCGTTTTTTGCGTTCTCGGCTTTGGCTTTCTATTACATTATTTTAGTTTCGCTCTTTTTGTGCTGTCGTTTGGCTACTGAGAAAGGAAGTTGGAAAAAAGGAGGAAAATTGTGTGGAAGCTATTACTTTGAACACGATTCTCAATTCCAAATTCGTTTTTTTTTTCCTTTTCTCTGCTCTTGTTTTTTGTTACATTATGTCTAACACCAAATAGAGAGTTATTTTGGTTACCGCACTGTATTTTGAGTCTTTGGTTACTGGTTAGTGAGAATATTTGTGGAAAATTGTTGTTTGGTTGGTGAGAATGCGTGTGAGAAGGGGATAGAAAGTTTGGACACTTGTTAACCCCAAGGGGTTGGCCTAGTGGTTGAGGCTTGTGATCTTAGGGAGTATCATCCTATAGATCCCAAGTTCGAGACTTGCTAGATGCAAACTCCTCCTTGGGGTCACACCCCCTGGTGTAAAAGCCAGCAATTTACCCTGATCCGTGTAGGAAAACTTTCGAGGGTGCGGTGCACGGGTATGAGGTTTATTCTACAGGGGTGAGTCCGAAAGGCCCTGCCTTGTCGAAGTTCCCTGTCATAAAAAAAAAAAAAAAGAGCAGAAAGTTTGGACACTTGCTTGCAATTGTTAGTCTAATGAAGTTTATTTGTATGATTAGTTGTTGTTTGATTATTTGAATGAGACTAAAGTGAATTAACGATTGGATTTTATGGCTAACCACATGAGGATTATACTATGTTAATGCATGGGCAAACTTTGAACGCTTGAACTGTTTTTCACCCAAGCAATAGTTCAATCATGAGATTCGAATCTTAGCCAACAATATTGAAAGCTACCCACTTATGGAAATCAATTGTATTCTATTATGTCCATGTTGTGCTTGAAATGAGTCCCTTTAGACGTGATTTTGTATTATTTAAATTATCAATAGGTTATAATAGATGATACACAATATATATGTATACAATCTAATCAATGGAATCTTTTGCAGTGAGTCAATTACAAAGGGTGGATGATGCCATTGACTTCAATGTGAAACAAGGGAATCATTTCTTCAGTTATGCACTATATTTGAGAAGCCTTGGATAATGAATATGCAGGTATTGGTTTTTTCCAGTGATACATTCAACTATTCAATAGACAGGAGCATGGAGGTTTAAGAAAACGGCGGTGAGTTCATAAAGATTTAATTCTCCATTAGGAGTTCAGTCATGGCTGCTGATCCGAGAGTTTTCAAGGCCTTCAGTGCAACGAGGGCCTTGGGAATTCCTGATGAAGAGGCAAAACCAGTGCTAAAGAAACTCTTAAAAGTCTATGATAATAATTGGGAACTAATTGAAGAAGACAATTTCCAGACACTTGTAGATGCGTACTTTGAGCTAAAGGAAAATAGCAAAGATGCTATGCAACATAACTTCAGACAAACGGTAGCTGTGAAAAAGAATGAAATACCTCTCAAAGTTTCTGGACGGGGTACCGTGGAGCTAATTCAACCTTGTTTAAGAGATAGCAGAACTGTAGGTACTTCCCAACTGCCCAACACTCCTTTGATTGGCAAAGGGAAGGACCCCATTTCATCTCTTGTGGTCACTGAAGATAGATCTATTGCTGTTAACTCTTCTTCCAGTATGGGTATGGACGTCTGTGATCCCTTGTGTATTACAAGACCAAAGAAGAGAGCTTTTGGGACACATAATTCCAAAACAGGTTCAAATCGTAATGGCTCAGACCGTTATGGGCATAAAAATTCGCATAATTTGGTTCATGATGAAAGGAGGCATGATATAGCAAAAGGTGCAGAAAAAGTGAAAATATCATTGGTATCTGAAAATAGCAATGAATGTCCTCCAAAATTCAATTACATTCCACACAATATAATTTATGAGAAAGCTAATGTAAATATTTCACTGGCTCGGATTGCGGATGAGGATTGCTGTTTAGGTTGTTCAGGAGACTGTCTTTCATCATCAATTCCATGTGCATGTGCTCGTGAAACTGGTGGAGAGTTTGCCTACACACCACATGGTCTGCTGAAGGAAGAATTTTTAAGTGCTTGTATGTCTATGAGGCTAGAACCTCAAGAGCGTCATTTTGTTTATTGTCAGGACTGTCCATTAGAGAGGTCTAAGGATGAGTACATGCCTGAACGATGCAAGGGCCATTTGGTCAGAAAGTTTATTAAAGAATGCTGGAGAAAATGTGGATGTGACATGTCGTGTGGAAATCGAATAGTACAGCGAGGTATAACATGCAAGTTGCAGGTGAGATTTCCCTTGAATTTCTGACAGTGGAAACATCTTGACTTACCATCATTCACTATGACTAAGCTAATCAATTAATAACTTCTGCTAATGTGTGGAAGCCAGTGCAAGTTAGAATGACATCAAGATATCATTTTCACTGAAGTTAATAATCATTGTGTACTGAAACAATTCCAGGATTAGCTTTTCAGCATGTGTTCTTTTGGACTCCAATAAAGCTTTTTCTGCTGAAAATACCTGTTGTTTTTCTCATTGTTCACAACGATAACTGGCTCATTTGTATAAATCCAATAGTAATTAATTTTTTCAAAGCTTCTTATGTTGCACTATTATATATGTTATGATAACAATAGTAACAACAATAACTACAATTTCTTATTGGTGATATTTATTCATATGATAGCTTCCTCAGTGTATTCTTTATGACTTTTAAATTTTCATTGCTCTTTATGCTTCAGGTGTTCTTGACTCCTGAAGGAAAAGGATGGGGAGTTAGAACACTTGAGGAATTGCCTAAGGGAACTTTTGTTTGTGAATACATCGGGGAAGTACTGACCAACATGGAGTTGTATGAGCGGGTCCTACAAAGCAGTGGCAATGAGAGACATACATATCCTGTAACACTTGATGCAGATTGGGGCTCAGAAGGAGTTTTAAGGGATGAGGAGGCGCTTTGTCTGGATGCGACATGTCATGGTAATGTCGCAAGGTTCATCAACCATAGGTAGGAATTTTGTTTTTGTTTTTGTTTTTTTTTAAAATGACTTTATGCAATTTAGCTATCTATTTGTTGCTATTTATTTTTGTGTCTTCATCTTAGTGGATTATGGTTTTCTATTTTTAAATTAATCTAGAAAGTTAATGTTAATTTTTATTTTATTTTATTTTATATTTCATTTTTTGATTTTTCACGAGAAAAGTTATTTGTTCCATGATTATGGCTGTTTATTGGAGTTGCCTATCATCTTGAATTGATGGCACATTTAGATGAGAAATTGGACAATATTATTACGAGTTCAAGTCTCATAGTTTCATACTGCCATGTAAATTGAAAGTTTTGAAACATACTTGAAGAAACGAAATGATGAGGTTTTAGGAAATGTTGAGAAGCAGAAAAAGCTTCTCTTGGATGAACTTCGTGATCTTGTTGTTATTGTAGAAGAAAGAACTTTGTCTGATATTGAAAAGTCAAGAAAGGCCGAGATCATTAGCAGTTTGAAGAGGACAACTCTAATGGATGAAGTAGGCTGGATACCAAAGTCAAGGGCTCTTTGGTTGAGAGCGGGAGATAAGAGCACAAAATTTTTTCACTGCGTGGCTAATTTGACTAGAAAAGACAATATAGTTGATTCTTTAGGGGTTAATGGTCCTGCTTCTTTAGATGCTACAAAAATAAGTGAGCACATTGTGCAATTTTACACTCGTCTATACTCTAGAACAATTTACTTGGCTACCTAAATTGGATGGTCTTCCGTTTGATTCTATTGGTGATGAGGAGGCTACATTGATGGAAAGACCCTTTGAGGAGAGTAAGGTAGTAGAGGTGGTAAAAAATCCGTGTGGAGATATGGTCTCAAGCCTCGACTGCTTTTCTTTGACTTTCTTTCAAACTTGTTGGGAGGTTCTTAAAGAAGATATCATGAATTTTTACCATGAGTTCCTTGTCCGAGGTAAGTTTGAAAGAAGTCTCAATGCAACATTCATTGCCCTTATTCCCAAGAAAATGGGGGCAATGGTTTAAAGATTTTCATTCTATTAGTTTAATGGGTGACGCCTAAAAAATTTTCTTGAAAGTTCTAGCTAACATGTTGAAATGGTGTTGGAGAAGGTTTTCTCCAAGACTCATAATGCCTTCATTAGGGGGAGACTGATCTTGGACTTTGTCCTTATTGCCAATGAATGTCTTATAGTAAAATCAAATCACAGGAACTAGGTGTGCTTTGTAAGTTGGATATGGGAAAGGCCTATGATCTTTTTTTTTTTTTTTTTTTTTTTTTTTTTTTTTTTTGTGATGTCGGGGAGCCTCTCTAAGGCAGGGCCCTTCGGACCCACTCCTGTAGAGTAAACCCCGATCCCGTGCACCGCACCCTCAGAAGTTTTCCTACACGGAAAGCCTATGATCATGTTAATTGGGTTTTTGTACTGTATATGTTGGGGAGATGTGATTTTGGGGAGAAATGGTGTGAGTGGATAGCACATCGTTTCTCTATGGTGCGTTTCTTTGTTTTGATTAATGGTATTCCCACTGGCTTCTTTAAGAGTTCTTGTGGCTTGAGACAAGGAATCCTTTGTCTCCTTTGCTCTTTGTTATTGTTATAGAGGCTTTGAGTAGAATGTTGTTCGCTACAGTGAATAGGGGGCTTTTATCAAGATTTTTGGTGGGTTCTAGGAGCAATGATGAATTCTTAGTGTTTCATCTCCACTTTGCGGATGACACCTTGATCTTTTGCAAGGCAAACCCTAATCATTTCTGTAATATGAGGTGCGTTTTCCTATGCTTTGAACCTGTCTCTAGATTGAAAATTAATTTGGCTAAATCAGAGCTTGTTTCAATTGGGGCCGTGGAAGATGTTGAAGGCTTGGCTTGTCTCCTTGGCTGTAGGGTGTACTCTTTGCCTATGAAGAACCTAGGTTTTCTGTTGGGGGCTTCTTTTAAAGACTAAATCAATTTGGTATTGTATAATTGAGAAGATGGAACGTTGTTTGGCTGGTTGGAAGCGGCTTTATTTGTGTAAGGTTGGTAGGATCACTTTGATTAAAGGCGCTCTAACTTGCCAACTTATTATATGTCTCTCTTCCCCGTCCTAGTTGGTGTTGCTAATTGTATTGAGAAACTTCAGAGAGAATTTTTGTGTGTTAGTGTGGGTGATGTATTTAAATCTATTTAGTAAGCTGGCCTAAGATTTGTACTCCAATATCCTCATGTGGGTTGGGGGTTAGAAATCTGCTTTTGTTTAACTGGGCTCTTTTGAGGAAACGGCTATGGCGTTATGCCAAGGAGAGGGAGGCTTTGTGATGATCGATTGCGGATATTAAATATGGCAGCATGTGGGGAGGGTGGTGTTTTAATGCTATTAGTGGGTCTTTCGGGGTCGGGGTGTAGAAAAATATCAAGAGGGGATTTTGGGAGGGGAGGGGGGGAGGGGGGATTCTATAAGTTTGCTAGATTTAATGTGGGTGATGAATTGAAGATCAACTTTTGGCATGATGTGGTGCGGGGATCAAAGCTTGAAGGCATCATTCCTGGAGTTGTTTAGTAAATCTCAATTGAAGGAGGCGATCACTTGCAGCTTTGTAAGGCCACCTTATAGTGGAATGTTACCTTCATTAGATCAATGCATGAGTAGGAGGTAGAGTTGATTCTCTTTGCACTCTTTAGATAGAGCAAATTACCTCATTTTTTAACCTTTTATACTCTTTCTGGTTGAGACAAGGTGGTGAGGATAAAATTCATTTGATCCCCTCCAAAAGGCGGATGTTTGAGGTCAAATCTTTTTACAATATGCTTATTCCTCCCACTGTCTCCCTTTTCTTGTAAGTGCATTTGAAGAAAAAAGGCTCCTTTGAAGTGGTTTCTTTGTATGGATGACAGTTTTAGGGAAGATCTTAACAGTGGATAACTTGAGAAAGATGCACATCATTTGGTGGATTGGTGTTGTATGTGTAAGAGGAGCAGGGAAACAATTGATCATCTTTTGCTCCATTGTGAAGTAGTCAGGAACTTGTGGGTTTCGGTTTTCTGCCTTCTTGGGATTGAGTGGGTCATGCCTCGACAGGTGGTGGAATTGTTGGCTTGTTGGAGAGATCAATTTAGAAGCGATTCTTCTGTGCTAATGTTGTGCATTTGGAGAGAGCGCAATGCTCGAAACTTCGAAGATTGTGAGAAGATGGTGATAGAGTTAAAAGCCATTGTGTTCAAAATTCTCTATGTCTGGAGGTTGCCTAACTATTCTCATTTTTGTAATTTATTAGAGTTTCTTGATTTGTGTTTTTCCTATGCATCTTGATTGGTGTTTTTCGTGTATATTTTTCGTGTACTTGAGTTGTGCTCATCTGCTCCTATTTATGAGAATGAATTACTTGTAAAAAAAAAACTAGTTCCCACCAAAGCAAATAAAGTAGAGGAATGTATGTGTTGCAGTGTGAGTAGGAGATGATGCTATAGTTACAATCAGTGCTGTTGAACAAAGAATGGCCAAATGTAGTTTTATGCTCTCTCAATTTGAAGAAGTAACACCATAGAAGAAGAAGAAAGAGGAGTAAAAAGACTACTTGTAAGGGATTGTTTTCCTGCTACTGCCTAGTTAATTTGCTCCTTTTCCTTCTATGTTGCAATAAGTGAAGCAGCATGTAAGTTTCTGTGAAAGGAACATTTTTAAGAAATCTCATGTTTAGAAGATATAAATCTTAAATAATATATAGAAATTGAATGGAGATGACAAGCTTGTTTTGATTTAAAAGGAAGACAAACAGACTTTATTTTAGCTAGTGAAAGACAGGAAAGACAGTAGATTATTTTTCAAGAACTTGCTAAGTTTCATAATTGAGTAATAATGATGCAATATGAAGTCTATTTCAAGTCCTCAGAAATTGAAGTTTTTAATATTTATAGACATCTTTGTTAGAAATTTATGTCTGATAACATCATAGATTAGTGATAAGGGTTGTCGGATATCCTCTAGAAAGAAAGCTAATAAGAGCCTATCTCCCTTTCCCATGAAATTGGATGATCCATTGACATGTACTAGGATCAATGTTTGGATCCACCAACTTGAATCAATCCATTGAATCAAAGTTGGTGCTATTGCTTAAATCAATGATATGGGGATCAGTTACGGGATTTCATTCAATCCTGTAATTTCAAGTTTCCACTACGAGGTGTCAGTGATGGTCATTTTAGCACTGTCCCATTCAAGATGTCAAATTTAAGTATTTAATTAATGGATAACTCAGTTCTCCATGGGATGGCCAGCTAGGCCTATTTGTAGTAATTACTGTTGGCACTAGGTTACTCCGCTTAATTTATAATTACTTGTGTTGAGAGAAAATTATTATGCCGATCCACTAATCAATTATCAATATGATATCACCATATGGTTCAGTGCACTTCGTTATTTTATTTTATTTATTTCCAATTTCTCATTTTTTGTGTGATTCACTTGTATAAATTCTGTTTCTATTGTTCCAGATGTTTTGATGCGAACTTGGTCGATATTCCAGTTGAAGTGGAGACTCCTGATCGCCACTATTATCATGTATGGATTTGGCTGACTTTTTTGGCACTTATTTCCTTATTATTTATCTTTATTTACAAGTAAAGGATTTTTTGTCATTTCTTTTGGGAGGGATTTGATGGGGGGTTGTAACCTTTCAACAAAGAAGTGTATCTGAAGAGCTTGCTTGTGTTCCTTGTTTGCAGCTTGCCTTTTTTACTACCAGGAAAGTAAGCGCTTTTGAAGAGTTGTCATGGGTAAGTAAGATCATTTTCTGTAAGTAATTTTATTGGAGTTGCTCATCTAAAGAAAAAAAGGACTGTAAAAGGTTGTGTGATTGAAAACTGTTGGATTTAACCTCCTTAAAGAAAAAGAAAAATGTATGGGCTTAAACTAATGAAGTATTTTTACTTATCAAAAAAAAAAAAAACTATGATGTGCAGTGACAAACTTGATAGCAAACATAGGTGTAGGAAATATCCAATGTTTATATGCTAGGCAACTCAGCTTTCATATGCTGTCTCCTCAAGGAAGTCAATGATTACTCTAAAATTATCAAGCATTTCTTACGTCAACATGCCCCAGAACCATGCTCTGTTAGGTCTACGGGAGTGATTTGATTTTCATTCCTTTTTTCATGTTTTTTGTTCCTCTGCACTAAATGTAGTAATATATATTTTTAGCTTGCACAACTTGTTCTTGTTATTCTCAAAAGGCTGTCCCAAACTCATCTAGATTATTTTTTACTTTATTCTAGTTAATCTCTTGTGGCTTCTATTATTAAACATTTATTCTTTTAAAAGAGCCTTGTTTTGGCGGAGTTGAGCCAAACAATATTCCTCTTTCGTTTCCTTGGAAAGATAAATGTTACTTCCTCCCCTTTGTGAAGCTATGATCCTTATCTTTCTCTTTTTAATAATATAACAAAAAAGAAAAGCATTCATTAAAGGGGCTTACTTGACATCTTTTCATTTGAGTTACTTGGCATGAACAGGAGCCTTTTCAATTGCATGGCAGGTTGTTCTCAGCCTTATAATTCACGTAGGGCTGCTGTAGCCAATAAGCTGTCCATCTGATATAATTCTTATATTTGGCTCTTTTGACAATATATCGGCCTATTTAGCCCCGTACCCTTAATTTTACACAATAATAATGACAATTGTATAAAGAATATAGAAATGGAGGTGCAAATTCCCCCTTGGGGCCACACCCCTTGATGTAAAATGCTAGCGATTTACCCTAATCCGTGTAGGAAAACTTCCGACGGTACGGTGCATGGGTCTGAGGTTTACTCTGCAGAGATGGGTCTGAAAGGCCCTACCTTGTTGAGGTTTTCCGTCATAAAAATATATATATATATATAGGAATGGAGGTGGTTATTTTGGAATATTGTCCTTTTGGGATTTTAGCTGTATATTAAACCCTAATCTGGTATTAGAACGGCTTGACAGATGTTTACTCCAAGAGTCCTTCAAAAGGAAGAATAACCGTTTAATTTGCTGTTTAAGGTGCATTAAATAAGTCAAAGCATGGAATATCTAAAGTCTAGATATAAATTTAGGTCTTGGTCAATGAAATTAATGGCCATCATCGTGGTCAATTTGCACTTTGGAAATATGAGTTAGGACCTCAAAACAGTTTTCACTCTCTAAGATGGTGAGTCTCTGGGAAGTCAGACTGTATTTTGGTTCTGAAGTCATCTGTAAGGGCTGAGGTATTAGTCGCTTTTATTAAGCTTTTCTGTGATCTGAAGTCTAAGATTTTCTCAAAAAATTGTCCCCTTCACTGTTCCTCTCAGATTTTTTAAAGTTTTTCTGCCTGAATATAACACCCCAGAAGGGAAAAATTAATAAAGGCACTTGGAACTGCTGAACATTATGGAACCAAAATGGCTTTAGAAAATTTTTTCTTATTGGGAAATACAAACTGTCGATAGTGTCCCCACTGCACCCATAAGTGGATATATGATTACCCACAATTGTATTTATTAATTTTGAATTTATGACCTATTGCTATTGTTTTATTTATTTTCCTAATTGAATTATGACTGGAGTAAAATAAGTCAATGAATATTACATGGAGAGCCGAAGTATATGAATTGGTTTTTTGAATGTTTGAGATGACCTGACAGCACAGTACTTCATTTTTAAGAAAACGAGAAGAGTGGCTTTTCAGGGGAAAAAATTGGATTTATTCAATCTTAAATGGTGACAGTTGACAGCAATTTTGAAGAATTCTTACCATCTCACAAACAGTCTGGGCTCCCTGCTTTCTATACTATTACAAGTTTTATGCAGTTAAAGGTCATATGCATGCTAAGATTGTCTAGTAATTTATATGGCTGATTCTGACTTCCTAATTT
The DNA here is from genome assembly GCF_965113065.1 of Corylus avellana. Taxonomy (NCBI): domain Eukaryota; kingdom Viridiplantae; phylum Streptophyta; class Magnoliopsida; order Fagales; family Betulaceae; genus Corylus; species Corylus avellana. The sequence goes on along the minus strand of NC_142490.1, from coordinate 7,309,800 downwards.
AATATCATTGGTGGTCTGGATTTCCTAATTGCTTAGATTATCTGCATGAAATTGTTGGCAGGATTATGGGATCGACTTTAATGATCAGAATCATCCAATTAAGGCATTTCGCTGCTGTTGTGGAAGTGCATTCTGCCGAGAGATGAAACATAAAAGGTCAGTTTCTCCTGTGAAGCTAATATGATTATTTTTGTTCTTTATGGTTTTTGGCAAAACTCCCTCAATCCTTTTATTTGGAAATTAGGTGATTGTTTTATCATTTTATCGTGGCTCTTTTCGAGTAAGAAAGACTAGAAAAAGAATGACAAAATTGCTTTTCCCTCACTTTTTTTGCATAATTCAGTATTAGGCAAAGCCATGGGCCTCTCCCCATTCTGTTTTCCCACAGGAAACAGTTTCCCATTAGTTTCCCTTAAATCTCTTCTTTCACGTTTGACTGCTTGATTTACCATTAAAGTTTTGAGTATATTATATTTTTTAGGGGTAACTTCACTTTAAATCCCTGAATTACCACGAGATTTGACAAGTTCCCTCAAACTTCAAAACCTCTCAATTTGAACCCTTGAACTTTTAATTACAGTCAATTTGAACCCTTTCGTCAGATTTAGCCGCTAACTTCTAACCGAAATACCTAAAAAGACCAAAATATCCCTAATTTTAGTTTTTATTTATTTATTTTTTTAATTTTGAATTAAGGGTAAATTTAAAATTTTATAACAAAGTTAGGGGTATAAACATCATGGTCTTACTTTTAACGTTTAAAATCTGACAAATAGGTTCAAAGTAAGAGGTTTTAAAGTTTAGAGAGAGCTTGTCAAATCGTGTGGTAATTCAGAGGTCTAAAGTGAAGTTACCCCTAGTTTTTAAATTACATGGTAGACTAGGAAGGTAATGTTCCTTTCTTTTCACTTTTCCTCTACGGCTCTCTTTCACCCTAATAAGAAGTAGGAGCTAGAATTCTCGTGTTTCATGAGAATTGGAATTCTACTTGTGGGAATTATGATTCTTGGAATTTTGTCAAACGAACAACCAAACTTTCATAAATTCTGAAGATATAATTCCCAAACTTAATTCGTGCACACTTGATACACCCTAGAAGTACTTTTCTACGAGACTTTCATGACCATTTGTTGTATAGATACAAAATACTCGAGCCATACAAAACCCCAATAGGATGTCTATCTTGTGAAGCATGATTATCATATACTTAATGTTTTCAAATCTGAACACGGCTATATATATGTGGTATACATAGACAAAGGAATAGGTCTAACAACTTTATCGAAGAGCTTGCCCCTTTCTCCATCTGGAATAGTTTCACATGGCCTTTTGGCATGGGTTTTTCTTGCGACTTCTGGTCATCATCACATAATAGTCCCAAAATGCATTAACAATTGAATTTAACGTGGGACATCTTAGACATGGAAAGTGTGCGTGAACAATTTCCACACTAACCTCTGACAACAAGATTTCAATATGTCACTTTCAATTATCTTTTTACAACTTTATTTTTTTTAGAGAAATGCTACAATGCATTCTAGCAACCATTTACTCACCATCTCTTCACTTGCATTTTGATTTTTTCAAAAGAAAAAAAAAAAAAAAAAAAAGCAAAGAGAGAAGAGATGGTGAGTAGATGGTTGCTAGAATGCAAAAAAGAATATCCCCTTTTTTTTTTTCTTTTTTTTTTATAAGTAATGCAATTCATTTAAAGTTCCAAGGGGTTGCAACACTATTGCACAAGAAATATACAAGAGAATCCTTAAAATATAGAAAAAGAACAAAAATTCAAAAGCTCAGAAATATTAGGCCTCTCACACATGAAAAAGGACCTAAAATAACTAACAAGAGCCAACCATCTAATAGGAGAAAAGGAATACTTGGTTCATTAATTGTGCTTTGCTCCAGATTTGAAATTGAACAGCTAATTTAATTTGGTATTTTTTTTTAATTAATTAATTTTTTTTCCTGATAACTTTAATATTTTCTAGTACAGGAGCTAGATGGCTATAGCACCTAGATGACCAATGACGTGTGGATTAATGAGAATTGCTATTCTGGTTGAAATCATCTACCTAACTTTTGCTGCAACTCTGTACCAATTGATACAGAAGCACACATTCTTTTGTGGAAAAAGATTATACTAAAGGAAAAAACTTGAGATGAATGGAGATATTTTGAGAAATTGAACGAGGATGTATTTCAGTATATCATACACGGGGTTTTTGAATTGAGCCGTCCCTGTCAGTTTTAGAGGGCAAGGAGGCAGTTGGGGAGTATTTTGTAAGTATTATTTTCCAACACGTTTGAGTGTTCCTCTTTGTTCCCCATCATTCATGGCTGCTAATTGAAAAAAGTGACTCATTTTATTTTATTGACAGAATGCAGATTTTGTATTTTTGGCTCAACTTCTTTGCACAGCTTGTCATTGCATACTGCATGGAATATAATAGGTGTACGTCCTACAGCTGATTGACTTGTTTACATGCTAATTTTTTATTTTTTTTTCTTTTTTTTTTTAATAAAGAAATGAAATCAATTTTAGAAAATTTCAGTGTACTCTCATTGCTCTGACTCTATGAAAATTGCTTGACGTTGAAGATTTTAATAGAACCTTGGAATCCATTAGGACCCTATAACCCACTTTGAAATCTTGAATCCACAAGTTAATAACATAAAACCCTTTAAAATGTTATTATTGAATGAATGACAGAATTAGGGGTAACAATTTGTGTCTGCATGTCAATGTATGTGTATAAGACTATATTTTAATTAAACGGGCTAGATCTCATTCAATCCTAACCTATTAATTTTTTATTAGGTTCGCGAATTGTGTAAAAAATTATCAGCCTTAGAATAAACTAACCAATGGCTAAGAATCATATTAGTCAAATCACACCTTACCCCAAAACAAACAAAATTCCCTAGTTCCCAATAACAAACATCTCTAGAGAAATGAATTGTATCCTAATCATCTTGAATATTGATGATTTGTGGACCAATGTTTAGTTTTCTATTAAACTTGCTTCAAATATCCCTGGCACAAATGTGATTTAAAAGGGGAGGAGGTAATCTAATGGAGTTTGTAGGGGTGACAACTCGGTATTTTAGATGAGAAGGCAAAAAACCTCTAATGGAGTTTTTTGTAATTAGTTGTATTAATTCAAAAAATTAAAGACGTATTACACCGTCACATCTCGAGAGAGTAGAACCTGTAAACCAAGCAAAAATGCTTAAGCCTTGTATAACATGCAAGCAAAAACAAACAACCATAAGACTTTCGTTAGTTAAACCTATAATTTATTAATTTATTTGAAAGAGAATCCGTAAGAGGAGAGGACAGATGTGAAATCTGACACATATAATTCAAGAATGAAACCCTTAATTAATTAATTGTTAATGTTTTGATCCTTTGAAACTAATTATTTACTTGATTTTTTTATATAAATAAATATTTACATAATAGAGACCCACTATATTTCAGAAGCTACACGTACATTAGAAGATAATACAATACCTGCTACATTTTCATCCCAACTGCCACATCCACTCCTATCAATCCTTACCTTCCAAGAATCAGACTCTCTCTCTCTCTCTCTCTCTCTCTCTCTCTCTAGATTGCCATCCCATTATAAATCTTTTTTATTGTAGAAGTTAAAAATAAAATAATAACAAAAAAAGATGAGGAACTCTACCCACCACAGAAACAGATAGGAAACCCACCAAGTTGGTTTCTTTCCCACAAACTGCATCATATAATATAATACGTGCTCCCAAATAGGAGTATTAGCCCTAGCTTGCAGAATAATTTACTGCATTTTACTACTAAATAACATAAAAGAGACAAGGAGAAAAAACTAAGATTAAACAATGTTATAAATCTGTGATGATCAAAATATGTTTACTTTAATCATCCTCTTTCTTCCCCCACGACTTGATAAGCAACAAGAACATAAACCCCAAAAATAAAGCTGCTGCCCCTCCCACAACAATTGCTGCTACCTTCCCATTGCTATTGTTGTTGCCTCTCTGATTATTCTCTGTCAAGAAAATATCCGGTGTTACTTGTTACTAAAAATGAATAATTTTAATGAACAAAAAGGTGAATGTAGTTTTGAGTATTTTGTGAGTAATTTTTGTTAATACTTTTTCTTTTTTGCTAAAAAACAAAAAAAAATTGTCCTAAAAAGCGTGATCAAACGAGCCCGTTACCTGGGTGTGGATTGGCTGGTATCCCGTCTGGGTTGAAGGTATAACTGATAAAGCACTTGTCCAAGTAGATTTCTCCCGAAACTGATTCCCCACATTCTTCATGGGCTATTTGCTCTGCGTTGCTCACACATTCTCCACACTCACAACCTCCTAAATCGCCCTCACATTGTGCCATCACCTGCACTGACTCATAATTAGTTGTATAAAACCCGTTACCGTGCACGATGCCGTCTATTAGAGCCGCAAACGCTGCATCCCAGAGCTCTACAAATCCGTTGGCCGCCACCTTCGATTCCCCACAAGTGTTGTGGCGTAAGTTTGTTTTGGAAGTGCTGGTTTCATGAAAACCACCAGCTTCATAGTGTGTATAGCACCCAAAAAGCTGCACCCGGGCTGCCATTGCTTGGCTGCACAAGCTGTTTGACATTTGAGCAACCGTGTTAACACAGCGGTAACACTCTTCCTCACTGATATCCCCCCTGCATTGAAAGAGGCCGGAAACGGCCGCCTCGCTGCCACCTCCGACGGCTTTGAAAAACTTGGATTGAGAGGAGTGAGCTACGAGCTCTTGGAAAAGAGAGGAAAGGGCAGCTTGTGATTGTGATTTTGTTGGATCTGTGAATGTCTGGCTTGCGCAATCCTTGTATACTAAGGTGGTGTAATCTGCAGAGGATTCGAGAGATGGCAGGAAGAAGAGAGAAAAATAAACTATAAATGATATGATCAAATTAATTGAATTCATTTGGGAGCTGCTTCTTGTTCAACTTAATAAGACGAATTTTTCTTGGTTTTCTTTTTTGATGGATTTGCTGCTACATTGGGTTGTAAAGAAGCATGTGTTTGGTTGCATGAATGGATATATAATTATCATTTTGGAGAGAGATGGAGTTGGGGAGTTGGGCTTTTCCTGCCTACCGCACCAAACTCTGGATGAATTTCTAGAATTTGCCACTAAGACTTCAAATGGAAGGTGAAAAAGCCTCCACTTCCAATGTCAACTACATACAACATCCATCTAAATGAGTCAAGCCAAATTTGGTAGACAATTGTTGGAGCTAAAATTTGTTAATTATTTAGAATAGATTATTATTATTATTTTTTTTTTTTTTCAAATTGGGTTTGAGAAATTTCTTCTAACTCAATTTCTAAAAGTGCCATGTATCTTTTGGACATGTAAGAAACACGTGTTTTTATTTTATTTTATATTTTATATTTTATATTTTTTATTAATGCTATTAAAAGAGTGAAATAAAAAAACACATGAGAGGAGCACATGTTACTAAAAAAAGACATGTGCGTCTCACATATTAAAGAACAGACGACACTTTTAGAGACTTGGTTGAAAGAAATTCATCTAACCTGATTTGGAGACAATTTTTGTCCGTCTAGAATTGAACTTGATCGCTTGAGTCTCAACCCATCTCAACAATTTTTTCTCCTACTTTTTTTTTTTTTTTTTTTTGACATATCCACACAAGAGGGGGAGGGGGAAAGAGAATTGGAACTAGTGACCTCCCACTTCATTAGGCGTAGTTCCCAGCCGATTGAGCTACTCCTTGAGGACCTTTCTCCTACATATTTGTGTAAATGTCAATTACCCTAATCCAATCACTAATTGGACCATACACTCCAAGGAACAAGGGACTAATATTATAAATTCAAAAAGTCTCAAGACCAATTTTATCATTTTTTTAAATTTAAGGAATATTTTAATAAAGAGAATGTGATATTCTTTCATTTTCCATCAATCTCTCATCTATCTCATTTTTAAATTCGCCATTCAATATATAGTATCTACACATGTAGATGTTATAGATTTGACGGTAAATTTGAAAAACATATGGATGGATAGGGATAGAAGATGAAAAAATAGCATTTTTATTTGATAAAAATGAAAACTAGAGGGACCATCTTTGAATTTAATCCTAATTTTTATTCATTAAAAAAACTATTGAACTTGTTCGGGAATTTCTACATAGAACTAAGAAATGCGTACAATTTTAGTTTACAACGGTAAAATTTCATTCATGGGATCTTAAGAACAAACAGTATGGTCTTCAAGAGGTAACTCAATTGGCTATAGACCACGCCTAATGAAGTGGAGATTATTAGTTCGAATCCTTCCTCCCTCTTTCCTTGTATGGACATGTCAAAAAAAAAACAAACAAACGGGATGTCGGAAGATTAAACTGTGCAATTAGAAAAAATATTCCCCATAATTAAAAAAAGAAAAAGAAAATAGATTCATTAAGAAAGAATCATACAAAACCTTTATATATTGCCATACAAGACGCAGCACGTCTATTTACATTCATACAAAACTCCCAGTGAAAAAAGAAAGAAAAAAGAAATGTAAATGTAAATAGAGATTAAAATATATTAAATAAATACTCGCACCAAATTGTATTAGCCTTCGGTCAAAGTACTGTTACATTATATTATATATGTATATATAAAATAAAATAAAATTTATAATATATATAAAATGTCATCAAAAAGTAATTTCTGATGCGCTAATCAGATGAACCTTGCTGCCGTCAATCTTCTTCTTTCTAATGCCGCCACCACACGCAATCGAAAACTCAAACCCATAAGCATTTCCGAAGCACGAAAACAGCCCGCCGCCGGCGGAGCGGCTACGCCGGTGCCCGCTTCGCTTTTTGATCGACGACCCAAATTTTTTGTACTCGTTGTCGTATATCGGCGGAAGCGTCATCTGCCACCTTGCGATCTTCGTCTTCAGCCCTTCCATGCTACTATCCTCCGACCATTCATCCCACAGAGAGCTCCCCGGCTGATCATCCTCCACGGATTTCAATCGCAACTCCTTCCCCACCGCCGCAGTGACCAGTTGTCCCACATCGGAGGACTGCACCGTCCCGCCATGGTCGTCGTATATGGAGCTCATTTTCATAGCTAATCCTTCGCCGAAAATATCGGATCCTTCGCTTAAGGAGCGCTTGCGCTGGATGGGCTTGGGTCGCTCGTTTTTCTCAGCCGCCGATTCGCTGAGCTCGCTGTAAATCATCGACATGCTCCCCAAGGTGCTGTCGATGAGCGCGACGCCGACGTTGAGAATCCCTTTTGGCCGGCCGGAGGGGCGGGCTACCTGAAGCGCCACGAACCGCTTTTTGGATCTCCCTTCGGCGGTGAGAGACGAGGGAGGGAGGAGACTGCTAATCAGAACACGAACGACGCCGATGAGGGTGTCGCGTATCCACGACGAAGCGTATATCTCGATCATCACGGCGGAGTCGTCGGCGTTGAGGAACTTGTTGTCGACGCGGAACAAGAATTTCTCGTTCCACATGGGGCTCGTGTGGCCGTCTCTGTCGATACGTGTCAACAATTTGCGCTCCGGGTGGAGCCAAGCAACGGCGTACGTCTGCATTGACTTGGACAGCGCCTCCAGGTCCCGCGCCGACACCAAATTAATCTCTAAAAGTTGAAACGACATGACGTCGACGGCTGTCGCACCGAAGACAACAACAATAACGGCAACGACGACAACTGCAACAACGACGGAGGCGGTGGGGATGCTAAAATGCGCCGTGGTGACAGAATTACGGATTTTTTTTTTTTTTTTTTTTCTTTTTTCCGATGGATTTTCTTGCAGATGGAGACGAAGAATAGGAAAAGGAGATGACTCGCAAGGGAGCCTTTTATCGGAGGCCGTTGCGTTATTTCAGGTTTGTTTGTGTGATCGTAATTTCTTCTCAAAAACAGAAGAAACATAAATTATACCGTTTAATTTAATCACGATGCCCCAAAATGCCCATGGATAGAAATAAATCATTGTTTGGTTTAGGTAATAATGTAGGAGGATAGAAAGGGAAAAAATGATAGAATTATATATATACATATATATAATCTGGATTTGTATTACTAGCTCCTTCTATAACCTAAAATAGAGGAAATTAACTACCTTCATAACTACCCTGATTTATTCAGGTTTGTCATACCTGTCTTCCCCCCATCTGGTTTGACTACTACAATTGTTTTTCCCATTTTACCCTTAATTTAATTTAAGAATTAACTGTACTCTTGATATATCTGTCCTCCTTTCAATATATATATATATATATATATATATATATATATATATATATATATATTTCCTAGCTCTCACTTGGTTCTAACTTTAGAAGCACCTTTTTTTTTTAAAAAAAAAAAAAAAAATTAATTAAAAAAATGGAAAAAAATTCACAACACATTTGAAAGGATTATAAGGGGACAAAAATCTTTCTTCTAGCTAGAGTTCCTTCAAACTATGTGTCCTCAAATTATCAATTGGGACAACATCCTCTCAAATTAGCAAAAAATTATTGTCTCGTAATAACGAACCTTCAATAAAAAATAAAAGTCTTAAAATTCTTAGAAAAACTAAAATTGAAAAAAGCCAACAATGAGCAAAAGGATGGTGTTTGTGCAAAATTGCTATGCCATCCGCCCTCGGATAGTCATCTGACGGCTCCCGGAGGTGAGGTGCGTGGAGCTCAAGGGGACGCCTCACTTTGGGGGCTTCAACCTTCTGCCATAGGCCCATAGGGATGGGGAGGCTATGCAGGCCTGGATCGCTGCCATGGCCACTGTCAAATGGTTTTTTTTTTTTTTTTTTTTTTTTTTTTCAAATTTATAAGAATATTTTGATCGATTTATTTATTTTATCTAGAAACACATTGACAATTTTTGAATAGAGGGAGGAGAATCTGGCTTCATGCACATATGCTGTAAAAAAAGAAAGGGCCTAGATTTATTTTTACCAAACTCTGTCGTTTCTTGTCTTACACAACAGTTGTTTATTAGTTTTTCCTGCTACGATGAGATCAAAACCTGGGCCCTTTATTATTTTCATTACAACACCCAAGCTAGATTGAGGGGTATGTTCTCCGATTGATAATTTCAAAGAGACATTATCAATTAGGTAGTAGTTTGAGAAATTACGTAAATATTTCCTTTAAAAACCAAAAAACTAATAGTCTAATACTATTTTGATTCTTTAACTCGTTTTTAAGTAACTCACTCGATTTCCAATTTTATCAATTCGTTCCATGTGTTTCTTCCGATTTACAACCACTTTTTTTTTCTTCTTTTTTTTTCCTTATTCCGTTAAGAGAAATGTTAAGCTTACAAAAGTTTTTATAATTTTGAATATAACGCAATCAGTTTGAATTACAACACCCAAGCTAGATCTGAGGGGTATATCCTCCAATTGATAATTTTAAAGAGACATTGTCAATTAGATAGTAGTTTGAAAAAGTACGTAGATAGTTCCTTTAAAAACCAAAAAACAAAAAACCAATACTATTTTGATACTTTAACCCGTTTTTAATTAAGTAACTCACTGGATTTCTAATTTTATCAATTTGTTCCATGTGTTTCTTCCAATTTATAACCACATTTTTTTTTTCCTTATTCCGTTAAGAGAAATGTTAGGTTTACAAAAGTTTTTATAATTTTGAATATAGCGCAAGCGTTAGCATAATATATGCGCCCCCGAGTCCACACCTCCAATGATCATGCTTCTCTAGAAGGATATATACACCACCGTAGAATAGATTTTCATATTCCTTTCTCATTTGAACAACCCAAATCATCTTCTGTATTTATATCAAACATCTTGTAAACAATCGGTATGGTGAAAATATAGTTACAGAAATGCAAAGACAAAATTATAAAATAATAATAATAAGTTAGTTTCTTAATGAAAACGAAAACAAAAATCTTTCCTTATTGGGAAGTTTCCTTAAGTAGAAACTTTCCTTAAATGAGCCCTTGCTTTACATAGAAACCTTCTTTGTTTATTTATTTATTTTTTTCTTCATACTTGAGGATAGGTACCAATTTGTGAGTAAAAACTCATTTGTAAAACATTTTAGCATTTATAAGCATGCTTGAGATTGCGTTTGAGAAATAGAGTTTTTAAGTCAAAAAGTGCGTTTGGGCAAAAACTTCATTTTTAAGCTTTTGTCAAATGGGTTTTGGCCATTTTTAAGCTTCTTGAACACTTAAAAGCGCTTTTAATTTTTTTTAACCAAACTAGTACTTTTTTTTTTTTTTTTAAACAAACTTTTTGAGTGTTCAAAGCACTTTTAGTCAGGCCCCTCAAATATAATTCCAAACAGGCCTTAAAACACTTTTAAAAGCATTTAACATACTCTAATAATGCAGTATAGAGATTTGAATGGATAATATTACAACACCCAAGTAGAGGGAGAACTAGCATTTGGAGTTTAGGGGACAAAATTAAAAAATTTAGGGATAAAAATGACTTTTTAAAAAAAATTTGAGAACTACATGGCCCCTTGGAGGGCTGCCCCCCTAAAAGGGGCTATGTAGTTCCGCCCCTGTACCCAAGATAAACGTACCAAGATCCTCTCTAATTCTTCTGAACCGGAGAGCAACCGGTCCCTCATAACATGAAGGCATTTTTGTAATTTTACTTTTTGGACAAAAATGCCGATGAGGACCAGTTCTTCTCTGGTTAAAAAAATCCTTTTGAAAGGTAATCCGGACATGAAGGAAAGCCTTCACTTTCTAGTTTCTCCTAACTAAACATCTTTTTGCAGGGCTAGGTGGGCCGAAGATATTGTGGCCCAGTAAGCCTTACACCAAGACCGGGCCTAAACTTGAAAGAGAGCGCCGCTGTCAAGCCAGGCTCGAGCATATATGGTAAGCCTTGTATCAAATCCGACCAATATACAACAATTTGGTTACTTTTGCTTCCAGCCTTCCGGGGGGGCATCCTACATTATATTTGTTTGATAGGCTCTTGGGCAACAAAAATGCTTTCGACAGAGGATGCCAAGATATCATCGTTGGTGGTGGTTTACTAGCCTTAAAGAAATCTTCAAAGTAGATAAAGCATGTGTTACGGTAAGAGTTCGACTCTTAAAATGAAAATCTTTAATCTCATTAGTATTAATCGTCTTGAGTTCTATTAATACTTAGATGGAGTTAAGTCAGGCTATGACTCAGTCGAATTTAAGGAAGTATATGCAGTTTTCACTGTTTAGACTCTTTTTGTGCAGTTCACAACGAACAGATGCTACTAGAATCACGTTCAAATATAATAGTTACAGTCTTACAGTTGGTTTCTCGGAAGAAAAAAAAAAATGCCTATATTATTACAAAATTGGGCAAGGGATCTATTGGTAGTAGTACCTTTACTTTTGGAGTCTTTTAATAGAATTAGAAGGAAAAAAAAAAATCTCATTATCAAAATATTGTTGGGTTGGAACAAACCTCACGCCTAAAGAAATCGGGGGGGGGGGGGGGGTGGTGTTTGGTGGGGGACGGCTGAAACTGGAAGTGATAAAAGTTTGAAGTCCAATGGGGCGGCTGCTCTGAAATTTATTTGAACAAATTATTAAACCTCAAGGCATTCATTCCTCTGACAACGACAATTTGGTACACCTAAACACATTCATCCGACAGAGACAATTTGGTGGGATTGGAACATGACAAACTATCCTGGACCGTCGATTACCAACTTCAATCATTTTGCTTCTTCTTTTTTTCTTTACATCTAAAATATCTGAGATGGACGTGAGACATATCCAAACATGTTATAAATAACGTTAAGCGGGCAAAAGTTGTCGGTTTCATATCAATTCGGTTGATCCGTTAATTTGATTTTGTCAACCCGAATTCAACATTTTTTATTAAACGAGTGACTAGAACCCATTTTACCTAAACCATTATCTTAAAATTACGAATTGAAATTTACAGATCACGGGTTAAATTGTGAGCCCTAACTCAAAGCTTCCTTTTTAATATGATATATGAATGAAGTAGGATTGAGATTAAAGTTAAATCCAAATCTTATCATCTAAACTACATGCCTTGAAAACTTTTGCCACACCGATTATAGTTTTTGCTTTTAAATCATTAAGACACAGACTTTACATGGATTACTTATAAAAGAAATCATCACTAGCAGTCTAGCATTCTGACAATGACATTGCTTTTTGTATAGCCGTGTTAAATTATTGATTGTTAAATTTTATATGAAATTAATTACTTAATTAATATTTAATTGAAATATTAACTATATTTTCACCCCAACAAATATTAAAAAATATACTTAATCTCAATAAAAAATTATATAGTTTGTTAAGACATTTTTCGGCGCAACAGTTTTCAATTGGTGTGAACAGCGTGTTCTTTGAGGTGTCCTTGCTTTTCAAAATTTGCACTCCTACAAGACAATAACCAATTAAAAGAACTTGCCGGTAGAGTGCCGGCGGATCTCATTCTGATGCCTAATGCACAGTCTTTCAGTTGAGAGTTATGACCCATTATTCTTCTAGTGGTCTGGTATTGGTCTTGAGGCTCATTATGCATCTGATAGACTAATAGAGTAAAATTATTCCTAACATCGTTTTTTCCAAAAGAATTTTTTATTTAGGGGTAACTTCACTAAAGAGTAAAGACCCCTGAATTTCTACCCGATTTGACAAACTCTCATAAATTTCAAAATCTCTCAATTTAGTTCCCTGAACTTTTAATTGCAATCAATTTGGACCCCTGTAGCAGATTTTAAACATTAAATGACGTTTATACCCATGATTTTTTTATAAAATTCTAACTTTACCCTTAATTCCAAATTTTTTTAAAAATGAAAATCAAGAATATTTTGATCTTTTTTGGTATTTTTAATGGCTAAATTTGATGAAGAAGTTCAAATTGAAAGTAATTGAAAGTTCAAGAGATTAAATTGAGAGATTTTAAAGTTTAGGAAAGATTTATCAACTCGAATAGAGGTTCAAGAATCTTCAGTGAAGTTATCCTTTTTATTTATTAATACCCTTGAACCAAAGACCTAAAGAGCATATTTATCACCTAATTTCTTTTTTTTTTGGGAAAGGAAAATATATGTGGCTTAATTCTCACAATCATTTGCAAGAGAAGTGACAAAATATAGTGATTGAGAAGAAAACATGGTGTATTTTTCGGTTTTTCTTTTTCTTTTCAATTACGCATCCAAGTTTGTTGCGGTTTTGAGACGCATGAGAAATCAATATACGTAGAGAAATGGGAATTCATCGAATATATATATAGTACAATTTTTTTTATTTTTTTCCCATTGTACGTGTTCATTCAATTTCAAGCTATACATTCCATGTCCAATATACATATATACATATATAAACGTGCTTCTCTGAGCGCGTGAACATCACAGAAAGGATGATCATTTTACCTTTTGGGGGCATAAGATATTAAGATGGATAGATAAGCTCATATGATTTGCAATAATTGTTGCTTTAAGCCTTTAATCAATAATTGTGATGACTTAAAGCAATAATTGTTGCTTTCAAATGATCTCTTTTCCTCCCCCCAGTTCGGTAAATATTTAACTAAATTTTTAGTTAAAGATTTATATTTTAATTATTTACTTTTGTAAAACATTTACATTTAAGTAGACTTTTCACTTTTCTTACTCCCAAAGAAGAGAGACAATAAGTTTGTTTGTTTGTTTTTATTTATTTATTTATTAATATAGCTAAGAAATTGTCATAGCTCAACAAAGTTACTGAGCATTATAGTAGTTCAATAAATCTTTAACTATTTAGTTGAGTCGGATGTCGAGTGTTTTAACAAATTTTTGCTACAAGGTTAACAAAAATAACTTTTTATAACTATTTTGTTGAGCTGGATTAAGTATTCTTAGATGCAACCATGAGTTACACCATGAGTTTTATGACAAATTCTCTTTTGAATTTTCTATTTTCTAGGTAAAGTACATAGATTTAGTTGTATGGTAACTCAAATATGATATTATAGGAGCCTTAGAGCATCTCCAAAAAAATAGGCAAATCCTTCATAATAGTTAGATTTAATTGTTATTAACATTTTATCCTCTTTAGCATAATAGTCATTTTGTAGTTTTTCCTTCTAGTATAAATAGTAAATAGCATGATTAGCCTATTTACTATTCACACTATAAACTTTGTTTATTATTATTTTTCTCTCTCTTTCTTTCTTTTCTCCTCCTCTTTCTTTCACACACTCTCCCACAAAATAGTATTTAAAGAAAATAAAGAGTAGAATAAATAATGTGTTAGAGTGTGCATAACAAAATTAGTTAGTTAAATTAAAAATTTGTACTTTTTCAATAGATATTTTGCCTACTTCTATTGAAAATGCTCTAAAGGAGGGTTATAGAAAAGAGTAATAATCCTTTTTACACCAATTGTATTTAAGCATTTTTAGTGACTTTAGTTTTTATTTTTTATTTTTTATTTTTATTTTTAAGTAACTAATACGAGAGATTACTTCAAACAAGAACTTGGTAGTCGACACGGAACAAGAATAGGTAGGGTACATGATGTCTTTTAAAACACGACACATTAATTGGTTTTATATATATATATATATATAGTTGTATTTTCTTAAAAAATAATATATATTAAAAAAAAGAAAGAAAGATAAAAGTAGGTACCCACGTTTCAAGTACGATACCAATTCTTTTCTTACAAAAAGCATAAGTGAGGTAACGGTGGCTTCCTCGTGAGTGGACAAATCATAAACTCCAAAAAGGAAAGAAACCACATCGGCTCCTCCATTTTTCACGCGCGTTCCTCCTCTCTCTCTCTCTCTGACACGGAAGAAAAAGGTTCCAAGTGTTAGGGGGTCTCTCCATCTCTCTCTCCTGTGCCTGTGTCTTTTCTTAGAGTTATAGAGGGAGAGGGAGAGGGAGAGGGGGCTGTCATACTTTACTATCACTCTCTGCGTATATTTTTTGAAATACATAGAAAAGTGGAAGAGATTGACTGATCAGGATCAAAGACTTTGGAAAATAGCTTCTGGGTTTTGTTGAAAATTCTTTAGCTTGTGTTTGAGTGAGTGAATTTGCATCATCAAGATGTTTGGGTGTGAGTGTTTGTGCTGGGAAACTGAGCCCGAGTTCGATTCACCTGAGCCTGAGCCTTTCTCTCTGCCTGCACCTCTCCCAGACTGGCCAGAAGGTATGCCTCTCTATACCAAGTTTAGTTAATTTTTCGTGACTCCCAAGACTTTCTTTTTGGAAAATGATTTGTGGGGTTTGTTCTTTTGTGATGAATGAGTGATTTGTTTTGGGAGTAGCTTGGATGCCAAGCTGGGATATTGGGTTTGATTATTTTCCCGATTTACTTGTACTTTTTTTTTTTTTTCCTTCTTTTCTGTTGAGTTATGATGATTATGATCATGATAAATTTGATTGTGAGTTAATTTCCGTGGTTGTTTATGCTTTTAGAAATATTTTTATGGGTCTCTGGTGTTGATTGTAGGAATATTCTCTTTCTCTCTCTCTCGTTTTGGTGGTTGTGAGGTACCTGCCCTGTCTGCAGATTATACTGATATTATGGTTCACGGATCTAGTGCCTTCAGATTATTATTATTTTTTTAAAAAAAAACCTTAGTAAAATATATGAATATTACATAAATCAACTTCAGTTAAAACTGATTTTTATATTTCAGTAACATTATTATTTTATTAATAAAATTGGCCATTTTCAAAAAAAAAAAAAAAAAGCTTAAAAACTGTTTTTCTTTTTTGTAACATTATTCATGCCATCACTATATCTCTGCTCAGGTTTTACTTCATTAATATTAGTGCTTTCTGTGTAAATTACTCCATTAAACCACAATATGGTATGCCATTTAGTCCATTGGTTTTACTTATAAATGCTGCTCTTTATATAATTTTTCATTTATAAATGCTAATGCAGTTTTGTCTTGTTGCATTAGCTGATAAACCTTGTTCAACACATTAATGAATTTGGTCAAAATTTTGATATGTAGAGAATCTTGGCTGCCTTGAAAGTTGAATTCTTGTCTATGTAGCACATTCCCATCCGCTTATTTTTATTATTATTATTTTTTTTAAAAAAAAGAGAAAAACATAAAACAAAAAGACAAAGAGAATGTTACTTGAGAATGCTGAGTAGCATTTTTCTTACTCAATAATTATTTCTCATTTTAACATTGTCGTATTAAATTCTTGGAATTTCCTTGTGTTTTTTGTGCTTTCTGTCAAGAAACTTTGATAGATTTCTATGAGCTGAAGTACGTTGACCTCATCAAAGACTGCCATGGAACTCCTTAATGCTGTAGTCCATGTTTGATGGATATTTTAGAAAAATTTTGCTCCATCAATGCTGCACCCTTATGCCTGCTTTAAGTTTTTATTATAAAATGTTTTTTTTTCTTCTTCACATTCTGATTCATGATATGGACACCATCTTTTCAATTGCACTTCATATTTGCATGCGTCATCCGATGTATCTCTGAAATGGCTGGGGTGAATCTGATATGAAGAAAAATAAAAACAAACAGGAGACCACAAATCTCTTGATTATTCACCATCTTTTTCCCTTCTTTTTTGAAAAAATCTCAAGTTTTTATGGAGGCATTGGTCTTTTGTTGGGTAAATCCAAGTCAGTTAGTATATTGAGAGTAGATATCTTGTGTAATGATACAGGATCAAGTATCTTATTTGCCACAATGTATAAAGTATTACTTCAATTATATTATTGTTCACTTGAAGTTAACTTTTCACTGTTCCCTGCAAAAGTATCATGTTTGTATCAACTCTCTGTTCTAAATTGTGTAGTGTCAACTACTCAGGCCAAGGTTTTGCTACTGGAAGAATAAGCTTAGGTGAAATAGAAGTTCTCAAAATCACAGAGTTTGAGAGCATTTGGAACTGCAATCTGTTGCATGGAAAAACAAAAGGTCTCACATTCTACAAACCTGTGGGGATCCCAGATGGCTTTTTCTGCCTTGGTTACTATTGCCAGCCCAATGACCAGCCATTGAGAGGGCATGTTCTTGTGGCTTGTATTGCCGCTTCTCCTGAGAAGGAAGTTGGTTCTATCCATGAGCCACTATTAGACTTGCCAGCTCTAAGAAAGCCCCTTAACTACACACTAATCTGGAGTGGAGAAACACAGCACAATGGTTGTGGTTACTTTTGGTTTCCAAACCCTCCAGTGGGTTATAAAGCGATGGGGTTTGTGGTTAGTGACAGGCCAGAGCAGCCCAAACTTGAAGAAGTTAGATGCGTCCGAGCGGATCTCACAGAAAGTTGTGAAACATGTGATATTTTACTTGCCACAGATTCAAAGTCTTCCAAGTACCCATTTCAGGTTTGGAACACAAGACCCTGTGAAAGGGGCGTGTTGTGTAGAGGTGTTTCTGTTGGGACATTCTACTGCACCACCTACTTGGATCCTGAAGAAAATCTGGACATCGCATGCTTGAAGAATCTTGATATAACTCTACATGCTATGCCAAATCTGAACCAGATTCATGCACTAATTAAGCACTATGGGCCAACCGTTTTCTTCCATCCTGACGAGGTTTATTTGCCTTCATCAGTGCAATGGTTTTTCAAGAATGGGGCACTTCTATACCAAGATGGCAATCAGAAGGGTGAACCCATTGATTACAGGGGCTCGAACTTGCCTAGTGGAGGGAAAAACGATGGTGCATTTTGGATAGATTTGCCAAATGATGATGAAGCTAGAGGCAATCTCAAGAACGGAAACTTAGAGAGCGCAGAGCTCTATGTTCATGTAAAACCAGCCATGGGAGGAACTTTTACGGATATAATGATGTGGGTTTTTTGCCCTTTCAATGGACCTGCCACCCTTAAAGTTGGGTTAATGAGCATTGCTATGAGCAAGATAGGGGAACATGTCGGTGACTGGGAGCACTTCACCCTCCGTGTGAGCAACTTCACTGGAGAACTTTGGAGTATGTTCTTCTCGCAGCATAGCGGCGGTGAATGGGTGGATCCTTTTAACTTGGAGTTCATTGAAGGGAATAAGCCTACTGTATATTCGTCAAAAAACGGTCATGCTAGCTTCCCACATCCAGGGACATACCTTCAGGGGTCATCGAAGCTGGGAATAGGAGTGAGAAATGATGCTGCCAGAAGCAAATTTATTGTTGATTCTAGCACCAAGTATCAGATTATTGCAGCTGGGTATCTTGGTGATGGAATAATTCAGGAACCATGCTGGTTGGAATATATGAGAGAATGGGGTCCAACTATTGTGTATGATTCGCGGTCAGAACTCGACAAGTTAATTGATCTTCTTCCACTATTTGTTAGGTTTTCAGTGGAGAATATATTTGAGTTGTTCCCAACAGAGCTTTATGGTGAAGAAGGGCCAACTGGACCAAAGGAGAAGGATAATTGGGCAGGAGACGAAATATGCTAGCTTTTCCATTCAAAAGCCATTTTCTTCCCCACTTCAGATGTGTATGAAGGGATTGGATTAGTTACTGCAGTCACCAGCTTGCTGCCAAATCAGTGCCGCACAAAGCTTGGAGCAAGAGGGATGTGTGGTGGTAGATATATTAGTGTAAAATATGACATGTCATTCTTGTTGGTTCATCCATTTGTGGAGGTGCAGTGAACAAATGCTTTCAGTGCTTGCAGGGATCGAAGAGGATAACACTGCAAAATTCCTGATGATATAGTTTATTTATGAAGCTTTTTTTAGCTTTGATTGATGGGTTGTGGCTGAAAACTCTGTTGTTACAAGATTGCCAGATTACATGAAGGAATGGTAACTTGGAAAGCTTCCTGAGTTTTCAGCCAGAATGCTGCTTGAACAGTGGATTGCCTGCTTGTAAAATTATTGAAAAAATTAGTATTGTATTTGGTCGGCCAGAGCTATCAAGTGTTGTGATGTTGAGTTTATTATTCTTGTTTATTGTTTGATAACAAGATTATCCTATTGTATTGAATAAGTAAACTCTCATACTAATCTTATATAACTATAATGATGCAACAGTAAAAATTAATTTTTGAATCAATGGGGGCTTATAACAAGAAAAAATCAACGGTTGATTTTACTACTACATCATCATAATTGTATAGCGGTCGTATGATTAGGGGGTATCTTCTTTGAAATGCTTTAATCTGTCATCAATTGTCATAGTGGGTCCTCATTACCTTTTCTAAGTTGGTATATTCTATAGGTACCAAAAATACAAGAAGGCTTTGCCCATGCTCCAAAACACATTGGACATGCACACCTAAAGCGGTGGTTAGGTATGAGTAAGGCTACATCTTCGTTTCATTTTCATCCCATTAGGTTCATGTAACAATGCTCATCATTTCTTAATTTTTATTTTATTTTATATTTTAACAAGGGGCCAAATAAATGGAAGTAGAATGGGTTCGTAAAATGTAGCATTACTCTTTGCATATTCATCTTACACACATATCTAACTTAAATTCTTACTAGTGATTAAATCCATCAATCGGTTATGGACCATGTTTAATGAAGTGGAGGTCACTAGTTCGAATCCCCTCGTCCCCTTATTTTGTGTGGACATGTCAAAAAAAAAAAAAAAAAAATCCCACTCTTTATCTCAAATTAATATATGGGTAAGTTAGATAAGATGAGATATAAAACTATTGAATTTCTGATCCAATTAGTTTTCTTAATTAATTATTTAAATTTCCTAGGGTTAGACTTGTATTAAATCAATCTCTAAGGTAAAAATGCTTCAGTATCAAATTGATCTACCAAAGTGCAATTTTATCCTCAAATAATATATATATATATTTTTAAGAAATAACAAAACAAAAAGAGAGAAGTTGTTCAACCACCCAAAAATAATCCTACCACCCCCAACCAGTGGCTTGAGGGAGAAGGCAACCACCCCCAAACTGGTTTAAGGGTTGCTAAATCACAACCAAGGCCTTAGAGGGTGGCTCAACCAACCCCAACCATCTTCTCAAAACACCTTTGAGAGTGACTGAACCACTTACAGCGCACTTGAGAGTGATTGGCTAACCATCTCCTCATAATAACTCCTTCAGAAAAATTGACAAAATTTGTACAAAATGATCAATTTCATATGAGAGCATACCATGAGGATCTTTAAAATACTTATCATACGGAACAGTTTGATACAAGTGCAAATCCTATAATAACTTAGCCTTAATTATTCAATAAACCAAAATCACTTGACGAAGCAGGGTGAATTAACTCTTGCAAATACTAGAATCGGGGCATGTTATCAATTAAAGCAGTGTTTCCCCTGCATGCCCATCATGCAGCACGTGCACAACGGGGCTTATGTGGAAGAGCAAGTCAAGACACCTGCAGCAAGAAGAAACAAATTTGCTACTTTGTATAGTCATCACTCATCAGAAAAAGATTTTTATTAAACTTTTTTTAAAAGAAAAAAGAAAGAAAGAAAGAAAGAGAAAGAGAAAAGATAAGATGTTTACAGTACGTAAATTACAACATCAAATGCCACAAACGGGACACTTAACTTCTTCATAAACTACTAATTTCATTAGAGAATTTATTATACAGTTCAAATTTACAACGGCCAAATTCCCACCAGAAAAATAACACCCCAACCGTTTCAAAAGTAAAAACCCTTGCTCCTCAACCTAAAAAAATAAGGAATACATAACCAAACAAAAGGGAAAAACCTCTGAATATTAATAAAGGCAGGAATTTAGGGGCTACACCTACAAAAAAGATGTCACTATTGTGTTCAAAAAGGGCATTGAACTCGTAGCTTTTGCCATTTATAATCACAATTAATTACATCATATCAACCACATATGAACAAAATGGAGGGAATGCTCTTCACCTTGCTACTCTGCCGTCCCGATTAAGGTCCTCCCAGCTTATCTCCTGGGCACATTCCCCACAAACCGTACTGCAACCAACTTTGGTGCCCTGGCTTCTAAGAGTTAGCAAGTGGGAAAGGTTAGTGCATTTCCGCTGTACCATACGATTCCTCATCTGGGATTGTGAGAGGCTGCTGGTCTCATCAGGTGCAGGAGGGGGCATGCTTGACACTGCCGCCTTTTGCTCGCATGCAGATTCATTTACGGGAACTCGCTGCACTTCCTCCCATTCCATTGTTCTCTGATATACTTCCCAAGCCATGTCTTGCTCTTCTTTTGATAGCTTTTCTTCCTCATTCTCTTGCAAAAGGGTCTCATGTTCATGGTAATTGGAAATCCATCTGGAATCAAGGGAATGCATTGGGACAATCTATCAAATGCTTGAAAATTCTTTCGAGATGCTGAATACTAATAAGAATACATAAGAAGGCTAGTGAAGCCAACAATATTGAGTAGTAACTCCAGTTTAACTTCAGATGGTTTGGCTTGAACTCTGCCCATGTCATATTTCATTGTCATATCTTTTTGCATAGCCAGTTTCAAGCCTCGACGAAGGATGAGGACTATGGTATCCGATTGGTTATGGAAGAGCTTGCTTAATATATTATGGATGATGTGTCTTGGTCATGTTATTTGTGGATTAATTGTATTGATCTATGAAACTGGAGTAAGGGTTAGATATAAGTTTGTACGCTGGAGAGACCTTTGAAATCTAACAGATTTATGTCAAGCAGGATAAAGACTGAGCATAGGAATGCAAACTTATTAAAATGAGTAAAATGAAGAGATTGGTAAAATTAGATGGTCCAAAGATACCAACATGGTTATATTATACAGAGATTGTGGAGAACATTTCTCATATAATATAGGGGCAGGATAGATGAAGCAGAGCGGTTCATCTGAGATACCATATCAGATCACACGATTCAAAATGTTAATTAACAAAAAGAGAATTTAATAGATTTAAGGTAAGATCAGTAAGCTTTGGTTCAAAATGTTGGTTAATAAGAAACAAGATGTCTATAAAATAAGGGTAGTAGACATGAGAATGGTCAGGTGGGATGTATGGAACCACTAAGGAAGATAGGACAAGGAACGGAATCAATCCTGAGAAGGTAGGATGACACCAATTCAGGATAAAATGAGGAAGAGTCAAACTACCCTTACCCCCCTCAAACTTACACCTAAGTTACAATGTCCCCGAAACTTTAAAAGGTTGCAATTGAACCCCAAATCTACCTAACGTTTTAATTTAACCCTTCATCTATTAGAATTTTCCGTTAAATCTAATGGAAAATGGGTAAAATACCCCTATCATTTTTGTGAAAATACAATGCCCTTAGATTTTTAAAAACTTCCTTGGCCATGGTTCTCCTAGAGTTTTTTTTTTTTTTATTTTTTATTTTTTTTAAATAATGTAATTGCAGTGGCATTATTGTCATCTTTTAAAATTTCCATCGGATTTAACAGAGGGGGCTAAGTGAAAGGGCTAGGTAGTTTGGTGGGTTGCAACTTTATAAATTTTGAGAGAGACATTGCGATTTGGGTGTAAGTTTGAGGAGGTAAGTGTAGGAAACCCTCTCAGATAATTTGAACTAGTACAAATGCACTAGTACTAAAAAGTATTGCAAAGAATTCTATGAAATAAGTCTAGCAGAGACAAGGAACTTGTGAAACAGAGGTCTACAGATGCACCAATACAAAAATCTAAATTATATTAAGGGGAAATACACTTCCCACCCCCAAGGACCAAACTACCAACCCCTCTGGCACTTAGAACACCCACCTTTAAAATGTGACACTTACCCCTCTCTAACTACCACTCCATTAAAAATCAACTATCCGTGAGTATTTGGCGTTAAAATGGATGAAAAATTCCTCAACTGCCCTACACATGACATTTTTTGCCTTTTCCCAAAATGCCCTTAAAAATTATATACATATATATATAAAACTGAAGGGGTGGCCTAACCACCCACAGCCTATAGGGTGGCTCTCATGGATGAGTGGTGGTTTGGCGACCCCATCAGTTTATTTTTTTATTTTTTTTTTCTTTACAATTTTTTTATTTTTTTTTTATTTTTATTTTTTAATTTTAATTTAAAAAAAAAACATTTTAAGGACATTTTGGGAAGTTAAAGTAAAAAAGAGTCACGTGCGATGCAAATGAGAAATTTTCCTTCCATTTTAACACCAAATGCTAATGGAGGGTGTGATTTGTAACAAGGTGGCAGTTGAAAGAGAGCAAGTGTCACATTTGAGAGTTTGATGGTTTAGATGCCATAGGAGTGGTAGTTTTGGGGTCATTATCAAAAAAAAAAAAAAAGTGGTAGTTTGGGGGTCGTTATCAGAAAAATGAGTGGTAGTTTGGGGGTGGTAAATGTATTTTCCCCATCATCATCATCATCATATATATATATATATATATATATATATATATATATATATAAAATAGCCGAAACCTCCTTAAAAGTGCCTTAAAATTGCGACATGTGGCATGAACCTATTTTTTTAGTGAGTGAACCGGCCCTTCAACTAAAATTGAACCGGACCTTTAATATATATTAATATTAAAAACCCATACATAGAATCAAGACTTGTACGTATTAATACCTTACTTACTTAAAAAAAAAAAAGAAAAAAAAAAATCTTATAAAAAACAGAAAAACAGAAGAAAAAAATACCTTACTTAAAAAACTATAAATAGAATCCCATATATTGAAAAAAAAAAACCAATATATACGATTTAAAAAAAAAAAAAAAAAGAATAAAGAAACCATAACCATTTGTAGTATATATATATATATATATATATAGAATCAAGAGCTATACATATAGAAAAAACCATATATGAGATGCTTTTTAAAACAAAAAAAGAAAAAATCATTTATGTGATAATTGTTGTGGTTCAATTCTTACCAAAGTGGTGGATTTGGTGCTTGGAAAGGCATACTATTTTCGATCTAATATATATATATATATTTTTTTTTTGAGTAGGTTTTAAATTTAAATTTTTTTCTACTCAATCTCTTATTTTCTTATTTATTGTTTTTCATATCATATATTATCTCTCTCTAAAACTCTCCATACACCCTGCAAATACTACAAATTCACATAATCCAACGATAATTATCTATGAATTTCATTAGAAAGAAAGAAAGTATGCAAAAAGAAAGTTATTTTTTATTATATGAGCAATTTTCATTTTTCGTTTGTTTTGTCTTTATTTCTTATGGTTTTGTTCTTCTGTTTCCAATTTTTTGTTCTAATTTACATATATTATATTTTACATCACTCTAACAGTAGTTTCTTTTACGTCTATATGCAAATTAAGGTGGTTGAAAGAAAAATGTGTTTAAATTTTGAAATTAAATTATAATGATTTACTCAAATATTTTTTGGATTCTTTTGCTTTTGAAAGCAAAATAAGACACAAATTTATTTGATTATTGTTCAAAAAAGGAATAGAAACACTTTCAAAATACCAAAGAAATAATCAAGCATTGAATATGACGTAAAATGATTTATTTGATTGCATTAAATATTGAGCGAAAGATTTTGTATTATTTTGTATCAATAAAAAAACAAAAGATTTGTTATTTTGCTCTATATTATTTTTTAAATGTTCAGAATTATATGAGTTTTATTTGTATTGAAATATAATAGGTATCACACAAATATCATCACAAATTTTTCTAATTTTCTATTAATGCTTTAATAATCAGAATTCAGATTTTCCTCTTGCTATTTTTTTTTTCTATATACTTCTTTTCATTATAAAATACACATATGGGAACAAATATTTTAACATGTTTAAATTTTTATGGATTAAAATAAAATTAAGTGTCTTATGATAATTTTTTTTTTTTTTTTGGTGATTTATAATTTCATGTAATGTTTTGTGTAACTTTGTGTCACTATGTTGAGTAATGTGCTGGTGTACAACTTTAAATGTTTTTTTATTTATAGATGTGAGATATATTTTTATACGTCTTTTTAATCTATAATAAAAAGTACGATGATGATGCGTTTAAATTTTAAAATTTAATTATAATGGAGAATCTTGCGCATAGCGCAGGTTATGAGCTAGTTATATTAATATGAAAAAAGGGGAAATGACAAAAAGAATAGTAGAGATAATATGGTAGAGTTTACTAAAAATGACCAACATTATTAGAAAGATAACTGGGGATATGACCCAAAATACAGCCGAGTGGCACAAAAGGGTCCTTATCTGATCCCAATTAGTTGAGATTATGATTTACTTGGGTTGAGATGGTTTGGCATTAGCAACAAAGAAACAGTTACAGCATTGGAGACTGTTTTATGAATGAAGGCATTGCAACCAAAAAGGGAAAGATAAATATGAGGATCACAGCAGTGAAGAAAGACATTAAGCCCTACAAAAAAATGGCCCAGCCAATTTAGGTGTGTTGAGATGTACACTATTATTAGGTGTAGTCATACTATCATAACTATCACATTCTGACTGGACCAAACAGAGAACACTAATTAAACCAAGTTCAGGTCTATAATCGAATCATTTAAGGCACACCAAAAATACCAAAGAAAGAACCTTCCAAACTGGGTGTGTTCCATGCACCTGATTGGCTCAGAAAGCCAGTCAAGTTATTCCAGGTATTCTCTCATTTTATTTTAAAATCATTGAGGCAGTACAGAGATAAATCTCAATCTGAGTATGCTGAACTACAGAGAGATCATTCTTCACATATATCAGCTTCTGCTATGGACGACGTGACTCACACATATTTGCATGCATATACTTTACCCAAAAAAACAAGTAAAGGAATACCATATGCAAATAAGTAGATAAACAATCTAAGATTTTATACTTCTCATGATTACTAACAGATAAGAGTAATATATTAATACATAAAAGAAAATATTCATTATCTACTATTTGAAATGGTCAGTATCCCCACTGTTTTAACCAAGTCCAATTGATTGTTTATACTGAACTAAATGAACAACTCGTCGGGGCAATATGGCTAACTATATAAATAGCTTTTGTAGTCCAGAGAGCAAAATGCTGAAATTAAACACATTAATGTAGTGCAGTATATAGATTTCCAACACACTATGCACTTGTTTACATTCACCAAAATGTGTTTGGTACATAAAGTGTGAGAATATAATTATATGATTAGAATTTACTCTTTCCTATCACCTTAAACTTAGGATACGTAGTGATTTAATATAGTATTGGAACCCCACAAACCTCCCTTTCCACAACCCTCTTGTGAATCAACCAAGAAACCCATCTCAGAAATCATAAACCTTCTCCAAGTAAGACAACAAGACAGATGCAAAGTGGGTCTTCTTTGTTCTTTCTGATGCTAAAGATTTATATACAAGCAAAGAAAAATCTAAGACGAACCTATCCACATTTCCTGCACAAAATCTTACCCCAAACAATTTAGATATCGAAGGGAACGGGCAGATACTGAAAGGGAGAGAGAAAAGAGAAGAAAAAAAAAATTATTTTCCCCTTTTTTCTCTCCTCGGCTTTGGGTTTTGGTATGATAAGGGAGGGAAGGAGGGCGGTGTAACAATGATGGGTGTCTGCCAAAGCAAATCAGCAAATCAGATGGGTGGACGAAGCACAATGCTAGTCATGGAGGGTTGAAGGAAGAGAAGCAAACCTTCCGTTTCGTCCATGGTAAAGGTGCAAGGAAAGAGGGGTGAGAGAAATGTTTAAAAAAACAAGAGAAAGGAAAGCGGAAAAAAAAAAAAAAATTATGCATTGAGCTACAGTTCAAGCCACGTGGCATGATACTGTAGTTCAATGGGTTTTGCATTTTGGGTTTACATATGCTGATGGATGCATTTTTTGGCCTTTTCATTAGCCATTTTAGCTAAAAAGGGGAAATGGCTAAGTTATTAGGAGTGCTCTAAGTTTGAACTCTAACCCTATAATTAATTTCCAATTTCAATTAAATCTTTCACGAGTTGAGCCTTATTTGTTGAGGGAAAGTTTGAACTCATGCATGTAACGACCTAGGAAAAAGCATTAGCCATATCTGCGCTATCGACCCAAAAAGACTAGAATTCCTTATAAAGCCCAGTTTCACTTAATAACTAGGCAATGCAGGACTTAATACTCATGAATATTTTATAAATTACCCACTCTATGTGGGCTACTCTTCATCTTCCCAATATAGGACCGGGCCGTTATAAAACCCTGACGATCTCGTCAGGGCCACGTCATGCAGTGCTCTAGTACCACATGGCCTGATGTTATTAGGTTGCTCTAATACTACTTGTAACGACTCAAGAAAAAACACTCGCCACATTTACGCTATCACTCTAAAATGACTAGTTAATTTGGAGCTTCCCTAGAGTTTCTTATAAAGCTCAATTTCATCTAATAACTAGGCAATGTAAGACTCAGCACTCATGACTATCTTTATAAATCACCCACTCTATATGGGCTACTTTTCATCTTCCCAATATAGGACTAGAATGTTTCAATGCATGAGAGGAAGTGCGGGGATTTTAATAAAATAATTAAGTTTACCATTTTCTATCAGCTTAAACTTTAAGGATAAGTAGTTAGCAGAAAGAAAGTCAAAATTCACCAAGAAATAAAGAAAAGAAAACCAAAAGCCAAAGGCATCACATACAAAGAGCAGCGATATAGCAAAAATTATGCAATCATGACATATTAAATTACTTTTACAGAGATTGCTGTGATTTGGTCTATCCTGCACATTGTTACCAAGCAACAACTACATATCTAAATGAGTCACAAGTTTCTTTCCAACATTCTATGGCTTGAGGCAACATCATCAGAAAATAGAGATATAGAAAATAACGAGGAACCAGGACAAGTCATTGAATAGATTTATATCAATAAAGCTTAAAGAGTTGAGAGAATCTACCTAGGATAATGCTTTGCAAGTAAACTTTCCATTATATTGTCAGAAGAGCAGCTTCCATGAGAAAGAGGCATTGTCTGCGTAAGAGAATTTCCAACTTGGCCAGACATATTATCGTTCCTTGTATGTCCATTCTCTTTACCCAGCTCGGTCAAACTGTCCAGGTTCTCATCATCACCAAATTCAAAGAGATGCATCTCCTCTTCTTTAGAAATAGTCCTACCTACCTGTTGTCTATCTACCACCCTTGCAGCCATGCCCTCCTTTGTCACCTATTAAAACCATTCATTTCATTAAAGATCCACTGATTCTGAAACCATTAAGTGCATTTAGATGTCTACTACCTGACGCTTATAAATCTTTTCTTCCATAGTTCCATGGGCCATCAGTCGGTAAGCAAACACAGGCTTTGTTTGGCCATACCTGAATATATGGGAAACATTTTGATGAGCAACAAAAAATTTATTCTTAAACATAAAAGTTGCAAAACTTGCTACTACTCGTCAAACAAGAACTTTGATTTGACTGCAAAAATGGTTTGATTGTAATGATTTGGGGTACTCAAGGGCTCCCTCGTGGAATACACATGGTGATCTTTCATTACGAGATTTTGAAAGTACCACAGCTCTAACTATGAAAGCACAAGCATTTGTGTTGGGAGTTTAAGAATTTGACAATATGGCACTTCAGTTTAGGTAATTTTTTGGTAGGATTATTATTTCGATCTCTCTTTCTAGTGAGTCTGGTGTGTTGTATTTGCCTGTGGAAGCAGTCCTTTTCAAGGGTGAACCACATGATCCTTGTATAATCATTGGTGTTGTACATTCTGTTTATCTACTTTACTTAATTTTAACAACCCAATCTATTTCTAATACTTCAGTGGTTCCAACACGGATGATAACAGTAAGTTTGTTATAAGTACAATGAAAACATGAGTCAAAACCCCACCTCCAAGCCCGATATATAGCCTGTAGATCATATGTTGGATTCCAAGAACCATCAACTATAACTACACGATTAGCAGCATGAAGATTAATCCCCAAAGATCCAGCTCTTGTTGAAATCAGAGTGCACTTCACCCTCTTATTTGTGGGCTCATTAAACCTCTCAACCAGCTTTTGCCTCTCAGAGCTCTCAGTTCTTCCATCTAGTCTGTACAGAGATCAAACAAATGAGCAACCGCATAAATAAATTTACATACACTGGGCATCTCGCATCCATAACAACATCATTTTATCATTATCACCTATAAAGTGATAAGTCAGAATCAGAATGAGCAGCTGGTGAGGAAAAGTGATCGACTTAATAAGCAGCAATTTCCTTTGCTAAAAATTACAAACCAAAATGTGCTCAGGCATGTATGTTTGATACACAAATATGGCAGGGTGGCACCACATAAAGTTTGACAGGGCCTAAACCATTTTCACATTCGATGGTGAGATATTTAACAGATTAAAATCATTCGAATAAATCTACAAATCATATAGATGATTAGCTTCCAAGTTTTAAAACAGTGATGTAAAATAATTTTTATTGTTATTCATATTTGAGTGGTGATTAATGTTATATGGATGTGCCAACAGAGAATGTTAATTTCTAGATAAAAAGAAGCATTTAATTTATGATTTTTTTTTTTTTAAACATTCATTTGCTATTGTTATAACAACCACACTAACTGCATTAGTCATGTTTGCCCTTCCACGAGTCAAGGAAATACACAAATTCAAGAGGCTTCTCGGATAAACATGTCCGTTAAACCAAAACTGTTTAGGGAGATATGTACCCACCTATACCAGTCTTTTCCCTTCTTCCAAAACTTCCCTCTTTTGACACTTCGAGGTAATCTTGAAAGATACAGTTCAATTAGATCGAGGGTCGGTATGCTCTGGCTAAAAACCAATACCTTATCCCCCACATCAGAAGACATGGTTAGGATGTCAACCAGCAAAACCATCTTGCCACTGTAATCAAGCTCTTTAAAATTTTTTTCATGAAGAAGATCATTCCACCAATCCTGGAAAAAGATAAATATCAAGCACAAAACTTAACGCAAGGAGCAGAAAATCATAACAATGTTCTTTTGATAAGTAATCATAACAATGTTAATATGAAAAAGTATAAGGGCAAAGGAAACTGTACAATGGGATGATGCTAAAGGAGGCACCATCCAGCATACCTCTTCCTAATAAAAAGTACCCTCACAAAAAGATTCATCAGAAAGTTTATCAATGAAAACCTTAGAAGCAAGGACAAAGAGTAAACAATGACTAATAAGTCAAGCAGCAGATTTTGATGCCACTTTTGTAGAAGACCCATCCTTGTCTTTTTTGATATGTTTTGTTATTATATGTTATGTTCTTATGTTTTCCCTTTGAGCTGATATATAGGGTATTTTGTTCTGTTTCACCACTCAATATATAGGTTTCACACTTTAAAAAACAGTAATGGTAATCAATGGGTTTCCAAATAGAAAAATTATTTTCAATATCTACACTTCGGGCACATTTGATATTCCAAATCAAATAGATAGGAATGTGAATTGTATTACTAGAACTCAGTGTTACTGGGAATAATAATCATAATATAGCTAGTTGCAACTATGCAATAAAATTCAGAATTAGCATATTGTTTTGTAGGATTCATATTCAATTTTTAACAGTTATTTTATTATTCTTTTAATTTAATAAATTTTTTTAACAAGTAATTCAATCACATTAGAAAAGACAGAGGGGCGCAACCCTGGTATACATAAAGTATACAAAATAAAACTCTTATGAGAGAGAAAAAGAAGAACAAAAGTCCAAAAAATCAGAAAAACTAGAAAAATGCATTCTTTTATAGACTGCTATCCATGCACAAAGGGATTTAAACATAACGTTCTTTAGCTCTACCACCGAAATCTCACAATCTTTAAAGTTCCTTGCATTCTGCTATTTCCAAATACATCACATTAAGCATAAAGGTGTCATCCTTTGAACTTCCAAAATGTTATGGCTTTCCAATTGACCTCTCCAACTAGCCAACAACTCTATTAGCCCTTTTAGGCATGACCCATTCAACACCAAAAAGACAGAAAAGTGAACCCCATAATTCTCATCACTTCACAGTGAAGAAAAAACTGATCAATCGATTCCCCACTCCTCTTACACTTACAACGCCAATCAACTACTATAACATTCCTCTTCCCAAGTTGTCCAAAGTCAAGATTTTTCCAAATGCTGTCCACACAAAGAATGTCTCTTACAAAGGAGCCTCAACTCTCCAAATACTTTTCCAAGGACATGGGTAATCAACAGGAATGGACAACACATGGTAAAATGACTTGGCTTCAAACTTCTGCCTTTACGTTTGGATCCAACATATTTTATCCTCCATTGCCGCAATATGACAAAATACAAAAGCTCAAAGAAAGAAGAGACCAAATCCACCTCCCAATCATGCCTTGGTCTGGTAAAAGATATGTTCCACTGAATATTTTCATTAAGGAACTGCATATGATCCGCCACCCACGTGTCTTTACAATGCACAATACTAAACAAATTTGAAAAAAGATGTCTTCAGTGGTTGTTTGCCACATGACAAACCATGTCAAAACTTGATCTTAGACCAATCTCCCACTCCATATCTAACAAAACTCGAGAAAACTCCCCACCCCCTTGTATATTTCTACACTCCAACTCCATCTACCTCCTTGAAATACCAACCTCTGCTCATGCCATCAAATTCAGTTTCCACCACAAATATCCACAAAGCCTCCCTCTTCGTAGCATAACACCATAACACTATTTTTCTAGGAGAGCCTGGATAAACCCAACCAAATTTCTTACCATCAAACTATTGGATGACATCGAATTAACAAACCTTCGACCAATTGACTAAATGAAACTAAACTCATCACTAATTCTACCCGATAAAAAGTTCCTCTTAAGTTTTTCAATCCGATTAGCCACAACTACCAGAATGAGGGAAAATTGACCAATAATAAGTAGGCAAATTGGAAAGAATTTTTTTTATCAAAGTCAACCTACCTCCCTTAGACAGATAAAGCCTCTTCCAACCAGCCAAATGATGTTCCATTTTTTCTACAAAGCCATTCAAAATAAATGTAGCCTTACATGAAGCTCCTGAAGGAAGACAAATACTTCATCAGCAAAAATGCCACTCTACAACCAAGAATACAAATCAAACCTTCTACATCACCCACATCTCCAACAGCGGGAACTAGCTCTAATTTAGCCAAAATTATCTTCAACCCCAAAACCGCTTCAAAACATGAGTAGACATCTCTGATGATGAAGTTGATCACAATTTGCTCACAAAAAATCAATGTATCATCCACAAACAATAGATGAGATACTAGAAGCTTATCATTATCCTCGACCCCACCAAAAAACCTGATAAAAGCCTCTTATCCATTGTGGCAAACATCATCCTACTCAGCCTCCATAACAACCACAAACAATAGAGGAAGTAAACGATGTATCCCTGTCTTAATTCACAAGAACCGTTAATAAGAATAGAGGAATGCACCATAGAAATACAATGCGCTATCCAAGCTCTCCATTTCCCCCGAAGCACAACTCTTCAAAAAAATATAGCAAAAACTCCAAATTTACATCACGATAGGCCTTCTCCAAACCAATTAACACAACACACCAAGTTCCCCTGATCTAATTCAACTATCCAGAATTTGTCTTCCCCTCATAAATACATTATGAAAACTAGAAATAATCTTCTCCAACATTAAAAAATATCAATCTATATCTTATAAACAATTAAGTAATAGCTATGACTATCTAAATAAAAACTTTTTATTACAAAATCATATTAATCAATGTAGTATATAATTGTGTGATTAAATATTAATAAGTATTGAATATGATACAATCTGCAATACAATATTTAAATCACATGTGCAATAATAACAAATCTTTTATTCTTACTTCAATCTCGCCTCTATTTAAATTTTTGTTATTCCTCAAAATTTATTTATATTAATTAATAGAATATATAAAAAAAATTCTATTTCAAGAATATAAGCCATTGACGGGGGTTAGAAATAACTATTCTCACCTCCTATGTGGGGAATACATACTGCCCAAATCACAAAAATAGCTCTTCTCAGTGGGATAACTAGTACACAGGAATAACCAATTAAGTTTCTATTCAGCATACCAAGCATATTCACAAATACTTGCAGTCTTTCTTTTCTTTTCTTTTTTTTTTTTTTTTTTTTTTTTTAAGAAAAAATATTTAAAAACACATTCACTTTTGTATATCTCGTAACTAAAATTTTAAAATTACCAATGAACTAGTGATTGCTTGCAATGAAGGAAATTTTTGAAAACACCATTGCATACATCAATGGCACAATTTCTTCAAATTCTCACCTCTTGAAAAAGGCTGTCACCATTCTTCCCCTGCAGATAATCATTTGTACCCTTTGGCTTCTCTGTTTAAAATGAAACATGATAGTTAGTAACATATTCACTAATATAATTGAAGCTCAAAGAAGAAATTGGTAGAAAACAAAAAGAAAAAGGAATTCCATTCATTCCAAACACAATGTAAACCAAATATCACAGAACAGACTGCCAAATTTTCAATGCCAACTTGTAATAGTTGCAGCAGAAGCATTGATATCTTTGACACATCTTTGACACGCAAATGTCTATTGGCTAATCTTTACTAAGAACAGCCATTACCAGGCGATAATGATGTTTCTTTGAAAGGTCATTTAGAAATTATTCAATGGATTTCAACATAAAGCACAATCACAACCAAGAAGACAATCTCACCAAAATTGTGGAAATATGGATGATACCAAACTAACTGTCCTATTTAATGTGTAAGCAAGGGAAATCCCAACACCGAAAATTCAAGGTTGGCCTAGCATGATTTTATATCCATTTTGATAGTGAAAAAAACTCACACTGATGACAAGAGAATCAGTCCAATAATGCCGGACAAATTAAATAAAATGCCAAGACAAGCTGCCTTTCATTTGTCGAATAACCCCATAGCCTATAGGAAGATTTCTTAACCTTCTCATGGAAACCAAGTATACAATATAACACAGAAATACACAAATTGGATACCCTAGAATAGATATTTACAATGAAAATGAAAGAAAGGGACACACTCACACACATATCTGCCTTTTACTCGTTACCGGATCTTCATACTATTTCATTTAATTTATTTTTTATAGAAAAAGCCCAAGTTCTATATAGCTCTGTAGAAACTTTTTCCAGTTGTTCACCTCATAGATTATAAACATCGGGTGCAAGTAGCAGTGTCCATTTAAAGGTTGACCATGCAGGCTACATCTCACAAATTGAAAAAAGTTAATATTCAGGATACAACTGAAGCCTAACGGACATCAGCTGGAAGCACGTCTAGGTATTTCAAAGCCACAATTACTTCTTTTTTTGATAAGTAAAAAAGATGTATTAAACAAAGCGCAGAGGGGCGCAACCCTAGTACACAGGGAGTATACAAAGGAGCGACTAAGAAGGAGAAAAAGAAGAAGAAAACATAAAAAGGAAGTCAGGGAAGCTAAACACTAAGGGCGCTAGCCAACCAATAGTCCAAGTGAAAAGGGTGTACAAGAAAAAGTGTCTAAGGTTGTCAATGTTCCTAGACGAGTCCTCGAAGCATCTAGCATTCCTCTCAATCCAAAAGCACCACATAAGGCAAAGAGGAACCATCTTCCACACAACGGCGCTACGAGAATTGCCTCCCGCCCACCAAGAAGCATACAACCCCCTGACGCTACCAGGCATCACCCAACACAAACCAAAACAAGCGAAGAAGCAAAGCCACAATTGCTTCTTGAGACAGCCTCTCAAAAGAAGTCTCCCCATGCCTCCTATAGGCCCATATTGTATATTTCATCTAATTTTATCAGTCTATAAAAAGCTTAGGAAAAGTATTTGTCAATCAATAAAAAGGAAAAGAAATGTAGAAGAGGACACCAAAAGTATCTTTTGACATAATGCAAGAAGATGAGTTCCATCAAGCAGTTAAAAAAAAAAAATTTCTTTTTTTTTTTTTTTAAATTTGAGATATAACAATACATGACAAGCAAGTGATAGGATTTACATGTATAGCATGTGCCCCTAATTTCCATATTCTGCAACAGAGTAATTAGGATCAACCAAAAACAATTACAAGTCCAGGAGTAACTCATAATAATTTACGGCATTCACAGGAAAAACATGAGATAGTAAGCCAATAACTATCATGGTCAATGCATAGATACCCATAGACAAGGCTTGCAATTACAAAAATCAAGAGGGGCAAAAATACCTCCAATAACCATATTATAATCTATGTTTTCATCACTAGAGCTGTCATCCACATAGTCTTTGTCTTCTTTTGTCAATTGCAAGATCCCAGGATGGTTGCATATCTACTAAAAACAATAAACTTTCTCCATTACAACAAAATACATAGACAAAGTAGTAAGATCAAATGAAAAAATATGATTTTATATGACTAACGACCTTCTGCTCAAACAGCAGTAGTGAATTTATTTTATTTTATTTTTAAGTCAGCAAATGGCAAATGATTTTGGCAGCATCCAATAATTTCAAGAATTATTTAAAAGTTCCAATATGTCTAATAATGTTAAATTATATTTAAAGAGATTAGCTCTAACAATTTGGCATCTAGAGTTTCCAGAAACTTTTGTGTCTATGTTTTGACAACCCCATCTTTAATTGATCTTGTAAGCTTATCCAAATCCAATGCAAAGAGATAAAGACTTGATGTTAACTCTCAACATAAACCTATAGTGATAAGAACTCAATTGCATACCTTCACTAGTTCTCACACTAGTTATAGCTTTATCATATATGCTTTCAATCACATCAACATACTTCAAGGGAATTATTTTCTTGTCCAAAATCTGCCGCATTACCTATCTAGGTAAAACATCTTTAGCTTTCTCTATGTCGATAAATGCCATATGGAGATCTTTACTTATTGCTATATTTATGTTGACTATCCTGGCATAATAACAATCGATTATCTCATGTTGTTCTGTGTCTTAGCTAATGATAAATCGCTCTCCCAAAGTTCCATCATAAGTTGAATTAATTCGAGCAAATTTGGGTATCTCCTTCATTCTTGTATTTAGGTATGAAAGTGCTTTCCCTCTGAAGGAGATAGTGCCTAAAAGCTCTCTAAATACTCTCTTTTCTCTTACTTCAAAGTACCCCTCATAAAATCCTTTTAATCTTCAAGTAAGGTGATAAAATAAGTAAAAGGTTACAAATATAAAAGAGCAAATTAATTATTCTATATTTTTATGTTGATATGCTTGAACATATGCATGCCCATATGCATAAAAGCACCCAACAGTGCATCACAAGCCAACCCTCTCAAGGGCCTTTGTGCCTACGCATGGCCACTTGCCTAAACTCTCCGAGTCTTAGTTCAAGGCTTTTGTAACATTCATGTCCTCAAGTCTGGAGTGTAGGAGCCTTAAGTGACATTTCTATAATTATGAAGATTGTATAGTACGTAGTCTGGAGAGTAGGAGCCTTTGTCTCATTTCTATAATTATGTAGACTAAATGGACACTCTAGGAAATATGTCATAAGCCCAAGGCTGAGAGAAGCTGAAGCAATGGTTAGAATCTACAGTCAGGCAACTTTCCAAAGAAAAAACTGAGATTCAAATCAAAAAAAGGGCTTCGTGTTCACAAAGACAGATATTTACTCATGCTAGGTGAGTAATAGCTCAGAATACTCTTTAGGGGGGAGTGCCTAGTTGGCGAAATATTGGACTAGCCACTAGTATGAGTCTCTTTCTTAAACTTTCCTTTCAGCTGGCGGCTCTCATCATTGTAACTCTCTCAATTATATTAATAGAAGAACTACCCCCTTTTCACCTAAATTCGTTTGTTGTGCCAGCTAAACTATTTTGCCTCTGCATTGCTTTACTCTTCCGACAAAACTTGCTAGACATTAAACTGTAATGTCGGTGTGTGTGCCTTCTGAGATAATCATTGGATTACTTGCTACGTGCTTGGGCACAAGAAGGCCACGCAGTTGGGAAACCTCTAACTAGGACCATGACATAGTGGCAATGTCCATACAATGTGCCTAGGTGTAATAATGCAGCTTTGAGAACTTCACAAGCAAGCAAACAAGAAATATACCTGAGCTAAGGACTGGTACCCAGCAAAAAAGCTTATGGAGACCTTGTCCTTGGTGGTGAATCCATGCACATCAAGGAATCTCTTGTATAGTTTCCTTTGTATGGGAGAAAGCTTTACAGCTATCACAAAGACAGTTTTAGGTGGCAAATCCTTCTTCACCACATTCATGTCCATTCTCTGGACAAATCCTTTTAACTGTTCATAAAGGATATGAGACCTTTGGTTCATAATTTTAACATCATCAAGAGTTGAATTGGTATGCTGACCGTTCTCTATAGGATTTTGGAAGCTGCACATAAGGAAAGCATAATTAAGATACATGGTAATAACAAAAATTGACAGCAATCAGAATAATTAAGGTAAAGAAGTCTTGCCGGTTCCTAAACTCATGGCTGCTTCCAAGAAAACCCTCTCTTACAAAATCAACCATCTGTTACAAATGAAATTCCAAAAAGTTTCAGAACAGTGAAACAATACACACTACATAAAAATTCAAAAAAAATTATGGTCTTTCTGTTAACATACGCAATAATATTCCATGAGGTTGTTTTGAAGAGGTGATCCAGTTAATGCAATCCTTCTCTGGCATTTCACTTGTTTCAAGGCTTGCGTCCTATCAGCCCTAATATTCTTAATCAAATGGGCCTCATCACAAATAAGTATATCCGGTCCATCCTAAAGATTGAGAAGTAAATTTTGTCACATAAATGCAATAAATAAAAGAACAAGGTGGAAACAAGATTTGAATGAATAGCAGTGGCTCTACTGAACCGCTAAAGAATTGGAAACAAGATAGTAACGATACATTTAGAACATGCAAATTGAACCAGAAGAAACATTCTCTATTGTAAATCTAGGCAAACACATAATGCCTTTGAAGAAACTTGGAGATTATTTATAAGAGCTGATTACTTAACTGATGCAATAGGGATGAACAATTATTTATTTTTAACTTGGCCAAAAACATGCAATGACACTGTTGTACTGGAAAGAAGAAAAAATTTGTACGACAAAAAGAACCATATGCAAAATAGTGGAGACAACTTAAATGAAAATCTATCATGATCTGAACCTGTTCTCATACTATAAAGTTTAGGTGTCGTACAACAATAACTCAAAAATTGGATAGAGTGATTGAATAAGCCAAAGGCATAATGCAAGAGCATCAAAATCCCCATTTTGCTCTGCTCAAAGAAGATCAGGCAATGACTTCTACAGGCAACAAAGGAGTGGTTATCTTAACTCAAATAAAGCAAGCTTAAGTCCCAACCAATTGGGGTTGGCCACATGTATCTGTTTTGCTATTTAGTGCTGCCTAACACCATATTCTCCATCAGACTATTATCAAAAGGCAATAAATAATTACCTGAAATGATCTTTAATGCAAGAAAAGCATTATGTAAAGAACGTCAGAAAATAATGAGGTGGTTTTAGAGTATAAATTTTTTTGATAAGTAAATTTTTTTTGGTTTTAGAGTATAAATGAATATCATATAAATCACCAAGAAAAGCAGGCAATGACCAACATGAGGACCATTCCAGAGACTGGTCTGAACAAGAAAGCCCTACACCAAGTCCACTTTTTCCATTTGGGAAAGACAAGAAAAGTTGATGGGGCACATAAAGCAAGTGGCTCATAGTGCATCTTGCATTGATGCTATTGATAAGCAAGTTATATCTAACGTAACAAAGGACCTATAGAAAAAAGACCTGTGTGACGAGATGCCTTTTTTCATATATAAAGTTTACTTATACGAGGCAGAGTCTCAGTATTCAGGGACTATATAAAGGAGCGAACTGTACACCAATTTTTTTTAACATCACGTCATAAGAAAGAAATATTTTAGTCATGTCAAATGAACAACAATAGCCACAGTATGGTCAATGACGTAGAACAAATGAGTGACTGCAAAACTATGGAGAGCAGTGCATGAAGTCAATAGCCCTAGAAGATGTATGGTCAAAAAGAAATGACAAAAGTAGCAACCACAGGAAAGAAAACAGAAGGCCTCACAGCCTACCATATCATGGGAAATGGAACCCCAGCAATAGCAGAAAGGCAGAAAAGAATTCACAACGCCCCATGCCAAACTTAGCTGATTTCAATTTTTAGAACTTTCATATTGAAAGCAAGCAGATGATACATAATATAAAAAATTAGCAGGATGGAACGTATGTGTTGTCCCTCCCAAATTCATTAAATAATTGGTTTTCTAACAAGTAGTGGTATAAACAAAATTTGTTTATAGCATCTGATGATCTTATGTTCAGGTATCAAAGTTCTTCAAACCATTGACATGCCTCCAAGTTTCAGTATCTTTTCTTCCCCCAAAAATTGAAGTGCTTAATTAATTTATAAACAATTAATGTAATTCTAACTACTAAGAAAACAAGATGATAAATGACAATCCTACCAAACACTGTATACAAACTAATTTTACAATTTGATCAACACAAGTAATACTGAAGTCCAGTAAGCTAGAATACCCCATAATCCACTTGAAGTATGGAAAATAATTAGAAATTTTTAAGGGATGTTACTGAAGAGAATTTAAGATTTCACCTGCAAGGCATAACAAATTTCTCTAGCCATGTGCCGATCCTTCATATTCTTTGCAAGGGATAAGTTCCTAAAATTTGCATAGCCAATCAAGAAGACACCACCCTTAGCCCTCCACTTTGCAAACAATTCTGCTCTTCTTTCCCTGTGAAACCACATTATCAAGTCAATATGTAGTCACAGGTGACCAATGCAGGAAGATATAATGACGTTCATAAATCATAAAAACCTGATCTTCTTTGATCTTTCAATAAAAAGGATACAACAAAGAGATGGGGGAAAAACTATTCACTTTTTCCATGCTTTTGACCTATACAATCAAATTCTCTTATCAAAGATGGAGTGCCATAAAGATCAAGGCTCTTTATCCAGAAACGAGAACTTCAAAGGCTGCTCCCCATACCAATCATCACGCCAAAACCACACTTTAGATCCATCTCCTACCTCTCATAGCTCACATTTTTAGAAAAACCTTCCCACTCCCTCCTTTATACATTTCCACACTCCACAGCATAGGCCCCCCAACCTCCTTAGAACACCAACCTTCCCTCAAACTACCATATTTAATGTCAACCATCAATCTCCACAAAGCCTCCCTCTCTCTAGCATACCTCCACAACCACTTACCCAAAAGGGCTCAATTAAACTAAATCAGGCTTTTCACCCCCAAACCCCCTAAAATTATTGGAATACATATTTTCGACCACTTTACTAGTGAAAATTAAACTCATCACCAATACACCCCTCCCCCCCACCGGAATAGGGAAAATGGGCAAATAATATGTAGGTAAATTAGAAAAAGTACCTTTTTTTAAAAAAATAATAATGTAAGACTTTCTTGAAAAAGCGAAGGCGCCCTTAGGTTGTAACGACCCAGGTAAAAGCACTAGTCACATCTGCGCTATTGCCCCAAACGTGGAGCTTCCCTATAATTCATTATAAAGCTTAGTTTCACCTAATAACTAAGTAATGTGGGACTTAGCACCCATTACTATCTTATAAACTACCCTCTATGTAGGCTACTTCTCATCTTCCCAATATAAGACCAGGGTGTTACAAACTCGCCCTCTTAAATTCCTAACATCCTCGTCAGAGCCACGTCATGCAGTGCTCTAGTACTACATGATCTGGTGTTATTAGGTGGCTTTGATACAATTTATAACGACTCAAGGAAAAACGTTAGCCACATCTGCGCTATTACCCCAAAATGACTAGTCACTTTGAAGTTTCTCTAGAATTCATTATAAAGCTCAGTTTCACCTAGTAACTAGGCAATATGGGACTTAACATCCATAACTATCTTTATAAACCACCTAGTTTATGTTGGCTACTTCTCATCTTCCCAATATGGGGTCAGAGTATTACATAAGTACACAGGCTATATACACAGGAGGTCTCACAAGCCCAAAACCCAAAAAAACAGCAAGAGCACCCACAACCCAACCCAACTCAAAAAACCCCACCAACCCAACACCCACAAGGCATCAAAGCACAAAACCCTCCAACACTAACAAGCATGAGCTAACCCTTTCCACACTTAGATGATGCTCCTTTCGCATCATAGTTAATGGAGCATTCCAAATTCAGAAGGTCCATTCTACCCTTGACTTTATGAGGGGTGTCCTCTATTGAGTTCCCCTCATCCCCCAGCAAAGCTCAATCCAAGAAAGTGGTAGGGGGAAAATCATCCAATGGGTACGGAAAGTCTTCATCCTCCCAATCACTTACCACCAACTCCGAAGGTGGATCAAAACCAAACGACCTTTTAGAGGTTGACCCAAACCTAGCCCCTGCTCCCTCGCTATAGATGGGGCACTGAAATTTGACAATGACTCCATAATTAGGCATTCTTCATATTCAAAAATCTGTTATCCCTCAATTTGCAGTTATAACGCCTCACAGGTTTAGGGGTCGGAAAAAGTAACTCTAAACTATTTAGTCACGACACTCGAAGTTGAAGCCCCACTAGTGCCTGCCGGCACCAGTCTCGTAGACCCAATAGAATGGTCTACACCAAACTCGGGCACACTAGTCATGCTAGTAGACCCACCTGAAGAACCAAGAACCACAATAGTCTTCTCAAGGGAAGAAATGGGATCCAAAACTACCAACGAGGGCTAACAGTTGAGGAATCCACGCCGAAGAAGACTCTTCGCTGAAACATAGGGCCGAGCCAACTAAAGAGAATGCAGAGGAATCTGAGAGCTAACCTTAACATCCAATGAATCTGGCAGAGGTCGTCGAAATCTCCTCACTGACAGCAGAACTCATCGCACCTAGCCCTGGAATGGGCAAAAAGGAGTTGTCGGCTACCACTAGGCATGCAGGACCACTACTAGCTTATCTTCAGTCGCGATCACTATACCCAAGACCTCCTACAGTGAAACGAGTTGAACGAAAGCAGGCCTCACCGAATGAGACCCAACACGCCGAAAAAAGTCAAACGTGATCTCCCAACCTGGACCACCTCCATCGATTTCACTGATGGA
This sequence comes from Corylus avellana, assembly GCF_965113065.1. Lineage (NCBI taxonomy): Eukaryota > Viridiplantae > Streptophyta > Magnoliopsida > Fagales > Betulaceae > Corylus > Corylus avellana. The sequence goes on along the minus strand of NC_142490.1, from coordinate 7,267,814 downwards.
TTAAAACACGGAATAGGAGGGCACGATATCGAACCCGCACCCAAACCTGACTTGTGACCAAAAACCGTAGAACCTAAAAGACCACAACCCATGCCCATACCTAGAATGGGTGCAGGCTTTGCCACAAAACCCAAACCCGAAGAGGGTTTGGGATTAGGTTTAAAAAGAGACTTGGGCCTAAGCTTACATTTACAGGCCCAAGTTCTTCTCCCTATATGCCACCCAACAAAGATGGGCTTACGGGTCAACCTAAAATCGATGCAGCCCAACAACTCCAACCCTTCCAGAAGCATCCGAAAAGCTCTATACATCTCAGTTTACACTTCATGGAGATGAGCCTTCCATGCCATGTTCTTCCCCTCTCCACGCACAACCCCATCATCTATAACGTCACAATCGTCTACAGCAAAGAGCACAAAACCATCAGTACACTCCACGTTACCTTGCACAGAGGACCCTTGTTGAGTGTCAGAAGACTTGCCCAACGGATTCCCAGCTAAGAGCGCATCTATACCCAATGGTTCTTCATAGCGCCTAACCAGAGCCTCTTCCATCGCTGAAGTGCACACCTGCGCTGGCAACACCATCAGTGGAGAAGCACAGGGAGTCAATCTTGGCTTTAATAAAAGTCAGCACCTTACTCAACTCGCTAGCAACGCGATTGCATTCCCAGCTTTCACACCCCTCTGGAGCAAAATAAGCCCTTTCCGGTCTCCTTCTGCATAAACCGACAACTCCAAGAACCATCCATTCTAATTTCCACCTCTCCTAACCATAAGAACCTTCAAATCCTCCCGGAATGATTTAACAAAATCTTTGACTTCCGAGTTTCGCAGCATTGCCTCCATCGTCGAAACCACCCAGTTGAGACATTGGGCACCCAGCATCATTGAACAGGCATAATTCCTCCTCCTTTCCTCCAATTGAGCCACCAACTCCCTTCCAACACAGAGAAGACAAAATGTTTGACCTCCACAAAAAAGCGCGTCTCCATCTCCACCTCGAGTGAACTGTACCTCCAGACGCCGCTCACATCAAAATCGAGAAAGGTGGGTCTTCTAAATAAGAGACCCCCACATGCCTACAACCCACGAAGGCCAATGTCACAAACTGTGACTCACCGGCAAGATTGAAGGACACGAGGAACTTTACGCTTCTTGGCGCTCCAATGAAAGAGAACACTGCACCCCCCACCAGCCAAGAACCAAGAACCACTCCAAAACGATTGCGATGACTACAACCTGGAATAGTGGAGCCTGTCGCGCTAAAAAGCAACTAACCGAAGGAGAACCCTAGTGGGACGCGCTTGCACGTGCCTCTGCTAAGAGAGAGAGAGGGGGGAGGGAGGGAGAGAGAGAGTACCTTTTATATCAGTTTTGCCTCCCTTTGATAAATAAAGCCTCTTCCAACCCACCAACCTAAGTTCCATCCTCTCAATAATGCCATTCCAAATGGAAGAAGCCTTCTAAGGAGCTCCCAAAAAAGACCCAAATACTTCATCGGCATTGAAGCCACTTTACACCCAATAATGCTAGTCAAACCCTCCACATCACCAACGGGAACCATCTCTGACTTAGACAAGTTTATCTTCAAACCCGGCACCACTTTAAACATAAGAAAAGGCATATCAATAGAAATAACTGTCGCTCAACTAAGTCCAGCAAATGCATGCATCAAAACACTCCTCGATCATAACACTTCCTAATAGGTCCATCAAGAAAGGGCATGTCTAACAAGTCCAAATCATGAAATTTGTATGGAAAGATATATTTTGAGGCATGTATGGAGTACATTAAGAAGTATGAAGATATCCATATTGTTCAAGAACATCAACACTCACCATAGAGAAAAATCCGTGTGTATGTGTATGTGTATGGTTTTATAATTGACACTAAGAAAGAATATTAAACCTTGATACATCTTCCAGCATGAAAACACGAAGAGGCTTTAACTCTGAAGGCCTCCACTTCATGAACTCTTTCCGCCAATTATGCAGCACGTTCACAGGAGTAACAATGAGTGCAGTTCTTAATCCAAGGTCAATACTTCTCAAAGCAGTATACAAGAAAGCTATGACCTGAAAATACAATTCAACAAACACACAAACCAATTCCATAAAGTAACCAAAGAGCATACAAGCAAAGCAAAGAGTATCTCCAGATTAAAAACATATACCATTAGGGAAAGTAACTAAAACAAGAAAATCTATGATCTGCTAAGAAAAAATGCAAATTAGCAACTCATTCATGGTCTTTGGGCGAAATGACATTTCCTCCCACATAAACAAAGGGCGGAGGGGTGAGGTTGTGAGTTGTACTTACCAATCAACAAAGGTTCAAACTCTCTGATTCTTAGATTTACAAAAGAAAAGACAAGGCAACTGCGTGCAGGCCTTGGTAAGAACATATATGTAAATTTAAGAAATAATTCCAAGTAATTGGCATCATCAATGTGACTCTCAAACTTCTACTCATGTCATGCAAGGTCTCTTGTTAACCCTTTTTGCTCCAACTCAATCACATCATTCTTTTGCAGCGCATTCAGAGGTCTTCATCACTCCACCAATACTCTCGTGCTCACACATTCTTCCAATAGGGAAAAGCACATCATAAAACCATGCATGCACACACTTGAGCATACACTGCACATGAGCCAAACAGACAACATATATACCTGAAAAGTTTTACCAAGCCCCATGGTATGAGCTAGAATGCAACCAAGACCTTTATCCCCAGACTTCACTTTTCTGATGGACTCTATGACATTTTCCCACATAAATCTTATCCCTGCAACCTGCAATAACAGATCACATTACATCATAAGAAATTGTAAGAAAGACAACTCCCAACAGAAAATCATCCAAGAGAGCTATCAGAGTGGTAACAAATAATTCAAACCGGAAACCTCATTAGGAATTTTCAAACCCCACCCCAAAAGTACCCAATCCAATTACACAAACTCAAACCAGCAGAAATATAATGCCAAGACTCAAATTGGTGTGCAAAAATAGTATCAAAGATCAGACAGGCAGAGGGAATATAGAGCCACAAGAATATTATAGGCCAATCTGGAACAGTTTGGACAAGAATTTCCTCCGAATTAAGTTTCCTTTAAATTGGTCAGACAAGGTATACTTCACCAGAATATATAAAAATCAAGTAATAGGGACCACATTTTAGGGAGGATCAGGCATACAAAGATCAAGCAATCTAATCACAGGCAGACATTAGACGAGGCTGGTTAATAAATTCAAGGCAAAGAACGTGAGATACAGCCAAACAGAAACACCAGCAAAAGGAATCCATGTGAAAAGAAAAATGTGCAAGAAAAAGGGAGGAAACCTGATGGGCTTTCAATTTAGCAGAGATGCTTGGAGGAATTCTGACAGCTTCTTCCCCTTTCTCTCTCACAACATTCACTATATAACCTGTTGAAGTGTCACCAAGCACTTCAACATTAGCACCTTCAGATAAATTCCCCATACAGCCCGCAGAGCTCATCGTCTTAGCTTTGGTAGAAAACTGAACTTGTAAAGATTTCAAACGTTCTTGACGTTCCTACAAAAATTCAAAACATGACAAATAGTTTGTTAACCCCAAAAATATGGCTGAACAAATCAACCAAAAAATAGGTACCTTTTCGATTGCAATTTTCCTTCTGGTCTCTTCTCCTAATTCGGCATCGTCAAGGATCCTCCGAATTTTCTTTTTCTGCCTTCTCTTGGAGCTGATACAAAAGCAGAGTATATGACAACTAGAAACAAGAAACAAACCTACTAAAATTTATGATAGACGAAAAATTTCATAGCTCAAAATTAAACCCTATCATCCAAGTCACAAAGACTGACCTGCAAAGCTCATTAGCAACAAAATAAAAAAACAAATGCAAGAACCAAGGCAAGGAAAACATACAAATTCGTTTAATCATCATGAAATATGGCTCAACCTCATTCTTTGATTTGTTAAAATAACCAATGAGCTCTAGCTCAAATGGGGATTCCATCCCTCGTAAGAACAGATGAACAGTAAAATCATGGGTCGAACACCTACTGGGTGCGTATTTAAATTACTACAAATTAAAAAAAAAAAAAAAAAAAAACCCTAATAAATATCTAAAGAAAATACCCTCTTGGTTAAACCAAAAATTCGCAAGTCATTACAACAAACTCTTTTAACATTTAACATTAAGCTTACATTATTAAAGAATGAGAGAACAGTACTCTTAGTCTTAATATTAGGATTTAATCTGTAATTTCTCTTTTCCTCTTTCATTTTTACCGAGGTGCCCCTTTCAGTATTCGCAGTGTACTTGGGTTGAGGCCCTTTGGCACTTCTTTATAAACATAATACTCGTCCAAAATAGGAAGAAAAAAAATACAAAAAAATATCTGTAAAATACACAACAAATCCTCATTCAAATTACGGGATAATTTACCTGAATGCAATATTTACACCTGCATCTGAATTATCAGAATCACTATCAGTGCTAGAAACCATCAAATCTCCAGATCCCATAGCTTTCTCTAACTGTAATGACAATCCTTGCAGTAGACTTGGTTGGCAGCAACAACATTTCCAGCCTGATGTCTGAATCTCAGACAAGCATTCTCCATCGATATTTCTCTTTATACAAGTGGTACAGAACAATGTCTTGCATGATTTGCAACTTACCAAGTCATCACTTCCTCCACACCAACCACAATAACACTCAGAGCAATCAGGATCCTGCCACAACTAATTAACTCAGTGCAAATTCCAACATGAAATGGGACAAATATTTAATTGCAAAGAGACATTTAAAAACTCAATAAATCAGCTTGCAATCAAATCCAAGCCATCTTGTCCACCACATTTATTAGGAAAAAAAAAAAAAAAAAACTCTAAATTTTCTCCCAACCTAAGCTTTTACTTGACTAAACAAAGACATCTCAGATCCAACTAATCTATGTGACGAGCCATAGCTGCAGACCTGGCAGCCAGGGGCCACAATCACACATTATTGATCTGCTTCCTGAAGAAATCGAAGCATTTCTTTAATCAGAATTATCTCCAATATACCAACTCACAACCATTCTTCCTATACACTGATACCATCACCATCACCAAACATTCACCACTATTTTCAATTGCCATTGCCACCACCACCATTAGAACCTGCCATACAACCCTCGTTGCTGGGCAACATTACAATATGAAAAATGATGCCTACACAACCATTGATCACTGTTCAGTATAACCCCAAACAGGTTGGATCCAGCCAGCAGTTCAACACCGTTAACGTTGGAGACAAAATCATTAATCATATATAAATCTAAACAGGATGGATCCAGCCAGCAGTTCAACAGCAACAATAACACCACTAATAAGTATTGTTCAGAAAACCTGGGAACAAGATTTGCTGACTTAAAACAAGTGAAAACCGAGTTGAAATCCCATTTTAACATCCCAATTCGACAAGGAAGAGAGTGACCGATTTTGGATGAGATTTATAGAAAAAAATACAGTACTGACGTTACTAAGAGACCTTTTAAACCCATTTTACCTCATATATAACACAGAATATGGGCTGCTATTTTCTGCCACGTCATGAGCATAAAAGGCCTTGAAAGAATGCTTAATTCCTAAAATTAATTCTATCACAGTTCTTTACCAACTCCCAAGTTCAGATGATTTTCTCTAAAGATTAGGATAAAATGTTCATAACTCTTCTTAAAATTCCCCAATTAGTTGGGGAATTTTAAGAAGAGTTATGACAAAGTTATAAGAACGTCTTTCTATTTTCGTAAGAGTTTTGAGAAATTCAAAGTCTCCTTATAAGGTCTATCTCTCATGATTGCAGCTATGAAATTTCAATTCGTCCTTTATCATATAATATTATGGTCTATACTATACCACAACAAATTTTAGAACCTCCTTCTTGCTAGCTGGATGCAAAGGAAAAGTAGTGGTAAAAATTCCAGTAATAACTCTATACGCACCTCAAAGTCTTGCAAACTTCGACACTTCCTGGATGGCAAACTATTTATTTCAAGCAAAGAACATAGTAATACACTAAAAAAAAAGGATCCTTCCAACAAATAATCAAAAGCTCATCCAAAGAGACAGAGAAGGAAACAAAAGTCAATATTTATATCATTTGTAAATTCTCAACACACCCAACAAAAGTTACTTTAAGTCCATACCTTCACCTGCATCTTTTCTTCCATTAAGCATTTGCAATCCCGGCAAATGATTACTTTCAGAAGCGGATGTTGGTGCACTTCAACAGATATTTTACTACAAGCAGTACAGTCAAACTTCTCATTTGGACTCAGGGAAGTAAGAGAACCAGCACCAGAGTCTCCGATTTTTTCTTTAGAATCAGATTGAGGGTCCACATTCGCCACATTGCAAATTGAATTATCCTTCAAAGAATGAGTTTCATCATCACTATCTATGACAATAGTCCGACTCTTCTTGTTATCATCTTTTAGCTCCTCACTCTCATTTGGGCGCTTGGAGCCTCTGGGTTCAGTATAATCAGGCAAAGCAAACTCAGAAAGCAATGAATCACCATTACTTATTGGTCTTTTCTCACCAAGATCAATAGAACTTTCAGAACCTTCAAGAACATCAGTCTTCACACTCTGGCATGCAGCCTCATTTTGATTATTAGGCACAAGTTTCCCATCTTCACAAGTTTCATTATTTGAAACAGGATTAGAATTGTCAAGGCAAGAGGTGGACTTGTCTACATCGCTTTCTATCATACGATCAACTGGGGAAACATTTTTCTGATTGACCTCCAGAGTCGAACACAAAAACAGAAGGATTTCAAAAAAAAAAAAAAGGAACATCATCATGTCAACTCAATCATCAACAATGATAACTGAAGAAAACTTTAAACAGTTTCTAGACCAACGCAACAAAATAGAATAAAGACAGCACAAAGAAGAGACCTGTTTACATCTCTTCTTGTGTTTCCTCCGTTTCAGATGAATTTGCAGCTTCAGATCTATTTGTGCATCTTCTTCTTCTTTAACCTGTAAATGTACACCAATAAACCACAATTTAAATTTAGTCTAAATAGATATCAATAAAAAAGTTCAAAAAAACTAAACAGGTTCATTCTATTTTGCATCACAGAATAACTGCGAATGTTTGCTGTTTCCACTAGCGAACATGCAAAATGGGGGTGGGTTCGAAAGTTCGTTTTTGGCATGATATTTGGTGTGGGGATTCCGCTTTGAAGCATGCTTTCCCGTCCTTGTTCAACATTGCCAGACATAAAGAAGCTTGGGCGAAGGATAACTTCATGTGGAGGAGTGGGGTGGTCGAGTGGAATGTCATTTTTGTGCGGCTCGTACAGGACTGGGAGATGGATTTGATTTCTGCTTTCTTGGACCAGTTGTACTCTTGCAAGATATCCACAGGTTCTGAGGATCGTATTCGATGGTCTTCATCTAAGAAAGGCAAGTTCGAGGTTAAGTCACTTTTCAAGGCCTTGTCTAATTTAGATCATGAGGTGTTTCCTTGGAAGAGCATTTGGCGAACTAAGGTGCCTATGCGAGTGGCTTTTTTCGGGTGGACCGTGGCCTTAGGCAAGATTTTGACTCACAACACCCTACGGAAGAGGAACCTAGTGATAGTGGAGTGGTGTTGTATGTGCAAGAAGAATGGAGAGTCAGTCGATCATCTTCTTCTCCATTGCGAGACTGCGAGCATTCTTTGGCATACTATTTTTAATCGTTTTGGGTTGCATTGGGTCATGCCTTGCAAGGTGAGGGGCTTGTTCGATTGCTGGTGGTCGGGAGGGCGTTCCCGAAGTGCGGTAGTGTGGAAGATGATCCCTCTATGTCTTATGTGGTGTATTTGGAATGAAAGGAATGCTAGATGCTTTGAGAACTCCACTAGGACCATAGAGGAATTGACCCATTTCTTCTTCTTTACTTTGTATTCTTGGACAGCCGCTTGGCTTGCTCCTATAGGGATCAGTTTCTCTGATTTCCTTTTTCATTTTTCTCCCTCTTAGGCGCTCTTTTATACTTCTCGTGTATGTGGGTTGCACCCCTCTGCGCTTTTTATATCATTATTACTTATCAAAAAAAAAAAAATGCAAAATGGAAAATATGCCTAGCGCATATAAATATTCTATAACTATAAACTGCATCCACCAAGAGAAATGACCCCAACAATTTATGAGTTTCTCATTTCAGTAATAATATTAGTCTCGTCAAAAAACTTGACAGAAAACTAAAAACACTAAAGATATGCATCTGCAAAGCATGTATGCAAAACACATCAATAGTCTTTAGGTAAAGAGGTCTAGGCAACACATGCCAATTGCCAGAGTACTAGTCTACACTTAAAATTGCTTGTGTCCCTTCTCTGTACAAGGTCTAACCATTCCACTTGAATAATCAGAGTAATTTTTATCTGTTCCATAATATTTGTGATTTAACCTCAAGGGGTTGGCCCAAGTGGCGGAGGCTTTGGTCTTAAGGTTTGCTCCCTTCAAGGTCCAAAGTTCAACACTTCATGGGTGCTCTTGAGGCCACACCCCCTAGTGAAAAGCCAACAATTTAACCAGTTCCGTGTAGAGAAACTTCCGAGGGTACGTTGCACAGGACCGGGGTTTACTTTGCAGGAATGGGTCCGACGGGCCCTACCTTGGAGAGATTCCCCGACATCAAAAAAATATATATATTTGTGATTTAATCAAACAGTATCAACTGTCTGAAAGTGTAGGCAACGCCTAATAATATGGGCCTATAAATTGAGAAAAAGTAAAATCAAGAACTTTTTCAGGAAACTCAATATATTAATTCAGGATAATCAACTGAATGGTAGCACCCTCCAACACAGAGCTTAGAATAATTTTAAAATGAGTACACATTCATGATAAGTTGTTTTAAATTGATTACATTAAGAAACTCATTTCCTTATTTTCCACTTCTGTTCTCGACCATACGCTGAAAAAAAAAACAATCCAATTGAGAAGACATATCCATTGCCAAATGATTTATTTCTGCAACCATGAAAAGACTCCCAGAGAAGGTAAAGAAACAGTGCTTTTCCACTTTGTTTTTCATAATTGGGTTAAAAACCAATTTTTATTAAACAGAAATATCCAGCATAAAGTTAGTGAACCAACAGAAAGAAGGCTGGTAGGGGAGGGAAAGAAACAGTGATATATAAAGGAGCAGAACAATGTTGGCAGACCTTTCTAAAATTTTTCTTTTGTTCTTCAGAAAGATCTAGTTCTTTTTCATTTGCAATAGCAGCTGCAACAAATGGATCATTAGAATTGCCATCAATGTCATCAATCTCTTCCACCTGAAAGATTTTTTAAATAACTTGTTAAAAGAGAAACAGAGTTAAAATAGAAAATGAGGATAACTTCCATCTAGTTTCTAAAATAAGGGAATACAATAAATTAAACTGCTATACAAGGCAAACAAAGACAGCAAATTAACACAAAATAGGGGGCAGAAAAGGGAAAAACATTGCCAGAGAAGCCCTTTTCAATTAGATAGAGAAACTCATACATCATAGCTGTCATCAATCTTCATTCAAATTATTAAAAAGGGATTTTCCTTCTATGCTATTCTTCAAACTTAGTCCTTCAATGGATGCTTTTTACTCACCCACCTCATCTAAATAAATTCATTCTAATATAAGGTTGCACAGAATAATCAATCCAAATCATCACCAATCATACCAGAAGTAGAAGACATACATAAACAAATGCAAACAAAAACAAAAAAGATCGAGCAATAGTAACATATTGTTAGAAAGAGTATTATTTTAATAAAGGAAAAAAGGGCAATTCAGTCAATTTATTATATTTTCCCTTATATATAAAATAAAATAATGAGAGCGTCACATTACATTCTGAGCCTCCCCCTTTATTGCTAACTGTAGTTTGATATGGTATCAAAGCAGATCTTCGGTAGATTGCCTTTCAATTAATTTATTCTTTCTTGTTTTTTGAGCCTTCTTTTCCAGATTTTTTTAACATATTGTTTGATATGGTATCAAAGCAGATCTTAGGTAGATTGCCTGACACTAAGCCCAAATAATTGACTGGCGGAGCACTTATCACAGCCACCATGATGACAGAAGTAATCACCATAGTTGAAACAAAAGTAGCTTTCCAAAGATACAAAGTAAAGAAAAATAAAGCCTTAATCTCCTCTAAAGTGTTGTCACGGTCTTCTAAACTTCTATAATTTATTTCCTTCTATAAACACCACAACAGATACGAAGGCACCATCTTCCACACAACAACACTCTAAACGCAACCAGCAGTCCACCAACACGCGTACAAGTCAACTACTCATCTAAGCATAACCCAAGACAATCCAAAGCAAAGTTGTCGAAGATTAATTTGGCTAAATAAGAATTGGTCCATGTAGGCAATGTCGATAATATGGAAAGTCTGGCTCCTATTCTTGGATGCAAAGTATCTTCTTTGCCTATAAAGTATTTGGGTCCACTAAAACTTCTTTTTAAGGCCAAATCTAATTGGGATGGCATTATTGAGAAGATAAAGTGTCATTTGGCTGGTTGGAAGTGGTTGTACTTGTCTAAGGGTGGTAGAATTACTTTGATTAAGAGCACCTTGCCTAATTTACCTACATATTCCATGTCCCTTTTTCCCTTCCCTACTGGCCTTGCTAATCATATAGAGAAGTTACAGCAGGCTTTCTTGTGGGGGTGGAATTGGTGAAGAGGTCAAATTTCACCAAATTGATTTAAGGTATATACTCCAATATCTCGGGGGGGGTGTATGGCACTACGCTTGTGAGAGAGATACTCTTAGGAGATTGGTAGTGGATAATAAATATGTCAGTTCGTGGGGTGGGTGATGTTTTAATGATTTTTTTTTTATATAAGTAATGTTGTATATATCAAAAAGCGTAAAAGCACCCCAAAGTACACAGGACATATACACAGGAAAACCAACACAAGCCCACAAAAGACCCCCATACAAAAAGCCTAAACACCCACAAAAACCTAATCCCGCAATACCAACCACTATAACCCCAACTAATCCCTAAAAACAAGGCATTCCTACACTTGCAAAGCTGTCCTGCCTTTGCCCCGACTAGAGCCACTTCCTAAAGCCTCAAAGTTAATGGAGCATTCCAAATTTTTAAGCTCCATCTTCCCCTTACAATTTGAAGCAGGAATCCCATCTTCACAGAATCAATCATCTTCAATAGCTGAAAAAAGATCCTTAAGTCTTTTCTCATCACCCTCAAATGACAACCCCAAAGTGGAAGCGTCTCCCATCGCATTAAGCACCACCTTGAAATAGCCCTCCCTCCCCACCAACAGAGTGGCCGCCACATCCTTAGCCAACAACTTCTTATTCATCTTATTTTTCAGTTGCGCTCCTATATTTTGCTTCACTCTCCGATAATACTTCTGCTGAGACGTGGAATCAGAAGGGTAAATAGGTGCTCCCCCCTCCGACATTACTAGACGAGAGAGATGAAGTCTTACACCCAACTCAGCCGCCCCTGAACAAGAACCACTAACAAACTTTGAACCTGCCGTCGAGGCGGTGTGAGTGAACTGTAAACTACCATTACAAGATCCCTTAGTAGACAAGAGCTGAAAGACAGTAACTATTGACGGAGGGTTCCTTAATGTAGAGTCTTCCTTCACGGCCAGGGTCAACGAAGAAAGAGAAGAAGCAAAACCGGTGCTCGACCTCAAAAATCCACGCCGGAGCAAACCCTTCACCAGAGATGGTTTCCGATCAACCTTAACGGGAGCTTCCTCCACCGCTGGAGCTACAAAAGCCTCCATCGGTGCAGCTTCCTCAAGGTCCATACACACCGAAGTCTTGATACTATCACTGGGTTCGTCGAATGAGAGGTTAACAGGTCATGTTGGGTTTGTCTTTTAAAAAATATTAGGAGAGGTTGTGGGGAGTTTTCTTTTTCTTTTTTTTTGATAAGTAATAATGATATAAAGCAAAAGCGCAGAGGGGCGCAACCCACATATACGGGAAGTATAAAAAGAGAGCGCCTAAGAGGGAGAGAAATGAAAGAAGAAATCAGAAAAACTAATCACTAAAAGAGCAAGCCAAACGGCCGTCCAAGAGTAAAGAGTAAAGAAGAAAAGATGAGTAAGTTCCTCTACAGTCCTAGTGGAATTCTCAAAACATCTAGCATTTCTTTCAATCCATATACACCACAAAAGACAAAGAGGGATCATTTTCTAGATTTACTAGATTTGAGTTCGTTGATGGTTCTAAGATAAGGGTTTTGGAATGCTCCTTTAATTTTGATGCTTGAAGCAGTAGCTCTAATCAGCGTAAAGGCAAGACTGCTTTGCGGGCTTAGGCTTCTTTGGAGTGTAGGGCTTGTTCTGCGGTTTTAGGGTTCTTTCTTGGGGGTCTCTTTTTTCCAGCGTTCTCCTGTATACTTCTTGTATACTAGGGTTGCACCCCTTTGCGCTTTTGATATGCAACATTATTTATCAAAAAAAACAAAAGAACGGGGAAACCGTTGCTCATCTATTGCTCCATTGTGTAATAGATAGTGTCGTATGGAACTCTATTTTTGCTTCTTTTTTCAGAATAGAGTAGGTAATGCCTCAACAATTGGTGGATCTCTTTGCTTGTTGGAGAGGGCAGTTTGGTAGACATCATAGCATAGCAATGTGAGATATGATTTTGTCTTGCTTAATGTGCTGTATTTAGAGAGAAGGCAATGATCAAAATTTTGAAGATCATGAGTGGACGGTGGCGGAATTAAATGCCTTTTTTCTTCAAAACCCTTTACCACTAATGGCTGCATATGATTGTTTTCATATTTCTAGTGTTCATGATTTTTTTTATCAACTTTTTCTTGATAAGTGTCTCTCTATACTTCTACTGCACTTGAGTCGCACCCAATTGTGTTTTAGTGAAATCCGTTTACTTATCAAAAATAAAATAAAAAGTGGAACTCAATCTGTCACCTCATTGACTCCAGGAAATTTAAGTCCCATCACTGCAGCTTGCTGTGGAGTGCTGGCCAAGTAAACAGAGGCCCAATGCTTACTGCCAAATGAAGAATCATCATCAGATATGCCATCAGAAAATATTTTGTTGAGAGAGCACCAATCAACCGCTGGATCTTCAGTTACAGCATCCTTGCTTCTATCACCAGTAAGTTTTTTCTGCAGAAATCCGCTTGCACCCTCCTCCAATAATTTACCATGTCGTCTGATCCCACAAAAAATATCCATATAAGTTAAACGATAAACCTTGCAGAATTTATAATGCCAAAAGGGCAAAACAATACCTTCTTACAGGTTGGTGGATTTTAAGAAACTTCTCAGTATCAGCTATTGACTCAGTAATTTCACTAGTCATCTGAGATCCTACCCAGTGTACCCTCTTTTTCCAAGCTTCAGTGCAGCAACCATTAGGAGCCTGACTTTCAATCCACTTATAAAGGCTTGGTAGCTCAATGCCAGCCCCATCAAGTTGTTCCTGCTCAAAGTAGACAGAAGAAGAATGATATAACTACACTTTTTTTTTTTTTTTTTGATAAGTAATGTTGATATAAAACAAATGCGCAGAGAGGGGGAAGAACCGTCATTCGACAGACAACAAGCTAAAAAATAGACCAAGTAATATTTGCAACAACATGGTCATATAACTACATAAAGAATAATGATAATATAGCAGAAAGCAATAAGCCATATTTCATGTCAAAAAACTATTTTGTAAAAGATGGAGGTTGTACAAACGCTAACCTCAAAGTAAATACAGCATGTTCAAAATCAAAATTGAGAGGCTGATTCCGGTTTAAATGAAACCCATGTATGGAAATCCGACTAAGTCCTAATACCATCCCTAAATTATGAATGATTAGATCGGAATCTCTACGTCAAGTTTAATATATGATACTTTAGCCAATGAGTTCTCAAATAGCACCTCTATTCTAAAACAAAACCAAAAAGAAAAAGGAGGAGGGGGAGTTAACAATGACAAACAATAAAAAGCAAAGATCCCATGTGACCAAAGAATAGCAACCATCTATCAACGTCATTGTTCCTATGGTGACAATTGAGTCTAATTTATGGCCATTTAACATAATTCTTATAAGCTTAATGCATTTGATAATTTTTTTTTTTTTGATAAATAAGTAAGAATATCATTGCAAAACGCAGAGGGGTGCAACCCAAGTACACAGGAAGTATATAAAGACACCCCTTTAAAGAAAAAATGAAGAGCATAAATCTACAAATTGATGCATCAAAGAAGCTTGAGGAATGTTCAAAACACCCGCCAAATGGAAAAACAAATTGAGAAACCTATTGCTGAGCTCCGCCATTGTCAATTCCTTATCTTCATAACATCGAGCATTCCTCTCCCTCCAAATAGTCCACATAAGGCACAAAGGGGCCATTCTCCAAACCTCCATCACCATTTTATTACCTCTTTGGCCTTTCTAGCAAGCTAGGAGATCAATAACATTGCCATTCATTACCCACTTCACATCAAAAATGGAAAAGAGAACACTCCAGAGAGCACGAGCCACGTCATAGTGGAGGAGGAGATGATCAATGGACTCACCACTCCTCTTACACATACTATACTAATCCACCACGGTCAAACCTCTCTTCCGAAGATTATCCAATGTGAGAATCCTTCCAAGGGCAGCCTTCCACACAAAGAAACTAACTTTGAGCGGGACTTTAACCTTCCAAATACTCTTCCACGGGAAAGAATAGCTCCCCACCTCGTGCCTCTCCTCAAAAGAAGGAAGCACACCGAAGAAAGAACGTACCTCAAAAAGCTTCCTCTTTGAAGGGGTCCACCAAATGTGATCCACCCACCCAATCATGACACCGAGTCTCATACAATTTCGCATAGAAAGTCACCACCACCTCCACTTCCCAATCCTAAGCCGCTCAACAAAAAAGAACATTCCAATGTGCTTCCTCATTCATAATCTGCAGATTATCACTCACCCAAGCCTCTTTGTTTCTTGCAATACGAAACAATTCAGGGAAAGACTCCTTCAAAGGTTGATTACCACACCATATATCATGCCAAAACCTAATTTGGGTGCCATCACCAACTTCAAATCTGATGAACTTCGAAAAAAACTCCCACCCTCTTCTTATATGCTTCCAAACCCCTACACCAAATGGCCTCTCAACCTGTTTGGCACACCAATCTCCCTCCATGCTTCCATATATTACCTCTACGACCTTCCTCCAATAAGCTTCCCTCTCCGTAGCATAACGCCATAACCATTTTCCCAATAAAGCTTGATTGAAACGACGCAAATTTCTAATCCCCAAGCCACCATCCTTCACAGGATAGCAAACTAAAGACCATTTAACTAAATGAAACTTAGTCTCCTCATTGGTACCGCCCCATAAAAAATTCCTTTGCAACTTCTCTAACCTCTTTGCCACACTCGAGGGAATGAGAAAAAGAGATAACAAATAATTAACTGCTCCACATATTCAAAAAGAGTTTATGGCATTTCTTAGCAATCTATATTAAGATTAATGAGTTGACATGTTAACGTTGAGGAAAGAAAAATTTATGAAAGTATACACATATATGCATAAGATGAAACCAGCTTGGCAAAATCTTTTAGCATAGTACTAGATGTACCACCCTAGTCTCATAATGAGAAGATGAGGTATAGCCCACATAGAGGGGTGGTTTTTAAAGATAATTATGAGTGCTAAGTCTCACATTGTCTAGTTACTAGGTAAAACTAGACTTTATAAGGAATTCTAAAGAAGCTTCAAATTGACCGGTCCTTTTGGGGTGATAGTACAGATGTGTAGCTAGCGTTTTTTCTGGGTCGTTACAAATGATATCAGAGTCACCTAGTAACGTTAGACAATGTTGTACTAGAGCATTGCATGACGTTACCCTAACAAGGACACCAGGAGTTTAAGGGGAGTTTGTAACACCTCGATCCCATATTAGGAAGATGAATAATAGCCCACATAGAGTAAGTGGTTTATAAAGATAGTCATAAATGTTATATCCCACATTGTCTAGTTACTAGGTGAAACTGAGCTTTATAATGAATTCTTGGGAAGCTCCAAATTGACTAGTCTTTTTTGGGATGATAGTGCAGATATGGCTAGCGCTTTTCCCTAGGCCGATACCCTAGAGGACTACAATTAAATTCTACAGTCACCGGGGATGGGAGAGGGAAGGCTGTATGGGCCTCAAATGCATCAAAAAAATTGAAACAAAAAGGGTATGGGGCTATGCATCGCATCAAGGTTTAGATAAGGATTGTATAGCATATATTCCACAAACTTGGAACTTCCGTAAGTTTAACAGCCATGCCAACAAGGTAAAATTGCAGATTGAACCATAGTCTTATGCAGCCACTACCCATTTGCAACGACTTCCAATGTCCAGAGGACAAGTTGCCTAAAGTTAGATATTGAACAAGAAAAATGCATGATAATTTATAAAAATAAAATAAAATACGAACAATGTAAAACTCAGTAAGCAATGGGATGAAAAATAGGTCAAAGGCTAGCCAAGATAATCTTCAATTTGTGTAACAAGAAGAGGCAAACTATTTCTTTCAAAATATGAATAGGAAGAGTCACCCTCAAGATACATGCAAGCATCAAAATATATAATCCAAAATAAAAAGATTTATTGGAAGTCATAGAAAGAAGCAAACCAGCAAATGAGCACTCTCAGTCTCAAGCTCATCAAGCACAACTTCCCACTCTTCCGTAAACGTAGCCATTTCATCTGCAACAGCTGTTTCCAACTATTGACAAGTACAAACACATAAGTTACATAAAAACAACAAAATCGAAAAAGAGGGGGAGAATAAGAGAAACTAACCTCTTCCCCAAGGAGAGTCTGTGTCAACTCCTCTCTAACTTCACTCTCCAGTTTGGCAAGAGATTCCTTCTCAAGTGCTTCTTGAGCCTCTGCAGCCTAATATGAGGATTAGAGAACCTTCCTAAAACAAATTAAATAACACATGACATTTATACTATGGATACATTACAAGTGCACCATCCATACATACGCACAAATAAATAAATGCATAGAAACTCACTAAATCTATATATTGATAAGTAAAGCAATCTATTAAAAACTGCAAGGGGTGTAACTCAAGTACGCAGGACGTGTACAAGAGAAAAACATCCAACAAGTTCAAGCACAAGGAAAGAGAGCACAAAAATATACAAAGCTAGAGACATCAATAAAGGTGTTAATAGAGATCTACTCATAAAGGGATTTAAGGAGACCAAGCTATAGATCTGAGCTCATCTTCTCACAATCATTGAAACTTCGAGCAATTATTTCTCACCCAATGCACTACATTAGACAAGAAGGGATTACATTCCAAATAAAATCCAACTCCTTTCGACTAAACCTTCCTTTCCAAAATGCTACGACCTCCACCACCCGACTAGGCATAACCCACTCCACACCAAATATCTTAAAACCAAAACCCACAAGCCTCTCATGATGTCATAGTGAAGAAGGAGGTGATCAAGAGTTTATCCAGTCTTTTTGCACATACAACACCAATCTATCACTATGATGTGATGCTTGCGAAGATTATCCATAGTAAGATTTTTTTCCTTACGAAATTGTCCATATGAAAAATGCCACCCTCAAGGGAGCCTTAGACCTCCAAATGTTCTTCCAAGGAAAATAGTTAACAACATTGAAAAGGAGAGCTTTGTAAAAAGTTTTGACCTCAAAAAATCATCTTTTGAAGGGAACCAAACAACGCAGCTTCAACTCCCTAACTCCTCCTAACAGAATATAGGACATTGAAAAAAGACGAAACAAAATCCACCTCTTAATCATGAACCAATAAGATAAAATTCATATGCCAATGCATCTCATCATTGTGAGCAAACATATGCTCAGCAAATCAAAGCATCCATGTTCCTTGCAAATGCAAAATAACTTCGGAAAGGAGTCCTTTGAAGGACGATCCTCACACCAAATGCTATGTCAAAACCTGGTTCGAGAGCCATCACCCACCTCGATAGAAACGAAACAAAAAGAAGGCATATTAGCCCCTCCTAATATATTTCCATAGACTCACCCATAAGGCCATGCGACAACTTTAGAGCACCATTTGGCCACCAATATTCTTTATTCACAGCATGTCACCAAAAAGCCTCTCTTTTCACGGCATACCTCCATAACCACTTTCCCAACAAAGCCTGATTGAAGGTGAGCCAACTCCTAATCCCCAAACCTCGAAGACTAAGGAGAGAACAAACCTTCATCCAATTAACAAGATGAAACTTAGACTTGTTATCCAAACCACTCCATAAGAAATCCCTTTGCAGCTTTTTTAGCTGCTTAGCAACACTGACTAGGATAGGGAAGAGAGAAAGGTAATAAATAGGCAAGTTGGAAAGCGTGCTCTTGATCAACGTTCCGCAACCACCCTTGGATAGATAGGCTTTACCACCCCACTAACCTTTTTTCCATTTTCTCAATAATTGTATCCCAAATAAATTTGCCTTGAAAGGAGACGCAACAAATATTTCAAAGGTAGGAATGAAACCGTACAACCTAGAATACGAACTGAAGCATTCACATTCGGCACATCACCCACCGGAACCAAGTCAGATTTGGCCAAATTAATCTTCAACCCTAAAACAGCCTCAAAACAAAGAAGAACATATGGAAATGCCGAGGATTATCAGGAGCAATCCCACAAAAAATACGGGTATCATCTGCGAAAAGATGATGAGAGATAGAAAGAGTATCATCATTCCTTGCCCCCACGAAAAAGCCAAAGATAAAGCCCTAGGTCACTATGGCAGATATCATTAGGTAACAATCACAAAAAGGAGGGGGAAGAGCATCACTCTGTCTCAAACCACGAGAGCTACTAAGGAAACCACTAGGAGTACCATTAAAAAGAATAGAGAATGAACAGTGGATATGCAGTGGACAATCCAACTTTGCCATCTCTCCCCAAAGCCACATATCAAAATAACCAGAAATCCCAACTAAGTAGTCTCGGCTCACCTGATTTGAGACAGTTATCTAAGCATTCATTAGTGATATTCTCATAAAAGCATTTTTTAGTCTAAAATCTGATGACCTCTCAAAAAAGCGTTTTGAGTCTTTGAAATGATATTCTCCAAGACAATTTTCAATCTATTAGCCAAAACCTTCACAATAAGCTTATAAACGCCACTTACTAGACCGATAGGATGAAAATATTTAACCCAACTGCCCCCACTTTCTTATGAATATGGTAAATGAAGGTCACATTCAAACTTTTAACTTTCTTGCCATGCAAATAGAACTCAAGAAAGAGCTTCATAACTTCTTTGATAACTTCCCAACAAGACTAGAAAAAAGCCATAGAGAAACCATCTAAACCTGGAGCCTTATCCCTGTTCAACTCTTTCACCACTTTGAAAACCTCCCTTTCCACGAAGCCTCGTTCCACCCAAACTACCTCTTCCTCACTAATAGAGTGGAACGGAATACCATTTAAGTCTGGCCGCCAATTTTTGTTCTCGGTGTATAGCTAAATGAAAAATTGGACTATATGATTCTTGACTTTATGGGATTAGAGAGATTTCAGCATTGATAACCAAATTCTCTATAGTGTTGCACTTTCTATTAGAATTAGCCAATCGATGAAAGAACTAGGTATTATTATCGCCCTCCTTTAACCACAATGCCCTTGACTTTTGCCTCTAACTCACCTCCTCCAAGAGAACAATCTTCTCTAGTTCAACTGTAGCCACTTCCTTCCTCAATACCTCCTCGCTAGAAAGTGGTCTCTATTCTTAGATTCTATCCAGCCCTTTTGGATCATCAAGAAGAGCCCTTTTTTCTTCTCCACATTACCAAGCTCCGAATCATTCCACAACTTTAGGTCAACTTTCAAGGCTTTCAATTTCTGAGCCAAAACGAAGCTAGAACAGCCATGAAAGCAATAAGAAGACCACCAGTGCCTCATCTTCTCAACAAAGCCATTTGTTTTCAACCACACGTTTTCAAATTTGAAATAACTCTTGCCCCTCCGAAGAACGCCACAATCAATGAGAATAGAAAAGTGATCTAAGACAACTTTGAGTAATTTGCTCTAGAAAACAATTGAGAAATGTTCCTCCCACTTGGGAGAGATGAGGAACCTATTGATTCTAGACCATGCAGGAGAATCCTGGTTTACTAGGTGAAATTCTCAACTCTCTGCTGCCTTTAGGAGTCAACTGATAAGATCTAGAAGAAGATTCCTATCTTAGAACATCCTTGTTGTGGTTGGCATCAAGTGAAAGGAAAAGGGCCATGATCCTTTTCAAATTTATCACATGGCATGCCCAAATATTTCTAAAAACCTTTGATCTTCTTTCTTACCCACCCTGACGTTTCTTTTTCAAAAAAGCTCATCTCCTCTGAAACTGCAGGGGGACATACATTAATTGGCTCAGAAAAAATAAGCTCACCCCAAAGAGAGATATCCAAGATCGGTAATTCCTTCTCACAATCAAGCCCACAACCATTTGTAACCCTGAAAAGCATTGCAGGAGGTTGTTCCTTTCTAGGACTGCTAATCTCTCTTAGTTGCTCAACCAAAGAAGGAATCACAACAAAACCCAAGTTCTCCACCTTGTTGCTCCTTTCCCAACAAAAGAGTCTTGGTTGGAGTAGCCTTGGTCGTGCCCAAGATTGGACCTGAATTAGCCTCACCAACCTTCAGCTGGGCAAATCCCTCCTCCACTTGCTTCTGGCCCACACTATAGACCCCTCACCCTTTTCTCCATGCAATAGGGGGACAAAGGCCTCAGGTTCTAAAGGACGAAAACCCTCTTCCCTTCCTTCAAAACAATAGACCAACCCATGTTCTTAGTAAGAGCCCCATCACTTGCACCACCCACCCGAGAATCCAAAAAAGAAAAAATTCCATTACCTATAGGTTGACCCACACCCGAGAGCTTGGAATCCCTCACACCCAGAACAAAGATGTTTGCTTCAGCCACCAAACCCCCTGACCCAAGAGCTCAATGTCTGCAATGGGGACCTCTTTACTTGAGACGAACTGCACCTGTATGAAACTGGGCATTTCTCCCTCTAGAAAAGGGGACCAGGCTTAAGGACAACCCTCTAGACCTCGTCGCCCGTGAAAATCTGGCCAAAAGGTTGAGGCATGCGCCACAATTGGAAGACCCAATAAGGCAACAATGACAAAGAGACACTGGCGGGGAAAGGTCACAACTACTCCACTGCTCGCAGCATCTCGACTCCCTCTCTGAAAGGTGTCCTTGTCGACATGGTTTTGCGGCGAGGCTACCAAAGGAGTTGCTTCACCCGAACACATGCAAACTCCCGCAAAGGCCTAACTTGCACCCTAACCATTACAGAAGACAAATGGAGGCCCGTTTCATGTTTTTGCCAACCACTGAAGCTTGGGATTTAAGCTAGGCCGAAAATTCGTGGCCAATCATGAAAAATGGATATTTTCCTTTTATAACCTTCTTCACTTGGCCCAAGACTGCTGGATTTAGCTCTTGAGAAAGTTGGGCCCCTCCTGAGGAGATGGGCTTCGAGCATACAATACATGTGTGTGTGTGTGTGTGTGTGTGTGTGCATTCAATCACATGTATACATGCAGACACAAGACACACACACACACACACACAAAGACACAAAGATAACTGAAAGGTTAAACTCAATCAAGGAAATGCATTCCTTACTCAACTTCCAAAAACATATCTTTGTGTCTTTGTGTTTGTGTGCATTCAATCACATGTATACATGCAGACACAAGACACACACACACACACAAAGACACAAAGATAACTGAAAGGTTAAACTCATTCAAGGAAATGCATACCTTACTCTCAACTTCCAAAAACTCAGCAATTAACTCTTCTATTTCTTTCTCATTCAAAGGTTCCTGCACAATGAAGATGAAACCTAATCTAAGTACAATGAAAGCTGAAATGAAATGAGAGAGTATAAACAATAGCAGTTAGACATTGAAATGAAAATTTGGGTAAAATACATTTTCGGTCCACTAACTATTATTAATGTTTCTATTTGATCCATGTTCTTCAAATTGTCTCGATGTTGTCTCCTAATTTCTAACATTGATTCAATTTGACCATTCCCTCTAAATCCTTTAAACTAATATGACATAGTTAGCATTGGGAAACTTCAGAGAGATTTTTTATAAGGAGGTATGACTGGAAGGAGCTGTTGCAAGGTATTCGGGATTTGGATGTAATTGCAGAAGGTCGTAGTTTAGCGGCGGAGGAAAGGATGAGGAAGGAAGATATGTCTAAGGAATTGGATAAAACTATTCTTCAAGAGGAAGTGAGTTGGAGATAGAAATCTAGCGCTTTGTGGTTGAGGAAGGGGGATAAAAATTTGTACACTCAGCAGATTACTTGGCGACCAAAGGTGGATGGTCTTTCATTCCTATCCATTGATGCGGATGAGAGTAATTGGTTGGAAAGAGATTTTGAGGAGCAAGAAGTGTGTGAGGTGGTGAGGGATTTGAATGGAGATAAGGCATCGGGGCCGGATGGTTTCACAGTGGCTTTTTTTAGAGGATATAATGGCAGTTTTTATGGATTTTCATAGTCAACGGAAGTTTGATAAGAGTTATAATGCAACTTTTGTTTCTCTTATTCCAAAGAAGGTAGGAGCAGTGGATGTTAAGGATTTCCGGCCAATTAGCTTAGTAGGTGGGGTGTATAAGATTCTTTCCCAGGTCTTAGCAAACCGACTAAAGTCAGTTTTGGGAAAGATTACCTCTAATTCACATAATGCTTTCATTGGAGGTAGACAAATATTGGACTTAGTGTTAATCACTAGGAAATGTGTCATTGGAAGAGTATTTAGAAAGACAAGACTCCTCCGAGAGTGGCTTTCTTAGTGTGGACAGCAGCTCTAGGAAAAATCATGACCTTGGACAATTTACGAAAAATGAATATTATGGTGATGGACTGGTGTTGCATGTGTAAGCATTGTGGAGAATCAATCGACCATTTATTCCTGTATTGTGAGGTTGCAACCGAGATATGGAGCGTGTTTCTTCAGCTCTTTGGTGTTGATTGGGTTATGCACTTATGCCGAGTGACTGCTTGGGAAGTTGGGAGGGGACAATTGGGTAATCATCTTGCTTTGCACATATGGAGGATGATTCCATTGTGTGTGATTCAGTGTGAAGTGGTGTCTTGGGCGAGAGCAGAATACGCGAAGCTTTAATGATCGTGAGAATGGCTTGCTCAATTTGAAGAAGTTGGTATTACACACTCTATTTTCATGGAGAGTGACATGGCATAGTTCTTTTGTTTCTACTTTTTTTGAATTTTTAGTGTTATGTGCTTCTTTCTCTACTTAGAAGGGGTTCTTTTGTATACCTCCTGTGTACATGGGTTATGCCCCTCGGCACGTTTTTTAATCCACATTACTTATAAATAAATAAAAAATAAAAAATCACTAGGGGAATCTAGGGTGTTGTGCAAGTTGGATTTGGAGAAGGCGTGCAATAATTTAAATTGGGATTTCTTCCTGTATTTGTTAAAGAGATGCGGATTTGGGGAGCACTAGAGGGATTGGATAGCGCATTGTATATCCATGGCGAGATTTCCCATCCTTGTGAATGGAACACCGTCCAAATTTTTCACTAGCTCACACAGGTTAAGATAGGGGAACCCATTATTGCCATTATTGTTCGTGGTTGTTATGGAGGCATTCAGTCAAATGATGATTGCGACAATGGATAGGGGGTCTTCCGACGGGTTTCTCAATGGGGTCAAGGAATAATGAAGAGTTGGTAGTGTTTCATTTACTGTTTGCTGATGATACACTAATTTTTTGTGATGCAAACTCCGAACAAATTCAACATTTGCAGTGTATTTTCTTATGTTTTGAAGCTGTTTCAAGGTTAAGACTCAATTTAAAAAAATCAGAAATTGTTCCTATAGGCCAGCATTCTTGGGTGTAGAGTCTCTTTGTTCCCAATGAAAATTTTGGGTTTGCCGTTGGGTGCTTCTTATAAGGGCACTTCTATTTGGAATGGCATTCATGAAAAAATGGAAGGTTGGTTGGTTGGAGATGGAAGAAACTTTATTTATCTAAGGCTGGTAGATTGACTCTAGCTAAGAGTACTCTATCCAATCTACCTACGTATTTTGTCTCTTTTTCCTATTCTAGTGGGAGTGGCCAATAGGCTTGAGAGACTACAGATGGATTTTTTATGGGGTGGTATTGGGGGTGAGTTCAAATTTCAATTAGTGAATTGGGCACGGATTTGCACTCTGATAAAATCAGGTGTGTTAGGAGTTAGAAATTTGATTCAATACAATCGAGCTCTTTTGTGGAAGTGGTTGTGGCAATATGCTATGGAAAGAGAGGCATTATGGAGAGTGGTGATAGGGACCAATTATGATAGTATGGGGGATGGTGCTCTAAGGAGGTAATAGGAACATTTGGCAAGGGAGCTTTGAAACATATTAGGCATAACCCAATTAAAACCAAAAAGATGGAAAAGCGAACTCCATAATTCTCGAGCCACTTCACAATGAAGAAGAATGTGATCAATGAACTACTCTTCTTGCACATACAACACAAACCACCACTATTACATTCCTCTTCCTCAAATTATCCAAAATCAAGATTTTCCCTAATGCCGACGTCCACACAAAGAACGGTAATCTCAGAGGAGATTTAGCTCTACAAATACTCTTCCATGAAAAAAGGCTTAATTTAAACCAATGTTGGACGAAAGAATTAAATGAATAATTCTGAAAATTGGGGGACAACATTGCTGCAATTAGAAGACTAGGGGCTAAACAAAAAGAATAATAAAAGTTGGAGCATTAGAAGTGTAACTTTCACTTAAAAACTTGGAAACAAGAACAATTACTATGAAAGACAAACTCTTGCAAGAAAGGTGTGAAGCAAATTATCTTCTACAAATTCACTTACCTCAAGATGCAATTCTTCATCATCTTGTCCCGATGTTGATGGTCCCTCGTCTTCTGAGCCATCAATAAAAGATTCACCAGAAGTGCTCTCAGCATCTTCCACTTCCTCTGGCTTTTCTTCCATCTCTTATTCGGATCAAATTGAGAAGAAAAGCAATCCTTGAAATCAGTACCTGATAAATGAATCAAATGTGTAAGCATATAAACCAATTCAATTTATTTCACTCAGATACTATGCAGAGTGCAGCAAACAGGCCAACCAAAAAGAAAATGGAGAAAGGAGACCATCATGTATCAAATAACACAACTAATATTAATAACATCAGTATAAAGATTACACCAGTAAACCCCCATTGGACAACAAGGGGCTTCAACACCTCACCTCTCTTCAAAAATTGCAGATCGATAACTGCCCTAAGCTCGAGTGCATGCCAGAAGACAGGGTACCTGCTTCCCTTTCTACTCTACGTATCAACTATTGTCACTTGTTAGGCTGGGATGCAAAGAATCTGCTTCGCTGAGCTGGTGGCAGCGGAGGATTCTAGGGTATTCTGGGACCATACTACGCCGGCTTATCTCCGCGTGTTAGCCCAGAAAGGTTCTAACAGGCATGGGCAATTTTTGGTGACTGAAGAGTATAATGGAAGAGACAAGTGTGGGTCAGTTCTGGTACCGGAAGGCAGGAATCGAAAAAGCCTTTGTTATCTGATTCAGAGTACGTAGCTGTAAAAAACAGAAGGAGCTTCACGGAGGTGCTACGAACCACGGTGAGAGCGCCAGAGGATCCTTTTAAGCCTCTTGTGGAGCCTATTGCAAAGGTGCCCCTGTGGCTGTTGGGACGGACCGCCGGAAAGAAGATTTCGGTGATGCTCAGTAAAGCAGAAACGAGCGGCCACGGTTCGGCGATTCAATCCCTCTCATTGGCGGCGGAGGTCATTTGGCCCAAGGATCCTTCTCTGGAGAGAGCTGCTTCGCCGAAGGATCTCTCTCTGGATTCGCAGGGGCTTGTCCTCCCCGCCGATACGAATATCGCTGATAATTGCAGTGTGACGGCTGACGGCTTCGAATACGCAAGGCCGAGAGAAACACTGCAGAAGCTACGGGCGGAGATTAGTCGCCATTAGTTTGCGAACGGGTAATTGAATAGGTATTAGTGAGAATAATTATTCCAATTTTTTACTTTGTAACACATATTTTATAATTGGAGTTGAATCAAATTTACTAAAAATAATTTCTAATTTTTTCAAAACTTAAATAAAAACAAAAAACACAAAAAATAATAATAATAATAATAATAATAAAAAAACAAAAACAAAAATTGGTTGAAGGTGCGGTGGTCGGCCACCAAGAGTAGGCACCGAGGGTAGCACCAAACGACCTCGATGTGGCCCTCTAGGGTGGTGTGGCCACCCTCGATGCCATCAGGGGTGGCCGCAACCACCCTCGGAGGGTTTCGAGGGTGGTCACGGCCACTCCCAAGTGCCATCGGGGGTAGCTAGGCCAGCCTAGACTCTCATCGGGGGTGGTCTTGACCACCTCTAATGGCACTGGGGTTGGTGCAGCCAACGACATGATTTAAAAAATTTAAAAAATTTAAAAAAAAAAAAAAAAAAAAAAAAGGTTTTTTAGGAAAGTTTGTCCATTCCCTAAGGAATAGTTATTCCTCTCATTTTTTTAGAGGAATAATTATTCCTCTGTGTAAGGGATTAGTTATTCCTATGAAAATAATTATTCCTAAGAATAGGACCTTACCAAACAAAAAAAATGATTATTCCATAAGAATAATCATTCTATTCCAGGGATCTATTCTGCAGATCAAACGGGCGGCCGAATGGAATTAGTCATCTGTCCATCCTGAAATCGTGGGCCCACGGGCTGTGGGCCTTTGAATTCTAACCCATTAACTGAAGATGTTATGAAAGGACCAAATAATTTGAATATGATTAATTTGAAGGGATAAATGTAAAATTAGTCATTGTTGTTGGCTTAAATTACAAATCACTCTCGAGATCTCTAAACCTTCTCCTCAATTTTGATTAAGAGACCAAAAGTGTGTGCTCTAGTGCCTACACAACCTTCATTTAAATAACTATATCTCCTAGTAAAAGTAGTATTAGATTTCCAAGTTAAAGTAGGACATATAGAACCATTAGGGTGAGAATGCGTGTGAAATTAGGCCAAGCCCAATAAGGGTAATAATTAGCTTGAGGAAGGACATAAATAGAAAATAGGGAAAAATATAAAAAAGCCCCACAAACTACCAGCCGTTTTCGATTTAGCCCCCTAATGTTCCAAAAGTGATAAAGTAGCCCCCCAAACTACCAAATTATTGCATTTTGGCCACTCCGTTAGTCAAAACAGTCAATTTGGACGGAAATTGCAAAACGACGTCGTTTGTTACGGGTAAGTTACTACAATGCCCTTTTGAGAAAAATATAAAAAAGCCCCCCAAACTACCAGCCGTTTTCATTTTAGCCCCCTAATGTTCAGAAAGTGATAAAGTAGCCCCCTAGCTACCAAACAATTGCAATTTGGCTACTCCGTTAGTCATTACTGTCAAATATGATGGAAAATTCAAAACTACGTCGTTTTGACAATGGTAAGTTACTAAAATGCCCTTTTAGAAAAAAAAATCATATTAAAACAAGCACGCTAAATGGCGCCGTTTTGCTTGAAATTAGGGTTTCCTTACACTTACCAAAACGGCGCCGTTTTGATAAGTGTTAGGAATAAAAAGAAAAAACCTTAGATACCACGCAGAAAAAACCCCCAACCCCAGTTTATCTCTCTCCCCCAAACCGCCGACCACCACATCGTTCTATCTCCGGCAACCTTCTCCCTCAAGTGAAAAAAACGCAACGCCCCTCTCTCTCTTTCTCTCAAAACGACTGCCCCTGCCACCACCATCCATCACCGCCGGCCACACCATCCACTAGCTACGAAGCGCCACCGAAAAATTCTTACCCATTGTAGAAATCAAACAAAAAAATCACGTTCGTTGATAAACAACACCGATCCGACAGCTATACCATGAAATACAATAAAAAGATTGAGTTATGGGTAAGATTTACAGGCTGTCGGAGATAGACGACGTGGTGGCCGGCGGTTTTGGGGAAAAAGATAAACTGGGGTTGGGGGTTTTTTCGTGGGTCACCTGCGTGGGGTCTAGGGTTTTTTCTTTTAATTCCTAACACTTACCAAAGTGGCATCATTTTGGTAAGTGTAAGCAAACCCTAATTTCAAGCAAAATGGCGCCGTTTTGCTTGCTTGTTTTAATATGATATTTTTTTCTTCCAAAAATGGCATTTTGGTAACTTACCATTGCCAAAACGATGTAGTTTTAAATTTTTCATCATATTTGACGGTAATGAATAACGGAGTAGCCAAATTGCAATTGTTTGGTAGTTTGGGGGCTACTTTATCACTTTCTGAATATTAGGGGGCTAAAATGAAAACGGCTGGTAGTTTGAGGGGCTTTTTTATATTTTTCCCAAAAGGGCATTGTAGTAACTTACCTGTAACAAACGACGTCGTTTTGCAGTTTCCGTCCAAACTGACGGTTTTGACTAACGGAGTGGCCAAAATGCAATAGTTTGGTAGTTTAGGGGGCTACTTTATCACTTTTGGAACATTAGGGGGCTAAATCGAAAACGGCTGGTAGTTTGGGGGGCTTTTTTATATTTTTCCCTAGAAAATAAAACTAGCTCCAATAGGCTTAGGACACTTGTCATCTCATGACTTGTCTTAGGTTATTATTAATTACAATTAATTTCACTAAATAATTGTAATTAAACTATAACTTTTATTTTTATTTAATCAAACTCCCAATGACTTCTTATAATTGTATCTGAATCATTTATGAAATAATCGGTATTCAAATCAAAATCATAAATTAACTATCACTTGATCATTGAGTACCAAATTTAATATCTTGATTATTTTTGTACTCTTTAAATAATATTTCAACGTGTACATCTAATTTTAGTAACTAGTAAAATACTTTGACCAGATATTTAGAATAATCAATTCCTTTCAAGGAAATATTTCATGTCGCATGGATAAATCAAAGATTATGGACTCCTTATTAAGGAGTAGCGTTCTCACAGTGCTGCATATGATCACCCCAAAACACTAAGATTTTGACTATGAAGATCTTACTCCAAAATATATCAAAGTAACATATACTTCACATTTGAGTGCACAATCCTCTCAGGATTAAGTGCCAATGTTAGAAATAGTAGTGAGTTCAAATTATTCATATCAACAATCATTGTGATAGAATAATAACTCACTTATTCCGTTTAGTCACCAACATATCAATTGGAAGTCTCAACTTCACAAGATCAAGATAGTTCATCATGATTGATATGTTTTAGTTTTATCAAATTGAATGCTCAATTTCATTATTGACTACAAACAATAGCCTATAAGTTACATGGTTGATGGTCTAAAATTGTATGTGTGATAATCTCCTTGTCATTGACACACCTCAAGTGGTATTCAATACAACTCAATGACTTATATATATATATATATATTCAATTAATGCATACATGTAAATAGTAATATGCCCAATGTTCTTGAAATAATTAAGCAAATAAACAACTTTATTAAATAAACTAAAATGTCATGCAAATTGAATTGGACTTTAAAGTATAAACCCTAACATGCTGGGAATAGTGTAATAAACTAAAATATTTTTGTACGACATTGTAGTTTATATTGAATAATGTTGTTATTCATAGATGTATTTAATTAAGCATATGCCATATAACCTTTGTAACACCTCACCCCCACTGACACATAATATTGTCTAATTTTGGCTCTCTCAAACCAAACTTCCCATTTGTAACACTCCACACCATTGACACACAATATTGTCCGTTTTTCGCTTTCTTAAATCAGACTTCATAGGAGGTCACACATCTTGGTACTACTCTCGCATAAGCCCACTTAACTGCAGAGTTCTGATGGGATCATGACCATCATGGCTTTAAAACGCGTTGTTGTCATGAAGGGTAAATGTGTACATATAAGCACATCTCTCATCTTCATACCCAGGTGATGTGGGACGTCATACATATCCACCTTCAGTTGGAAGTTTCACAACCAACATTTATAGCACTATGATAGAACTTTTAAAGTTCTTATCGGACATCAAATCTCCCTTTTGGATTTATGCATTTCAATTTTTGTGTATAAGGGCGGTCCAACTAAGATTTCTTTGGATTATGTTTTGTTTCATCCTACAGTAAGAATAATAGACCCGTACAACAAGCTACAATATGATAACATGTTGTATGCTCAAGTTGATGCAGTCATATATGTTATTGCTAGAATGGGCTTTGGTGGAATAGAGTTTTAGGTTTTTGAGACCGATTGGCCATCAAAAAGGGACCTCGATGAAATTGATGCAACCTTAGAAAATGCTGCCACTTACAATAGGAACTTAGTGAGACGGCAATTGGAAAATGAAGGGACACCTTTGAGGCATAATATGAGGCTTGAAGTTTATGTATTTGTTTTGTTCAATGAGGATTTAAAGCGTGTACCAACATCAAAAAGGAATTACGGTCTCTATCAATCTAATGGAAACATGTGTTACAATGTATAGCTCCTTGCCCTATCAAGTAATACAATACCTTCAATGGATTATAAGCCCCTCGGTCATGCTTCCTTTGCTATAAAGGTCTTTCCCTAGGCCCATAGGCTCATTTTCTTAATCCATATTTCATTGGTTAAGAAAAAAAATATATAAGAAATTGTAAAAGTGAAAAGTTTTTTCTCGTGTACTTCAATTTTGATAAAAGTTTAAGCATATATTATTAATATTGGCGTGCATTGTTGGTTGTAAGTGCTATATTTTGTTGAATACTTATCTCTATTAATTCTTTTATTTTTCCTCTGTTTAAATGGCAATTACTGTGAAACAGGCAGCAATCATGGATTGTCAAAGCTTGGTGTATTGGATGTTTATCCATTTGCTGATGTTCCAAGTTTTAACGAGAAGACCATATGAAGCCAATGGGAGGTCGTTTAAATATGAAGTGTTGTGTATATATGCATACTGGTATGCTCGTCTGGTCTGGGGCTTGTTGGATGGATGGATGGACATGGTACCGATTCAAAAATGTAGTTTCAAACTATGGAAATGTTTGATAATGATATCAGTTTCTTTCCTTAGTTCCTTAATTAGTTCCAATGGTTCACTACCACATTTCTATGCATCGTTCACTATGATACCAAAGCGTGCTAATTAATTAGTTACATCTAAACAATGTGTTTTTGGGTTGGGCGATCTACGCAGTTGAATCTACTTGATAAAATTGAAAACCTAGAGAGCTAATATCAATTCATCTTTTCTTTTCACTTTCAAAGTCGTGACCTACATGTTTTCTTCATAATATTCATTTTATAAAAAAGAAGCATTTCTACAAAAGTAAATAAGAACCATTTTGGGAGGAAATTTTTTTTGGTTACCTTAATAACATGCCACGTTTTTAATAAATAATACTTTTCAAACGTTTTGATGCTTAAAAATGGCCTAAATTTCATAATTTGAAAATCTACAATTTTTGTAAGGGATCATAATCATCTTCTACAATTTTAGAGAAATAGTAGATTCTCAAATTGCGCAATTTTAGTTGTTTTTAGGAATCGAAATGCTTGAAAAGTATCAATTATTAAAAATATGATATATTCCAGTTGAGAATTGAGTATATTTTCATAAGATTATTGCTCTCTACGTATTAAAAAAGTTTTGACCAAAAAATTGTCAATTTTATAAAGAATAAACTTTTTTACAAAAGTGAAGAGGAACCCTTTTGAGAGGAATTTTTTTTTGGTTACCTCAATAATATGCCACGTTTTTAATAGGTAGCATTTTTTCAAGAGTTTTAATGCTTAAAAATGGTCTAACTTACATAATTTGAGAATCTATAATTTGTTGTAAGGGATCCTGATCATCCTCTACAATTTTAAAGAAATAGTAGACTCTCAAATTGCGCAATTTTAATTGTTTTTAGGAATCGAAATGCTTGAAAAATATCAATTATTAAGAATGTGATATGCTCTAGTTGAAAATTGAGTATATTTTCATAAGATTCTTACTATCTACGTTGTAAAAAAGTTTTGACCCAAAAACTGTCTTTTAATTTTATGAAGACTAAACGTTTATACAAAAGTGAAGAAGACAATATTTCTTAAACTTGGAGAACCAATACCAAGTTTATCCAAAAATGTAAATGCAAGGCAGACAGCTCACTATAACTACAAAAAGGAGTAACTAACTTACTTTTAGGGGAAACTTTAGTAAGCTCCCCTGAACTTCTAGTTGATTTGACAAACATCCCATGAACTTCAAACTCTCTCACTTTACCCCCTGAACTTTCAATTTCTATCATTTTTCCTCCTCTGTTAGTTTTCACCGTTAAACTGACATTTTGTGCCCATTATACCCTCAACCAAAACTACGTCGTTTTGAGCTCCAAAATTACACCGTGTCGGGCTTCAAAACTACATCACCAGCCAACCCAAAACGACGTCGTTTTGAGCATTATATTGATAAAAAAATAAAATAAAATAAGCAAAATATTAAAAAAAAAAAAAAGGACCAAATCGGGGTGTCTGGCCAAAATAGAGCCACCTCTTGGCCGATCTGGGGGTGGTCGAACCACCCTCACGGCCAAGGGGGTGGCCCGGCCACCCCCAAAAGGCCAAAAAAAAAAAAAAAAAAAAAGGATCGGGTGTTTTGGGGGTGGCCGGACCACCCTCAAGGGGTTAGGGGTGGTTTTAGCCACCCCTTACTGGCTATATGGGGTGGCCAAAACCACCCCCAAGCCCTCAAAAACTCAAACCCATTCTCCCAGGCAAATTTTTTTGAGCTTTTGGGGGTGGCTGGACCACCCCCAAGGGGCTTGGGGTGACCGAAACCACCCCCATGCCCTTGGGGGTGTTCCGGCCACCCCCAAAACACCCGATCCCCCCCTCCTCATTTTTTTTTTTTGGCCTTTTGGGGGTGGCCAAACCACCCCCTTGGCCATGGGGGTGGTTGAACGACCCCCAGACCAGCTAGGGGGTGGTTGGAGCCACCTCGATTTGGTCTTTGTTTTTTTTTTTTCTAAATATTTTACTTTTTTTTAAAAAAATAATAATAATAATTTTAATGCCTAAAATGATGTCGTTTTGGACTGGGTGGGTGTTGTAGTTTTAGGGCACAAAACAATGTAGTTTTGGGGTGAGGGTATAATAGGCATAACAAGTCAAACCATTTGACTTTAACGTTGAAAACTAACAGAATTGTCCAAAGTGAGAGCAAACCAAAGTTTGTGGGACTAAGTGAAAGTTTTGGTAGTTTAGGGGGTATTTGTCAAATTGGCTGGAAGTTCGGGTGGCCTTACTGAAGTTTCCCCTAACTTTTACAAAAGTATAGAAACTTCCACAATGCCCCTTTGCACAGTCTGCAATACATTCTGATTCAAGACAAAAGAAAGAAAGAAATCAATTTTTCAAGACAAACCCATTTGAGGGGAAATTTTTTTATTATAACCTCAATAACATGCCACGTTTTTAATAGGTAGCATTTTGATGCTTAAAAATGGCATAAATTATGTAATTTGAAAATCTACAATTTTTTATAAGGAATCCTGATCAATCTCTACAATTTTAAAGAAATAATAGATTCTCAAATTGTGCAATTTTAGATGTTTTTAAGCATCGAAACGCTTGAAAAAGATCAATTATTAAAAATGTGATATGTTCCAATTGAAAATTGAGTATACTTTCGTAAGATTCTTTATTTCTACATTATAAAAAAGTTTTGACCCAAAAATTGTCTTTTAATTTTATGAAGAAGAAAGGTTTCTACAATAGTGAAGAGGACATGCCACATTTTTAATAGGTAGCATTTTTCAAGCATTTTGATGTTTAAAAATGGCCTAACATATGTAATTTGAGAATCTATAATTTTTTGTAAAGGATCCCGATCATCCTCTATAATTTTAAAGAAATAGTAGACTCTCAAATTACATAATTTAGAGTTATATTTAGTCATCAAAACGCTTGAAAAATATCAATTATTAAAAATGTGATATGTTCTAGTTGAGAATTGAGTATATTTTCATAAAATTCTTGCTCTCTACGTTGTAAAAAAGCTTAAAGTATATTTTTTCCCAAAAAAAAAAAATAAATAAATCAGGATTAGAATTTGAATTGGAAATCAAAAAAATTCGATTGAAATTTAAAAAAGTCAACTCTTAGTGGGAGGAGGCTGAGAAGTCTATCAACAAGGCCTACAGATCAGGTATTCTCCTAAGAACAAGAACTCTTAGATGCACAAATGTTCTTAGAGGACCACTAAGGTTCCACTCTCAGATCCACGTGGAAAGGCCTTGCCATTGATAAAAACGTGTAAATGAGTTAAGAAAACCATAACTAAATGTGAAGAAAATAAAGAGCAATGTTTTTAATTAGAAATTAGTTTGCTAAAAATACTCATAGTCTCTTAATGAACGAGTGATCTCAATAAAGATGAAAAAGAATTAAAGACATCCGTTTCATAATTTTTATAGAATTACAAGTTTGCTCTTTATTACAAATTTGATCAATCACGAATACTTATTAACAAATAAAAGCACAAAAATGAACATTTAAGTAAGGGATTTGGAAGAACATAATTCTTCAAGGCTGTACTCTTAGTAGTACTCATAGGAGGCCAATGCCCATGACAATGAGGAGAAATTTATGGAGGACCACAAATGCTCAGACCAAATCCCACATATCCAGCCACTGTATCAAAAGAAGTTTGGATTCCGGCTAGTTGAGTGTTCTCGATAATGCATGTAGTATAGTTGATTGGGATAAAAGCAAAACAGAAAATGCCCTCACCAACATGACGTTCTTGCTCAACTAGAATGTTCATTCCTTTCAATGTTAGGATTGGTCCGACTTAGAAGAAGAATGACACATTTGTAACCTGAACCAACTCTAAGTCAGATAGGTTGTAGCATGTGTCAAACATGATGTTCGCAGGAGTGCGAGGAAGATTTACGGTTTTGCAGGGTAGGCATTACGAAAAGCCTCGTAAACAAGCCTTGAAAGCGAGTCTATGTTGCACCAAAATCTATGATCCCTCCTCCTATGAAGCTGCTTTTGGGAATAGATAGCCGCATGTCTCCAATCCCAAGGCCCAAGAGCCTTACAGAGTAATAAGTCCTTGTTTTTGGGTTGGGGAGCAAGGGAATCCATGTAGTTCCAACATGTGGCACTGCTCCTGGAACGCTGAAATTCAACCAACCTAACGACTCTCCAACTGAACCGGGCAAACAATAGTTGAACATGCCTGCCAATCCATGGAGTCGAAGCTGAGTTGGCAGTGAAAGTGGCCCACCTCCAATGCCCACCAAGTCGTGAATTGCAGGGAGCATGGAATGATTTGAGTGGTTGCACCCAAAAAAACACATTCTGAATGTCGATACTTCCAAACTTAAGTGTTTCAAGCACAAGCACACCTTTCGTGAACGAGTTGTCCGGGTAAGCCACCCCGTACTGACACTGACTCATGTTGCAACTGTGTCAGTCGAGGTGATTACAGGTAGTGGAGTCACAAGGCACGGCCAAAATGGAAGTGGAAACGAGTGGGTCGAATACGCCTGGCGTTAGGTAACAATTATAGGGTTTACACTAAAACCATGTAACGTCACTCCCTGTGTCTATAATCATAAGCTAGCTTACAGGAGGGGTACCCACTTCCATCTTTATAATATCTGCTCCAAGTGTCTTGGGAAAAATCACTGTAGGCATAAGGATATTAGGTGGTGTTGGTGGAGTTGTTGGCAATGGAGGGGGAAGTGGTGAAGGAGATGGCAATGGAGCGTAGGGGGTGGTGGTCGGAGGTTGTGCTAAAGTTGATAAGATAAGTATTGTAAGGAAGGACAGGAGAGACGCCATGACTGTCAGGGGCGGACGCACGTTAGGAGTTGGGGGATCCATGGCAACCCCAAACATTTGGAAGACCCTTTAAATTTTTTTTTTTTTTTTAAAAAAAAAGAGTTACAATTACAGTGTAAAGGCCCCGGCTAAATTTGAAAATTAACTCCTACAAGTTTTTTCTTTTCTCTATTATACTATAAGTCTAGAATGGACTACTATGTAACCAAAATAATAATAATAATAATACTAATTAATTAATTAATTACAAAAAAATAATAATAATAAAAAGTTTTTGTTTCAAACAAATCTTAAATTTTACTCTCTTTCACATTCTCACCCAACCCTAAGAAAAAGAGAGAATTTTTGTGGTTGAAGAAATACTGAGAGGCTGAACACCATAATTTGTCTCACATCCACCGTCTGACCGTCGATCTGTTGTACTTCCACCGTTGGCCGTCCACGCACCACCAGCGGTAGCAACAGTGCATCGTGAGTTTCCTCTCTTCTTTGTAGAATTTAAGATTTATGCTTTGAACTTTGGGGCCTTTCTGAAACACCATTTTTTCTTAGAAGAAATTTGAACATGTGAGAAGAGAAACATTGTAAAACGGTGAAAGTTTTTTGGCTTGAGGCGTGCGGGAAAGACTAAAAGGTGAAAGAAGATTACTTTGAAATAAGATATTTGAGGCTTAACAAATAAGGTCAAGACTCAAAGTTTGAGAGTCAAAGAAAAAGATAAGAAAAAAAAAGAAGAAAAAAAATATTTGTGGTTGTGGCCTGTGGTCCTATAGGGGTGTTAGCTGTGTGGGCAAAGTGAAACAATGAAAAAAAAAAAGAAAAAGAAGTGATTCATGGTGGGTGAAGTGTGTTGATAAGAAAGCAATTTTTTTTTTTTTCCTTTAGTCTTTAATTGATAAAAAAAATTCATTTATTCTAGAAGGTTGATTAGGGGAGGAATTTTTTTTTTTTTCTTTTTCTTTTAGCTTGAGATGAAGAGTTTGAGGAATGAGGAAATAGTCTTTACTTTTTTTTAGTCTTTAATTGATAGTAGAACTCTCAAGAAGATTGATTTGGAGCTAAAAAAAAAAAGAGAGAGAGACAAATTTAATTCTAAACAATCTAATACTTTTTCAAATAATTTTCAAGATAATCTTAAGTGTTTAACTTTTAATAGTCATGAAATAATTCAAACAAAAATCAATTGCAATGACATGTTCATACTTTTCTTTAGGGTGTTTTTAAATGGCATAAATTATGTTAAGAGGTAGGAGTTAAATTTATTAATATAGTTGTATTTAAAGTATTAGAGTAGTGTGAGAATTATGCATGTCCTTTTCAGTTGAAGTACTTAGTAAAATACAACTACTTGATTTTAGATAGATAAAACTCCTCCAAATTAGATTGATTTTTTTTAAAAAATTTATTCTATTAAAGTAAATAATGCCTTTAAAATAAGTAATCAATTTGGAAGATAACTTCTTCTTTTTATTGTGCTCCATTCTTTCTTCTTCTAATTAATTATTGATTTTATTGGTTTGCAGCATTCGGCTAACTCCTTATTGTGGTTGGTTTGTTTTCAAGAAATCCCTCAAGATAACTAATTCACTAAAAGGTACTCATTTTTCTTAAACACTACTAATTGTATTCAGTTTACTTCGTAAGTAATTTAAATTATTATATGTTTGTGATGTCCTTAGATGAATATTTTTAATAGTTACTTTGATTTTTGTTTTTTTTTTTTTTTTGGTAATTTGATGAATTCGATTTGATTAATTTATTTGTTACTCTTTCAGTTGTTGGTGCTAATAAGAATTATTTTGAGTAAAAAATTCTCACAAATATTTTATATTTCTAATTCTATGTACTTTTCAAGTAAATTGTTGATCCATAAATTTTTCTTACAGCTTAGAGAAATATGGGCAAACAAAAAACAATTGATTCATTCTTTAAGAAAAAAGATGGGAGTGATTTAGAGATTAATACACGGTTAGATAGAACGTTGGCAACGAATCTTAATGCTTCAGTGAGTGATGAGCGACCGACCTTCTAAATATCCAAAAATCAAACCTGAAAAAATGAGTGCTACCTTTTTGGAACATGATCCAGGATTACGTCCCCAAATAAGAGAATTTTCTGTTCACTTACAAGATGAAATGCGGCGTGCTTATCTTAAAGCTGGTCCATATTAACCCATACATGCAAAACATCTAGCTTCAGGACCGGATAATCATCGTCATCGATTTCAAGCTTTTATTGGTTCAAGACATACTCAACTTGGTTAGAATATTCACCTTCAAAGAATCCCATATTTTGTCATCCATGTTATATTTTTTCTAAGCAATCGACAGGCCACCCGAGATCAGATGCATTTACAGTGAAAGGTTTTAACAATTGAAAAAAGGTAAATGGTGGAGTGAATTGTCCTTTAATGGGACATGTGGGTAAAGATTTAAATTCACCGCATAAAATTGCAGTAGATGTTGTGATGATCTCAAGAACAATTCATGTCATATTGGCAAGTTAATTATAAAACAATCATTACAAGAAATGGAGAGTAGTCGATTGCGGCTCAGAACCTCGATAGATAGTGTTCGATGGCTCGCATTCCAAGCATGTGCATTCAGAGGTCATGATGAAAGCTCAAACTCAAAGAATTAAGGTAACTACATTGAATTGATAAAGTTCTTAGCAACTTATAATGATAACATTGCTGAAGTTGTCTTGGAAAATGCTCAACGGAATGCAAAATATACATCACCAAAAATTCAAAAAGAAATTTTGCATATCATTGCAAGTAAAATGCAAGATGTTATTTGTAAAGAAATTGGGGATGCCAAATTTTGCATTCTTGTTGATGAAGCTCGGGATGAGTAAAAAAGGAAACAAATGACAATTATTTTGAGGTTTGTTGATAAATGTGGTTTTATCAGGGAGAGATTCTTTCTTATTGTCCATGTCAAAGATACTACTACATTAACTTTAAAAAACAAGATATGTAATGTCTTTTCTCGTTACGACTTTCAAAGAATATTCGAGGTCAGGGATATAATGAAGCTAGTAATATGCGTGGTGAATAGAATGTGCCACAAGCTTTATTTCATAGAGAATGTCGCTATGCATATTATGTGCATTGCTTTGCTCATATGCTTCAATTAGCTTTAGTTGCAACATCTAGAGAAGCAAAATATGTTCATCAGTTCTTTGTCCATTTGACTTCTGTTAAGAATAAATTCACACTACAAGCCCATCGAATTTTGGGCCCAACGGCCAAGAATAGGCCCATAAAATATTAATTAAATAGCAAGGGCTATTTAATTAATCACTATATAATATTTTCCAATTAGGATTACATTATCATAAAGAAATCTTATTTATCTCTACAAGATTGTTATTCACGATTATCATTCCAAGATAAAGCTCAACATTATCTCTACGTAAAATATTATCTTTACAAGATAATCGTTTGGGATTATCTCAACTTCGAACTCTTAAACCAATTCGAAACAAGGAAATCTAGTTCAAATCAATTTCAACCTTCAAGCCTATAAATTGGCCCCTACACAAGGTACAAAATACGTTCCCTGGCAGATTAGAAATTATTAGGCATATTAAATTATTGTGCGCCGAAGCATAATATTTTTCTTAGGTTCTAATTTTGGCATCGGAGTGTCCACGGCATCTACGCCGTCGGACTCTTTGACGCTTTTTCATTCTTTTGCAGCAATTTGGAGTGCACACATCTTCGAATTGAAGATCTCAAAGAACGCAGATTCATCGTGAGGAAAACTGTTCTAATAACTTCTATTATCAATATGGTATGACGTACACGTTGCCATGATGAATTTCAATATTTTCAAGTTGCTGAGATTGAAAGTATGACTGCTGCTAATGAAATTGAGACCGGAAGGGGGGCAAACCAAATTGGGACTTTGCAACGACCTGGAGATATTAGATGATCTTCTCATTTTCATTATGTTTGTAGCTTGATAAGATTGTTTCGTCCATCTTGCTTAGTTCTTGAGAGAATCTCAAATGAGGGAATCGACTATGCTCAACATGGTCATGCTGAGTTAGCTTATATGGTATTAACCAATTTGAATTTGTTTTGATCTTGTATTTGATGAAACAGATTATGGTATTTACTAATTCTCTTTGTCATGCTTTGCAAGAAAATTCTCAAGAAATTTTAAATGCTATGAATGTAGTTTCAACACAAAATTACTTCTTCAGAAGTTGAGAAATGAAGAGTGTGAGCCTTTTCTTGTTATTGTTAAATCATTTTGTGATAAAAAAAAAAAAATGAAATTGATGTTTCTAATATGAATGCTCATTACACTATAGCTCGAGGCAGATCTCGTCGCCAAGATGAAGAATCTTTGATGACAATGGAACATCATTTTAGAATTGATATATTTACTACTACAATAGATTTTCAATTGCAAGAACTGAATAATAGATTCAATGAGCATGCAGTGGAACTTCTTGTTCTTAGCGATGCTTTAAGCCCTAAAGATGCGTACAAGTCATTTAAGATTGATGATATACGCAACTTAATTGAGAAGTTTTATCCTCAAGATTTCACTAAGCAAGAAAAAATCTATTTGAGATTTCAATTGCATCATTATCAGCTTGATGTGCCAAAACATTTAGATTTTCAAAATATGTCCACTTTATCTGAGTTATGTAGAGGATTGGCAATTTTGAGAAAGTCAAAGATCTACAATTTTAAAGAAATAGTAGATTCTAAAAATTGCACAATTTTAGTTGTTTTAGGCATTGAAACACTTAAAAAATATTAATTATTGAAAATGTGATACGTTCTAGTTGAGAATTGTGTATATTTCATAAGATTCTTACTCTTTACGTTGTAAAAAAGCTTTGACTCAAAAATTTTATTTTAATTTTATGAAGAAAAACTTTTATACAAGAGTGAAGAGGAATCCTTTTTAAAAGGAATTTGTTTTTTTTTTGTTACCTCAATAACATGCCACGTTTCTAATAGGTAGCATTTTTCAATCGCTTTGATACTTAAAAATGGCTTAAATTACGTAATTTGAGAATCTACAATATTTTTTAGGGTATCCTGATCGTCCTCTACAATTTTAAAGAAATAGTAGACTATCAAATTACGCAATTTTTGCACTGAAAACTTTTTTGACAAAAAAGGTAAAATTTGCTTGTTCTGTGCATGCTTCTTTTTATCATTCACGCATGTAGTTTTTCGGTCATTTCTCTTTAATAAGAACCTTAAGCTAAAGTAAGTACAATAGAGTATCATATAATGCATGAAAATGTGGTAGTGAAGTATTGAGTATTGAACGCAAGGTGCATTAATTCTAACAACTCAAGTAGGTTGATATGATAGAGAAATAGCTGAAGAAGTGCATGACTGAGGAAATGAACCAAGCACGGAAGAAACACATTTTTATCATTTTATGTTTTATTTCCTTCACGTGTGTAGCTGTCAGCTTGGAATCATTATTGGAGTGCGAGAGAGGGCATGAAATAAGCTTTGAAAATTATTATAAGTGTCAATGTGTGAGAGAGAGGGCATGCAATAATATTATTAGACTATGTTTGCTTTTTCCTCTTATACCTCTCTCCCTCTCTCTCTCTCTCTCTCAAATATATGCATCTCGATCGTATAAAGCCTTTAATTTGATTTTTAATTGTTCAACCATATTAATCCCACTGAAGAAGACGTTGTTTCTGTTCTTTGCGATCATCATGGAATTGTGTTGCAGCCAGTACTACTGCTTAGTAACAATGCTAGTGGTGATAATATTGGTTCCTTTAACTACCTTGGCCTCCTCCTCCTCTTTCACTCCGAAACTATGACACCCCACCCCACTGACACACAATATTGTTCACTTTTGGCTCTCATGAACCAGACTTTTCAAAAGGTCACCCATCCTGGTACTCTTGCAAACGCACACTTAACTGTGGAGTTCTAATGGGATCATGACCATCAGGGCTTTAAAACGTATTGTTGTCATTAAGGATGTAAGTATACATATAAGCACATCTCCATCTCCATCTCCATACCCAGGCGATGTGGGATGTCACAATCACCTCTTCTTAGGACCCAACGTTCCCGTTGGCAACCCTCATGGGATTAGCCCATTCTTGGCGTCCCCACAAGTGCCTGCTAGCGACTTTCATAGGCTTGGGGACGCTCCCCTCATTTTAGGCTAGTCAATGGCTCTAGTACCATTAGTAACATCTCATCCCAATGACATACAATATTGTTCACATTTGATTCCCCCGAACCAAACTTTTCAGAAGGTCACCCATCCTGATACTACTGTCATAGAAGCACGCTTAACTGCGGAGTTCTGTTGGGTTCATGACCATCATAGCTTTAAACGCGTTGTTGTTATGCAAAGTGTAAGAATACATATAAGAACATCTCCATCTCCATACCCAGGCGATGTGGGACACCACAATCACCCTCACTTAGAACCCAGAGTCCCGGCTGGCGACCTTCACAGGATTAGCCCATTCTGGGCATCCCAGCGAGTACCCGCTAGCGACCCTCAAGGGCTTGTGCATGCTTTTCCCATCTTAGGCTGGGCAATGACTCTGATACCATTTGTAACACTCCGCCCCATTGACACATTTGATGCATTTAGTGTGAGACCTTTATTGCAGTCAAAATTTTTGGTGTGTTAAAGCATTCACAACAGACTCCCTATGTGTGGTTCTTTTCCCTAAGTTTAGGAAAAATGTAAAAAAAAATCACAAAACTCCACCCACAGCAAACTCCCTATATTTCCCTTAGACATTAAGATTGCTACAGTACAACCCAATGTATAGGGTTGCACTGTAGCAATCCTTGTGCTTATTAAAAATAAAAAACTCATTCTCTCTCCTAGATCATTAAAAAAGTAGAGAAATAAAGAACTAAAAAAAATAAAGAAGAGTAAAGAAATGATATTTAATTTGTATAGGGAATGATAAAGGGAAGCTATTGTGGAGCATATGTAGATAGATTAGTAAAAAGTAGTTTTGATCCTTAAATGTAGGGAAAATGACAAGGAAGCTACTTGAAATGCTCTTAGGTGATCACACAAGGAATGATTGAATGGTGAGGACGTTCGAATGGTCAAGAAATGACACATGACATTTTTATAAACAAAACATGTGTTTCTTACATATGAAGGACAAATGACATTTTTATAAATTGAGTTGTAAATCTTTGTCCATGAAGAAAATACAAAGGATTTTTTTTTTTTTTTTTTAAAAAAAAAAAAAATTTGAAAATGGGGATGGCTTGCCACCGCTATTTTGGAGGAGGGAATGGTTGGGACCACCCCCATGGTCAATCAGTAGATGGCTGAACCACCCCCGTTTATATAGAGAGTAGTTTTGGCCACCCTTTTTATTTGGCGAGTTTGAACCACAAGCACTCCTATGGTCATTGTGGGTGGTTTGACCCCCTTCTCGCTGGGCCAAACCCTAATTATTTGATTTTGTTTTTGCCCTTTAGGGTGGTTCAATTTCCTCCTACCTGGCCATAGGGGGTGGCCGGCCAATCCCCACTTTTCCCAAAGGGTTAGCCCGACCAACCTATTATTGACATTTGTGGTTTTTTGTTTTGTAATTTCTACTATTTTTTTATTTTTTATTTTTTTGGTTTTGTTTTGTATTTCTCAATTTTTTTAGTTTTATTTTTTATAATTATTTACACATTTAATGCAAGTTATGGCCGCGTGGCAGTTTGTGATTGGTTTGGCATGTGATTCCATTTATTTTATGAACAGAAGTTTAATTGAATGACCATCTCCATTTTGATGACTATTCGAGTTTAGATGAAACAAATCAAAGTTGTTAAACCATGAGTATACGTTGAACAATAATTTAACCCTATGAGAGATGCTACACATACTCTGAACTACTTTATCTCAACTGCTTATAACTCATAGATGTGACAATGAAAATCAAGATTGGATGGTACGCGTACTTTCCATTTGTTATTTCATACCATGTTGATATCTACTGCCTTGACGAGGATTGCGCACTTGGGATTGAACTTGATTTTTTATTCTAATTCAACCAACGAAAGCCATATCACCCTTTCAATTCAAAGGATGATAGAAGATTCATGTTGTTTGATTGATCCTTTGATCTTGTCACGATCCCACGAATGTCATACAATAGGTTAATGCAAAAGCCAAAGAGTAAGATCGATTGGACCGGTGCACAGTGATGATAAAAGATCCACATGGTATGATCGATAACTTGATCTTATCTCGATTGATCAAATTGATATAGTATGATCATATATAAACCAGAGAGTAAGATCGATCGGACCATTTCACAAGGACAATACAAGATCCAAATAGTTCGATTAATCCTTGGATAATCATGGATGTATTCGATTGTATTATTGCAATAATGATGAAACCCACACAGAATGTGATATTGATCCATCATATTGGGATTTAGCACCGACATTCAACTGCCTACATATATAGGGCTAATGTTTCTCACATATATGTCATACCTCAGAAGTATACTAATATTGGTATGAATATGACCACAAAAGTCCAAAAATCTTACTTCCAAAGAACCTTAATTAGCCGGGTAAGCCCGCTAACCATTTTACTTAGCCAAAACATAATCTAATAGTCACTCAGGGTACTACACATATATGCCATAAGTCATAAGTATACTAATGTTAGTATGATTATGATCACCGAATCATATGTGACACCATGTCATATAATCATAATTCATAAAATCTAAATATATAATTACAAATGAAGCTATAAGAAAAATGTGCATGATAACATGATTTAACATTAGATACGTAATCATTAGTGATCATAGGATTATTAGATACTAATTAATCAATAAATACTTCATCACAATCTACCTAATTATAAATTTATAATTGTGATACACAATATAAATTATTATAGGAGAAACTTCACAAAGTACCCTTGAACTATCACACAATTTGAAAAGATCTCCCAAATTTTAAAACTTCTTAATTTCACCCCATGAACTTTCAATTTGAAGCAATCTACCCCAATTTGCTAGATTTTTTACGTTAAAAAAGTGATGAAATGACCTTTTATACCCCTGAAAATTTTATAGAATTTTA
This sequence comes from Corylus avellana, assembly GCF_965113065.1. Classification (NCBI taxonomy): domain Eukaryota; kingdom Viridiplantae; phylum Streptophyta; class Magnoliopsida; order Fagales; family Betulaceae; genus Corylus; species Corylus avellana. The sequence continues at coordinate 7,222,847 of NC_142490.1, read as the reverse complement.
AATTTTTTATTAATTTCAAATTGAAATTAAAAAGTTAAAAAAAATAAATAAAAATTGAAGGGTAAAAATTGGCGAAGGGGAGTCAATTGCATCAAATTGAAAGTTTAGGGGTGAAATTGAGAGTTTTTGAAATTTGGGGATATCTTCTCAAAATGCGTGGTAGTTTAGGGGTCCTAAGTGAAGTTAGCCCATTATTATATGATCAAATGTGTTGTCATTCTAATTTAGATTAAATTGTATCCCCTATTTCCCAATGTCTTTCTCTTGGGCAACTCAACTAGGGCTGACAATTTTTGATACGACCCGCGAACCCGACACGAACCCAACTCGAAAATAAATTGTTATAGTTGAGGAGTCTAACCCGTTTAATTAAATGATTCATGTTAGGGTTAAACTATATAGTCTTATAACTACACTTCGACCTGAGTATAATGATAGGCAATTTTTGACATGACCCGCAAACTCAACATGAACCCAATACAAAATTAGAGAGTTAGGGTAAGGGGTTCGACTGGTTTAATTAAATGAGCTGGATTATAGTTAACCTATAATTTTATACACATGTCTCGACACTATCCTAACCCGACACACAAACACAAATTGTCACCCTGTTACGCAACAGTGTCCTGTGAGAGGCCTTTATAATATGTGATCATTTGAAGATATGATCTAACATTGTGTCACATCATATGAACCTATATGCCATCTCACTATAATATGATAACATGATCATATGATCATAGGATATAAAATTAAGTTATAGGTATAGAGAGTATGGCCACATAATGTCACAGGTGTATACGGGTTGATCATACTATAACAATTATTAAGTATCTATGTATATATACTTAAATACAATGTATAGTACACAATATAAGTTCGATGCAGAGTGGACAATCCTTTTGTGATTTGGGATGAGATTATGCAGCTAGAAATTAGCAATTGGGGAAATAAGGCTCTTAAATGACTCCTATGCCGCCTGGTTTTGGGTTCTGTAGTCTATAGTGCACAAGGAATGATATCAAACACTCTGGTCAGCCCAACACTGAAGAGTAGATTCTAAAGAAAATTCTTTGGGAAGTGAGGGCTAGAATAGTTGGGAAGGAAAAATTTCCTAAGACTAGAGAGAATCTTGCCTTAGTATCTTTGTGGAACCTGCCCGCAGATTTGCTGTTGTAAGTTGTTTCTGTAGGGTTGTGTTTGTCTGGTTTGATTGTTGTTAGGGTAGTCCTCTGTGAGGGTTGTTTTTGGCCTTTGGGGAGGCTTGGTCTGATGGTGTTGTTTTTGTTTTTGTTTTTTGCCTGCAACTTTGATGTTGTTGCAGCTTGGTGGTTTTCTGGTTTTTTAGTTTGGTTGGTTAGGCCTCTATGAGGTTGTGTTTTAGCCCGTTGGCGGGGCTTGTATTTGGTGTTACTTTGTTGTGCTCTTAATGAAGTTGCTTATTCATAAAAAAAAAAAAAAAAAATAGTACACAATATAATAATATTCATGCATACTATATATACTACATGTTTATTTTTATTTTTTTTTTCCAACTTTTTGTCATGTATGTACTATATTAAATTTTTTTGACACGTGTTAATATAAAATTTGGCTCAAAGGGGTGACCGTGCCTTTTTTTGTTTGGTGCTTATGTCGTAATTTGATTGGTGTTGATGTGGTATTTGACAGTTTTCGTCAAGGATTTGGACAGAAGTTGGGTGTAGCTATTTGTTTTTTTTTTGCGTACCACATTAAGTTTATTGTAAATGGGTGTATGCTCATTTTGTATTTTTCACAATTTTTAGGATAAACTTCATTTTAAACTCCTGAACTACACGTATTTTGAGAAGACCCTCCAAATTTTAAAAACTGTCAATTTAACTCCCTGAACTTTTAATTTGATTCAATTGACCCCCATTCGTTAAATTCAGTAGTTAACCCATAACAAAAATGACTAAAAGGACCAAATTACATTTCGTAAAAAAAAAAAAAAAAAAGAATGGAAAATTGGTCCCAAGGTGACCCAACCATTGGTCACATTGTGACCTGTGAGTTAGGTCGTGACCCACGTTGGGTGAAGACAAACCCACACCCGTGACTCACGTGGGTCAGGTCGTGACCTACGGCTGGGTTTGGCCGCAACCTAGCGTGGGTCAAGAGACCCACGGTTGGGTTCGGCTACGATCCGCGTGGGTCAAGTTGTGACCCATGCTGGGTTTGGCCGTGACTCAGTGTGTGTCAGGACACCCACGCGGTGTGGCCATGACCCAGCGTGGGTCTCTAGGCGAAACCTACTCGGGTCACCACGTGATCCACCTGGGTCACCTTGTGACCCAATGAGGGTCAATTTTTATTTATTTATTTTTTTTGTTAATAATTTTTTTTAAAATTTTTAATTTAAAATTAAGGGTAACTTTGAAATTTTATAAAAAAGTCCTTAAGGTTATTTTATTACTTTTAATGTTTAAAATTTGATAGAGGGAGGTCAATTGAATCAAATTGAAAGTTTAGGGGTTAAATTGAGAGTTTTGAAATTTGAGGGTCTTCTCAAAATGCTTAATAGTTCATGGATCTTAAGTAAAATTTTCCTTAATTTTTATGAAAAAATGAAGGCCCTATTTTATTTTTTATTTTTTTATTTTTAACTTTTTATACTTGTTAAGAAAGAGAGGACAAAAAGTATACATATATTGAAACAACCGGAGTTGGTCACCGTATTTCTTTTCAATAGAGAATGTTAGATGCTTTTTTAGTGTTCTCCTATTGTATTCTTAATCCGATTAATATTATTTTTTAAAAAAAATAAATAATAAAATGACACAAGGACACCAAAAGAAAAATAGCACCTACCATTTTCTTGGAATAGGATCATCTCCAGTTCATTTTGATTTGGAGAATATCCAATTTATGGGTAGGATTTCTTCTTAGAAATTCTAAAGCTATAAATAGGACACCTGTCCATTAACTAAAAATAATAATAAAATATTATTTTAGATTAAAAAAAAAAATATATATTAGAAAATATTTTAAAGAAACTAAGGGTGGACGGCCAACCAATAGGGGGTGGCCGGACCACCCCTGTTGGCCTGGGGTGGCTCAGACCGGCCGGTTTGGGGTGGCCATGGCCCAACGGAGGTGGTCTGGCCACCCCCATTATTATTATTATTATTATTTTTTATTTTATTTTTTATTTTTTTATTTTTAAGTTTGGCCCTAGGGGGTGGTCGGACCACCCGGTTGGGTCATGGGGTGGCTTCTCCGTCCGGCCACCCACTATGGGTTGGTCGGCTACCCTTAATTTTTTAAAAATATTTTTTAATTTTAATTTTAATTTTTTAAATTTAAAATAATATTTTATTATTATTTTTGGTTAGTAAATTTGTGTCTTATTTATGACTTTAGGCTTTTTTTTTTTTTTTTCTTTTTTTTTTTTCAGAAAATTCATTTTCACCCGGAGATGATACTATTCCCATTTCCTTTCCAAAACCTCACCTTACCGTTTTTCACTTCTCCTTAAACCCTTGTGTATGTGTCTTTGTTTCTCATCGAAACCATACAATGGATACTAGTACTACTCCCATAGGCTTTTCCTTCCCTTAGACTCTCTCTCATGGACGCCATTCTCTTCTCACTTCCACCAACCAATCCGTTCACCTACATATGCCCACCTCCCTATCGATCCCCTTCATCTCCGCTGCTCTCCACGAAACGCCGCATTCGAATCCAAAGAACCTTCACCAAACCTCACAAAAAGCCCACAAATGTCTTCCCATTTGGTAGTCATTCCAGCTCAATTAGCTTCCCACAAGCTTCCAGAAGCTCCAAATTCGAAAACCCAGGAGCAATATCAGCTGTGGAAGCCTCTAGCAGCTCAAATTCTGAGTACCCAGAAGAGGAATCACTTCTAGAAGATTGTAGCAGCTTGAATTCTCAGTTTCCCGACCAGAAATCATTGAACTTAATTGTACATTATGCAAATTTCGGTAGCAGTGTACTCAAATGCATTGCAAAGCCAATGTTGTACGCATTATTTTGTATTGCTGTCGGTTTCTCTCCAATTCGGGGATTTCGAGCTTGTGCAATTGCTGTTCCAGCGGTTGCCGAAGCAATTATGGGTAGAAAAGAGAACGTGAAGGAGGGGGAGTTGATTAGGTTGAGTTCGAAGGGGCACGAGTATTCAGATTGCACGCGGAGATTGCTAGAGACGGTATCAGGGCTATTGAGGAGTATAGAGGAGGTTAGGAGAGGGAATGGGGATATAAAGGAAGTGGAGGCGGCATGGAAAGCGGTGAAGTCAAAGAAAGAGGAATTGCAAAGGGAAATAATGAGTGAGCTATATGTGCAGATGAAGGAGTTGAGGAAAGAGAAGCATGGGTTGGAGCAGCGGGCGGAAGAGATTGTGGATGAGGTAGTGATAGCAAAGAGAGAGTATGAGAGGTTGGTGAGCAAGGGGCAGGAGGAGGGGAAGCAGAGGGTGGAGAGGTTGGAAGAGAATTTGAGGGGATTGGAGGAGGAGTATAATAGGGTGTGGGAGAGGGTTGGCGAGATTGGGGATGAGATTGCAAGGAGGGAGTTTGTGGTGATGAGTTTTGCGATGAGGGAGCTTTGTTTTATTGAGAGGGAATGTGAGCAATTGGTGGGGAGGTTTTCCCGGGAAATGAGGCAAAAGGGTACTGACAGGTAAAATTGGATGAAAATTTTAAGTATGAATGGATGTATTTGGGTCTTTGTATTCAAGAATTTAAAGCGGATTTTTTAAGAGGTTCATAAAGTAGGTTTTTGGTATTCTTATGAATTAAACTGCCCCACATGATTATAATGCGTTATCTCTTGTATTGCTGTGTTTTCAAGCTCTAGTTTATTTATAGCACAATATGAATGTATTGGACAGATAAGATTGTGGGAGTCTACATTACGATTATGGCCAGAATCGAGGCCCTTAAGTTAAAATTTCTTTAAGTAACTTTGGTGTATAATGTGTTTTATAATAGTTTATCTCTCATTGGTATCATAAAGTTAGATTGTTAGACATTGCGAATGAAGGCCAATATCTGTTTCGTTATCCAATTCAACCCAACATTTTTGGCTTTGATGTTATTTAGTATACTTCAGTAAGCGTTTGTCATTCTGTAAAAGGAAAAACCATACAGTGGTTTATAATACTTGTAATTTTGGTTGATGATACTTGTAGCAGTTCTGCACTTAAGTTATATGTTTGTCTATCAGTGGTGTTGATGAAATATATCTTTGCAATTTCATACGTGATAGTTCTTTTTAGTTTGCCTGCTTTATCTTCAGTGAGTCTCTCCTTATAAACAAGTCAAGGAAGATTCATTTTCTTATGTGAGCATTGCAGTCTTCCAGACGGCTCGGCAACCAAGCTTTCTAAATCTGATATTCAGAAAGATTTGGAAAGTGCACAAAGGAGACATTTGGAACAAATGATTCTGCCTAGTATCTTGGAGTCGGAGGATCTTGGACCTCTCTTTGATCGAGATTCAGTGAATTTTGCTCAACGAATAAAAGAAGGCCTTAAAGATTCAAGGGAGCTGCAAAGAAATCTGGAGGCTCGTATAAGAAAAAATATGAGAAAATTTGGTGATGAAAAGCTTTTTGTTGTAAATACACCGGAAGATGAAGTGCTGAAGGGTTTTCCGGAAGTAGAGTTGAAGTGGATGTTTGGAAATAAGGAGGTAGTAGTTCCCAAGGCTATTAACCTCCATTTGTACCATGGTTGGAAGAAGTGGCGTGAAGAAGCCAAGGCTGACCTAAAAAGAAACTTGTTAGAAAATGATGACTTTGGTAAACAATACGTGGCCCAAAGACAGGTATCATTTTGCCTTAAATATGTAGCATTGGTCAAATCTGGTGGTAGCAGACGTTTGTGTGTATACTGATTTTTTTTTACTTATCAAAAAAATTTTTTTTAGCTCAAATGGCACTCTCCTTGTAAAAGAAAAAAAGGTGGACAGCGAGGTTGTGGGTTCAAAAATCATTAGGTGCACGTGTAACTTACCAATTCTAAAAAGTGGTTTTATTATTTCATCATTTGTTTGTACATGATAGGTCATGTTAAGTGGATCTTTTTGTTTCATACCACCTGCTCTTTCCTAAGGGACTATCTTCCGAGTGGGTTGGACCGGAAATTAAGTTGATGTTTGAACAAACTCACACCTCCAATAGAAAGCTTTGCGAACCTTTTGTAAAATTTAATCATTCAAGATCTTTGTTTGCTTATTGCTGGCAATCATGGATGTTATTCCTCATAATGTGTCCACTATGATGGTTACTACAGTCAATCCTGCCTTCAATCCACTAGTCAAATTTCTTTTTGTTAACAACAAGATGCTTCCTTTCATCAATTTTTTTTTTTTTTGGTGGTAACCTTGATATCAAAATAAAACCTTACATTATTCTTTTTTTTTGGTTGGGGGTTCTAAAACACGCCGACTGTGGTTGATCAATATATGATTGTCTCTAAATCTTGAGGATCTCCGTTCAACAATTAAGAGTGATATGACCTAGATTTGCTAAAGATAACGATTTAACTCTTTTCTTTGCCTTTAAGAAATGCCCTATGTTGTCCTTCCTCAGCTATATTTAGAACATTTTTTCAGAAATTATGTTCTTTTAATGTTAACACGGTTTTCTGAATGTGAAGTGGTATGTATTCTTTTGAAGGACTTATGCTATTCACCATTTTGAAAATGTTCATTAGGAACATATTCTGCTGGACCGAGATAGAGTGGTGTCAAAGACTTGGTACGATGAAGAGAAAAATAGGTGGGAAATGGATCCAGTAGCTGTTCCATATGCTGTGTCCAATAAACTAGTGGAGCATGCCAGAATCAGGCATGATTGGGCTGCCATGTATATTGCACTAAAGGGAGACGCCAAGGAATATTTTGTTGATATTAAGGTTTTTTTGCACATGTCCTTTGTTTCTTTTTCTCTCTATGAATTATTATCTCTATTCTTTTAATATTGGCACTCTCATTTCAGGAATTTGAGATGCTCTTTGAAGAATTTGGAGGCTTTGATGGGCTATATATGAAAATGCTTGCCTGTGGTATTCCGACTACTGTTCACCTGACATGGATCCCTTTTTCTGAGTTGGATTTCCGTCAACAGTTTCTCTTGACTATGAGGCTGTCTCGTCAATCCTTGAATGGATTGTGGAAGAGTAAAATTGTATCATATGCAAGAGATTGGGTTCTTCAGAAAATAAAAAATATAAATGATGACATTATGATGATGATTGTCTTTCCTACTGTGGAGCTTATAATTCCTTACCCGGTAAAAATTATTTGAACTCCTGACACTGTCGACATTCACTTTATACTCTTACTGTTTTTGTTATTGTTATTCTTAAGTCCTGTAATTCATGTTCTATTACAGGTAAGGATGCAGTTGGGGATGGCATGGCCAGAGGAAATAGGTCAAACTGTTGGCTCAACGTGGTACTTGAAATGGCAGTCCGAGGCCGAAATCAGTTTTAAATCCCGAAAAACAGATGACACCCAATGGTTTCTATGGTTTTTCATTAGAACCATTATATATGGATTTGTTTTGTTTCATGTTATCCGGTTTATGAAGCGAAAAATTCCAAGTCTTCTTGGTTATGGGCCTTTACGTAGAGATCCAAACCTGTGGAAGTTGAGGAGAGTGGTAGTACTTTGGTTCTTCTGTTATCAATTTTTCTTTTCTTCTTTTCTTATTCTTATATTAAAATTTAAGTGTTGCATAAGCCATTACGTAGGATTCCATCATTACTTGCCTATAATTATCTGCATGATAATTACCATTACTTGCCTATATTATCTACTTGGCTAGCTCCGTTAGTGATTAGTTTTTCTGAGTTTTTTATTCTTTTCTCTTCTTCTCGTTAAGCGTCCTCTTGTATATTACCTGTGTATTAGGGTTGCACCCCTTGATGCTCTTTTTATACAACATTACTTATCAAATAAAAAAAAATTACCATGGTTCTGGGGAATTTTTTATGGCTCTGACGTCCATCACTTTTTGCAGGCTTGACTTCTATGTTGAAAGTTCTTGGTCTGTGATTTTGCAGCGTGTTACCCCAAGTTAAAGTCCTAATTAACCTGAATAAGTATTAACTTATACTGGTAAAACCATTCATGAAGGCCTCATCTTCTACCACATTTTGAAGTTGTCCCAAAATTATTCACCTTAATGGTGGATGACTATATTCTTGTGACTAATCCAATGGTGGATGACCATGTGCAAACTTGACATTTCTTTTGGTCAAACTTGCTAACATTATCCTTTTAAATGGCAATAAAATATTTGAAAAATGGAAAGCTCATATCGCTAGACTTTATCGAAATCACGAAGATGATTTGTTTAATATCATTCCAAGTGCTCCATGTGATATATAATCTGTTTTGGGCATTATGTTGACTGGAGCCTTGAAGAAATCCTTGCTTTCAGAGAATGACATATCTTGGTTGGAGCAATCTCAGTTTTGACTTCAGTTTACCCACTGAAAGGATTTTGGATATTGTTGACACTTAGACGTCCTTCGAAAATGAGTTTTAGCCAGGACAACTGATTCTGTCTTACTAGTCTGTAGTTAGATATTTGGTTATTAGTTGAACCATAGTGTATTTTCTACTTTTGGGACTTTGAGGTGCAGCTGACTGATTAATGTTATTATTTCTATGCTATCTTGCAGAAAACCTATCTTAATTATAGGGTGAGGAGAATCAAAGATAAGAAAAAAGCTGGCTTTGATCCCATAAAAACTGCTTTTGATGGAATGAAGGTTCATACTTGCACCAAAAAGCTTCTGTAATTTATAGTCAAAAGAATTTTAAACAGGCAAATTGTCTGATCCATAGATTGTATGCAGAGGGTGAAGAATCCGCCAATACCGTTGAAAGACTTTGCTAGTGTTGAGTCTATGAGAGAGGAAATGAATGAAGTTGTGGCTTTTCTACAAAATCCTCGTGCATTTCAAGAAATGGGTGCCCGTGCACCTCGGGTATGTTATTCTTAAGATGATGTATTTTGGACTCTTCTTGTTTTATTCCAAAAAAAAGGGCTAACACAACTCACGTACCAAGAAGGTTATGAACTTGTGACCTTACCCTCCATCACTTATTCTTGTGGGAGGAGATGACATTTGGTCTGAAGACCATTGGCTATATATATTTCATATCAGCCTTGTTGCAACTTGCAAACATCATGACACTGACATCGATCTCTCTATATGTAATTTTTCAGTTTCATTATGATTTGAATTGGTAATTAAGAAATTGAGCTCTTATTATGAAGAAGTAAACCTAGTGGCGGCCAGTTGTTTTCAGCATTGCATGTTATCTGAAATTTGATATGTAAGATGAGTAAATATCCTGTCATTATTCACCATACAAAATCTAATTATTGTGGCCTTAAAATGCATGTATATCTAAACCATACTTGTATTCTTTATAAAGCATTTCTGTTACTTAGGTTTTGAATACCAAATACATAAAGTTTGGAGATTGTTCTAATAGATTTAGACAATATGCTCACGTTTGACTAGGTATCAAACATCAGTTATTACTTTGCTTCTATTTCTTTGTATGCTAGTATGAGATTCTCAAGGGATATTGCTACTGACATTTCCTTTGAAGTTTTGTAGCATAAAAAACTGTTCAATAGAAGGTTAGAAGGCCTTGATTCTAAGGCCCAAATTCTTATATGGCAAGGTTGAAATTGTGTGGTTGTCAGAATCCGTCCATGCTTTTCTTTAGGTCTTTTATTTTTTAAATTTCTGAAATTATTGCTGCATTGGGTCTGCAAATGCTTTTGGTTTGCATTTTAACTTGATCCATGTGCCCTGAATGGTGTCAGAATGTTTACTGGCGCTGTAAGCCAAGATTTTGTTTTGGACAAATTGCAAAGCTAGATGGTCATGTCAGAAGTTGTACGATCAACTTCTTACACTCCGTGGTTATGTTGCAGGGAGTTCTGATTGTAGGTGAGAGAGGAACCGGAAAGACATCTCTAGCATTGGCTATAGCTGCAGAAGCCAAGGTACCTGTGGTTAAAGTTGAAGCCCAACAGTTGGAGGCAGGACTATGGGTTGGCCAAAGTGCATCGAATGTTAGGGAACTGTTTCAAACAGCAAGAGATTTGGTTGTCTTTCTTAACCTTGTTAATTTCTTTCTTTCCTTTTATATTATACAATTAGTAGTTAGATTCATATGATAACATCTACTTTGCCTGATTCTTTTATTTCTTCTGCTCTCTTTTCTAAATAAACTATTATAAATAAAGATAATATTTGTATCATTATGGCCGAGTTAAGAGAGGAATTTGGATCCACAGTCAAGGTGTAATTTATAGATACAAAGTTTGGGTCTAATCATGGTAGATAGTTTTTTTTTTTTGTTTTTTTGTTTTGTTTTGTTTTGTTTTTTTTTTTTTTTGATTAGTAATTATTTAATTGAAAAACGTAGATGAACACAACTCTAAGTATACATGATGTATATACTTATCAAAAAAGAAAAAAAGAAAAAAAAAAGTATACATGATGTATATAGAGATAGTTGACATTAAAGGCTAAAAGAAGAACAAAAATCCAGAAATTCAGAAAAGTTAGAAAAATGAGAAATATTATATGCCCTAGTCCAATTGAAAAGCGATTTGACCAAAGCGTTCTTGAACTCTTCCATCCACTTCTCACGATCTTCAAAACATCTTGCATTCCGCTCTCTCCATATGATCAACGTTAAGCACAACATGACTATCCTCCGAACAATTAGAACTGAACGACTACCCACTTGACCTCGCCAACAATGTCACAATCTCTTGCCACTTCGCAATGGAGTAGAAGATGATCTATAGATTCTTTGCTCCTTTTACACATGCAACACCATTCCACCACTATTACTCATTCTCTTTCTCAGATTATCTAAGGTCAGAATTTTATCAATAGCCGCGGTCCATACAAAAAAACTCACTCTCAACCCCCCCCCCCCCCCCCCCCCCCCTCGCCGGAAGTAGATAACTATGAAAAAACGATTGCACCTCACATAAACTTCTTCCTCTTTGAAGGAATCCATCGAATACAATCCTCACCACCTTGTCTCCATCTAAGAGAATACAACACTCCAAAAAATGCAATCACCAAATCTACCTCCGTATCTTTTAATACATCTGTGAATCCCAGCCAAAGGTGTGGGATCAATTTCTGTGAAGCTTAACTTTGAATAAGAATGTTAAATTTCCATTTCCACCTTTGAATAAATATACACGTTGTCTTTGTTGCTATGTTTCAAGAATGTACTTACCGCAAAAGAACCAAAAAAAAAAAAGTTTCTACACATATAAAAATTGCTACAGTTTGAATGTAATGTGAATCATAGGATTAGTTTGGAAAAGTTTTGAGAAATCTTTTGGGTTTGGTTTTTGAAAAAAGTAAAAATTGAGAATTGATTTGGTGGGGCCCACATTTGAAAAAAGTGTTGTATGTAGGGTCTACGAAAGAAAATTTGTTTGGTAAAATTTTGAATAGTGTTTCTAAAAAAAGCACTTGAAGAGTGTTTCAAAAAATAAGAAAAAAAAAATGCTGGATTTAGACCCCACAGTGGTGCCCACTTGGTGTTAGACATTGTTGTGGCTGCACCAGACTGTCCTGGCGGCCATCGTGGGGGTCCCCAAACAACCCTGGCGGGCAACATGGGACCACTAAATAGTCTTGCTGGCCAAAGCGGGGCTGCCAGACGGATCTACTGGCCTCCAAAGTGGCCGCTGCCATCATGGGTCGGGTGGCCATCAATGATCACCATGCCAACCTCAATTTTTTTTGCATGTAACAAGGCAGTCTCCACATAAGGAAAAAATGTATATAGGTAGTTTCCATAATTTAAAGAAAGTGTATATGTGTTCAGTCATTTTTGAGAAGCCTTGTGTTTTATTTTTGAGAAGTGTTTTGTGAAAAGTATTTTGTTTTTTAAAAAGAGTTTTGTGTGGTTTGTTTTGAAAAGTGTGTTAGTGATGGGTCACATCTAAAAATCCTTTTGGATAAATGATATTTTAGAAGAGTTTTTAGCGTTTGAGAAGCGAAAACTGTTTTTGATAAGTTTACCAAACAGACCCATAAAGTTCTTTCTGGAGACAAGATATAAACTTGTATATTCTAATGTAAGTTTTGTTATTGCTATATATATATATATTTTTTTGGGGGGGTGGGGGGCGCTCCTCATTGAGTTTCTAAGATGTATCATTGTTATTAAATGATTTTTAGAATATCATGTGCATTTGGACTTTTGTTGCTAAACTTAACTAACATCTTTTCAGCGTATTTAGTTACTGTAACCCAAAAGGACAATATCTAACACATGAAGTGAAATTTATAATCTTGATCCAAATAAGATGCAAATATTTGGCATGAAGCATCCAGTTATTTTCAAAAATGGATTTTAATCTCTTAAGCAACTTTGTTATCACTATTATTTGTTTCATAGGTAGATATAATTTACATACTCGTACAATATTGAACTTGTGAACTCACCTTTCAGCATTATTGTTATTATTATTTTTTGATAAGTAGTGTTGTATATATCAAAAAGCGTAAGGCATCCCTAAGTACACAGGAAAACCTACGAGCCCACAAAAAAGACCCTAATTAAAGAGCCCTGGAACCCAATATACCCTGAGACCTCAATACAGAACCCTGAAACCCAAAAAAACCCTATCCTCACAAGGCCATCATAAACCCGCAAGCTACCCTGCCTTTGTGGCTTTGTCCCTACTATACCCACTACCTCTAGCCTCAAAGTTAATGGAGCATTCCAAATTTTTAAGCTCCCTCTTCCCTTTAGTATTAGATGTAGTAACCCCATCTTCACAATATCGATCCTCTTTACCTTTCACCATTATTTATGGGAGAAGGAAAGGAAATGCCATTTGGCTCAAATATTATTGGCTTTTTAGTGTAATTTGTCTTAATTTCATTGATGACATTTTAGTAAATATGTTTATTATTATTTTAACGTTATTTATAGATTAGTTAATACAATTATCGAGTGATATCCTATAGTTGTCAAAGAATGAGTCCTATATTTTTCGGATATTGGCTTGGTTATGGGTTTTATGTATTTGTTAGACTCCACCTACTAACCTAAACTTTTGGGTTGAATGCTCTAACATGATACAAGAGTCGGCTTGTTCGTTTTTGGACTCCATGTGCTTGGCCCATTTGCATATGTTTCTTGCTTTGTTTTTGGATGTTGGCTTAGTTATCGGTTTATCTATTAATTTGGCAAATCCACATGTTAGATTAAGCTTTTGGGATGGATGCTCTAAGAGAAGCTGTACTATGTATGCTAAATGGTGCCAAAATTATACGTTACTGTATTTATTTTAGTTTGGAAGCTTAATTTATATTTTCAGATATGTTATCCTTGTAAGAAACAGACAATATTTTTGTTTTTTTATCTTCTAACTATTGCTAAATTGATGATGCCTCTTCTAGGCGCCTGTCATCATATTTGTGGAGGATTTCGACCTCTTTGCTGGTGTACGTGGGAAGTTCATTCACACTAAAAATCAGGATCATGAGGCTTTCATTAATCAACTTCTTGTGGAACTTGATGGGTATCAGCTCTTCTTTCTGGTCATTTGGATAAACAATTCTTTAAAAGAAAAAAAACCTTTGTTATGCTTTAATGTAAGATTATTAGAAGGCCAAAATGTTTTTCCTGTTTTTGTAGTTCTTTTTTCTACGTGTTACCCATAAGGACTTCCCATATTTTTCATAAAACCTATGCATATACTTTCATGGTGCATACTGATTGCTTCTTACTTCTCCACATGGAGGAAAATCCATGTTGGCATCTGCTTCAATTGCATGTTGCTTTATGTATTTTACATAGTAAGCATTGTTCAACCATCAACTAAATAAGTACTTGCAAGTATGAATATTCATTTAGTCATAAAATCTATATTGATGCTTGTGTTGCCTCAACTCTAAAAGTAAACAGTACATCTTTTCACCTTTGTTCATATTCATGCAATTTGGTATGATAATAAACTCAAATTTTCTATCAGTTGTAATGGAGCAGTGTGCATATTGTACTTTTCCAATCTATATTAAGAATTGTTGCAGGTTTGAGAAACAAGATGGAGTTGTTTTGATGGCTACTACCAGAAATCTCAAGCAAATTGATGAGGCATTACAGCGACCTGGTAGGATGGATAGAGTATTTCATCTTCAAAGGCCAACTCAAGCAGAGAGGGAAAAGATACTGCAAACTGCCGCAAAACAAACCATGGATAGTGAGCTAATTGATTTGGTCGACTGGGGAAAGGTTATTGTCAATCAGTTGTGTGGGTTATTTCAAGTTTCCTTTGAGATCAGTGAACTTGTCCCGATTGGTTGTAGTCAAGTGGTTAAGATGGTAGTGTCTGTTTCCATAATGCACTTGTACTGCATATTATAATAACACATCTCTGAAGAGTTATTTAGCTTTTCAGTGTTATTGCCTAAATGTTGTTTAAATGTTGTTCCTCATGTTTTCGTAGATTATCAAGTTTAGTTGTGTGCCCTTATATGAATGAACTTTTTAGATACTGTACTTAATCAGTCCTTGGTTTAATTGTTTGAATTTTTTATTACCTTGTGACCTCTACGAGTTCGTTTATTGATAGTCATGAGTGTTGTTTTTAAATCATTTGCACGGTGTCAGATAGTTTTCTCTTTTTGTTGTCCATGGCCAGTTATTATTCCTACTTGGAAAGCAGTTCATTACTATTTTGACCTTCAGTGTCTATATTCAATTATTACTCCTGCTTGGGAAGCAATTCATTACAATTTTGACCTTCAGTGTCTATTATTCCGCCTTATATATATATGTATAATTGTGATTGGACTAGTTTGTTAGTAATTTTCTCTTGATACATCAACTTTATTTTCTTTCAGGTTGCTGAGAAGACAGCTCTTTTACGGCCTATAGAACTAAAACTTGTTCCTGTGGCCTTGGAAGGTGGTGCTTTTAGGAGCAAATTTCTTGATACGGATGAACTAATGAGCTACTGTAGTTGGTTCGCGGTAAGAAACAGTTGGTGTTTGTTAAAGTATAAATTAAATAATTAAATTTACCACGTTCTATATCTTTAAGCTTTTAGGACAAGTGGTGATTTAACATGGTATCCGAGCTAGAGATCTTGAGTTTGAACCCTGGTTTTGTCAATTCACCCCCTATTTAAATTAAATATTCTACTTGTTGGGTCTTACCTATTAAAAGGGAGTTTGAACTCACACGTGATGGAGAATGTTTAATATATATTAAATGATTAAATTTATCTTTTCCTATCAGCTTAAGCTTTTAGGACAAATGGTGACAATGCTTTTACATTTTCTCATGTATTTATGCATTTGGAGGAATATAGGGGCATTTTGGGTTTCACATGCTTTCTAGTTTTTCTGAATTTTTGAATCAAAATATTATTCAAATGATGCATGGCAATGGAATACAGGTTTATAGCACTGTGCTGGTTCTATCATAAATTGATTGTATCTCGAGAACATTCTTATTTTCCATTTTAAAAATTCAAATTATTCCATCATATGTTGTCTGGAGTAAATTTCTTAAAAATACACTTATTTGTTTGCTTACGAGTAAATGAAACAAAATAAAAAATTGGCAAAAAATACATTTTAGTTTTCTAAACTTTTGATATTTAATTAAAATTGATTATGAAAAAGGGGAACATCTACCACAAGGATAGGGCATTCTTCATGAAAGGATGAAATACAATGGAATAAAGGGCAATAAACTGAGATTCTCAATCTATGGGTATAGACACATATCACACATGAATGTGCCATCTAAGCTTTAGGTTGTACAGCCTAGTAGCAGTTGATCCCAGGCCTGAGGTCCAAATTCACTTTCAGCCTGATTGATGTGTGCGGGATTGTATCTATAGGAAAGGCTCAGGGTTCTAATATAATTGCACATGTCACATCTATAAAAGTGGACACTTCAGCTTTTTGATATTCTTTGATTACCTATCGCTTTGATAAGTTCTGCTGCTATCACTTATTATTGACATTTCTTTGATTACCTATCAAAAAAAAGTTCTTGGATCCAAACATTTATTTTAGGTCTATGCCATAAATTGTTTGATTTATTTTTTCTTTCTTCAGTGAAGTTTGTTTATTATTTTCAACCATGTCTAATGCACATTCTTCTTTTCTTTTTCTTCCTATTACTTTTCCTAAATGAAGCATAACTTTACTGCTTTTGCAGACTTTCAGTGGTATTGTTCCCAAATGGATACGGAAAACCAAATTTGTGAATATAGTAAGCAAATTGCTGGTGAATCATCTTGGACTGACATTAACTAAAGAAGATGTGCAGAATGTGGTTGATCTAATGGAACCATATGGTCAGATAACCAATGGAATAGAACTTCTAAACCCTCCTCTTAATGTAAGGAACTATCTAGCACATCCATTATGAATGGGTGACTGCATTGCTTCTTGATGTCATCTTAATCTGTTACTTTTAAGTTTCTTACTTCATTTCTAAGTTTAACCATTGTTCTGGTGCGAACTTCTATTATCTACAATTTTCTTAATCTTACTATTTTTTTTTTCCTGAGAAAATTGTCTTGTTTTTTCATCAGTTCATCATAAATTACATGGTGACGTTTGTCTCTCCTTTTTTTTTTTTTTTTTTTTCCTTCGTTCTACCTATTTCTATTGCATTGTTAGTTTGTTCTCATTGCTGCAACTAATTATCAAGAAGTCACTGGAAAAGAATTGAGAATTTGAATTTATAAACTGGTTGTGGGTGAAGTAGTTGGTTCATTTTCTCCTTTTGTTCTTTTTTTTTCCACATTTCAAAACCTTCCTAAAAGGCACATACTTCTGGGAGGGGCTTCCAAGAATCAGAACCTCCCAGTTTCTCTCTCTCTCTCTAAATTATGGTTTGTTCAGTCCTCGATTGTATATCTAGTATGCTCTGTTGTTGGGTGTAGCTGTTTTTTCTTTTCCTCTTTTCTTTGGGCAAGTAAATGGTGCCTGGGTGTCCAAAAGTTCGTAAAGCTGTATAATTGCTTAATAGTGATAAAGAGTGGGAAGATTTAATTAGTTCAATACATAGAAAGTCACTTCGTTTTTTGAATTTCCAATATTATTGAACTGATTGACTTATAAAAATAAAATAAATGATTGAACTGATTGTATTTGCACTTGCAAACCATGTATATTTGTTTCATCAGTAGTGTATATCTCATAAAATGGAGCACAAATGTTTATGTAATCCCATTCCTCTGAGGATTTTATATTTGATTGTAAAAGGTTAGATTGTGCTTTTCTACCTCTCAAAGTGGAAATTTTGTATTTGAAATGCCTAATCAAGTCTTTTATGTCTCTATTTATATATCGGATATCTCATCTTGTTGATTGAATCCCTTCCTGATGATGTGCTGCTAACAAGGCCTACCTATTCTCCCAATGCAACCAGGATTTTTATGCATTTTGAAGTTTTCAAAATGATTCTTCTTCAGGGAATGTGTTGTCCTTTTCATATAGGAAGATAGGTTCCTCCTGTTGCTCTACAACTTTACACTGTACTGATAGGAGTTTAATTATTTGCCAGTGGACAAGGGAGACCAAGTTCCCCCATGCTGTTTGGGCTGCTGGTCGTGGTCTTATTGCTCTTCTATTACCAAATTTTGATGATGTTGATAATCTATGGCTTGAGCCATTGTCTTGGCAGGTTAGTCATTTTCACATCATCTGAGTTTATGTGTCTATCATATGTTCCGTGTGCAACTTTTCTGAAGTTTCCAAGCCTATGTATACTCTCTGGGATTTTGTTGCCTTTGGGAATGGCCTATTCAGAACTCTAGACGTGACAGATATAGGTATTGTTTAGATATTGACTATGTAAACTGTAGTAGCTAGCATTTATCATATACCATGTTTGCTCAATTAATTACCCTATCTGTCTCACAGGGAATATACTCATAAAGTTAATGCCGTACTTCCTACTTTCAAAATTTTTGATTGTGTGGTAACCTTGTGGTACTTTTATTGCATAGATTGGTTATGGAAGATAGGGAAGAGATGTAATCAGATGCCCATAATGTGTTTGTGCACTAGACGAGGATTGGCCCATGCTTTCAAATTGCATATGAACAATAACAAATTGCATATGGAAAATAAATGTTCTCCTATAATAAGTAAAACCCAACATAATCTTCTTTGAGGAAGGTATAATCTTAATAGAAGCCCCCTTCAGATAAGTCAAGTTGGATGTGTCAAAAATGATTCTTAAGAGCAGGGGAATGCGTTCAAGATTATGTATGAGAAAAGGTGGAACTGTAACATTTTGTGGATATGTATGTCAATAATCAAATTGTTTGGGGACTGCACTGAGAGGAGCACTGATTGCCTCTTACCCCATTCTTACAGGGAATTGGATGTACAAAAATCACAAAGGCAAGAAATGAAGGCTCTATGAATGGAAATTCAGAGTCAAGGTCATACCTTGAAAAGAAGCTTGTATTTTGCTTTGGTTCGTATATTGCAGCTCGAATGCTACTTCCTTTTGGGGAAGAAAATTTTCTTTCTTCTTCAGAATTAAAGCAGGCACAAGAGGTTATTTCATGCAACACATTATGCTTCCCGAATATTTTTTTTTTATCTTTTCAACGTTAATTTTATTTGTGAACGAGAAAAACCTATTGAACTTAATTTTGAGCATCATAGGGATTATTCATTCATTCTTATTTGGGTGCAACAGATAGCCACAAGAATGGTGATTCAATATGGCTGGGGACCTGATGATAGTCCTGCAATTTACTATCACAGCAATGCGGTATTCTCCTTTCTTTAAATCTAAAACTAAATTATCACACTACTAAGTTGGATCATTGTGACAGTCAAGTATATTTTTAGAGCACCTGCAAGAGTAAGTAATGTTTCGCATGATGGTTGATCTAGCAATGCATGATGGCCAATGCTGGTGCTGAAGAGATGGCCAAAATTGATTCTAAAATTTAGATGAGCAGTGGTGATGACTGCGGCTGTTTCAGTGGTAGTTTTAGTTTATACTGGGCAATATTGCCATTAAACATAATTTTTGTTGTTCATGAGAGAATTCTATATAATTGATGAAGTTTAGGGAAAATTCTTGACAATTTTATTGCACGGAGGCTGCAATGGACAATGTTCTTTTACCAAGCTGGACTCTCCTGAAAATTTCAAGTTTCAATTTTAATATTGTTGTTCTTTTTCAAGGGCCTCAGAGGTCTGGTGATATTTGTTTTGACTGTTCGTGTTTTTACTGGTGTAGGTTACAGCTTTAAGCATGGGCAACAACCACGAGTATGAGATGGCAGCAAAAGTTGAAAAGGTAAGTTTATGTTGTGATTTCCATTTTCTATAATGACTCTTAGGCTCTTACTCTCTCCTTCCCTTAATGAGTGTCTTGCTTCTTTTTTGTTTCTTGTCCAACAATGTGTATCTTATATCTAAAGGTCTGAACTTTAAAATTTTCACTTTCCTTTTTATTCCTCAATGTGAAATATGCTTAATGGAAATGTCAAAACACCAATAATACAAGGTTAATTTTGAGAGTATCTGACATTCATTATGGGACAAAGGGAGTATGTGACACTGAACACCAGCTTTTATTAATGCTCATTGTTTTGTAGATGTATGATTTGGCATATTATAAAGCAAAAGAAATGCTTCAGAAAAATCGTCAAGTTCTTGAAAAGATTGTGGAGGAATTGCTTGAGTTCGAAATATTGACTAGAAAGGTAAATAACCATTATTTTGAACTGTTCAAATTATCATGTTTGTTCTACTATTTCCCTTAATATGACTCTTTGGCTTGAATTTCCTCAAGTCAATTGTTGCAAGTCTTTTTCACATATTTTTATGGACTTTGAGAGGTTAATTTGGAGATCAAAATATCAAATTTCTGCTCATTACGTGTGAGTATATATGTATACATATGTAGGATTTCCATGAGTACAAGAAAACAAAAAAAAATTAGCATGATAGATGCAGCTAACTTACCTCCCGTGGAATCACTGAACATATAACACTTTTTTTTTGATAAGTAATTGGCCCTAAGGGGATCACTGAACATATAACTCTTGTGCAAAATGTATTTAATTGGATTTGATTATGTTGAATCTGAGTTTTTGAATTCTATTCAATTACAATATATATCATTGGCTTGAAAGTAATGGATATATATATATATATATATATATATATATATATATATATATATATATATATATATATATATATGAGTTTGTTGTACTTGGTCCCCTGTTACCCCCTCCCGTCCCCCTCCATTTAAATGTGACTGTTACATTTTCTGGATATCACTAATGACAGTTTTAATATTGTTAATGTTATGATTGACTCTCCTTCACTTAGCAGGATATGGAAAGAATGGTTGAAGATTATGGTGGGATTCGGGAGAAAGAACCATTTTTTCTTTCAAAATCTTGTGATAGAGAGGTATGTGCCAACCTATAATTCATTATTTTGCCATTGAATGCAATTTTACTTATTAGGATACTTATTATGTTATGTTTAAAATTGCTTTATTGTCCTAGTGGCTGATCCTTTAGGCAGTGTCCTTGATGTAGTACATTCATATTAAGACTGTCTTGACGACCCCTAGAAAAATTAAAGGAAAATAAATTAGAGTTCATTTAGCATTAGATATAAGAAACTACTGACTTGACTGGGGTTCTCTGTGGTATTCTGCTTTAGAGCCCGTAAACCGAGTAGAGTTTTCTGAATCCTACAATTACATTAACAGGCCTGCACCAGATATTGATATTGTGGACACTGAAATTATGGGATTGTGGTCATGAAAATAATAATAATTTCAGAGTTGGTCCTTAAAGAAGTTGGAAAATTTTGGATAAAATTTTAAGATAACTGTGTTTTGGTAAGATATACATGATAGTTAGAAAAAAGCAATGTCATCTTTTCATAATTATCATTAGAAGGTTTTCTGCATGAGTTTGTAATTGTCAATAACTTTTGAGTCTTTGAATGATAATGATGAATTTATCCCCGCATGCGAAGGAGTAGCCTTTTCCTTAATCATTAACCCTGTCCCTGGTGATGGTAGGAATTTAGCCTAGTTCTTTAGTACAAACCCAAATTAAAGTATTAATTAAATGATTAAATTCACACTTTCTCATTAGCTTAAGCCTTTGGGATAACTAGTGATTTGATATCGTATCATAACAAAAGTCTTGAGTTCTAATCCTAACTCTATAATTTAGCTTCCATTTCAATTAAAGTATTCCACGTTTTAGGCCTCACTTGTTGATGGAGAGTTTGAGCTCATATGTGAAGGAGACTATTAGAATATTAAATTAAATGATGAATTTCACAAATTCCTTCCAACTTAAACTTTTAAGATGAGTGATGATTTAACAACCTATAGAAACTTAACTAGCGAATTTTGGCTCGGCACCTCTAGTTTATATATGCTATATGTAAAAGTTGGTCTAAATTGGGAATATTATCGCAGGTTCTTATCATCTCATGCACAAGAATTTTGGTATAAGTTGACCAGTAATGTAATACTTTTGTTATATCCCCATCATAGGCTGGGCCCTCTCTCTCTCTCTCATTTTTTCCCTCCCCTTTTTGGCAGCCATTGTCTAGTGGCTTTCTTGATGGTGGGAATACAACAGGGACTGCTCTTTTAAGTGCACCAGCATCAGCCTAGGCTCAATGAACATGCAGCTCTGATTCCCGAAGCTGATGCCTATAGAGTTTATGGTGAATCTCAGTTTCTGCATATACATTATTGACGGATTATTCATGCGCAGGAGATATGATGTAAACTAGTAATAAAAAAGCAGTTTTTTGGGTTGAGAAGAGATGCCATTTTTCCTTCTCAATCATCTTTATTGCTTTTATGATGGGTTGAAGTCATTCCTGCTCCTTTTTCTCTGCATTGTAACTTTAAATTGTTGTTAATAGAAATTAAAAATATATTAAAAGCGTCTCCCCCCCAACCCCCCCCCCCCCCCCCCTTTTTTTTTTGATGATGTTTATATATTAAAATTTTGTATTTTCCTGTACATTTTTATGAATTGGATGAGTCTTTCTAGTTGATATCATAAATGGAATAAAATTACAACATTATCGATATTTATTTTATATGAACGTATTTCTTCTTGATGCCTGCAACTGAACACATGATATCGAATTCATCTAATTAAAAAAAGAAAAAAAGAAAAAAGCTACTCAACAGCAGCCTGCAGAGAATGTTCTTGTTCCTACAAAAGGCCTATTACAGGGGAGGTGGAAAAGATTGGCTTCTCCTTTATACCGTTGTGACAAATGCTTTTCCTTCTTGGCTTTGCCTCTCCAAGCATTGTTATGATATCCCTCATAGATGGTCTGTCCCTGGGGAGCTTTGCAGTACAAACAAGTGCGATTCGAAGGACAAGAAGCATCTCTTCTTGAACATGTTTGCAATCACCAGCTATGTTGTTGTCCAGAGCTTCTTCTAAGCCTCTCTTGTTTTTGATCTTCCTTCGAACCCATTCGACGATGTCGATCGATTCTCCAAATGCAGCATCCAGAGGCATTTTCCCAGTCACAAGCTCCAGAAGAACTACGCCAAAACTATATATGTCAGTCTTCTCATTAACCTTCAGAGTGTATCCGTATTCTGCCATTGAAGAAAAGAAAATTAAGGAAAACAATGAACAAAAATTCCTCTAGTTTGACAAATATAGGTGTCAATGCAAATGTAACTAACCAGGAGCAATATATCCATAAGATCCAGCCACTGTGGAAACTGTCTCATCCTTATGAACCATCATCCTTGCCAGCCCAAAATCTGCTATCCTTGCTTCAAGATTGTCATCAAGGAGTATGTTGTTGGACTTGATATCCCGGTGGATCACCGGCGGGTGGCAGCCGTGGTGCAGGTAGTTCAGCCCTTGTGCAACGCCGACGGCTATGTTATATCGCGAAACCCAGTCCACCAACAACTTTCTGGCTTCTTTACTGTGAAGCGCCGTCCCTAGGTTCCCGTTTGCCATGTACTCGTATACAACCATAATGTCAGCTTCGTTATGGAGATACCCTAATAGCCTCACAATGTTCCGATGCCGGAGCCTCCCTAGGAGATTCACCTCTCTCAATAGATCATTGCCGTTTTCAACGTCCGACGGCCCAGACCTCCATAGCTTCTTAACGGCAATGACTGCATGCGGCCGATGGATTTCAGCCTTGTAGACTACACCAGTCCCGCCCATGCCAATCAGATTTGATTCTTTAATGCAAGCTAGTATGTCGCAGCTGGTGAAACTGATCCTCTGGAATGCTACTAGCCTCCAAGGCCATTGCTCATTGCTCTTGTTGAACAAATCATCAATGAAACTGTTGTATAAGTTCCATCTTCTATATAGCCACCTTCCAGAGAAAAATGCTATTCCAAGAGATAAAATTATTGAAATTCCTACAATAAATCCCACAATGATGTGTTTGATATGCATGTTAAACCTCCTTGGCGTCGGTGGCGCGGCAAAAGTTTCAGAACATGGTGGAAGTATGCCGCCACAAAGACCGGCATTGCCGATAAGCTCATTAGGATTTATGGTCATTAACAAACCATTTGAAGGGACAGGACCCTCAAGCTTGTTGAATGACAAGTTGATCATTTCCAGGGCTGGAGAGCTTCCGAAGTTTTTTGGAATCCGACCAATGAGAGAATTGTTGGACAGATCAAGAATGGCTAATGTGGGCATGGTTGCAAGCCCTTTTGGAATTTCTCCAGTTAACCGGTTGTTTCCAAGGTTTAGATTCACCAGCTTTTGGCATGAAGCAATACTCTCTGGCATTTTTCCAGAGAAACTGTTGTTTGAAAGATCGAGCATGGAAAGTGATGGGCAGTCTTGGAACTGATCTGGGATACTACCTTCCAGATTGTTGTTGGAAGCAATGAAGCTTTGTAGATTAGGAATAGAGAAAATGGTGAAAGGAAGGGATGATTTAAGGTTGTTGGAGGAGACATCAATGAAAGAAAGCCATGTAGACATGGTGATGTCTTCTGGGATTTTTCCAGTGAGATTGTTTTCTGCCAATTCCAACCTCTGAAATTTTGGGAGATCTCCAAAACCAATCGGAATGGTCCCGGAAATGCGATTACTCTGCATCCGAACGCGGATCAGTGACTTACATTTTGCAAGACCGATTGGAATGGGGCCGGAAAATGAATTGTTGAAGAGGATGAGTTTAGTGAGATTGCCTGAATTACACAAAAATGGTGGAATCTCACCCGACAACGAATTCGACGACACGTCTAACCATTGCAATGGGGAGTTTTTTCCAAGATTTGCTGGCAAAGGACCTGTAAGAGAATTCTTCCATAGCTCTAGTACCTCTAACTTAGTCAACTCACCAAGCTTCTTTGGAATTGGACCAATCAGTTGATTGCACATCAGATTCAAGAGCTGCAAGTTCTTCAATCCTGCAAGCTCAGCTGGAATCTCTCCTGAAATCTGATTATCAGAAAGATCCAGAAACATTAGTGATGTAATGTTACCAATTTCTGGTGGAATTTTTCCTGTAAATTTGTTTTTGTACAAATAAATTGTAGCAAGTTGATTTAGCCTACTCAATTGAGGTGGAATTTGGCCACTTAGGCTGCCAACCGCCAAGTCAAGATACTTGAGATTGGTAAGGTTGCCTAGCTCCACAGGGATTTCACCTTCAAACTCATTGTATCCAAGAATTATAGTTTCTATAGAAGAAAGTTGGCCGAGCTCCGCCGGAATCTTTCCGGTGAGATTATTCCCAGAAAGGCCAAGGAACTTCAGCTTCTGCAAGTTCTTGAAAGATGCAGGGATTGACCCTTCAAAGAAGCTGCCTCTAAAATCGAGTATCTCAAGTGATGTTGCATCTCCAAGATCATCTGGAAGGAAACCTGAGAAATTATTGCTGGATGCATTTACTGAAGTAAGGCCTTTGGCACTTCCAAGACCTCTAGGGAAGTTGCCAATGAAGGAATTCTGACTTACATCAATGCTCTCCAGTGAAGCAAGATTTGATAGTGATTTTGGCAATGATGAAGAGAACCCATTACAGCAAATATTGAGAGAAGAAAGACTCTGCAGGCCTTGAATGTGGTCTGCTACATAGCCGCTGAGATTCATGTTGGAAAGATCAAGCTTCTCCACAAAACCTTTGGAGTTGCACCAGACTCCTGTCCAGTTACAATGGGGTGAAGATGAACCTTTCTCAACCATTTGCCAATCCTTCAGGCTATCCAAGGGATCAACAAGACTAGATTTTATTGACATTAACGTTGACAATTCATAATTTGGTAAGGTTTGATTTTCCTCAGCAAGAACCAGAGAGAGGCCAATGTAACAACAGAAGAGCAGCAAGTGTGTCTGCATTTTGTTGTTCTTGTGGCTTCCTCCCTCTTAATTGTGTGGCATTTTTTTGTTTTTTTGTTTTTTGGCTATGTGGAACAAAGGAGTAAGAAGTTGGCAACAGGGAGTTACATATGAATTTGAGAGGAACAAAGGAGTAAGAAGTTGGCAACAGGGAGTTATATATGAATTTGAGAGAGAGAAAGAGAGAGAGAGAGATTAGATTATTGTGTATTCGTGGGTTCTTGGGATCTGTACCAGCTAATAATCTGCAACTGATGACAGTAAAGCTTTGGACTTATTGGAAATATTGTAGACATTGAAACATGGGAGAGAATCAGAGAATGTGTTTGCAGTGAGTGCTCATCATTGGATTTGGGTAGGGTTGACAAATTTTAACACGATTTGCAAACTTAACACGAATTTGACATGAAATTAAAAGGTTAGTGTTGAGGAGTTTGACCCATCTAATTAAATTGGTCGGGTTAGAGTTGATTTATATAGTCTTATACCCATGCATCGACACGACTCAAACTCGAGACGCAACATAATAATTGGTAATTTTTGACATGATCTGCAAACTCAATATAAAATTATAGGGTTAGGGTTAAAGGATTTGACTAGTTTAATTAAATGGGTTAGGTTATGGTTGACTTATATAGTCTTATATTTATACTTTGACACGATCCAAACCCGACACAAAAACACAAATTGTCACCCCTAGATCCGGGTGCTGTAGTTAAAACTCTTTGCAAAAACAACCAAAATGTCCGGATTTTATTTAAAAAAAAAAAATTTGAAAACCAAAACGTTGTTGATTATTCTCATTTTTTTTTTCTTTTAACTAAATGGGAAAAAGATTACAGGAAAAGTCGATTATTCTCACTTAAACGTGTTTGGTTAGAAAAAAGAAAAAAAGAAAAAAAAAAAAAGAAGGTTAAATCTCGACCCTTGATTATTTTTACAAGAGATGTGTTGTAGTAAAAGTCATATGCCGGATCCCTTGATTATTTTCTTATCATTTGATTATGGTCAATCCAAGTGGGTGATTAACAAATAACGATATTTTTTTTCATTTCTTAATTTTTAAGGGAAAATGAACTTGCATCCTTACAATTTACCTTCTTTTAGTTTTTATTTTTATTTTTATTGGAAATTCATTATCAAGATTGAAATGTATAACTTCCCTACCTTATTTCTATTCAAAAAGATATTGTAACTATAGGATGTTCTCACAAGGGTAGTAATTTGTGTTTGCGTGTTGGGTTTGGGTCGTATTAAGGTATGAATATAAGACTATATTAGTCAACTATAACCTAACCTATTTAATTAAACATGTTGGACCTCTTAACCTTTATGCACTAATTTCGTGTCAAATCATTGTTAAGACTATATAGGTCAACTCTAACTCAATCCATTTGATTAAACAGGCTAAACCCATCAACCCTAACCTCCGATCATATTAAAAATTGCCAACCCTACTTCCTCCTCTCACTTGACTTGCCTTGAACACTTTCCTTCTATTTCTTAACAAAAATGATTAACCATATAGTCCACCATAAAACAAATTCTCTCACTAGTCTTTTTCTTCTACATTTGGTCCACTTTCTCCCTACATTAGCCTTACAGTTGAAGCATCATTGGGTTGTGTCACTATCTTCCTCATTGTTATTGTTGCTACATACAACACAACAAGGACATAAATACCCATCACATTTGTACTCAACCAAATTTACCATTAATCCTTAAAGCATGTAATTCAATTTTAGTTCATGTTAATTCATTTTTATATATTTATGAAGGCAATTATCCTCAAAACCTCAATATGATTGAGGGACAGAAGAGAATCTGATCATGTTTCAATTTGGAGAAAGATTATAGGGATAACTTCAGAAAACCCCCCTGAAGTTCCAGCCGATTTGAAAAGACCCCCCTGAATTTCCAAAGCTCTCACTTAGACCCCCTGAACTTTGGTTTTCTCTCACTTTGGACCCCTTTAACATTAAACTACGTCGTTTTGGATGTTTTATACCCATTTTACCCTTCCTCAAAACTATGTCGTTTTGTGTCCTAAAATCACAACACATATCCAGCCCAAAACGACGTCGTTTTAAGCATAATTTTTTTTTTTAATTAAAAAAAGTAAAATATATATATAATAAAAAATAAAATTAAAAAAAAAAAAAAAAAAAAAGGGGGTGGCTTCAGCCACCCCCTTGGCCAAAATGGGGTGGCCGGACCACCCCATTTTTGGCCAAGGGGGTGGCTACAGCCACCCCCTGGCCGATCTGGGGGTGGTCGAGCCACCCCCATGGCCAAGGGGGTGGTCCGGCCACCCCCTTGGCCCCAAAAAAAAAAAAAAAAAAAAAGGGATGGGGTGTTTTTGGGGGTGGCCGGACCACCCCCAAGGGGCTGGGGTGGTTTCGGCCACCCCATACCGGCCGTATGGGGTGGCCGAAACCACCCCCAGCCCCTTGGGGGTGGTCCGGCCACCCCATATGCACCCCCCCGCCCCCCCGTTTTTTTTTTTTTTTTTTTTTTAACCCTTTTGGGGGTGGCCGGACCACCCCCATGGCCAAGGGGGTGGTCCGGCCACCCCCAGACCGTCCAGGGGGTGGCTCTGCCACCCCCTTGGCCAAAAATGGGGTGGTTCGGCCACCCCATTTTGGCCAAGGGGGTGGCTGAAGCCACCCCAGTTTTTTTCTTTTTTTTTTTTTTTTTTTTTTTTTTTTTTTTTAAATTTTTTTTTTTTTAAATTTTTAATTTTTTCTTTTTTTAAAAAAATAAAAATTAATGCCTAAAACGACGTCGTTTTAGGCTGGGTAATTTTAGGACACAAAACGACGTAGTTTTGGGGAAGGGTAAAATGGGTATAAAACATTCAAAACGACGTAGTTTAATGTTAAAGAGGTCCAAAGTGAGAGAAAATGGAAGTTCAGAGGGCTTAAATGAGAGTTTTGGAAATTCAGGGGGGTCTTTTCAAATCGGCTGGAACTTCAGGGGGGTTTTCTGAAGTTATCCCAAGATTATATAAACAAGAGACAAGTTGGAACTTTCTCCATGAAACACAGAAACAGATAATGGAGGGAAAAGTTCTTGAGACAATCATTGTCTGCGCCCACCAAACATCATTCCTTCCAATAAACAATTGCAGCCCATTCCTAAGCCTCCACATGCACTTCTCTGCCTCTATGCAATTATTAAGACTTAAAAAATAAAAGAATCCCATATGATACCCAATATTAAATACTTATGCAATTAAAGGGTAATAGTTCTAACCATTTAACATGGTGGAGAGCTGGAAGCCATGTGGAAGGCCAGCTTCCTAAGCATGGACTCAAATTCCTCATCATTGATCTTACTGCCTTTTGGAAGGTGCTTACACACACATACACAATATATATATATATAAATTTTTTTTGCTATATTTTTTTGTACCCATTTGGGATTCCATAAGGAGGTACAAGATTAGGTGTCCCACATGGTGTTATGCTGAAGCCACCACAACCATGAATATCATTCCATCTTTATAGAGGGATGGGGGAATCAAAATTGTGGGCAGCATATGAATTCAATGGCGGTGGTTGGTTAGCCTTCTCCAGCACTTGAAAAGCACAAAGGATGAAGAGAAAAAAAGAAAAAGAATAAATGTAACAAGTACAAATTAAACTTACTGATAAATTATGTATGAATTAATAATATTTTTTTTAAAAAAATTATGAATGGATCATGCCATTGTCTTTGGGAACAATTCTTTTGTTGA
The DNA here is from genome assembly GCF_965113065.1 of Corylus avellana. Classification (NCBI taxonomy): domain Eukaryota; kingdom Viridiplantae; phylum Streptophyta; class Magnoliopsida; order Fagales; family Betulaceae; genus Corylus; species Corylus avellana. Next base: position 7,193,695 of record NC_142490.1, on the reverse strand, counting down.
ACTCAAAATGGAAACTAAGATGAGATCACATCTCTTAGAGTAATGCTATAAGTCTTTCTAAAATCTTCTTAGAATCATCCCAAATGTGATGTGGCTTTTAAAATTCCCGTTGAATTTGAGATGTGATTTATTGACTTTTGATCTATTGGTAATTTTAAAAGCCACATCACATTTAGGATGACTCTATGAAGACTCTAGAAAGATTTATAGCATTGCTCGTAAATTTAGAAAGTCATATAGTGCAATACTTGACCCTTGTAATGAGAAGGGCTAATGGAGCGAAGAGGGTCAAAAAAACGTGAGCACGTATCACGAGCCTTATTGAAAGAAAATGCCCTTTACTATAGAACAAAACAAGGGATTGAGCTGTGTTAGGCGAAAGCCATTGCATTAACGGAACAAGCAACGGACGAACGGACTAGCGCGAAAGCCGTTGTGCGCGTTACAGTTTTTTTTCTTTTCATAGAGGACATGCTAATGAGAGTTACATTATATTGCACAACTTCCACAAGGTTGCAAACTTCCAATACTTTTGGTGATACATTTTTTTATGAATAATTTCTTATTGTGCTGAATAGCTTTTATGGCTTAGGTGCTTTAACGGTCTAGATTTAATTTAATTTAATTGTTTTTTTTTTTTCTTAGAAAGTATTCCCTTATCTCTTATGGGGAAGACTTAATAGTTGTGTTATTAGCCCATTGGGTTGGGCTTTCTGTTATCTCTTTGTTTTTTTTTTCTTCTTAATTTTAGTAAAAGGGCTGTTTCAGATTTCATGGGCTTCAAAGTTCAAGCTGAAATTCGAAACCTTTGCCACTTAGCCCGAACCTCTCTTGTTCAAATGTTGTTCTCAATTATTTTTTATTTTTTATTTCTGTAAGTATTGTTCTTAAATTTGAAGACATGCAACCCCTTGCCGGGTTTTGCTTTTTTTTTTTTTTTTTTCGTAAGAACTTGTAAAAAGTGCCTTGTTCTTCCAGGGGGCTTGGCACAAAATACTAGTAAGGAAGAAAAAAAAAAAAAAAAAAAAAAAACAAAAGAAAGAGATCATTGACATCTCCTATCCTGTAAATCATTGTTAAACTAAATGGTTAGGAGTGAATTGGGTATATATTATAGACCGATGAATCGGAAGAGAGTGAATTGATAAACCTAACCCTAACAGCCTGGAGCTTTACATGAGCCATTAATTCACCTTCCACCTTTAGTTTAATTTAGAGAGGACATTGATCGAAGAGGATCTGATCAACATGACTAGGTGGCACTAATTGGGATGTACATGCGGGTGGATATTAACCGATTGCATTCGATATCCACTCTGCTATCTGCACATGCGGTTAGCAAAAATCACTATCCACATATGCATATGTGGTTATTTTTATATTTATTATATTTTATATATAATATATAATTTAAATATTTATATATTTAATAAATTCACCAAAACATTGTCCTTTTGAGTTAGGTATATGTTATGTTTAGATTGTTTAGGTATTTTTTTCTTCTTCACAATTCACTCATTCACTTAGGTATAAAAAGGCAAAAGTAATATGAAATCAATACATTTTCAAGAAATTAGGGCTTAAAAAAATTAAAACAAGTCCAAAACATTAAAAACCGGCCCAAATTATTTTTAAAATCGTTTAAAATAGGCTATAATAGAAACCCAAAGAAGGTCCAAGAGACTAAAATAGACCCATTACCTAAAATGCGAATAGCGGATAATAACTGCAGTTTATAATTGCAATGACCGTGCGAATATGGTTATAAAAACCAATGTAGAGCAATATAAAAACCTATTGCAAATATAAAAACCCATATTTTCAATATAAGTAACCGAATTCGTATCCACATATACACCCCTAGGTACTAAGGTAAGAAAGATCATCCGTATATTAACAATAGTACCTGTTTTAAGTTAGCCCTTGTAATGACATTATTAATTTATCCTGTTTTTCGTGGCGGAGGTTATGACCGATGTGGTGGTGGACATAGATAGCGTGAGGCCATCGCCCTACAACATTTAGGTATATGTTATAGACCGATGAGTCGGAGCTCTTCGATGGGTATGCATAAGTTTTAGTATAATATTTTGTGGAACAATGTAATATGTCTAACGTTGTGTAGATGTTGAAGTTCTAAATTTTCTTTGTATTTTCTAAGGTTAATCTAAATTCTTAAGTGGCGATAGAAAAAGGAGTTCATATCATGGTTGCCCCTAATGGGAGTTGGGGATGTAACATAAGTAGTCCATTTTTGTGGTGCTTGATTAATTAATAAAATAAAAATATAGTTGGAGAATCTATATACAAGAACAACAATCAGGCCATGCATACATGAACATGTGTCAAGAATATGTATAGTTTTCATTAGGACATAGTTGGAGAATATCAAAGAATCAATTATAATATTACTAAATTGAGGGAAAGGGTAGAGGGACTAGTGCCGGCCACGATTTTTTTTTTTAAAAGAAAGAATTATTGTTGTTATTATTTTTCGAGGTTCAGAACATCAAATAGGCCACTAACAAAGAGAGTAATTCAGTTGTAGAGGAGAGGGCCATGCACTGGACCATTATATTTTTAATAATTTTTTTTTTTTAAAAAAACATTTATTAAAAATTATGAGGGTCCAGAATCCCATTAATTTCCTAACGTACGTACACCCATTATGAATCGAATATTATATATAGAAAAAAATGAAATAAATAAACAAAGAGAAGTACCCTTTGCCTAGCCTCTCTTGTTCTCTGTGCTGTACTGCAATAACCTCTTATTTAGATTTAATTTTTGTTTTTTGTTTTTTTTTTATGAGCAATACAAGAAAAGGGGACTCTCTTTAGATTTAATTAGTCCCATAAGATCTCTCCAGCCATTACATGACTGTCTGACTGCAATATTCATAACAAAAGTCACTTCCAACATCCTAAGACTACTTTTTTATGTGTACCATGTTACCATACAATATTATGGAATTCAACCATGCATATTTTATTTTTTCTATTATATATATGTGTGTGTATTTTTATTTTTCAATTCTCACTTATATATTATTCTGGTCTACAATTGTCTATAGGGTATTTCTAACAAAACATTTGTCAATTGAAAGACCAGAATATATAATAAGGTAGTGAGAATTGATAACAAAAAATAGGAATTTGTGTTTGATTTGATGTAGCTAGTGGTATCTATTGTTTTCAAAAATGAAAAATGTTTGGTACTTGTATAGAAAATTGCATTTGAATTAAATTTTTTTTTAAAAAAGAGCAAAAAGAAAACCACAAAATATACAATTTAAAATAATTGTGGACCACGCTGACGCTTACACGGGTTATGCCCCCTACAAAGTCTTAAAGTTGTTGGGCCAAGATAGTAAGGAGTCATGGTTACTAAACAAAGCGCCACCATATCAAATCTTCAATACTCAATTACCCTATACTCTCTTGTAGGATATATATAGAGAGGGAGAGAGAGAGAGAGAGAAAATATGTGGGTTTGTTGATTAAGTATGGAGAGGTTTTATTCATTAGCTTATAATATAAATAAGCCTTTTATGTTTGTCCCACATTGCTAAGGAATGAAACTCATTTTTCATGTTCTCTTTATAAATAGAGAGCACTCTTATGTATTCATAACTCAAAGGGTAAAGTCTACATACTCCTCTCAAACTACTACCCAATTGACAATGTCCCCTTCAAACTTTCAATTGTGACAATGTCTCCTCCAAACTACCAAAACATTCTCAATGTCCCCCCCCTCCAAGACTAGCAATATGATAAAAATGCCCCTATAGATTTCTTAATAAAACAAAAATACCCCTATAAATTCAAAAAAAAAAAAAATTGATTTTTTTAAAAAACGAAATTTTTTAATTTAAAGATAATATTTAAAAAAAAAACAATTTTTTTAAACAATTTTTTTTTAAACGGAAATTTTTATTTAAAAAAAAAACTATTTTTTTTATTTAGTTTTAAAAAACAAAAAATTTCATTTTATTAAACGAAAATTTTATTTTTTTAAACGTAAATTTTTATTTAAATAAAATTATAAAACAAAAATAAAATAAAAACAAAAATTTTCAATTTTTATAAAAAAAAAATCGATTTTTTTTTTAATTTCTTTCTTATAAAATTGATTTTTTTTTAAAAAAAAAAAATTGGCAAACGTTTGGATTTTTTTTTGTTAGTTTTAGGTTTTTTCTAGAAGTTTTAGTGTTTTTTTATTTTTTTTATTTTTTAATAATTTTACTAAGGGTAATTTCGTTATTGGGGGAACATTGATAATTTTTGGTAGTTTAGGGGGGACATTGTCACAATTGAAAGTTTAGAAAAACATTGTCAATTGAGTAGTAGTTTGAGGGGGTTATATGGACTTTCCCCTAACTCAAATAAAGGAAATAGACATAGATTAAGGTGGTTTGACATATCCTACATCCACACACCATTTACTGCTTAAGTATGGAGATCTTTGCTCAAGATCGAGTTTTCACTCCTTGTATGACATTGAACATGCTTGACATATATCCCTGATCATCAAACTTGTCAACTTGCTGTGAAAATGTTTTTCCCGGCCAGATGATCAGCTTGGGCCTTGTTTGGTTGTTTTGCAGTATTTTGTGTTGCTTGATGCAAGTAACCGAGTGTTATTTTCTTGTTAACCAGTTTCTGCAACTTGAGTACTCTCTAGCTGTTCCACTTTTGCTCTTCATAAATTCAAAGGTCTGCTATATTTTTTTTTCCATGAACCAATTATTGTTGGTGCAACTATAAATTAACATTAAATGATAAACATGTAGCAGAGATGATATACATTAATTATCAAAGTATATTGTATATATGCTCATAATTGGGATCTCAGTCCTTTCTTAAGAAACCAATTTATTGATAATAATATAAATGAAGAAAACAGTACAAGATGTTCTCTCCCAAATACATTCTCACTTGGTTGTTCAGAAAACATATATCTAAAAGAAGACAACTTTGGAATAATATAACAAGTCGTGTTAGAGCTTCCAGGTTTTCTTCTACTTTTCTCCATTTTCTTTGCAACCAAATGCAGCTAGCACAAAACAAAAGCAAACAAGGAGACACAGGATAAAAGGGTGCAAGAACCTCCATAGACTTTCCCGCTTTGCACGATGTGCCGGAAATCTAGTCAGGCCGAACCCCGGTTATAAAAAAGAAAAGAAAAAAAAGAAAAAGCTAGAACCTGACTTCCTGTGAAGGTTGCATTTCTTCAACTCAACCCCTTTGTTTTGACGTCATGAAACAAAACACAGAAGGAAAATTAGTAATGTAAATTTGAGCCAAGGATCAGACTTGCCGAAGGGGTGTGTTTTTTCAACTGAACCCCCCATTAATTTCTTCTGTTTTGGGTGACTTAGTACGTAGTTGTAAGCCATGGCCAAAAGATCAGGCTTCTATAGAATGGCACCACCATGGTTAAAGCCTGAGCACTGCAATCCTTCCTCCAAACATCTTGACTTACCATAATTTCTTAATTACTAGGAGAAGAAGAAGAAGAAGATGCAGAAGATTGTGGAAATATTGGTCTACTTTTATAGGGCTAGCTAGCTAGCTCCTTTGTCGTAGGGAGAGGAGCATATAATAATAATAACAATAAGATGCAGTACACCAGGGCATCTTTCACTTGTTGGGAGGCTTTAGGCCTAGCTAATAGGTGGATCATATATATCCCATAATTTGAGAATCTTGTTATAGAATAAGATTCAAATTGGATGAAACAACTCAACATTGGTCCACTGCGATTGCTGGGTGGATTCCTGACTTGTATCAACCTATAATTATAGGTGACAACTCCAGTGATCAAGCTTTCACTGCCCTTTTTCTTAAATTTTATTAATTCTAACGTCTTGTATTATTCCCACAAGTAGGTTCATCTATCTCCCAATATTCTCCCCCGAATTGCGACTCCCGGAGAGTTGTGCTTCAACTACACTTGTTACCTAGATAGGGACATGGATACGTCCAACTCTGTTAGTAAGGGTTGTCAGTTCATAATCGATCCAGATACGAGTATAAGATTATATAAGGTCAATTTTAATTAATTCGATTTTTTTAATTAAACATGGTCAAACCCCTAAACTGTTAGTTTAGTATTGGGTTCGTGTTAAAAATTGTCATGTCCTAATATCGTGTGTTGGGTTTGAGATTATATATATAGGTCAACTCTAATCTAACTCATTTAATTACACTAGTTAGACCTTTCAACCCTATTCAGCTAATTTTGTATGTAGTTTGTATCAATTTTATGAGTCATATTAAAAATTGCTAACCCATTGATAGTTAACTAATCTTAGGGTTAAAGCACTTGGTCTCCTATGCAGTATACCAGTCAGCAGAATTTGGATTATTTGAACCAAAGATGATTCAGTTTTGTAAAAGTAAGGGTAGAATTGTCCCAAAAAGTATGAATAGACAATTTTACCCTTACTTTTACAAGAGCTCCTAATCCGACGGTAAGCTTTTATACCAAATTATAAAGATTGAGGTTTCCTTTGATGCACAACTAGAGAAATACCATAAAGAATGTGACATGTATGACGCATGTGTTTTGCACAATCCCATCCTTTTTGTATGATTACTCAAAAAAAAAAAAAAAATAATTGTCTCAAAGAGTATGAATAGACAATTTTGCCCTTACTTTTACAAAAACTCCTGATCCCGTCAGCAAGCTTTTATACCAAATTATAAAGATTGGGGTTTCCTTTGATGCACAACCAGAGAAATACCATAAAGAATGTGACATGTATCACGCATGTGTTTTGCACAATCCCATCCTTTTTTATGATTACTTAAAATAATAAGGGTTAAATACCTCAAACTCTCCTAGGGTTTATCAACTTTATTTTTTTCTTTCTGGGGTTTCACTTTTATCACAGGACCTCCCTGGAGTTTTGATAAAGGACCAATTTAGTCCATCCGTTAGTTGAATGTTAAGATTGACACGTGGACCAATCAGATGTTGACACGTGGCACATATTTAATTTTTTTTTTTTAAATTAACAAAAAAAATGTATTTAAAAAAAAAAAAAAAGAGGAAAAAACTGGGCCACCCCCTTGGCCATTTGGAGATGGCTAAAAAAAATTAAATAGGTGCCACGTGTCAACATCTGATTGGTCTACGTGTCAGTCTTAACGGTCAACTAACGGATGGATTAAATTGGTCCTTTATCAAACCCCAAAGGGGTCCTGTGATAAAAGTGAAACTCCAGGGGAGAAAAAATAAAGTTGGTAAACCCTATGGAGGTTTGAAGTATTTAACCCAAATAATAATAATTTGAAAATTTAGGGTGGCCAGGTCCACATCCTCGTAAATGAGGCAATATTTCTTGGACAATATTGCCCTTCGGCAAGAATCGGATCAGCTAGTCATTTGTTCCACTAAGTTCTCATTTCCACATAGTTGGAGAATCTCAAAGAACCCAATGAGATTTCTGAAATGAGGGACATGGAAGAGGGACTATATAAAGAGGGCTACCAACTTTTTTACTTCTATTTTTATTTTATTATTATTGTTGTTATTTTCTTTATTGGGTGAAGGAGTACTGCAAATTGGCCACCAACAATGAAATTAATTCAAGGATATATAGAAGTGCTTCGAGGAATGGATCTAATTTTTTTTTTTTTTTAATGGATATATATATTGTTTGGGACCTATAGCTTGTGTTCTTTGTTTGTTTGCCTAAGATATATATGTCCTAGTGTATTTGTATTGGTTTTCTTTTTCTATTTCATTATTACTACTTTACCAACAAAAAAAAAAAAATACTACATTTATGAAACATGTCCTGGCTTTTTTGAATAGGTTAGTAATAAATTTAACTTAATAAAATGGACCAGAATCTTATTTCCTGGCACCCATTATTAAGAGAATCTTATATCTTCATGAAAAAAAAAAATAAAAAAATGTACCACTTAATTGCCTACCCTCTCTTCTTCTTTGTTGTATTACATTGGCCTATCTCTAGATTTAACCAGCCGTATAAGTGCATTAGCAGCCAACTCTATAAATTTAATTTCTTGACATCTTAATGCTGCATTTGGGAAAAACGATACTAATAGGCGTCATTACACTGTTCAAACGACACTTCTTTAGAAATGGTGTCGTTTGAGCAGTGCAACGACGCCACACAGTGATGTCGTTCACTATTGAAATGATGTCACCTAGTAAGGTGACATCGTTTCACTGTTGACGTCGTTCGATCGCAGACTCTCATTGGAAGGGAAGTTAAAGTGCTATTCAAGATCTTGAGTATAAATACTTTAAAGTAATTTGGTCCTCTAAATTTAAGAAAAATTTAAAAGAAACTGCTACCAGTGATTTCATGCCAAATTGTCTATAATGACAATATCTGTTTGAGATTCTTAAGGGTACTTTTCTCTATATGTTTCAATCATACTCTCATACAATATTGCTTGGAAGGTGTAAAAAGTTTTTTTTTTTTTGAAAGAAGAAGGTGTAAAAAGTTAAGAGAATTACATGGAATTCAACCAATTGACCTACAGTTTTAAATGGCCTTTGGTGTAATTGAAAGGGAAGGGCTTACTTCTTTCTTTTTTTTTAATTGTATATATGCACACTTCTTCTATGCATAAATAGGATCGAATAGGAAAGGGATTGGCACGCCCTTTGATCTCAAGATCTTCCATGCATATATATGGTAACTTATTTTAGTAAAACAGTAATTCAAAGAAGGAAAAAAAGGTAAGTACAGTAGAAATTTATAATAAGATAATGAGAAAATAAAAATATATAATAATTTAAGAGAGGACGCATGCACCCCTTTCATCTTCTTGATGTTACCTTTAGGTTGCCGTTTGTGGAATCTTAAATCGGTTTCCATCTTTAATATTTACTAGTTGTTGCTATTAATAGTCCTACTCTCTAATCCACGCACCCAGTGCACATAGATTAGTGATTAGTGTACATTAGATTGAGATCACCAACAATTTTGTTTTGTTTAAATTAATGGTTAAATAACGAACAATTTGAATAGCAATTGTGAAAGATTCGACATGTGATCCACATGTTCGAACATATAGGTGGCTGGTTGAACATCCATATGAAATCTCTCACAATTGTTGTCCAAATAATTAGAAATTTGAACAAAAAGAAGTACTGACTATCTCAATCTGTGCAGAGTATAGATGTTGGTGAAATTATAGAAAAGTTATATTTTATCTCAAAAAAAAAAAAAATGCTACTACGATATATATTATTGATAGAATTGTAAGATTTGAGAATTACATATTCTGCCCATGATAATCTAAAGAGATAAAAGCATGAAAGAATGACACATAATTAAGGTGGTTTGTGTTAGAAAAATAATGAAAAGATAGAAAATTAAAATTGCTCATAAGGTGTACGTGTTACAACGCCACTTTCCTCAAGGAATTATTTGTCTCCACCAGAAATGAAATGCAAATGGGTAACAACAAATATTTCTCCAAGATACAATGAAGCCCAAAAAACTTCTGTAGTGCGTTTTGCACAAACGAAATTAAATCCAAACACCTTCATATTTTCTATTCTATCAAGACACAAAGACTTTGATAATTTCTAAATACAAAAAAAAAGAAAAAAGAAAAAAAAAAAGAGTTCTTAAGACAATAGAATAAGAGATAATTATCTTTTAAACTGCAGAGATAATTTCGAAATTAAGCTACTAATCCAACAGACACTTAATTTTGACCGTTAGATTAAATAATTATCTAATAATAACCATTAGATCTTTATTATTTAATCTCAATCGTTATATCAAAGTTAATTTGATCTTACAATTAACTTTAATTATAGTCTAACAAACCATTGGATCTACCTAAGAAGCATCATACGGTTTAGATACCATCCAAAATGAATGGTAATGATCAAATCGCTCCAATACTAAGTGCCAAGTGCACCATCAAGGCACCACTAACTCCTACAGTCCACGCCACGCTCACACGTGTGCGTTTGGTGCTTCCCACTGTATTAGAGTATACACTTTTGTATATATACTAAAGTATTTTTAATAGTTTAAAGTTTGTTGGACCTTATAAATGCTCTATTTTTAATGTGAGACTCAATTTATTCAATAATCTTTAAAACCTTCCATTTTAAAGCATTCCCAATGGCACAAATTAATATATATATATATATATATATATATATATATATATATATATATATATATATATATATATATATATAATATATATATATATATATATATATTGAAAATCTTTCAACTGCCCTTCAACAGTTTAGCCTATGGCTTATGTCTACACGGTAAAGCCAGTTTTTGGCTATATCTTTCTTTGATTATTTGATTGTATACTAGACTCTATTTACAGAGAAAGTGTCTATTTGTTACAGGTTTCTTTTACTTCTACATTATCAACAATCATCCTGAAATTCTTATCACTTGAGTTCTTGTAACTCTTGTCTTTTGAGTTTTTGTAACTCTTGTGATGAATTAAATTGGAACATCGGCTATTATGGTTGTAATGGGAAAGTGGCTACTTTTACTTTTGGTCATGACTTTGACATTGGCTACATATGGCTGGCATTGGCTACTTTAATTTTTCCGGAACTTGGATGATAAGGATACCTCGACGATGAAACATGTGTTTGATCCAACGACCACTCATTAAGGAAGAGTGATTGAGAAGAGAGAAAGAGACACTGTAACAAAATGTTATACTCTTCATTGTCTAGAAAATCACTGGAAAGAGGAAATCAAAAGAAAGATGAAAATTGAGGGTTTTTTTTTAAAAAAAATTTAAAAAATTTTTTAAACAGGTAGGGGATCTTATCAATTTTCCAATCAAATTGTAGAGGAAGAATTTGACTGTGTAGACCCGACAGTGGTAATTGACGAAGATGAGAGAGTTTGAGAAGATGGTGGGTTAACCATTGAGAAGAAAACATACTAGGGGATCGGAGAAAAATAGCAGTGATGCCTTTAGAAGGCTTTGGTACAATGTAAAATTTGAGAATTACATATTTCTCCACATGATAATCTAAAGAGATGAAAATATGAAAGAAAGACACATAATTACTATGCTATATTTTGATAAAAAGAAGTCGTCTCTTTGTATTAAATTTAGCTTTGACCCTTAAGAATTTAAATGGAGCATGGTAAATTGTTTAAAATTTGGTGTCAAGTTTGATGATGTGTTGCCAAATTAGAGTGATTGATTGAAACAAAGTGGATTAGGCTACAACTTTGTGCCCTGTTGATGTTTGAGAATAATAAGAGTTGAATTTTACACTAAAATTTGCATACGTGGATTTACTTTCCAAAGTACACAGCTCAAGTTGGATTGCCAACAAAATGGTTTGCGTTTCTATCATACTGAGCTTCTAAGAATAAATGCATGCCAAGCACATTAACTTGTAAACAACATTACCTCTCCATTTTCTTTCAAAATATTGAGTCACAAATATCCTTAAATTCTTCCTAGCAATAATAGCTAATCGAGACTAGAGAATATATTAGATTACAACATAATGAATGTTTAATGATGAACCTTGTAACCTTAAGTGATAAGGGTTTTGGTTGTAATGACATTCTCACTAGCCCGCCGGTGAAGCCGGAGTATTATATGATTTGTATGGTGGAGACGCTTTGCACAGGTTTGAGGTTTGCCCGATAAGGCCAGGTGGGTATAGGAAGTGACCCTTACCTTGGAAGGGTTCTTTGTCATAAATAAAAAAAAAAAAAAGAAAGAAAAAAATAACAAAAAAAAGATGAACCTTGTGTTACGTGTATTACAAATGTATCAAATGCATGAAAAAAGGTCCTCATTTAGTTGCTAAGGTAAACTCAGAGTTCAAGCTACAAGTTGATATCAAGTAAGCTTCATTTAACTTGGACTCAATCCAAAGCCTATCAATCCCTAATTCATAAATAATTTAGCAATATGTATTTGAGTTTACATGTGTTAAACTCAAAGTAGCAGTTTGAATTCATTTAAACATATCAAGAAAATAATTCAGAAATTCCTGATATAAACTGCCATTATCATTAATTGGTTTACTGCCTTCACAAAAAACAGAGAATTAGAGCGCAAAGAAAGCTCAAAAAATAAAATAAAATCATACGACCATTTTCAGAAGGAGAAGATAAGGTATCCAAACATTAGCACAATCGATAAAATGGAACTCACACAAGATAAGGTATCCAAAAAAATATAGTGAATACAAAGGATCGATAAAAGATAAAAATTCGTAACCAAAATCAACATCAAACTCCCATAATAATCAAAGTAACAACAACGAAAGGCAACCCAAAACCTTTCTAACACCCAGAAGTTAAGTTCAAAGCGAACAGAAAATCAAAAAGATTAGATAACTTATTATCTCTAAGTATTTTAATCCTAAAATACCTCTATTACTTGACTAGACTGTAAATGCTTCTTTTGGAGCCCCTGAAATCTGCTATAAATCTTGTAGCTAGCCGCCCTGTGATTCAAAACTGAAACCCTTCTTATTTTTTTGGTTGTTGTGGAAACTAAAAAGTAAAAACCATGTGTTTGTTTGATTGATGGCCAAGCGACAGAGGAATCCGATGTTGATGTCCAACGAATTGTCTGAAGACTTGGTAACACAGATTCTGCTATGGCTTCCGGTTGTCTCCCTATTGCGACACAAGTGCGTCTGCAAATCGTGGTACGCTCTCATCACTAACCAATACTTCGTAAGAAAACATGTCCTACACAACAAAAACAACGACAGCAAAAAAAACATCCTCCTCCTCCCTAAAACCACCACCCTTGATTACGTTGTATCCATGCTTTCTTATGAAACACTCCAAGTATCCCAAGTATCCCCTACACAACCTGTATACCCACCTTATTTTGGGATAATCAACACTATTAATGTTCTGGGTTCTTGCAATGGTCTCATTTGTCTCCTTGATATCTATTCAGTGCTTCTTGTTATATGGAACCCTGCTACTAAAGAAACAAAGTTTGTCCCCGAATCAAACCCCTGCTCTCGCTATGGCGCCGACATTGATGCTATTGGATTTGGTTTTGATGCCAAAACTAATGACTACAAGATAATCATGCTTGTTAGTTTCTCTCATCCTCCTTATGAAGAAGAAGAAGTAGTCATATACCAAAAAGAGATATACAGCTTAAGTGCCGATTCTTGGAGAAAAGTTGATGGACCCCGGTATACTGACCTTCATGGTTATGAAGGTCCAATGACATACATCAATGGGATGGCTTCTTGGGAGGCATCGGGTGATGATTGGGTAGGTCTTTTGTCATTTGACATGAGCGACGAGGTATTCCTAATAACACCGCTGCCGGATGATGTTATTGGGAATCCCAGTTCACATATTTGCAAAAACTTTTTTGTGATGAATGAATCAATTGCTATGGCAACTAGTATGTGGACAAACAGTATGAGGGAAAAATGGTTGGATGTTTGCTTTGATATATGGTTGTTGGTCGAAGTTGGTGTTAAGAACTCTTGGACTAAGCTTTTCACTATTGGACCGTTTTCAGGAATTTCACGACCATTAGGATTGCTTAAGAATGAAACCATGTTGTTGGAAAAGTATAACAATCAGCTGGTATTGTATGACCCCTCTACCGAAAAAATGACTAATATCCAAATTCATGAAAACACGGTCTCGGAGCATTTGGTTACTTACATGGAGACCTTAGTTTCTGTCAAGGGAGGAAATGAATTTGTTGACATTAATGCCTGATGGCCATCATATTTTCTGCTTATTCTTGTCAAATGATGTCTTTCTGGTGAGATAATTTTAAGATTAAACAAGTGTCCCATATGTTTAGTATTTCTTATATTTGTTTTTGATATTTCTTTCCGAAATTTACTCTTGAAGAGGTTAATTTTGGTACTTAGATTGTTGCTGTTTTAGTTTTCTTTATTTTGTTGTGTGGAAATCATCAGTGATCAAGTAATGAATGAGACCATGGTAGATGATTGTAATGTTGATAAAATTTAAGTGATGTGAATCAATGGAGGAAGATTAGAGGAGAAAGTATGTGAAGCTCATGATGATGAAAAACAACATGTTTACATTTGGGAAAACACCTCCATTCAATGTTTGGCTTCAGATCTCATTATACTCAAATTGTATGATAGGTATAAGATTATGATTAGATAATAAGATTATAATTAGATAGGTTATATAGTATGATGAGATATAGATAGGATATACATTTATTATTAGATAGGATATATAGTAGTTGAATTGTCCAATTCATTAGGAGTAGATTATTTGAATTTGAATTAGAACTTTACGTGTTATCTACTTGTATTTCTATAAAAAGACTGTTTGTGGTCAAATTGTGGTTTTCTCCCACCCTAAGGAGTATGAAGAGTTGTAGTCTCTTATATCCGAAAGGAGCTATCAAATTCCATCTCATGTCACTACCCAACCTGATATATAACAAGAACCCTCTCTTGATCTTTAATTAGGAATTTGACATAATTCTGCCATGATATATATATATATATATATATATATATATATATATATATATATATATATATGATTTACAATTGGATTTAGTAAATGTCTAATTCTTGGTTCCTCTGAAGTAGAAGCAAACTCTTTGTTTTTTAACATTAGTCACCAATTGGAATGAAAAAATAAAAGAAAGTACGAAATAGATTATAACTAGAGGAAGGAAAAATTGTGATCAACCAAGGAATATCAAAAAGAAGAAAGAAAACTAAAACTTTAACCTCGAGAATAGGCTTCTTTAAAAGAAGTTATTTGAAAAAAGAAGAACAAATAAAAGGATTCCATGCATGAATTTGAGAGCGTGCCAGCAAATGCTGCAAATCATCAAAATGCATCAACAGAGCTACTAACTATGATTCAAACAAAAAGATCTTTAATTAACAGGTTTCTCAAGTTGAGAATCTTAAGAAAAGGATATTTGTGGAACAAACGAATTACTCATGCATGGTCAAAACTCCAGCAGGCAGGAGAGGAGGTGATATATATATTCTAAGGAAAGTGGATAAATATCATTTCTGTAAAAAAATTCCACAAAAAATTCCCAGTCAATATATATATAAATTCCCAGTCAAGCTATTTTTCTTTTTTTTTTTTAGTCCATAAAAAGGCTTCGCCTTGGAGTACAACCTTCTTAACGATACCTTAAAAGACTTTTCTCGGGGGATCGCCTCCAACAAGATACAAAGCACTTGGCACAAACTTCACCAAGAGGTTCCTAAAATTAATTTTCTATATAGATATTATATACTAATATTATTATGTTGCGAATAAAAATCAATTTTATTAGTTAGTATGATTGAATTAAAATATAAAAAAAATAGTGGTGATTTAATTTTGTTTCTTAAGAAAAATATTTTGCGTTGAAACAAACAAAGCTTAAATAAGAAAAGAAAAGAAAAGAAAAAACAAAAAATTTAAGATCAAAGTTCGACACCTGATTATAGGGTGAAAATGCGCGGTTACGCCATCTCTAACCGCCTAAGCGATTAACCGGCGGTTAGTGGTTAATAACCCTAATAATCGCTAACCGCATTTTAAAAGAAAAGAAAAATTTAAAAATTAAAAGAAAAAACCAAAACGATGTTGTTTCATGTATTTTTATATATAAAAATATAATATATATTTTATAATATATGTTGATGACAGTTTTCCGAGGAGTTATTGATATGCAATTGCATAAGGAAATTTAGGATAGGAGTTGCCAGTGTGTATCGGCGGGAGATAGCTCTGATGCCTAAGTCAATATTTGATTTGAGAGGGAGAGCAAGTAAGCAATAAGAGCTTGAAAGAAATTTGCGATTACCATATAATGAACTGGCGCTTTCCTTTTATAGGCATCAAGTAGCGGTTCTTGTTCCCCGATTCTCGGCCCCACGTTCCCGAGGATCCACTGTGCGCAATGTGTGGCGAAGTGGATCATGGGTTGTGGGCTACTCCACGATCCTGAGATTGTGGAGCATGTTACTGGGTGGCTAGGCTACGCTTGCTTTAGACGTGGGTTCCCGACTTGTTCTCAGCCACACGTGGCTCGGCTTGGCATTGACAGCTAGACCACGTTCTGTTGAACATAGGGCTTTGCTTGGCCATTGGGGGTATCCCACGATTCATGAGTGAGCGTGGGTTTCCTTCACTTGCCGAAGGACTATTGTACCCTCGGTGGAAAGACTATTATACCATTGGTGGGCTGGCCATGTCTCGGTCCAGGCCAACTATATCTCGAGCTGGGCCTGTCTTTAGTCGAGTGGGCTTGCATATTGGACCAGGCTTAGAGGCTTGTTGGCTGGGCTTAAAGTGGCCAATCCGATCCATTACCCAATAGTTACCCCTCAATTTCCTTGTCCGAGTGACTATATATATATATATATATTCCTGATTATCAATCTTCTCAACTTGCTGTGTTTTTCCCAGATGATCAGCTTGAGCCTGGTTTGGTTGTTTTGCAGTATTTTGTGTTGCTTGATGCAACCGATCGAGTGTTATTTTTCTGTTAATTAGTTTCTGCAACTTGAGTACTCGCTAGTTGTTCCACTTTTGCTCTTCATAAATTCAAAGGTTTGATATATGTCTTTCCATGAACCAATTATCATTGTTGGTGCAACTATAAATTAACATTAAATGATAAACATGTAGCAGAAGTGATATATATTAATTATCAAAGTATATTGTATATATGCTCATAATTGGGATTTCAGTCCTTTCTTAAGAAACCAATTTATTGATAATAATATAAATGAAGAAAACACTACAAGATGTTCTCTCCCAAATACATTCTCACTTGGTTGTTCAGAAAACATCTAAAAGAAGACAACTTTGGAATAATATAACAACTCGTGTTAGAGCTTCCAGGTTTTCTTCTACTTTTCTCCATTTTCGTTGCAACCAAATGGTACAAGAACCTCCATAGACTTTCCCGCTTTGCACGGTGTACCGGAAATCTATTCGGCCAAACCCCGGTTATAAAAGGAAAAGAAAAAAAAGAAAAAGAACCTGACTTCCTGTGAAGGTTGCATTTCTTCAACTCAACCCCTTTGTTTTGAAGTCATGAAACAAAACACAGAAGGAAAGTAAGTAATTTAATTTTGAGCCAAGGATCAAACTTGCCGAAGGGTTGTGTTTTTTCAACTCAACCCCCCGTTGTTTTCTTCTGTTTTGGGTGACTTAGTACGTAGTTGTAAGCCATGGCCAAAAGATTAGGCTTCTATAGAATGGCACCACCATGGTTAAAGCCTGAGCACTGCAATCCTTCCTCCAAACATCTTGATTTATCATAATTTCTTAATTACTAGAAGAAGAAGAAGAAGAAGATTGTGGAAATGTTGGTCTACTTTTATAGGGCTAGCTAGCTAGCTAGCTCCTTTGTTGTTGTAATGACGAGGGAGAGGAGCATATACTAATGAACAATTACATGACTCAACACTCTAAAATTACAATAGTTTGTAGTTTTTGAAAAAAAAAAAAGTCATAACCAAATACTTTTCGAACCATTGTGGATGGATTAGAATTTTGTCATGTTAGGTTTGTGAATTGTGTTAAAAATTGTCAGCCTAATGTCGCGTGTTGGGTTTAGGACTATATAGGTCAACTTTAACCCGACCCATTTGATTAAATTGGTTAGATCTCTCAATCCTAACCTGCTAATTTCGTGTTTTGTTCATATCAAGTTTACGAGTCGTATTAAAAATTGTCAACCCTACTGATAGTTAACTAATCTTAGGATTAAAGCACTTGGTACCCCTGTTCATTAGTCATCAAGCTTTTATACCAAATTATAAAGATAGGAGTCTCATTTGATGCGCAATCAAAGAAATACCATAAATAATGTGACATGTATCATTCATGTGTTTTGCACAATCCCATCCTCTATGTATGATTAATAATTTGAAAAATGAAATGTTAGGTGTTCTTTTGGTGTTCTCCTATCTTAGGTGAACATTATTTTCTATAAAAAATAATAATAATAATAATAGAAACTGGTCTCATTAGTAGTCCCTTATTTCTCTCACCCAATTTTTAAAAAATAATGTCCATCGAGAACTTGGAGAATACCACGAGAACACTTAACATTCTCAATTTGAAAATTTAGCTAATTGAAGAGAAACAACCTTAATTTAGGCTGGCGAAATCTACATCCCCGTAAATGACGCAAGATTTCTTGGACAATATTTCCTTTCTTGCAATATTTTATGAGAAATGATAAAGGCCCAACTTTAGCCCAACTTTCCCTTATGTGGTAATTTTTTTAAAAAAAAACAAAATAAAAAAAATATATATTCTTAAGCAATAACATTCTATGTGGTCATTTTTTTTATTTGGTATTTTTTTTTTAAAAAAAAATGGTCCTTTTCTTCATAATAATGACCTTTTTTTTTTTTTTTTTAATGACTATTCTTATGAAGAAAAATACCATTTTTTTAATAAAAAAATACCAAATAAAAAAGGACCACATTTGATGATATTGCTTCAAAAAAAAAAAAAGTTTTTATTTTGTTTAAATAAATAATAAAAATAAAAGAAAAGTTATACCAAAATTATACCAAAAAGTTGTACCTTTATCATGCCCCATATTTTATACATGCAAGAGTCTGATGAGCTCATTTGTTCCACTAAGTTTTCATTCCACATAGTTGGAGAATCTCAAAGAATAGCCCAATGAGAATATTTCTGAAATGAGGAACAGTGAAGAGGTACTAGAGAGGGCTACCAACTTTTTATTTATATTTATTGTTATTGTTATTTTCTTTGTTGGGTGAAGGAGTGCAAATTGACCACCAACAATGAATTCGAGGAATGGATCGATCTCATTATTTTGTATATATATATATATATATTGTTTGGGACCTATGGCTTGTGGTCTTTGTTTGTTTGCCTAGGATATGCCATTATCTAGTGAAACTTATATCTTCAATATTAAAAACAATAAAATGAACCACTTGCCTAACATCTCTTCTTCATTGTTGTATTACACTGGCCCATCATATCTCTAGATTTAACCAGTCGTATAAGAGCATTAGCAGCCAACTCTATAAAAATTTCACTTCTTTTTGTAAATATAAGAAAAATTCTTAAAAATTCACCTCAAAGTGCTACTCAGGATCTTGAGTACAGGTACTTCAAAGTAGTTGAGTTCTCTAAATTTAAGAAAAACTGCTCATTTCTTACCAAATTGTCTGTAATGACAATATCCGGTTGAGATTCTAAGGGTGCTTTTCTCTATATGTTTGAATCATACTCTCATACAATATTGATTGGAAATACATGGAATGCAACCAAATGGTACTTGTCAATTGAAGTACAGTTTTAAATGGCCTTTGGTTTAACTAAAAGGAAAGGGCTTACTTTTTTTTTTTTTTTTTTTTTTTAATTGTATATATGCACATTTTTTCTATGCATAAATAATAGGAAAGGGATTGGCACGCCCTTTGATCTCAAGATCTTCCGTACACTTATTTATTTTTATTGATTACTTATTTATTTTAGTAAAATAGTGATTCAAAGAAAAAATATATATAAAATATTTTAAGAGAGGACACACTCTTTAATCTTCTCGATGTTACTTTTTTTTTTTTTACATCTTTACATAAAGGAATGAGGATGAGAGATTCGAACTAACGACCTCCGTTTTATTAGACGTGATCCACAGTCGATCGAGATACCCCTTAAGGACTCTCAATGTTGCTTTTAGGTTGCCGTTTGTGGAATCTTAAATTGGTTTCCTTCTTTAGTATTTAATAATAGTCACTATTAATAGTACTACTCTTGCTGAGTCCTTTTTTATCTTTTATTTTTTTATTTTTTTTCTTAACTGGAGTCTTATTCGTAGTTGGGTGTAGTAGGTGGAAATGGAAGAAGGAAGAATTGATAAAGAAGACAGGCACGGTTTAGATTCGTAACTTTTCATATTATTTTATACCAATGGCCGCCCCTCACTATTACCTTCATCATTTGCTTACGCCCATTGCTTATATATATATATATATTCTTGCAACATTTTTTATTTATTTTTTCTAATTGAAAAGGTAGGCGAGAGGAGCCTCATGCGCTCCTTTAAGTTTGACTGAACCTTAATCTGACTCAACCTTACCAGGACATTAATAAAAATCAATGTAATTTACACTAACCAAATATGAGAATTCTCATGCGAGATTCAAACTAATTAATGTGTCATAATATGTATCTAACCATTTTAAAATTTTTGTCAAGCCATTAAATCACCACTCTAGGTTATTCTTGCAACAATATTATTCTTGCATAGACGGACACATAAAGGGTCTCTTTATATATATGCATGGTGTACTTTAATTAAAATAATAAATAGGCAACTTCATTGCTACATATAGTTGAAGAATTAATGAGATTTTTTTTTTTTTTTTTTTGACATGTCCACACAAGGAAAGGGGATGGGGGATTCGAACTAGTGGCCCTCGCTCTATGAGGCATGATTCACAACCGATTGAGCTACCCCTTAGAGACAATTAATGAGATTTCTAAAATGAGGGATGCGGAAGACCGCGAACTACTTGGCCACAAACTTTTTCTCTCTCTCCTTCTATTTTATTTTTTAATGAGTTGAATATATTAAGAAAAAGGGAAGTGAAAGCATGATCACTGGAGTTGTCACCTATAACATTCATAAGTTGATACAAGTCAGGAATCCACCGAGCAGTCGCAGAACTAGTACTGGACCAATGTTGAGTTGGTTCATCCAATTCAAATCTTATTTTATAACAGGATTCGCAATTTATGGGATATGATCCACCTATTAGCTAGGCCTAAAGCCTCCCAACTCCCAAACAAATGAAAGATGCCCTCGTATGCTCCTATAAAAAGTAGACCAACGTTTCCACAATCTTCTGTACATCTTCTTCTTCTCCTTCATTTATTACAAGTAAGAAATTATGATACATCAAGATGTTTGGTGGAAGGATTGCAGTGATCAGGCTTTAACCATGGTGCCCTTCTATAGAAGCCTAATCTTTTGGCCATGGCTTAACACCAAGTCACCCAAAACAGAAGAAAACATTAATGGGGGCCAGGGTTGAGTTGAAAAAACACAACCCTTCTGCAAGTCCGCAAGTCTGTCCTTGGCTCAAATTTACAATATTTATCTTCCTTCTGTGTTTTGTTTCATGACTTCAAAACAAAGGGGTTGAGTTGAAGAAATGCAACCTCACGACCGGGAAGTCGGGTTTTTTTTCTTTTCTTTTTTATAACCAGTGTATCCGGGCTTTGCCCCGACACCGTGCAAAGCGGGGAAGTCTATGAGGTTGTTGTTTGCTTTTGTTTTGTGCTAGCTGCATTTGGTTGCAAAGAAAAGGGAGAAAAGTAGAAGAAAAACCTCTAACACAAGTTGTTATATTATTCCAAATTAAGTTGTCTTCTTTTAGATACTTTCTGAACAACCAAGTGAGAATGTATTTGGGAGAGAACATCTTGTAGTGTTTTCTTCATTTATATTATTGTCAATATATTGGTTTCTTAAGAAAGGACTAAGATCCCAATTATGAGCATATATACAATATACTTTGATAATTAATATATATCACCTCTGCTACATGTTTATCATTTAATGTTAATTTATAGTTGCACCGACAATGATAATTGGTTCATGGAAAGACATATATCAAACCTTTGAATTTATGCAGAGCAAAAGTGGAACAACTAGCGAGTACTCAAGTTGCAGAAACTACTTAACAAGAAAATAACACTCGATCGGTTGCATCAAGCAACACAAAATACTGCAAAACAACCAAACCAGGCTCAAGCTGATCATCTGGGAAAAACACAGCAAGTTGAGAAGATTGATAATCAGGAATATTATATATATATATATATATATATATATATATATGTTGTCCACTTGATTATAGTTATTACTTTAAAACGATACGGGTGTATATACAATAAAAAGGGACCGACATTTGCATTATTAGACTAATGGAAGGTTACTATAATACATCATGGAATGGGGGTAGGTAAATGTTACCTCTCTTTTCCTCTAAATTATTCAATGCATGACAACATATTCAACTCATGTTGTTCATTATAAAATGCAGCATTTTCAATTTTTTTTTTTTTTTAACCAATTTTTTAACAGAAAGCCAATTAAGGGTTCTTCAATGAATTTAATTATATCTTGAAAAAAATAAAAAAGTTAATCCAATTCTGCAGTCAGAAAGGAGTAGTACCAGCACTATTCTATTGATTAAAAAAAAAAAATGCAAACTTTCTCTTCTTTCCCTTTATCTTTCTTTCAAACATATTATTTAAGAAATAATCAGATCCGCCAAACCCCAAAAATTAAAAAATAAAATAAAAGGAGAGAGAGAAAAAGTTTGTGGCCAAGTAGTTCGCGGTCTTCCACATCCCTCATTTTAGAAATCTCATTAATTGTCTCCAAGGGGTAGCTCAATCGGTTATGAATCATGCCTCATAGAGCGAAGGCCACTAGTTCGAATCCCCCCTCCATTTCCTTTGTGTAGACATGTCAAAAAAATAAAAATAAAAAATAAAATCTCATTAATTCTTCAACTATATGTAGCAATATTAAAGTTGCCTATTTATTATTTTAATTAAAGTACACCATGCATATAAAGAGACCCTTTGTGTGTCCGTCTATGTAAGAATAATATTGTTGCAAGAATAACCTAGAGTGGTGATTTAATAGCTCGACAAAAATTTTAAAATGGTTAGGTACATATTATGACACATTAATTAGTTTGAATCTCGCATGAGAATTCTCATATTTGGTTAGTATAAATTACATTGATTCTTATTTATGTCCTGATAAGGTTGAGTTAGATTAAGGTTCAGTCAAACTTAAAGGAACGCATGCGGCTCCTCTCCCATCATCTAAGTTTTGGTCGTGCGGCTCTCAGCAGATCTAGATTCTATTATTGTTACACTCAAATAGATCAAATAGCCACAATTTATCTTTCTCGCCTACCTTTTCAATTAGAAAAAATAAGTAAAAAATGTTGCAAGAATATATATATATATATATATATATATATATATATATATATAAGCAATGGGCGTAAGCAAATGATGAAGGTAATAGTGAGGGGCGGCCATTAATTGGTATAAAATAATATGAGAAGTTACGAACCTAAACCGTGCCTGTCTTCTTTATCAATTCTTCCTTCTTCCATTTCCAGCTACACCCAACTACGAATAAGACTCCAGTTAAGGAAAAAAACATAAAAAAATAAAAAAATAAAAAAATAAAAGATAAAAAAGGACTCAGCAAGAGTCGTACTAATAATAGCGACTATTAGTAAATATTAAAGAAGGAAACCGATTTAAGATTCCACAAACTGCAGCAACCTAATTAAAGTAACATCAAAAGTCTCCAAGTGGTAGCTCAATCGACTGTGGACCACACCTAATAAAACGGAGGTCACTAGTTCGAATCTTCCATCCCCCTTCTCTTGTGTGGAGATGTCAAAAAAAAAAAAAAAAAAGTAACATTGAGAAGATTAAAGAGTGTGTCCTCTCTTAAAATATTTTTTATATATTTTTTCTTTCAATCACTGTTTTACTAAAATAAATAAGTAATCAATAAAAATAAATAAGTAAGTATATGGAAGATCTTGAGATCAAAGGGCGTGCCAATCCCTTTCCTATTATTTATGCATAGAAAAATATGTGCATATATACAATTAAAAAAAGTGAAACTTCATTGAAGACTCCCAAACTTCCACCCATTTTGAAATACTCCATAAATTTCAAAATCTCTCAATTTAGTCTCTTGAACTTTCAATTGCTCTCAATTTAGACCCCTCCGTCAAATTTTAAATGTTATATGACGTTTAGACCCCTGACTTTTGTATAAAATTACAACTTCCAAAACATTTTTTTATTTTTAAAAAAATAAAAATCAGGGATATTTTGGTCTTTTTGTATTTTTAACGGCTAAAATTGACGGAGGGGGTCCAAATTGAGAGCAATTGAAAGTTCAATGGACTAAATTGAGAGATTTTGAAGTTTATGGGGGGTATTTCAAAATGGGTGGAAGTTCGAGGGTCTTCAGTGAAGTTTTCCCTTATTAAAAAAAAAAAAAAAAGCCATTTCCTTTCAATTAAACCAAAGGCCATTTAAAACTGTACTTCAATTGACAAGTACCATTTGATTGAATTCCATGTAATTTCCAAGCAAAATATTGTATGAGAGTATGATTCAAACAAATAGAGAAAAGTATCCTTAGAATCTCAACCGGATATTGTCATTACAGACAATTTGGCAAGAGTTTGATTTTTCTTAAATTTAAGGGGAAACTTCACTAAGGACCCTCAAACTTCTACTCGTTTTGAAATATCCCCCATGAACTTCAAAATCTCTCAATTTAGTCCTCTGAACTTTCAATTGCTTTCAATTTGGACCCCTCCGTCAGATTTTAAACGTCACATGACTCACATGACATTTATAGGGGACTTTTGTATAAAATTTCAACTTCTAAAACGTTTTTTTATTTTAAAAAAAAAAACAAAAATCATGGATATTTTGGTATTTTTTTGAATTTTTAACGGCTAAAATTAACGAAAGGGTCCAAATTGAGAGCAATTGAAAATTCAGGGAACTAAATTGAGAGATTTTGAAGTTCAAGGGGGTATTTCAAAACGGGTAGAAGTTTGAGGGTCCTTAGTGAAGTTTCCCCTAAATTTAAAGATCACAACTACTTTAAAGTACCTGTACTCAAGATCTTGAGTAATACTTTAAGGTGAATTTTTAAGAATTTTTCTTATATTGACAAAAAGAAATGAAATTTTTATTGAGTTGGATGCTAATGCTCTTATACGACTGGTTAAATTAATCTAGAGATAGGCCAGTGTAATACAACAATGAAGAAGAGATGTTAGGCAAGTGGTTCATTTTATTGTTTTTAATATTGAAGATATAAGATTCACTAGATAATGGCATATCCTAGGCAAACAAACAAAGACCACAAGCCATAGGTCCCAAACAATATATATATATATACAAAATAATGAGATCGATCCATTCCTCGAATTCATTGTTGGTGGTCAATTTGCACTCCTTCACCCAATAAAGAAAATAACAATAATAATAAATATAAATAAAAAGTTGGTAGCCCTCTCTAGTACCTCTTCACTGTCCCTCATTTCAGAAATATTCAGATTGGGTTCTTTGAGATTCTCCAACTATGTGGAATGAAAACTTGGTGGAACAAATGAGCTGATCAGATTCTTGTATGTATAAAATATGAGGCATGATAAAGGCACAACTTCTTGGTATAATTTTGGTCTAACTTTTTTCTTATTTATTTATTATTATTATTATTTTTAAACAAAATAACAAATAATATATATATATATATATATATATATATATATATATATATTGAAGCAATATCATCAAATGTGGTCCTTTTTTTATTTGGTATTTTTTAATTAAAAAAATGGCATTTTTCTTCTTAAAAGTAGTCATTTTTTTTTTTTAAAAAGGTCATTATTATGAAGAAAATGGCCATTTTTTTTAATAAAAAAAATATCAAATAAAAAAATGACCACATAGAATGTTATTGCTTAAGAATATTTTTTTATTTTTTATTTTGTTTTGAAAAAAATTACCACATAAGGGAAAAGTTGAGCCAAAGTTGTTAATAATTGATTCGAGCTTATATTCGAGCCAGAGTTTGTGTTTGCGAAGCACCTCATTTAATAATCGATTCGAGCTTATATGAGCCGATTCCAAATTTGCTTGCGAGTAGCTTCGCTCGCGAACACCCCTAGTTTTATTAAACTGACCTATCTCTAAATTTAACCAGTCGTATAAGAGCATTAACAGCTAACTCTATAAATTTTATTTTTTTACATAAATGTATGAAAAATTCTTGAAAGCCCACCGACAACTGTCTTTTCATTGGAAGGAAAGTTAAAGTGCTACTCAAGATCTTGAGTAATGACAAATCTGGTTGAGATTCGTAACGGTACTGTTCTCTGTATGTTTGAATCATACTCTCATACAATATTGCTTGGAAATTACATGGAATTCAACCAAATGGTACTTGTCAATTGAAGTACAGTTTTAAATGGCCTTTGGTTTAATTGAAAGGAAAGGGCTTACCTTTTTTTTTTTTTTTTTTTTTTTTAATTGTATATATGCACATCTTCTTCTATGCATAAATAGGATCGAGTAGGAAAGGGATTGACACGCCCATTGATCTCAAGATCTTCGATATAGTTACTTATTTATTTTTATAGATTACTTATTTATTTTAGTACAAGTGTACAAAACAGTACTGATTCAAAGAAAAAAAAAATTAAGAGAGGACACTCTTTAATCTTCTCGATGTTACTTTTAGGTTGCTGCTTGTTGAATCTTAAATCGGTTTTCCATCTTTAATATTTACTAATAGTTGCTATTAATAGTACTACTACTCCCTAATCCATGCACCTAATGCATATAGATTAGTGATTAGTGTACATTAGATTGAGATCACCATCAATTTTTTTGGTGTTAAAATACAACTTTCTTTTTTTTTTTTTTTTTTTTTTTTTTTTTTCTGAAAGCTTAAGCTAATAGGAAATTGTAAATTTAATTGAAATGAGGTGTGAATAATGGAATCAATGTTCGAATTAAGGAATTTTAACTCTGATACTATATATGTTAAATCAACACTTGTCCTAAAAATTCAAGCTAATAAAAAGAGGTAAATTTAATCATTTAATCAAATACTTTAGTAATATGTAAGGTTATAGAAAAGTTATATTTTACTTCAAATAAAAAAATGCTACTACATACGATATTATTACTTATAGATTATTATTATTATTTATTTATTTTTTTTTTTTTTGTGGAAATGTAACTTGAATAACTGAGCTTTGGACAACTCTTCCAACAAAATTTACCTCTTCCTGTTTACCTATATAGTTGAGATAGAAAGCTTGCATGCGAAGAGAAAATAAATAAATTTTACCACAATTACGTACAAACTACATGATGAAAGGTAATTCTATTGAAAATAATTATCGTCAAACTTAACTAACATTTAGATTGTTTGAATATTAATTAAATAATTAAATCAATTATTTCGTATCGGTTTAAACTTATAGAATAAGTGGTGATTAACATGTTATCGTAGTAAGTCTTGAGTTTGAACATTGTCTCCGTTAATTAAATCCCATTTCAATTAAATATTTAATGGATATTTCTAGGTTTTGGTGGTTATTGTGACACCTCAAAAAGTTAGCCCCATATTGAATGAGTGGATTCTTCATATTGAGTAGGTGAATTATGAAAGAATTATAAAGGTGCTCGTTAGTATTAAGTCCCACATTAATTCTATAATAAATGATACTGATTTTTATAAGTGACTTTAAAGAATTCAAATTGAAGTAAATTAATCTTTTTAAAATGATAGGGCAAATTTAAGTAGCACTTTCTTTATATTATTATAGTTAGAGTTGACATCCCTTATATTATATGCCTTAATTTGCAGCCTCTCTCCTTAATTTTCATGGGTATACTGCTTCTTTTGGAGCCCCTGCTGGCCTGATTGTTGTTCTTTTCGTTTTTCTCAATAAATCCCCACCTATCAATAAAAGAAAGAAAAAAGAACTTCAATTAAAGAAATAAAGAATGGTATTAAAAGAAAATTAGAAAAACGTTGTGTTATATATATATATATATATATATATATATATATATAGTGTATGTGTGTGTATGTAATGAGAGAGATCAACAACCGTGAGCAATATCCCTTGAGAAATGCTAAACATTATTATTTTTAACCATTTTTTAACTATATTTTTTTGTAAATCTAATAAATTTACCATTGAATTTGTTGACTCATATGGATCCCACAAAAATTCAATTGTAAATTCACCTATTCACTATATGGAGATAGTTAAAAGATGATTAATTAAGATAATGATTTTTGTCATTTCTTATATCCCTTCATACTATCAAGGAGCAAAATCAGAGCCGGAGAGTTAAGAATATTTTTTTGAGATAAAATTAAAATTTGATTACTTAAAGCACACATGGACATAAAAGCATAATTTGTTTTTAGTGAAACATAATTAATTGTAAACAACATGATTAGTGAATTTAAATTGTAAGTATAATAACATATAGTACTCATAGATTCATCATTTGATAAATTAAAAAAAAAAAAAAAGGTTAATAATAACTTTTTTAGTATTTGTGGTAAGGCTTATTATAAAATGGCTACATTAGTTTTAAAAAGTATCACATGTGGTACATGTATACATTGATCAATAAATGTATATGGTATTTTCGTTCTTATTTTATCTAATATTTTAGCAGCATGCCATGTTAAATCAAGAAGCAACAGATAAGTATCTCGTATACCTTTTTAATGTTATTTAAAACTTTTAAAAATAAAAACATTAAAAAAATTATGGGAGTGGCTAGCTCGGCCAGCTAGTGGGTTGGCCAAATCACCCTCAAGGCCATTGGGAGTGATTCAGCCATCCATTTGGCCAGGCTAGGAGTGGTCGAACCACTCTCATAGATGGTTGGGAGTGGCTCACGGGTGGTTGGGGGTGGCCACAACCCACCCCCTGCAACCTTTAGTGGCTCGTAGGCCACCTCCGAATAGGGCATTTTTATTGTTGGGTTTAAACTTTTAGAACAAGTGATGATTTAACAGTTTTATTTTTACATGCATAAGATAGTGGTTTGCCATGCGTTTGTTCTAAACCAAGCTAGATAATCATGATTTTCTTCACAAGTTAGATTATTGGAGAATAAAAAAGAAGTGTAATGTTACCCTTCACATCTATTTTACCAAACTCATTTTATACTGATTAACGTGACATGTGCTCTGATTTTTTAAATAGTCATTTAACCCACTCACTTCAACTGACATCTGGTATGAAGTTGAGTGATAAATTGAGTGTGAAAAGTAAATTTATTCTACAAATGAAAGCAATATTTCCGAAGGAGGAGACAACTTTGCTTTCTCATATAGAGAGGACCAGCACAGAAGTACACGCTGTGCCAGCCTTTTATATAATTATCCTATTGCACAAAATTAACGTTTCAACAACAATGGCGTAGCTAGAGAGATATTCACTTGGGAGAGTCCTTTTCTTTTTTCTCTTTTTTCTTTTACGTAGTTAATTAGGTGGTGGATCATATTCACCTCGTAAATTGAGAAACTTTTAATGTATATATAGTAAGATTAAAATGAACCGATGAAACAGCTCGAAACATGTCCATTGAGACAAATTGGAACAAAAAAAAGAAAAAAAAAAAAAAAGCTTTTGCTATATATATATACAGTCAAATGACTCAAATCTTAGCAGCGAATCCAAATCTAGTCAAAGACATCTTCTCAACACAAAAATAAAATAAATAAAGTATGAGTGTAGGTGGAAATGGAGAAGAAGGAAGGATTGATAAAGAAGACAGGCACAGTTGATTAATTTAAATTTTATTTAAATAAAGTATATATATATATTATTTTGGTAAAAATTATTATTTTTTAATAATTTTTTAAAGGGTAGCCACGTTTGAATAGTGTAAAACGGCACTAATTAAAGGGATAGTACTGTTTTCACTGTTCACACGGTTCTATCCATTTTCTAATCTCTGCGCTTTTTGCCATTTTGGAAAGCTCACTATTTAAACATCATTAACCATTTAATGATTTTTTTGGCCCAAAAACATCACTATATGGTAGTCATTAAACTGAGTAATTTTTGTAGTGTAATCAAGCACGAAAATTTCCATACAAAATTCAAAAACAACCATTTTGAAGATTTCCTTAGCCCATTAAAACAACTAACTTTTCTATTAATTAAGAAACGTTTTATTTATTTATTTATTTATTTTTTGTGTGTGTGATTGAAATGCTATTAATTAAGTGTGTATACAACTCTTTATACAGACATAGCATTGCGTACTCTTCATACATGATTCAATTGGATCATTTGTAATCCAAAATGGAGGAATATATATAGAGAACATAACAAATGAGCCTGCAAAACTTTTTTTAAAGAAAGAAGGTTTATTAAGGGTTGGCATGCAGATCCACAGCTCCGTAAATGAGGAATCTTTCTGCACAAAGTTGCCCTTCTGCAATTTTATATTCATCCAAGAATCTGAAGGGTCTCTTTCTATGCATGGTGTACTTTAATTAAAATAAGAAATAGGCCACTTCATTGCTGTACATAGTTGAAGAACTTCGATCCGCATGATAACTCAATCGGCTGTGAATCATGCTTCATGAACGGAGATTATTAGTTCGAATCTTCAATCCACCTTCTCTTGTGTGGATATGTTAAAAAAAAAAAAAAAAATAGTTGAAGTACTTCGAAGAATCAATGAGGTTTTTGTTTTTTTTTTTTTTTTTTTGGGGGGTTTGGTGGATCTTACTATTTCTTAAATAATGTCTTTAGAAGAAAGAGAAAAGGAAAGGAGAGAAAGTGTGCATTTTTTGTTATCAATAGAAATAGTGCTGGCACAGTGTTGTATCTGTACTATACTCCTTTTTGACTGCAGAATTGGATAACATTTTTTTTTTTTTTTAAAGATATATATAATTAAATTCATTGAAGAACTCTTAATTGGCTTTCTGTTAAAAAGTTGGCAAAAAAAAAAAAAAAATTTGAAAATGCTGGATTTTATAATGAAGAATATATATATATTGTCATACATTAACTTTAGAGGAAAAGAGAGGTAACATTTACCTAACCTCTCCCATTCCTTGATGTATTATATTAACCTTCCATTGGATTTTCTCAGTCTAATGTTGGTGCAAAGTCCCTTTTTATTGCATATATATATACACAAAAGCTTTGTTAAAAAGTAATGTCTATTTTAATTAAGTGGACAAAAGTCCTCATTTTTTTCTTGTCATTTTTCTTTAGGTAGCTTTCCTTTTAAGGTTTACACAGTACTCTTCATAGTTAATGTAACTATTTCCAAAGATATATACCATATATATTAACAAACAAATCTTATGTTGTCATTCCAAGAGTACTTTTATATATCAAATATATTCTCATAGAAAAGTAACTCTAAATATTCAACTCTCATCCCACCCCCATTTTACCGGATTAATGTGGCGGTGCCTATCAGTCTTTGAATTTTTTTATTTTTTTTAATAGATGCTGATCTTAAGGCTGATGAGTACTATGACATCAATCCAATGAAATGTGGGTGAAATGAAAGTTGAGTATGCAACATTACTATAGAATTGCCAGGACTTTATAATATGAGAGAATTACATGAAATTCAAATTACATATTTTATTTGTTAATTACATTAATTGAGTGGCTGCTAATGTCTTCAGCATACTTTTATGCAAATATTTGTCAATTGATGAAAGTCTGAAAAGACCTTTGGTGTAATCGGAAGGAAAAGGCTTTTTGTATGATTTTTAATCGCATGGAGACTTTTGTGCTACATGAAAAGGATACAAGGAAAGGGATTGACACACACTTTGATTTCAAGATTTTTTTTTTTTAATTTGCTTTAGCAATTAAGAGCGCGAAGTCTTCAATCTTATCAATGTTACTTGTTAGAATAGTTTTTGGACAACCGGATTAGCGATAGACTTCTTACAAAATAGAGAAATATCGGTCATTGAAATCCATCAGTGGCTCAAGAGAATGTGAATACTCCGATGATTAAGTTAGTCTTCTCCTTGAGTGAGAAAGCAAATGGAGAGTTTAAGAGAGAGAGAGAGAGGAATTACTTGTCTTGCCTTTTGGAGAGAGTACCCCTTTTATAGTTAGGCTTGGATGCTTGGGCCCTATACTGAGTGGGGCGGGTATTTGGGTTGTTAGGCCCAGCATGACTACCAAGCCCAACATTAATTTTAGGATATGGCGTTGTGGAATCTTAAGTTGTTTAATTATTTAACGAGTAATTCTATTTAGTAAACTACTATACATTTACCATATAATTGGGGTAACATGGTAGTGAAAGGCAACCCTTTGATTTTTAAAAATAAAAATAAAAATAAAAATAAAAAAGGTCTTGATCCAAAGACTGATTTTTATTGTTAACATCATTAAGTTATATGGCAGTTGTATAATGGTTTATTAAATAGAATTACTCTTCTTAATATATATGAATAATAAGTATTAACAATAAAGTAAAGCTATTTAGTAGGCTGATATATATATGACTCCTATACAACTGGATGAAGTGGTAGGATCAACAAGGGCTTTGTAAAACGGAAAATCACTAACTTATTTTCATTGTTACGTTATCTCAATTGTATGTTTGTCATATAACTGTACTAAATAGCATTTTTCATTTGTAATATTTAACCCATGCGTCAAGTTCATTGATTAGGCTATATATAGAGGAGGAAACGCTTTCAACCTTATAGAAATAGATTTTATAGTTTACTTTATAAAGCAAAAATGAGACTAAGTCATTACATAAGGGTAACTTGAAGAGATGCACTTTGAATAAGTCTTACAAACTGTTACTCTTCTTCTTTACCGATTGGTCATGGGGAGGGATTTGTGATAGGGAAATCTACCCCCACTTGTTAGAAGAAAAATAATACTTAATGAGTTTTACCACAATTAGAAATGAGGTCTATGTCAAGAGATAAAGATAATTAATATTATATGATGAAAATGTTTTATCTTGTAAGTACGTAGCTGATACTCACAACAAAGAAACAACTTCAATATTCACTAAAGAACAAAGCTTTTTACAAAGAAAATAGAAAGGGAAGTGAAGTGAAGAAAAGAGAGAGAGAGAGAGAGAGAGATGACAAATGTGAGAAGTCAATTTTGGGAGGAAAAGAAACAAGAAGTTGGTTAAAAAAGAAACCTTTTTGTGTTTTTTTTTTTTTTTTTTTTTTTTCCTGAGAAAGAAACATTTTTTAATTAATTTGATGGAGGACATGAAAGATTAAAAAAATGGTTTGAGAAGCAGAGAAAGTTGTATGTAGAGAAAAGGTAGTAATTAAGATTGAAGATAATCTATAAAATATAAATAAAATAAAAAGAGTGTAGATTCAAGATAAACGACCTATGGCCTTCAATTAAATCCAAAAAAAAAAAAAGAGTAAAAAAGCAGAGAAAGTTGCTGTGGAATGAGTAATACCCTTCAAACCATTAAGAAGCAAAATTAGGAGAGTTAGTAACTTGTTTTGTTAGAGTAATGATTAAATGATTAAATTTATCTCTTCCTACAGAATTAAGCTTTTGGGATAACTGGTGATTTAACATGGCATCAGAACCAAAAGTCATGGGAGTTTGAGACCACACGTGAGGGGGAGTGTTTATAGTAATGATTAAATTTACTTAAAGATGTGCCAATTAAAATCCAAGTAATAAAAGTGGGATTTAAGATAATTTAAGAGAGTTTTGACATGTACGCACAAGAGGGAGGAAGAAGATTCGAACTAGTGACTTCCGCTTCATTAAGTGTGGTCCTAGCCGATTGATCTACCTCTTGGGGACATAATTTAAGAGAGTTAATTACAAGAATTAGCAAATAATTTACAATGCTATAAAAAGTTACCTAAGACCTCTAAAATGTTTGCTACATATCCATTTTTGTCATATCAACATCTCTCTTAAAAGAAAACAAAAAAAAATCAAAATTGTTAAAAAGAAAAAGGAATGTGTGGCTCATCAAGAGCAAGAGGGAGGGTTGCGGTGGTGAGAGAAAGGCGGAAAATCTCCTCTAAAGCTTGGGGTGGGGGCTCCCCTACAACTTCTCTCCGGCCGGCCACCCTCGCAAAGTTGGGTCGTGGGAGTGGGGTTAGGGGTGTAAACGAGCCGAGCTTGAGCGAGCTTCCTTTGTTCAAGCTTGGCTCGTTTAAATTTTACTCGAGCTCAAGGGCGGGCCAAAAAAATCGAGCTCGAGCTAATAATAAGTCGAGCCGAGCCAGCTCGCGAGCTGGCTCTTATATTTAATTTTTTGTTTTAAAATTTTTTTTTTAACTTTAAGTACTCTTAAACGGCTTAAGAAGTTAGTTTGCATATGAGTATTTGTTTAGCTTGGCTAGTCGAGTATGGAGCCTGAGTCAATACAGTAAGACATTTGGTTTCAAAGAGAGAGGATATGCATCATTTTATAGATAAGCAAACTTGGAGATTGATGTTTTCTTAACAATGTGGGACAAGTTAACAGGTTGCATTCAGACTGCATTGGGACAACGCCCCCTACAAAAAAATATTTTTTTAACGTCTCTCTCTCAATCCCCCTCACCAGTCACAACGGATCTTCCACCTGAACTCTCATTTCCTACTCTCTCACTCTCACTCACCAGACATGTAGTGATAGTGTTTGGGTCTGTTTGATTCATCAATAGTTTATGCCTTTCACAATCTCCCTCAATAGTTTTTGCTTGATTCTTCTTCCTTTCGTTTGGATCTGCTCTAATTGAATTGAGGTTTTTTTAATGATTGCTCTCTCTTTCTTTCATCACGAAGGGTCTAGAATTTTTCATTCTCTAACGCTTAAATATAAATGCAATTTTAAGGTTTTAATAATTATGAGATTTATAATTAATTATCTATTACTTAGTTTATATATATATATATATATATATATACACACACTCGAGCTTATACGAGCTGTTCACGAGCTTAGCCGAGTCGAGCCGAGCTTGCTTCGTTTAATATTCGAGCCAGGATTTGTGTTCATGAAGTGCTTCATTTAATATTCGAGTCGAGCAGAGCCGAGCTTATGCGAGCCGAGTCCGAGCTTGCTCGCGAGACGCTTCGCTCACTTAACAGCCCTAAGTGGGGTGATCCTCTACGACTCACCTTGCGAAGGTGGCTATTGGATAAGGGGTATGAGAAGTACTATACATTCCAAATTTTTTTTCTCAAAAGTTAGTTCTCAAATAATGTGTCACTATCTCATAAGATTTATTATTTTGGGAAGTGCGTTACTAACTCATGAGATAGTGACACATCATTTGGGAACTAACTTTTGAGAATAAAATTTGGGATGTATAGCATTTCTCTAAGGGTATATAATGACCCATCGAAGCCAAAACATCATAGTTATAATTACCAAAATCTAAGCAAGACATGAAATAAATCAGCATAGAGAATTTGGTAACGAAGTGAAATTTCTTTAAGATCTCTTTAAAAGAAAAATCACTTTGGAGGTCCTTAAGAGGTAGCTCAATTGGCTGGAGACCACGCCTCATGAAGTAGAGGTCACTAGTTCGAATTCTCATTCCACTTTCCTTGTGTGGACATGTCAAAAAAAAAAAAAAAAAAAAAACCACTTTAGAGGCCAGCCAATCTCAAATGAATTCCACTAGAAGAAATCAAAACCTTTGTAACCTAGACAGTAGCTAGACACATGCTTGCAATCCTAGCAAATGACCTGTTTACCTCCCCCAAATTATTCTCTCATTATCTCCTACAATGCCCCATTATTACATATGATTTTATATTCATAATTTAAACTCAACCTAGTCATATATGTAAATGCCTAATCGGTTCAACATGAAAGAATAATTGTATTCATTCTTCTAATTTTGATTACAGGCATAAAATCATAGAGATCCAATGGTAATTTTAAAAGTCACATAAATTTTGGGGAGGATATAAGCTAGGAGGATATGGGTCTTCCTTCTAGCATTCTTCACACTTTAGTTGCATCATATTAAAATAAAAATACTACAACCTAAACCCTATTTTCTTTTTGCCAAAAAAAAAAAAAAAAAAAAAAAAAACCTTAGAGAACCTACACCGAACGATATCTCTCTCTCTCTCTCTCATAATTTTTCCTTCAAGCCTATTTTCATATCATGCATTAATTGACTTTATTAGGTGCTTTTG
This sequence comes from Corylus avellana, assembly GCF_965113065.1. Taxonomy (NCBI): domain Eukaryota; kingdom Viridiplantae; phylum Streptophyta; class Magnoliopsida; order Fagales; family Betulaceae; genus Corylus; species Corylus avellana. The sequence continues at coordinate 7,157,920 of NC_142490.1, read as the reverse complement.
TTTTAAGTTATAAGGAGAGGATTAATATTTGTTTAGGCTAAAATTGTTTCCTAAAAATCGTGCATCAATAGGCTTATATAGGTAGGATGAAACTTGGGCTTAAAGAGGTATGTCGGTTGAAAAATAAAACAGTTTGTGGCAATTTCGATTGATCCAACAACAATCAAGATTGAGTGTTGTTGATCATGCTATGATTGAGTGTCAATCGAACTCCTCGGGTTTTAATATGACACCTAATGCATATTCTTCGATCGATCGAACGTCGATTGTGGGAGTGACCAAGCCTCTCGAAATGAGTATTGCACTTGATGCACATCTTCAATCGATCGAGTAGCGATTATGGGAGTGATTGAACCTCTCATAAATTTGAATGGAGACATGTAACACTGGTTCGATCAATCGAGCGACAATCGTACATCACTCAAAATCTTGAAATCGTCATTTCTTGGACCGACTTTTACACCAAGTCAACGCTAACTCAAAATTAAACAATATAACCTAGATACCATGTTTTGACGGTGAGTTTGCCAACACACAAAAAACCTAACAGGTCGCACACCGTTTTTCTTTCATTCATTTTTGTTTTTGAGATTGACTATCTCAAATCAGTCACTCTTATCATCAATTTCATTCATACAATTCCACAAACACCTTTCTACAACCAAATTACATCAATTTTATACAAAAATGAGAGAGAAATGTTACAAATGGTATAGTATTTGAGTTTGAGAAATGTTTATTTTCATTCTTTTGTTATCTCTTGTCCATCTCTATTCAAGAAATGTGCAAATCTATCATTAAATTTATGAGACCGACATGTGATTCCCACATATTCAATGGTGAATTTATAACAAAAATAAACAAATAATGTACAAGAGAATAACACCATACACATCTCTTTGATTTTACATGGATGATTAGTCGATCGAAAGTAACTTTAGCTCCCAAAATTTACATTTGATTATGGCGCTGTAAGTGCTAAGCATTAACAAAGTGCACTTTCATATATACTGGATCGGAATTTTTTGTTAGTTTAGTAACTACAAACATTAATTGATAAAGATGTAGCAAAGTTAATATGATCAAAGTATATATATATATATATATATATATATATATGTTGATATTATGTATTGATAATATAAATGAAAAGAACCTTACAAGATGGTTTCTCTTACATTCTTGGACAACATAGAAGTACTAAAAGGACAACAATAATTTGCTTGGTTGTTCATAAGACAACTCAAAAAGCAAATCTTGGTCTGGAAGTTCCAGATTATTCTAATAACTTTTTTGTCTCTATTTTTCTTGTAAAGAAAAACAAAACAAAGAAAGGAAGCACAAAAGGAAAACTGTGAGCCAAGCATCAGACTTGCCGGAAGGTTGCATTCCTTCAACATATATAACACCTTTATCTATGAGAAAAAAAAAAAAAAGAGGTAAATTATAGCCAAAGTACCAGACTTGCCTTTTCTTCAACCCCCTTCATAATTTCTGATCATCTGAGGGCGGCTTTGAGCTAAAGCCATGGCCAAAAGATGATGAGTCTTGAACTGGAAAGTGAACGCTTAAACACACACAGTCGGAGGCCATGGCCTCCTGTTCTTCCTCTAACTTCGAAAGCAGCATGATGATCATATCTTCCCTCATGCTCATAAAACGAAAAGATTCATGGATATATGAGGAAGCAGATAGAAGAACTGAGAACTGTGGAATTGTTGGTTGTTCTTATATAGGCTCCTGGTGTTTTTAGTTCTTGGTAGGGCAGACCTAATTAATTAAGGAGAAGAAAAAATAATATAAGATTTATGCATTAATAAATTAAAGGGGGCCCACTTTGCTTTTTCGCGCGGTTGATTACCTTGTGAGTGATGCTAGAAATTATATTTTTATTTATCTTACAACTATCTCACAATGCTGGCGTGATAATCACAACCGACTTTTTGATTTTTTTTTTTGAGAAATGATAGAATTTATTTATTTTTTCAACCATCTTTTAATCATCTTCATATTAAATGGATGAATCCACCATTGAATTTGTGTGGGATTCACATAAATTCACAAGTGTAATAGTTAATTTATTGAACTTGTAAAGTAAGATGAGAAAAATATCGGCATAAATCATTTCTCTCTTCTTTTTTTTTAGCAATAAAATGTTGCATAGTTGGTTGAATAAACAACCACATTATAACATTATGAGATAGTTATAAAATAAAATTGTGGTATATAACATTATTATTAGGGCATTTAGGCAGCCGGTAGATAAAATTTCCAATAAATAGTGAACGTTTTCTAGAATTTTCTTTTTAGAGTGAGACTAGACGAGCCAACAAAATTTTGTGTTAATCAATCACATCTAAGAGGCTACATGCAATTTATTACATGAGACTTTTTTATGAAAAACAAAAAGTCCTTTCGTACGTAATGATAAATTGTTATTTGTCTCAAAGCTAGGCTTAATTAAATGGATGAGGAATGCTACTCTCTCTCTCTCTCTATATATATATATATATATATGTACACTCATTCATGACAGCGAATTTGTTGTTCATGCATATGCATGCCATGTTTACATGTTGATACCATCATAAATTACCGTTGCTTTATTTTTATTTTTATTTTTTGAAAAATTACCGTTGCTTTATATATAAGTTTAGGTTTATGAGATAAGTAATAATATTTTATAATGTAAGAGATGATTTAACAATATAATAAATATCTATAAAAATCATGTTATTTTATTTAGACGTTCACGTGGAAATTGGAAATTGTGTCACTCAAAAATTGGTGTGACTCTTAAAATTACCATGGAGTTTGTGATTGATTATTATTTGATTTTAATCAAATAGTGATCTTAAAAGCCATCTCATCTTTTGAAGGACACAAAAATGATACAAGAATGTTACTCTACCGTTTATATATATAAAAACTATAAAGAAATGTTATGGGTCAATATTTTTTTCATATTTGACTCATCTTATCTTACAAATTAACTATTAAATTTATTAACTTATGTAGATTTTCACATAAATTAATAGTAAACCTCACAAATTTAATGATATATATATATATATATATATATGTGTGTGTGTGTGTGTGTGTGTGTTTTTGCGTGTGGCCTACCACGTAGTACATGCACGTTATTGCGTGGACAGAATAGAGAAGTACAAAAGAATTAAAGGGTGTTGGAAATACAAAGAATCAACCCATGTTCTTGAAATTTTCCTTCTGTTGATTCTTATAAAGTGGCCTGCAAGCAATGGGGGACAACTATTTTCTTTGGGACGCTTTTGCCAATCGAAGGGATACAATCACACAAACTGACCTTTCGAATTCTTCAAAGGAAAAGCCTACCTAATTAATAGCTATACCCCTTTCATTGTTTTAGATATGTTCAGCAACTGTCATTCTTTTTTTTCTTTTTTTTTCCTTTTTCTTTTTTGCTGAGTTTTCAACTATATATATATATATATATATATATATAGTTGAAACATGATATATAAATTTGTGCATAAAGAACTTTTGGTAGTCTTTAAAAGGGAGAGGAAAGGGATTGTAGGCTCCCCACTCACCTTCTTCTATATTTTCGTTCAAATATAGGCCGGCAGTTCATTTGATGCTTCCTTCCCAAGGATGAAGGATCCAATATGACTACCACTTAGGTTTATGTTGCCACGATGGGTTGATTTTATTCTGTTTTACTTTTTGTTAATTTTATGATTGTATTACATATTCTAACCGGCCTTATTTAACTATAAATTGACATCTTTTGCACACAGTTACATACAACACACAAATATAGAGTTTAGTCGAAATTTTCTATTCTCTAGTTTATTTTAACATGTTTTATGAAAGTGACTAGGAGCATCTCGCATGCTTCAAATGGCGTGTTAAAGATAGTTTTTTGAAGGATGACAAGGCACTGAGTCCGAGACATGCTTGGCTGCAAAATAAGAAAATAGGATATATAAGAGCTTGTCGGGATGTGCCGACAGGGGATAACTCCGATGCCTAAGTCAATTGATGATTTTGGAAAGAACAAAAATGGGCAGAATCGCTTGAGAGTGATTAGCCGAATATCTGTTTGGAGCTTTCTTTTATAGGCATCAAGTAGCAGTTAGCGTCCCCGGATTCTCAGCCCCACGTTCCCGAGGATCTACTGTGCGCAATGCTGGAAAGGTGAATCATGGGATCGTGGGCTACTCCTGATCATGGGATCATGGAGTCAGTTGGTAGCTTGGCCACATTTGTGCTGAACGTGGGTGGAGGTCTTAGCCCGGGCGTGCTTACATGTGGCTCGGTTCAGCGCTACAAGCTAGACCACGTTCTCAATGAACATGACTTTTCTTCGTTAGGGTTTGTAAGTTTCCTATTTTACCCTTGGTGGGCTGGTACAATTTAGGCTTGGGCCTTTTGTTGATGGCTTGCATGAGGCAAATAATCTTGAGGGCCCATTGTGGTTTTGTGGCCGATCCATTACCCAACATGGCGCATTCATAATAGCTACAAATTTTTGCTACAACAAACTTTCAATATAAAAGTTCACACTAAATGTTTTTTTTTTTATTCTTTTCTCTCTCCCTCGACGGCAAAAAATATATATATTAAAAATAATGTTTAAAGAAAGTAGAGAGTGGAATAAATAATATTTGGAGTTTGTATTGAAAATGTAGTTGCTAAACTAGAAAAATGTGTGTTGTGAGTAATTAAAATATATAGCATTTTTGGAGATGCTCTATGTTAAAATATATAGATTGCAAGCTAAGTCAAGGTTTAAAAAGGTTTGTAAGTTGACTAGTTGGAACTAGGGGTGGGCAAATTAACCGTTACCGTTTAACTGGCCTTCTACCGGCTTCGACCGAACCGATATAAACCGTAGCCGATATGCCGATATCCTTATCGGTTAAAAAAAGTATACCGGAATTCGGTCCGGTCCGGTCCGGTCCGGTTAAGCGGTTCTTATTGGTTAACCGGTTAACCGATAAGAAACCGGATTTTTTTTTTTTTTTTTTTTTTTTTTTTAAGTCCTAGTCCCAAAACGGCGCCGTTTAGTCTTTTAGAGAGGTTTCCAAATTCCTACAAGTGACACAGGTTTCCGAATTTGTGTAATGGTGTTGCCCATGACTTATTTTCCTTTTGCTAAGTGACTTTAATTAGTTAATACTTTGTTTATTATTCATTAATGAATTTTATTTTAATTTGGGTTTGGGTAGGTTTGATGTTTTTTTTTTAAGTGATGGCATTTGATGAGATTTCTTTGCCATTGGTAAAAACATTTTTCATTAACTAGTTTTGCTAGTCTAATTAGCATTCATTATGTTAATTAGTCCATTTGCTTTGGAAAAATGTATTTTATAATATTAAAAAAAAAAAAAAAAAGTTGAAGTGGATCAATATAAAAAAGCTTCAATTTTTAGCCCAAAAAACAAATATTTGGGTCCCAACAAAAAGTATTTGGTCTCTAAAACAATTCATTTTTAATAAATTATTTTAGCCCAACAAAAAGTATTTGGGCTCTCAAAAGTCAAAAAAACTCATTTTTGGTTTTTGGCCCAACAAAATAACTCAATATAAAGCTCTCGGTTAAATCGGTTAACCGGTTTAACCGGACCGTTTAACCGTGTACCGTTTTAACCGAAATTATCGGTTAAAATTCTTATTGGTTCGGTATCGGTTAATAAACCGTTTAACCGAAAATTATCGGTTAATAACCGATAAGGTCTTTAACCGGACCGTTTTGACCGATACCCAGGCCTAGTTGGAACACTAGTCTGCTATGGTGGATGTATTACTTTAGTGTTGTTTGGCTCCCGAAGTTGTTTTTCTTTTAAAGAGTTATTCAAAAATTCCAATTCATTACCAAAATTCTCTATTCAGTTATTTTCTGCTTGTAGATTTTGGTAGTTTAATATGTTGTGTTTGGCTTAATCATTGTCCTAATTGATAATCTCAATTGTGAAAAGATTGAGATGTTTTCTGAATTGTTCTAAATTAGGGTTAAAAACAGATTTTTCAATTAGTATTTAGAGTTAGTTTCACTTTGTTTGAATTCATTTTCTCAGTAAGATCCTTAACCTTGACCCCCATTGTCATGGAAAAATCTCAATTTCTTAGTGTGAGATCTCAAGTTAGGAGAGAATGTAGAGATAAGAAGGATAAAAGTACTCAAGGCATCAAATGCCACGAGTGCACTGGAATTTGGGCGTATTGGGGCTGAGTGTCCAAATTTTAAGAAGTCAAAAATAAAAGTCGTGAAAGTTACCTCAAGGAATGAGTTAGACAATGATTACCTCGTTGATGAGAATGGAAATTACATGCCTTTTATTGCTTATGTAAGAAGTGGTAATTAGGGTTGGTAATTTTAACATGATCTGCGAACTCGACAGGAACACAGCAGGAAGTTACCTGGTTTGGGTCATAAACGGGTCAACCCATTTATTTTATTCATGGCGGGTGACCCGCCACACCCGTTTAAATTGTTAAAAAAAAAAATTATTATAAAAAATAATAATAAAAAAAAAACACAATAAAAAACCCTAAAGAGCTAAAAGTCTAAACCTAAAACCATACTTTCTTAATTCAAAAAAAAAAAAAAAAAAAAAAAAAAAAAACCATACTTTCTTCCTCCCTTACTCTTAGCCCCCCCCCCCCTTTCTCTCTCTCTCTCTCTCTCTCTCTCTGCGCCGTCGCATCCCTCTCTCTCAGCTTGTGTCTCTTTCTCCCTCTCCCTCTCACTCCGTCTCCGATATGTCTCTCTTGTTCTATTTTTTTTTTTTTTTTTTTGTCTATGGGTTGACGAGTTGGCACAGTAACCAGCTAATTTTGGCTTATCGTGTCTAAGTTGGAAATTTTCACCCGTTTAGCTAAATGGGTCGTGTCCGGACAAAGGCTAATCAGGTGGCGGGTCATTACGGGTCGTAAACGGGTTGACCCGTCGACCCGTTTTGCCAGCCCAAGACTGGTAATGGGTCAAGCGTCAGTAGCACACTTGATCATCTTGAGTCATCTCATGATAATTCAGATAAGGAGGTTGAGTTACATGCTGCTTACAATAAACTTTTTAAGAATGTACTAAGGCTCTGTTTGTTTCGCGATAAAACGATTTACGAAAAATGTTTTACGTATTTTCGGGTGTTTGGTACAATGTAAAATAATATTCAACGGAAAATTTTTTCCCTTTGATCGAAAATTCTTCTTTAATTTTAGAAAAATGGTTTACGGTTTTGAAAACCGTAAACCATTTTTCGACTTTTAGCATCTCATTCTAGAATCGACGGACCATGCCAAGACCTGCTCAGGACCCCATAGGGACTTGACCAGAACCCCCTTGGGACTTAACCGAGAACCGCCCAGGACTTGCTCGTGACCTCATCGGGACTTGACCAGGACCTGCCTGGAACCCCACCGGGATCCACCCGGGACCCCGCCGGGACCTAACCAGGACCTGCTCGGGACTAGCTAGGGACCTGACTGGGGCCAGCCTGGGACTTGCCCGAGACTTGACCGGGACCTACACGGGACCTGCCTCGGACTCGCCCGAGACTTGACCGGGTTTTGCCCTAGACCTTACTGGGACCCGCTCAGGACTTGATAGGGGATCCGCTCGAGACCCCGCCGGGACGGGACCAGGACTTGCTTGGGACCTCACTGGGACTTGACTAGGACCCGCCTAGGGCCTCGTCGAGACCTGACAGGGACCCACCCAGGACCCCGCCGGGACGGGACCGGGACCCACCCATGACTTGACTGGAACCCAACTGGACCTGCCTGGGACTTGACCGGGACCTGCTCGGGACTTGCCCGGGAGTTGACCGAAACCTGCCCGGGACCCCATCGGACCTGCTTGGGACCTACCCCGATCTGCGCTGGAACTTGCCTGGGACCTCCCTGATCAGGTCTAGACGGGGTCCCGAGCTAATCTGGGCGGGTCCCAGTCAAGTCCTGGTCAAGTCTGGGGCGGGTCCCGAGTAGGTCTAGTCGGGTCCTGGTCAAGTCCCGAGCGAGTCCCGGTCAAGTCCCGGGCAGCTCCAGGTGAGGTCATGTGCGGGTCTTGGTCAAATTCCAGGCGGGTCCTGGTCAAGCCTTGGGCAGGTATTTTTGTATTTTATTTTTTTAATTATTATATATTAGTATTTTTACGTTGTGAATATAAAAAATATTTGTGATTTTCCGTGCGCACGCCAAACGCCGAAAAATGTTTTCATCGTAAAATATTTTCCTATAAAATGACTTCCCTAAAAATATTTTACGACGGAAAATATTTTATGCCGAAACAAACGGAGCCTAAATTGGAAAAAACTTAATAAATTGTCTTTTAAAAGATTAATGAAGTTGAGTATGAAATAGAATCTTGACTTGCTAAACTTGCCGATTCACAAGCTTCATACGAAAAATTTATGACTAAGAATTGTGTGTTGATTGAGAAAAATCAAAACACTCAAGATAAACTTCATAATTCGAAAACACAATTGAAAAACTTCTTTAGTGAACAACAATGGTAAGGGAGGCTTGGGTTTCACTCCTATGGGATCTTCCACCCCGTCTACTTCACATTTCTTTCTTGCTACTAAGGGTAAAACTGTATTTGTTTTTGCTTCAAGGATAAGGGTAAGGATACTACTATTTGTGATGTTGTGTTTTAGACCAAGTCATGACCTCGTCTTAGGAGACAACTTATATCTAGGTTTGTCCCTACTTGATACTATTGTGGTAGAGTTCAGTGGCGGAGCCACATGTAGGCCAGAGGTGGCCACGGCCCCCACAAGAAATATTAAAAAAAAAAAAAAATTGAGCAAAAGTCCAGCCATTGAGCACTCGTCCAGCTATATAGGGCCCCCACAAAGAATTTTTTTTAAAAAAAAAAATTTGAGCACTTGTCCATCTATTGAGCACACGATCAGCTACATAGGGTCCCTCCAAGTATTAAAAAAAAAAAAAAAAAAAATTATTGCTGGTCTACTCCATCCGGACCATCCTCCATGGCCTCACAAGATATTAAAAAAAAAAAATTTTGTTTCTTTTCCCTCTTTCTCACGCACTCGCCTCAAAGTTTTCTCCCTTTTTGTATTTCTGTCTTTTTGATATGGTGTGGACATGTTATATTTTTAATATATGATATATATTAATTTAAGCACAAATTTATGAACTTTTATATATGTTTTTTTATGATGCATATATTGTGTGAATTATCAAATTTTCAATATAAAAAGAATTTTTAGGACGCAAAAAAAAAAAAAAAAATTAGGACACAAAATTGTTTTTTACGGCCCCTACATTCTGAAACGTCTGGCTTCGCCATTGGTAGAGTTGGTCACATTCGACAAAACTACTTTAAATTGAGATCTCGAGACTATGTGAATGAAAATTCCTATCCTAGGAATAATCAAAAGAGGTTTTCAAGTTGATCAGTGATGTATTGGCTAAGTTAGATTTTTTGAATGATCATAGGAATAAAATTCAAAAGGCAAAACCCACCATCAATAATGTTTGGATGAGAAAATGTAACCATATCCACTCTGGGTATCGGTGGCTTTACATTGACTTAGGTCCATTGTGTTTCATCCCTAGGATTGCATGTGGAATCTCATTCATCATCCTAGGCATGACATCTACTTTTTGCATTGCATCTTTGTGTGTGTTTTGGTTTGTTGTTGCATTGCAGTTTTGTAACAACCTCGGATAAAACACTAGTCACATTTGTGCTATCACCCTAAAATGACTAATTAATTTGGAGTTCTCTATAATCCATTATAAAGTCTAGTTTCACCTACTAACTAGACAATGTGAGACTTAGTACTCATAACTATCTTTATAAATAATCTACTCTATGTGGGCTACTCTTCATCGTCTCAATATGGGAACAGAGTGTTACAAACTCTCTTATAAATTCGTGACGTCTAGGTCAAGGTCATGTCATGCAGTGCTCTAGTACCACATGGCTTGGTGTTACTAGGTGCTATGATACCATTTGTAATTACCCAGAAAAAAAAAGTGTTAGCCATATTTGCGCTATCACCCCAAAAGGACTAAAGGCCCACTTTAACGACACAATATTGTTTGCTTTTAGCTCTCCCAACTAGACTTCGTAGGAGGTCATGGTCATCACGGCTTTAAAACATGTTATTTTAAGGGTGCAAGTATATATATAAGCACATCCTCATCCCAGGCGATGTGAGATGTCAAAATCACCCCTTCTTGGCACCCATAATCCTCGTTGGCGACCCTTATGGGCTTATGTACTCTCCCCCTATCTCAGGCTAGGCAATAGTTAGGGATGAAAAGGCAAGCAGTTAATAATTGCTCACTAACCGTTAATCGCGATGATTACGGTTTTAGATTTTTTCAAAACCGCTAACCATTAACCACTAACCACCGATATATATATATATATATATATATATATATATATATATATATATATATATATATATATGTGTGTGTGTGTGTGTGTGTGTGTGTGTGTGTGTGTGTGTGTGTGTTTAAAATTTTAAATATATAAAAAAATGTATAAAAATCTAGAAACGATATCATATGTAGTATAATATTATCAACATCGTTTTGTTTTGTTTTTAAAAAAATAAATAAATTTTAATTTTTTTTTTAAAAAAAAGCGGTTAGCAGTTATTAGAGTTACTAACCGCTAACCGCTGGTTAATCGCCTAGGTGGTTAGCAGAATTATATCAAAGCTATTGTTAGCGGTTTTAGACAATAACAACTAACCGTAACCGCCTTTTCATCCCCAACAATAGCTTTGATACAATTTATAAGAAAAACACGAGCCACATCTGCTTTATCACCTTAAAAGGACTAGCCAATTTAGAGTTTTCCTAGAATTCATTATAAAGCTCAATTTTATTTAGTAACTATGCAGTGTAAAACTTAACACTCATAGTTATTATAAATGTGGGCTACTCATCTTCCTAATATGGGACCGGGAGTTACAAGTTTTGTGTGTCTTTATTTTTATTTTGATGAGTTTTCTAAAATTTATGATAAAACAAAAAAGCAAAAAATAAAAAATTGGGGTGTCTTTCTTGAATGCTTGAAACTCATTTTGAACTTTTTGTTTTAATTCAATAAGTGATTTCTATGCATGTGAATAATGTGAGAGAAGCTTATTTTTTTGTAGAATTTGGTTTGGTGCATATAAGGTTCCTAATTCCTGTTTCTTTCAATAATTTTGAATTTGACCACATGTATCGGTGTGGAGAAGTGAAATGGAGATGATTCATTTAGTGTATTTAGGAGGGCATAGTTGTCCAAAAAAATTTGTTCAAAAACTAAATGAACAACTATGCCCCTCTAAATACACTAAATGGACCTACTCCTATCATTAATGCACACATACACTATGACCAAAAAAAAAAAAAAAAAATCAATGTTCCTAGATATAACAAAAGATGAAATTAGCATGTCTTAAAATTTGATTCACATGTTCTTACAGAAAAAGTCGATGTTCATGCTTGGTGTAGAAGGTAAACATTCAACCAAAACTAGAAACAAGAATAAAAAATTTGTGCTTAATGTTAGGGAGAGTAATTGAATGTGTGTCCCGAGGTCCTAATTGTTTGGAATATATCTCAAAAATACATTGAAGCACCCCGAGAACAATCATCATGAAAGCATAGCAAAAAATATGCAAAGGAAAGAGCAATAACTCTAGGCAATTGCCTACCTTGGTGATAGGGTTGATTTGATTCATCTTGCTCCTCCTTCAATCTACATGTGTAGTCTAAGGTTTTGAGACCTCTAATGCCTACACAAGACCCGTTTATATAGGCTTGCGTTTCCAAGTGAAAGTAGGACTAGGTTTCTTTGTCAAATTAGAACTAGGAAAACCTAGTTGTCTATCACCAATATAGATGGTCGTTGGGGGGAATTTCTAATACCCCGATTTTTAATCAATATTGAGTATATCCCAATTAGATTAGGAGAGTGTTAAGGTAGATTTTGGACAGTTGTTTGAAATTTTCCGATTGGTTAACGTTCAAAGTTGAATTCAAAAGATTGTTGGAGAACATTCGATTTGGATTCAAACGATCGAAGGGGAATGTTCAAAGCTGGATTAGAACGATCGAGGGGGAACGTTCGAAGTCGCAAGAATGATTGATGAATAATGAAATGATGAAAACCATGAGTTTGTAAATGCATGCATTTAAGTGATCGTAGAGAATTTATCATAAGACATGGTACACCTTATCATAGGGAAGATAGAAATGAGATGATTGATGTACAGGCTAATAGGTGTTACGAATTGCATTAGATGGTTTAAAAATTACTTTTAGTACCTAAAAAGACATGTTAAACAAAAAGGTAGTATCTTTGGTAAAAAAATTTTAAAGTATTTATTTGACTTTTTTTACTATAAAAATAATCAAAATGCACTTTTGAGAAAATTTTGAAATTTATTTATTTATTTATTTTTAATTCAAAAGCTCTTTTTAGATTTAAAAACTTGATTTTCAAACGCAATTCCAAGCTCAAGGAGGCTTGTAAACGTTTCATTGAGAAGACCTGGAGGTTTTAAATCCCAAGGGCTATCAGTGATATTATTTTGATGGAAACAATCTATTTCGGTCTGAATTTTATTCAATGATATTGAATTCCTTTTTTTTTTTATAAAAAAATTTAAAAAATTAATTAATTAATTTAAAAAAAAAAAAAAAAAAAAACTCAACCAAAAAATGTTTTCCTTTCCCTTTCCTTTAAACATCCAAGTTTCTAAAGGCTAAAAGTCAAAGCCCAGCCCAATAAACAAAACCGTGTATAGGATTTTAGCCGACTTACTTCCCTCAGGCACATCCCGAGAGTCAGAGACGCCAGATAAGAAAACAACAAAAGAAGAAATAAAAATAAAAATTCAAAAGGAATTTCAAACTTTCACCATTTATACACTGAAACGGTCCCCGACCATTTTCTCGAGAAATCCCGATAATTTTCTCGAGAAAATCCCGATCACCTAAAGAAACTCGAATTTATAATGAAAATATTACCTAATTTTTTGGTTCTGCTCTTACTAGTTCTCGTTTCAGTTCAATCCAAGGCCTCGGTTGGATCTCCATCCTCGGGGGAAGCCTACGTCACGCTTCTCTACGGGGATGAGTTCTTATTGGGCGTTAGGGTTCTCGGGAAATCGATTAGGGACACTGGATCGAAGAAGGACATGGTGGTTCTGGTCTCCGATGGCGTCTCTCACTACGCTAACAAGCTTCTCGAGGTACCGCTTTGAAAATTCGAGCTATGAATCAGAAAAAGCTTAGTGAATTATGTCTTCTATCTCTGTGGTTTTATTTTTGGTAAGCGAAAATACTGGGACCGAAAAAGGAAAGAAATGGAATTCTGCAGCTTTATGTTCTATGTTGATTTGGTTTTTGCTAAAAAAGGAAAGGCTACTAAATAAGGTTAATAATTGGGTTATGCTTTAGCTGACTTTTGTTTTTGGTTATTTTATTTTAGAACCTAGTTTCATAACTTTGATGCTATGTTTGGTTGCTAAGAACTTTTAGTATAGATGATTTTGGAGTAAAATAAAAATTTTGAATTTTATGTTTTTCTGTTATTTAAGCGCGATTGAGAGTACAAAACCCTTTATTTCAATATGACCTATACAGCCATTTGGGGTGTTTTTGTTTAGTATTTTAATTGATGGCAACCAAAATGAAACTAATTTCAAATGTTAGTTAAAGATATGGAAGTTTGGTTTAAGACTGACATATGGGTAGTTTCTAACGACTATTTTTTCTTTTTGTTGTCCGCTTTTGGTGGATAATTCTGCAGGCTGATGGGTGGATAGTAGAGAAGATTAGTTTATTGGCGAATCCTAACCAAGTACGTCCGAAGAGGTTTTGGGGTGTCTACACAAAGCTTAAAATCTTTAACATGACTAAATACAAGAAAGGTAAACATGATTTTGCCACTACTACATTTGGTTGCTTAGGAAATTGGAGGAAGTCTGAATGGCATGGATTCTTTTATCTAGGCTTGGTTTAATATGTTTTTTTTTTGATAAGTTAGGCTTGGTTTAATATGTAAAGTAGTTTCCGGATATTATTTTTGGGAGAGGAATATTATTTATATGGATGGAAAATGTTGCCAAGAATTATTATGTATCCTTGCATTTCGCAAAATGGTTACCTGTACTCAGCTCAGTGTATCTTGAAATTCTATTGTGCAGTTGTATACCTTGATGCCGACACTATTGTGGTACAAAATATTGAGGATCTTTTCAAATGCGGGAAGTTTTGTGCTAACTTGAAGCATTCTGAGAGGCTGAATTCCGGAGTCATGGTAGTCGAACCATCTGAAACTGTATTCAATGACATGATGAGCAAAGTTAATACTTTGCCTTCGTACACTGGAGGTAAACCGTTTTTTTTTTTGGTGCATCATCTGCCTGATAGATAAGTTCTATGTTATCCCTCTTTGCTTATATTTTCTCTATCAGTCATGATGATTTCGTCGAAGTTTAAATTTGTTATTGGAATTTTCGGTTTAGAAGCTAGGTATTTAAAGCAGCTAGGTATTTTTGCTTTAAATAACTAGGTTTACTTCATCCACAAATCACTCTTTCTTATCTCATCTCTTAATAGTCCAATTGCTCCAGCTAACCTTGTGTGCAGAATCAAATCAATGTATGGAAAAAAGCATGAGCTTCCAAATCTAATTCACTCTTTTTTGTTTTTTCTGTTGGCAAAGAAATCTAGTTCGACTTCATGTAACAACACAATAAATCCAAATAGTGTTGATGCTAAGTTGACCTAAGTGCCATAAAATAATACTAGGATCCGGATCTTCGTGAGATATGAATTCGACTTCAGTAGTTGCGTTGTGACAAAAATACTCAAATATCACTCAAGTTGTTTGAAATGCTTGTTTAGCATGTCTCCTTTTTTTTGATAAGTAATTGATATAAATAAAAAGCGCAAAGGGGCGCAACCCACATACACGGGAAGTATAAACAGAGAACGCCTAAGAGGGAGAGAAATGAAAAAGAAAATCAGAAAAACTAATCACTAATGGAGTTAGCCAAGCGGCTGTCCAAGAGTAAAGAGTAAAAAAGAAAAAATGAGTCAATTCCTCTATAGTCCTAGTGGAATTTTCAAAACATCTAGCATTTCTTTCCTTCCATATACACCACATAAGACACAGAGGGATCATTTTCTACACAACCGCGCTTCGGGATCGTCCTTCCGACCACCAGCTATCGAACAAGTCCCTCACCCTGCAAGGCATGACCCAATGCAACCCAAACCGAATAAAGATCGAATGCCAAAGAGCACTTGCGAGCTCACAGTGGAGAAGAAGATAATCGACTGTCTCCCCGGTCTTCTTGCACATACAATACTACTCTACTACCACTATGTTCCTCTTACGCAAAGTATCATGAGTCAAAATTTTGCCTAGAGCCGCAGTCCACCCGAAAAAAGCCACTCGCATAGGCGCTTTAGTACGCCAAATGTTTTTCCAAGGAAATACCTCTTGATTGGAATGGGACAAAGCCTTGTATAGCGACTTAACCTCAAACTTGCCCTTCTTGGACGAGGACCAGCAAATACGATCTACAACGCCTATGGAAACCTTGCAAGAATATAACCGATCAAAGAAAGGAGAAACCAAATCCATCTCCCAATCTTGGACGGGCCGAACAAAAATGACATTCCATTCTTACCATGTCTCTAGATGATTCTAGCCACAGGAATTGCACTTTAGCATGTGGATGGTGTAGTCTTTATGTTACCTTATTCATGTGTTGTGTAAATCTTTATAGAGAAATTTACTGTTTGATCCTATCTTCAACTCTCTCTCTCTCACCTGCTAATTTTCTTTTACTTTGACAGGGGATCAGGGGTTTCTTAATTCATATTACACTGGATTTCCAAATGCACATGTTTTTGAGCCTGATGTACCCTCAGAGGTGTTGAATTCAAGACCAGTTCCTGTAATGCAGCGGCTATCCACACTATATAATGCAGATGTTGGTCTTTACATGCTTGCAAACAAGGTATTAACTATAATGTATGGGCGATCTCTCTATTTCACCTAATGGGCTACTGTTTAATAATTTTATTGCCACCATGTTGATGGTATTATTTTCTTGTGCCGTTGCTCCCCATGTATCAAGATGTTTAACAAGTGTGGTACTATATCATAGCATTCATTGATAAATATGTTTATTTATTTTTATAAGTAATGCAATGCATATCAAAAAGCGCAGAGGGGTGCGGCTCTAGTACACAAGAAGTTTGCAAGAGAACGCCTATGTTTATTTTCAGTTTAGTCTTTTCATATGTATTTTTGTTGAAGCATATAACTGTTACACAATCACTTAAGATGATTGCTTCATCTGCATCATAATTCATTAATGTAAGCACTTCTATCATGCCAGGATGTACTGCCTTCCACCCTCATGCAATAACCTTACCCAAGGATGCATATGTTTAATTATATAAGATGATATTCATATTCGTAGGAGAAGTTTAAAGGTCTCACTACTTCTCTATTTCCTGCCTTCCACCCTCATCTCCTTTTATTTTGCTTGACATGATATAGTGCTCTTGAATTGGCTGAGTTTGGGAACTATTTTTTATGGCTTTAGATGTATTGAAATATCCATTGTTATGCTTGTGGTTACTTTTAGTTAAAGAGGATCGGTGAATTGTTTTTAGTCTTCTAGGATTGTGACGGTGTGATTTGGTTTTTCCGATATTGCATGTCTCTGACTGCTTGTATTGGTAGAGTAAATTTTTAATTTGAAGGGTAAATATATAACATATCACTCAACACAAAAGGTCTTATCCAAACATTCCTTTAAGCAATTTGCCACCAGTCAAATCGTGTTACAGAGAAAAGTCTTATATAAAAATTGAAAGATTATTATTCATTTCTGGGTGCTCATTTATTAAAAAAATAAAAATGAACTTCTCTATTCTGCTGTCTTAAGGGCATTTTAAAGAATTTTACTCTTTTTGGAGTATATCCTACAGGATGGGGCTTTCTAGGTAATTGCTATTTCATTTTGCAGAGATAAATAACTACGTTGTTCTCTTTCTGTTTTCTGACCAGTCTCTCCAGTGCAGATACCTTTTGAAACTATGATGGTTGTTTCTATACAGACAAAAGGTTAACTTTGTTCCAATTGGACTTGAAGAATTAGATGGATGAGAATATTTCTGATGTGGGACAAAATTATCACAAAATTCACACAGCAAAATTAGGGCAAAAAAAAAAGCTAAGAGAGGAGATAGAAAGAAGAGATAGAAGCTAGAAAGAGAGAAAAAGCTAGGGAAAGAGAGAAGAGAAAAGAAGTTGGGGAGAGAAAGAGAGAGAAGAGGAGGAGAGAGAAAATTACTTTCTCATAATTTTATTCCATCAAAGTCTGACTTCATTGGAGTACAGTGCATGCTTAAATGGACACCAACTAAAACTAATAGAACCTAAATAAAATTGTGGACCCTATTAACACTTGCTGTTCCACATCATTCTCCCCTAGTTGGAAAAACTCTACATAGAGTTTTGAAATGCTAAAAGCTTGAAAACTTATGCTCAGAAAATTTCGGATCCAAGCCCAATTTCTGGCTTTCTTTTCTTTGTTCCAAAGCTGGACAGTGACTATAAGTGACAAAACACTATCGGTTTTTCCTCAAAACAACACATCTCGCTTCCAAGTATCGACACAACCATGCACCCACTTCAGCGACCAGCCGTGACAGTGACAATGCGGAGGCAAAGTCCGACAGGGGTTGGCGGTGCATGAGTGTGACAGTGGCACAGCATGGGGAGCGAGCAGCACAGTTGAGCATGTCTCTCGTAACCCGACATTGTTGGTTGTTGACCAGTGCAATAGTTCGTTGATTGGAGTGGGTCGGCGATCTGCTGTGAGTTGCAGCATGCAACTGAAGGTGGCAGCGTTGGCGGGATGGGTCGTGACAGTTGGCAAGATGGGGTCTCAAGCATGCTTTATTTATTTATTTTTTGGGATTGGGTGGTGGATTGGATTGTTGTGGCAGTTACCAGTTGGGTGTGTAGGTGTTTGGGCAGTGGTGCGGTTATGCCGTGTGATAGGGTGCTGGTGCTTGGCAATGTCATGAATTGCGACAAATGGCTGGTGGCTTGTGGCTCCTGGGTCAGGTTGGTTTTGATGGGTTGTTGGGACTGATGGTTGAAACTTTTCTTTTTTTTTTTAACGGATGTGGTTGTGGGCACCTTGGTGGATGAGTTTGGTGTTTGGAAGTTGGTGGAATTTAGGGTTGGATTTGGCCAATAGGAAAGAGGCTTGGGATGGCAGACATGGTTGTGTTGGAATGGTGGTGGTCATGGCGTTGGCTCGGTTGGGTAGCAAGGTCACGGATTGCACGATTGTTATGGGAAACATTCGGGTTGGATTTGATATCAAATTAATGTGGGACAAAATAATCACAAAATTCGCACACCAAAATTAGGGTAAAAAAAAAGGCTAGGAGAGGAGATAGAAAGAAGAGACAAGAGCTAGAAAGAGAGAGAAGACGGAAGAAGTTGGGGAGAGAAAGAGATAGAAGAGGGGAGAAGAGAAAGAGGAGAGAGAAAATCACTATCTCATACTTTTAATTCCATCAAAGTTTGACTTCATTAGATTACAAGGCATGCTTAAATAGACTCCGACTAAATATTACCTAAAATAATTTTAATGACTTACTGAAGATGGCAATGCCCATTATTGGATTACTTTAAGGCAACACGTAATACGTCGACTCTTGAAAATTAAACTAAACATTAAAACTGATAAAACCTAAATAAAATTACAGACCCAATTAACACTTGCCGTTCCACTTCAATTTGCAGCTGTGAAATTTTGTAACAAAGTTCATTTTTAAATGGGAGGTCTACTTTTAGTTTGTTTGGGAGCATTTGATAAAGGGAGGGAATGGTTGTGGCTACTCGAGTTAGTCATTGGGCAGCTGTGGGGGGTTTTGGTGGATCAAAGTGATTGGAGTAATGAACATATAATTACTAAGTTCCCCTTGTATTTCCTCTTCTTCCTCTCTTTCCTTGGTCTTCGTCCACCTGCTGTGAGGCAGGTTTAAATGCTAAACTCAGAGTTAGATGCATTTAAATGGATCTGTCTTGTTCTTACCAAATATGATTATATGCCAAGCATGATGACAATTTTATGTGTGGCCAAGGATTCATAAAAGGATGGTTTTCATGTAGTGTATTTTATACCATATGAGTGCCTCTCTTTCTCACTAATGTTGATTCCTTTATCTGCGAAAAGCGATTATAAGTTGTTGACCGATGGAGTGATAACCCATGGTAAAGAACTGGCTCTGATATGCATACAGTTTGGCTATTAAGTTGTCTAAATTTTTTATGAATTATATATGCAGTGGATGGTGAATGAGAGTGAACTCCGTGTTATTCACTATACTCTTGGCCCCCTGAAGCCTTGGGACTGGTGGACATCTTGGCTGTTGAAACCTGTTGATGTCTGGCAGGTATTTCCTTCAAATCTCTTTCAGCAAATTATCTGCTCGCAATTTCTTAATTTTTCAATTAAATCTTTTTAGTTACAACCTTAGGGGGTTGACTTGAGTGGTAAGTCAGTTGGCCTTGGTGCCTCATGAAGTATCTAGTCTAAGGTTCGACCCCCCTTAAGTGCAAACAATTCTTTGGGGTCATGCATGCGGGCAAAAGCCCGAGTTGCACCCGATCCGTGTGGAGGCACGTTTTGCACGGTATCCCTGAGATCTAGTTAGGGTGGAGCCCTGGATTACTCGGTTATATTACATTTCTTTTAATTTCGTTCTTAATATTTTTGGTAGGGAATGGGATTTCCATTTTTGTTTAGTTATGAGGGACTTGTTGCCACTGTATTACCATGCTAATTTACATATTGCTGGTGGGTGGCACAGGAGGGAGAGAGAGTGGGTGTTGATCATGTATTATAAGTCAAGATAATTGGACATTAAGGTGTAACTTTTTTGTCTTATCCAGTGGAAGAGAATTAAGTCAATGAATTTATGCTTATTAATATATCTCTATTTTGTTTGCTTGGGCTGCAGAATGTTAGGGAACAGCTTGAGGAAACCCTTCCTGGAACTGGAGGGGGCAGAAATCCTAATGATCATCTTCTTGTCAGATTTCTCTTTCTATTACCTTTTTGTGCTTTACTCTTCTGTTACTATCGGTCTTTTCTTCAGGTCAGTGGTTACATTTTTTTTTTTTTTTTTTAAATCAAGCATTAAGCAAATACATGATTCTTGTTGGATCTCATATTATATCATTTCATGCAGACACGGGAGTACTTTGGATCATTATGTAGAAGTTCATTATGCGATGGCATCAGACACCTGTACTACAAAATTAGATCTATTGGATCACTTACTTATTCTGGTGTTTCTACATCATCTACCATCGGTTCCAACCCTCATGTTAGTTTCATCTTCTACTTCTTCTGACTTGGAGCTGCAAGATCACTTGCATATTTAGGATTTTATTCTTATATAAAATATATGCAGTTATCCTCTTGAAATTTCCAATTTTGCAATATTGGATGGTCATGCTATTCACTATTAGTTGTGTAAATGTACCATCTATGCCTTTTGTGTTTGTTGAGAATATTTGTTGTGATGTTAAACAGTTCTGTAATGGTGTGCAGCCCAAGGTGCCTATTTATTTGGGTGGAATATCTGTCTGCATCTGTTTTATGGCTGCTGCTGTGTCTCTTGCACTTGCTCTGGCAATTGTGCCTCGGCAAGTGACACCATGGACTGGTTTGCTCTTGATGTATGAGTGGACCTTTACATTGTTCATTCTATTGTTTGGAGGTTATCTGTACTTGACTTATCAATGGGGAAAGACAACAGCAACACATGCAGGATCCAGTTCTTTTAATCCTGAATCTTTTGATTATGATTCTGGAAAAGGTTTGTCAGCTTGGAGTACATACGAATATCTAATATGCATTATTATATATGACTTCTGCCAAATAGTCCTTAATTTATATATATTTTTGAAATTGGTTGATGGTTCTTGTCTGGATTGCAGGCCATCAACGGCAAGGATTGTCCTGCAATGTTGCCGGATGGTATTATGGGTTAGGGATGGCATTTTTGGCTATTGCAGCCCCATCTTTGCCGTGTCTTTTCGGGGTTACTGCTCTATTTTTAAGGTAATTTGCTTGACTGCAGTGCTGTATCTTGACATAATTATTTCTTGCTCCTTTTTATTTGAAATCTTGAAAAATTAATGTGTATACAACTTCTGCAGTACCTAAAACATGAGCAACAAAATATAGAAAACTGCGGTGAAATTACTTAATAGTCATATTATATTTCTATCCATAAAAGGAGTATAGTAGACCTGAGTATGTTGAGATGGATGTGTGACCACACTAGGAAAGATAGGATCAGGCATGGAGTTGTTTGTAAGAAAGTGCGGATGGCACCAATTGAAGTGAAGAAAAGAGGAAAAACAGCAAGAGGGAGGTTAAAAAAAATAACTTATGTGGTTAGATGTTATAAGTTAAGCCTTGGTTATTAATGAGGTAAAAGTGACATGTCTGCAGATTTGGTTGAGTGATATAAAAGAATCCATGCAGCTGACCCGATTTAGGATTAAGACAGTTGAATTGAATTGAGGTCATATTGTGCTTCTCTGTTAGATATAATTGACCCTCGATGGCTATCATGTTCATAATCTGTGATTTAATTTAGTTGTTTGCGGTGCATAAGCTATCTTATCCTTCCAACTTTTGTTCTAGAACCACTTTTTTATTTTTATTTGGTTTCTTGGCAAAAAATTTTTATTTAATAATTCTGTTTCATTACTTGATGGAGAAATGTAATCAGTGACATTGTTGTGAGTTGGCATATCTCTTTATTTCTTTTCTTTTTAAAATTAGAAGAAATGGCTTCCAAAATCATTGGACTCTCAGCCATTTCTTCTAATTTTATGTAGTGCTTGACTACTTATCAAAAAATGGTGCTCAACTATTTATCGTAAATCGTGCTTAACTAATTAAAAAAAAAAAATCTCAACTTATCACCCCACATTTTTTTAAAAAACTTTTCCCTGCTTTCTCGAGAAAATAGAGGGGCAGTTTGGTGACTTGTTGGCTGGGGATTCTATATTGGACTTGCCATCTTATATATGAATTGCATATCATATATCACTCTATTTATCCTGGAGGACCTAACTCATGCAAGGGCATTCACATTCAGCTCAACCAATTTTCTCTCTATTTTAGCTAAAAATCACTTTCTTTTTTAAAAAAAATTTTAGCTACTAACTTTTCTAAAGCACATCCATCCCAATTTCTATTTTAACTATCTACTGCTTTCTTTTATATTTAAATATTCTATCTTATTTTTATGTTTGGTGAACACTCTAGCAGCTCACCAATTTTTGGGCTAAAGTAGCTAACCATGTATCTACCTTTTCACCCAAATTTGCGTCCCGACTAGCCAAAAGAACCTTTAGCTAGTCTGGTGTGAATGCTCTAATGTTGCTGCTATGATCTATCATTCCTATGAACCACAGAAGAAAAACAAGAAAATGAAAAGATCATTAAATTAATGTACTGATTAATTGTATGGCCTATCAGTGCTTATATTGTATCTTGCCTCTCCTGCATATAAACCCCCCTCCCCTCCCCCTCCCTGCATGTGTGTCTCTCCATCTTGTGCTCTTTTGAGGCTTGTTGAAATGCACTATGTTCTTGGAAATATGCTAGCCTCTCCTTGTCTCAAGGCAAGTTAATGGTTGCGCAAATTTTGTTTTTCTTCTGATATGATTATCTGAAAATATTTCCCCCACTGAAAATAAACAGTTATCAAGAAATGGCTTTGTCATCCTTTAACAGGTTAGGTTTGATGGTTGTGGGAGGACTGATTTTGGCATCTTTCATGACATACGCTTCAGAGCACCTCGCAATTAGATCATTCTTGACAGGCCATGAAGACCGAGACACTTCGCGAAATACGAGCTTCTGTTTCTTATGTTGATTAGTGACTTAAAAATGATGTAATCTATTAGCAATGTGTGTCTCTGCTAATTGTAATTTATTTGGCATATAATTCCATATGCTTGATTTGTACAATTTTGCTGAAAGTTGTCTTCCAAATATGCCTTTTTTCCTAAAGGTTTTTGTTTGTAATATTCTTTTTGGAAACAGGTGAGTCTTAAATTTGCTAGTGTTTAATTTTCAATTTATGACAAATGGAGGTGCATTGTAGTTTTTACAGTAGTTTATTTTTCAGAAAATGCTCTCTACATTGAACATCCTGATTCAGTTTCTGCTAGATGATTTTGGTGGTTTGGTTTGCAATCCGTTCGTCTTGGATAACCATTTTCTGGGTACCTGAGATTCACATTTCGAACGTGGAGAGAATCGTAATTGATTTCCTGGAATTGGTTGCATTATGCTTTAGATATTGCTACTAGTTTAGCAATTCTAGCCATATCCCAGATTAATTATCTACACAATGTCTATCATGTTTGCAAATATTGTTGAAGAGGGTGAAGAAGATAAGATGGTGGGCATTGTGTGCAGATAATTAATCATTATTACCAATATCATTGTTATAGCATTTCACATGAGGACTTCTCATATTATTGTAATCACACACACTTTAACTATAAACACATGGGCCCAATGCTGACAAAGTAGAACCATGGGAATATAAATAGAGAAGTTAGATTTTCACAACTAATCCACCATGCACATGTGAAAGAAATATCTCAATACAATTCATAGAACCATCGGTCAACATTGCAAAAAGGAAAGAAATATGCAATACAGGCCCAAAAAAATAATATTCTCAAAAAATGAAAGGAATTTAAGACAAAAAAACAAAACAATGTACTTTAAGATCTGAGCAACATTCTCAAAAACTCCAAAATTGTCGACAATTCTACTTTAAAAAGAATGTTTCAACAACCTCCAACCAAAAAAGCAAAGTTGTTAATTAAAGGTGAAGAACACTTCTTCTTTTTTTTTCACTCGGTGCCTTTCTTGTTTGGATTTGTTGAGCTCACGTCTTCAAGATAAAGTGATATTGCTTTCGGTTCTTGCTTGAAGTTATCAAGTGAGTGTAAGCTTTTGGTTGTCTTTGGTTAGAATATATGTTTTGAGCAAATATTGATGATGATGATGATGGCAGCAAAGAGGAGGGTAATGATGAATTGAGGGTGAAGAGGATGAGGATGAAAGTGAAAAGGAGGATGGTGATAACTATATTGTTTGGGCAAGAAGTTATGAAGCTACAAAAGCTTCACCAGATCGTTACAACACCAACCCAACAAAGAAGAGGTTAAGAGCTTGGATAGACTATATAGAAGAGAGCAATGATTAATGTTCAAGTATGTAACTATATATATTACATACTTTTTGATGCATAATTTACTGCATTAAAATGTACGCGACTATACTACCAAATAAACTTCTTCTTTTTTCCTTAAACGGCATGATAAAGGAAACAATGCATACATCTACTAAAAACTCACATTTACTATTTAGAGGTTCTGATCAGTTTCTTAAGCTCAATACATTGGTTAAATTCATATCACTTTACTTACTAAGTCGTGAACTTACAAGGTTACTTTCTTCCACATGTTAAACACTTTGGTGTTTTGCACCATTAGCAGGTCGCCAGGTAGTAGGGTGAGGAGTTCGCTAGAATGAAAGATGCTAAAATAATGGCACCAAGTTTGCTTAGTTAGTGGATAATTTTTCCTAGTATAAAAAAGTCTATTTGAAAGCTCTGGGTTTGTAATAATGGTTCATAATATTATTTTAAGTTCATATTTTAGCATTTCTCATATTTCTAGTTCATTTTTCTTATATTCATACCTTGATAAGTCACCAGCTAATTACCAATTAATGGGTTTATAGAAATTGTCATTGATACCCTAAATTGATCAAAGTCAATTGATTTAACTTAAGGGACGTTGAGGTTATGTTATCAAGGCTCTACGCTCTAAAAATAATGGTAATAGGGCTAATACTTTTCCGTTGTAGACTCTCTTTGGAGAATGTTCGATCCTTGAGTCTGATTTCTTATCGAATGAGACTGAAAGGCAAACCAGAAAGTTAATTATCAATTAATTAATTTTTTTGGGTGTTACACGTCCAGACATCAATTAAGTGCGTTCGGACATCGTGAGCCAAACTGACTTTCTAAGCAAGGCCTGTTCCAATGCAAATTTGAACAGTTCAAACATTAGTGGCCAAAAACAGTTTTGCACTCTATCTCACAAAGATGTGTTCAACATCAAAAATTCAATGTCACATCAACATGTCAATAATCAAGTATGAATGTAATCACATAACAAATTCATACATGCAAAGTAATGACATGACTCTATCAATTCCATTAATGGACTTAAACAAACAACAGAGACTTATGATATGATCAAATGTATCATGAATTGTTGTAAGTCTCAGACCTTACTTGATTTGAAGTCAAACCATTTTTCTGAAGTACCTTACGAGAAGGGTTGACAAGCTTATTAAAATAAAAAGTCAAACCATTTTTCTTATACTCCCCCCAAAACCGTCTATTTTCACAATAAATGTGGTTATGACTGTTTCTGCAGGGATTTGACAAGCACATTGAAGACAGTTTTTCTCTATTTTTCCAATCATTTTGAATTTTTTTTTTTATTATTATTTTTACTAGAGATGGCAACAGTTGGCAACGAAGGTTACAGTTGGTGGCAGTGACTAGAATTGATAGCGATGACGATAACCGGAGATGGGCCTTTAACAACAATAAGAAAAAAATGGGCCAAATGGGCTAACTATGGGCCAAAATGAGAACCAACAAAAGACTGAAAATAAGACCAACTATGGGCCTAGGTCATCAAACAAGAACACAAAAGCAAAAAAAAAAAATCCAAGAGATAGGGAATGGGCCTGGGTCATCAAACAAGATCACAAAGGCCAAATGATTGGGCCAATAAACGGCCGAAAGATACGTCAAATGGGCTAAAAAATTGCCTCTTTTTTTTTTTTTTTAAACATGATATGGTGTGTGAGGCATAAAAAATTGATTGTGAGCTCAACCACCAGAACCATTGCATGAAGCTGATTAGATAGGGTAATAATGCAATGTGTCGCACATAGCAAGGTAGTGTGGGACCGCAGGGCTAGGATCAATGAGCGCGCTTGGAGATCCCTAGTTGATGAAGTGGGAAGGGATTATATGCGGCGGAAGGAAAACTGAAATCATGGAACTCGATGGATGATATATGAGCAAGGATGCATGGGGAGACAGAGGCACCAAAAATGGGTTGTGGACAGTTAGTGGAGGCGACAGACAGTTCCCATTAGTGGTATTTGGTTCTGTCGTGGACAAATGATAAGAGAGAGGGAAAAGATCCTTGAGTCAACCTGTCAAAATTAAAAAATCTCTAAGTTTTGTTTTGTTTTGTTTTTTTTTTTTTTTTTTTTTTTTTTCTCAAATTTTTACTCTATGGGATCAATTGAAATGCCAATAAAATACCTACGGTTAAATTTTTTCAAAATGGTTAACCGTCTTCAGTGTCATTGAAACAGTGCGTTTTGCCACATCAGCATAATAATTTTTTATTAATTTAATTTAAAAATTAAATCTAAAAAAAAAATTAAATTCCGGCCACCCCTAACAATCATATTTTAGAGTATTTTTCTAGTGACCATATTTTTCTAAGGATCCCTTATTTTTCTAGTGACCATATTTTTCAACATCAAACAATCATTTCTCCAACCATCAAATTTTACAGCAGTCATTTTTTTCAACCGGGTCATTTTTCTAATGGTCATATTTTTCAAACGATCATACGTGAAGAGAAAGAGAGAAATGAAAAGAGGAAAGAGAAAAATCCTAAAGAAAGAGAGGAGAGAGAAACTAATAAAAATAAAAAAAAAAACCAAATTAATGCATTAGTGTGAATAGTGTGATTAATATAACTTTTTAAGGAAAATCTCTAGAAAACCCCACCTCATGAGGCCGTACAAGCATGACAGCAAAAGATTCAGAATCCAAAGCCCACTTTGAACTAAGATTCCAAGCCTCCTAATATTGGAGAAATTAAAGTGGGAAAGAAAATAAAGGATGAGACAGCGGAGGTATCTCAATTGGTATTTGCTTCTCAGATTCTGAATCTTCTTCAACTTTGAGTTTAACTGACATCGATGTTATTATCCATTTTTCAAAGATTATATTATCTCCTTCCTTGGTGACTCACAAACCCATTGAAAAATGTTCATTCATGGGTGTCATTGTCCACAGAAGACACACACTTTGGCGATTAAATTCAAATTATTAAACAAAGTTTAAGACTTTTAGTGGATCTCATCATCCTTATCCTCAATTGGGGTTGATTACAGCTAGCTACCCTATATGTGTTTTTACATTGATATAGAAGTTGCTGAAAATATTCCATTGTCCCATCCAATTAGGTGCATTCATCTTCTATTTCATGTCATTTTTAGCCGCCATGACCCCCAAAAAAAAAAAAGGGTTAATTTTAGCCATGCATACTTGGAATATATGAGTAATCTGTTGACTAAAGCTGATTAAAGATTTTTAATTAATAATAAATTGTACAACATTTGAGGGGTATATTAGAAAGCAAACGGTATAAAATAGATGAGTGTTCAACTGGGAAAGAAAAGAAACAAGTTATTTTTGAGGCCACTACAAACTGAGTGCATATATGGTACCATTTGAGTCTAGAGTTCAAATCTAATGATTCCTAGGCTATGGTCTCTTACCATTAACAAGGATACTATAAATCACCAGTTATCTCAAAAGTTTTAACTTATAAGAAAATGTAAATTTAATCACTTAATCATTACTTTAACATTTTTAATCCCTAAATTAAGGATGCTCAAGCTTTTCTTTCCGATAAATAGTTTTCTCTCTGCCCCGAAAAACCCTACTCTATCTCCTTTGTGAGCGCCTTTCCTCCTGCGGCCCTTCTCATTGGTTTTCAAGGCAGGTCTATCTATGGTTCCTCACTGGCCTCCTCTGAACCTCTAACCCAAAGAGTGAGATCCATATGCTTCCTTTTGATGACAAATATGAGTTTCTCAAATTTCAAACCTAGATTTAACATCCACCTTCATCATTTATCTCCAACACGCTTCCCTCGTCTTTATTTGTTTATTTTATCTTTTAGTGCTATATTTTCTATTTGTGCTTTGTTGTTTGGGCGCCTTTCCTCTCTTGTATTTTGTTTTCATGTAGAGAAGTGCTAGAGAACCAAACAAATGAACTCAAAAAAATTTTCAAACTGACGTGGCAATGGTTTTTAAATTAAAAAAAAAAATGGAATTCTCTCTTCCTTGTCTACCACTCATGGTCTGCGACGTCAATTTGAAAATTTTCTAAGTTCATTTGTTTGGCAAACTAGCAATTCTCTTTCATGTAACCCTCTTTCCTGATGATGCTCGTATTCTATTTTTTGTTTATTGTAGTAAATTCCTTAAATTAAGAGATCAATTGCCAAAATTTGTAATTCAAAAAGGAAATGGCAAAACTCCTGGTAGTATGTAATTAATATGAATTATTCAAATCTTTAAAAATAAAATGAAAATTTGAAATTGCATGAGAATCTTAAGAGTGGTCCACCCTGTCTGTCATAGTTTTGAAGAAAGATAAAGGCTGAGGAAAAGAAATTAAGAAAGAAAATAAAGAAGTCAATAATAATGAAAAAAGAAAAAAAAAAAAAAAGAAAAATAACTTTTGCTCTTGCACGTCTAAGTGTGACTTTTTAGGGGACCGGCCGCCGGGGCTTTAAATTGGAGGGGGCCAATCCATGCTCCCCCATCCCATGGAAGTATTATTATCATCGGCTCTACAACTGACATTTCTTTGGGTGAAGGGTTTCGGTATCTTTACGATTTTTTGACGTGACAACAAAGATAATCATTAAATTTTGGATAAATCACTATTAAATTTTGAATCTAATTATATGATTTTTACTGCTACTTCTAAGGATTGTGCACTTGAGAATGTGTGTAGTATTTCTCTTACAAATAATACTTCGGAGAAACTTCACCTGCTTTCTCTAAATTATTAAGCATTTTCCATATCCTTTCTACTTTCTTTTTTCTTTATTAGGATTTAACTGAAAATCCTGATAATTAAAACCAGAATTAAAGAATTTTTAAAGTTGAGAAAAAGATATTAAAAAGTACTTGAGAGTTTAGGGTTAAGTAAAGCTTTTCATAATACCTATTTTGACTAGTTGTTCTTTGACGTGTCTTGACTCATAAAGTCAAGTGGATCCAACTTCTTTTGTCGTATTCAAAGTTGATTCTGTCCTTTGCCGACTTTTTTGCTCTCTTTCGATATTAACTTAAATTTATTTTTAACCCTTCTCAAAAAGTAACAAAATTGATAATTAGTCTTTTTAAGGTTATCAATTAATTTGATACTTATTGTTTATTTACTGTTTGAAAACTTAAGGGATTTTTTGCCATGTAACCAAAAAAAGTTGAGACACATACAAAATGTCACCTCACCTTAACACCTAGTAGATTTCTTTTTTCTTTTTCTTTTTTTAATTTTAAATAACAAACGTGGCAGAGACGGGAGAGGGCTCTCCGCCACTTAGGGGTGGATATACCACTCCCTCACATGGGGCTTGAGCTATGGTCACCCCTAAAGAAGGTTTTCGAGTTGGTAGAACCACCTTCTAACTTGTGGGGGTGGCCTAGGCACCCTTGTAAAATTCATGTAGGGGGTAGTAGGTGGTTCAGCCACTCTGAAAACCATGAAGGGGGTGGTTGAGCCACCCCACAAATTAGGGATTGTCCAACCACCATTGAAACCTTCTTTTGGGGTGGGCGATCCCCCACCCCTATTGAAATGGGCTTGTTTTACTATGTTATTTTTTATTTCTTCGAGATCCAAAATATTAATATTTCAGAATAAATTGATATTAGAGCTTAAACTCGCTTTTTGCGAGATGGTTATTGTAGTATTTTAAGTAGAAAAGTTTGATGGTTAGAATAGTTTAAGTATTTTTCGCATCAAGATGCATGGTTTGTTGCGATAACAAGGCTTACCGAAGATTGAGTGATAAGTTGGACATTAATTTTACATGTACATTTCATGTGTCCTAAAAGAGATTGGTTTACTATATATGCTTCAATAACTGACAGTTCAGTTTTCATGGGAAACGATTTAGGGCCATGATACTAAGAACACTAGCATGCATGACTATTCATGCACGCCAGGCTTTTTTTTTTTTTTTTTTTAATAATTATAATAATAAAATATTTTATTTTATTATTTTAAAATATCAAATCACCCCGGCGTGCATCATGCCGGGCATGATGTTTAACATCACCCAACGATTTAGCTTTCAAGATCGTTAGTATTAGTAAACTCAAAATAAGGATGTATGACAAAATTATTAGGACTTTGATGGATGTCCAACATATATTAGATTTGAAGAAAAATCTTATTTCTTTTGGCACTTTAGACTCATTTGGATACAAGTATTCCAGGTAAAGTGGAGTCATTAGGGTTAGTAGAGGCTCAATGATTATGATAGAAGGTAATAAGGTTAATGGTCTCTACTTTCTTCAGGGCAGTAAGGTGACTGATTTAGCTGATGTATCTTCTTCAAATGATCAAGATTCAGGCACCACCTAGTCGTGGCATATGCGGTTGGGATATAAGCGAGAGGATTATGATAATCTTGAGCAACGAGATTCTTTGTGATCATAAAACAATAAAACTTGACTTTTGTGAATATTATGCTTTGGGAAACAATGTAGAGTCAAGTTCAGTACAAATATCTATAAAACTTGACTTTTGTGAATATTATGCGGTTAGGGTTTAGGTTAAACAAGTTTGCACGTTTATGACCTGTTTAATTAACGTGTTTATATAAATTTTTTTTTAAAAAAATTATTATTATTATTATTTTTTAAAGAAAATTTTAAGTTCGGGTCATAAACAAGTCAACTTGTTTAATAAACGTGTCGTGTTCGGGTTGATATAAACGAATTTGCAAGTTAATCGGGTTGATACGAACCCGACACGTGAACTTGTTTTGCTAGCCTTATAGTTGGCCCAAGGAATAACGACCAAGAAAAAATCGCTAGCCACATTTGCTTTATCACCCTAAAATGACTAGTCAATTTAGAACTTTCATAAAATTCCTTATATAGTCCGGTTTCATCTAGTAACTTGGCAATGTATGACTTAACACTCATGAATATCTTTATAAACCATCACTCTATGTGTGCTACTCCTTAATTATCTTCTCAATATGGAATCAGGGTGTTATAAACTCTCTCTTTTAAACTCCTGATGTCTTCATTAGGACTACGTCATGCAATGTTCTAATACTACATGACTTGGTGTTACTAGGTAGTTCTAATACCATTTATAACAACACAGGAAAAAGCGATAACCACATCTACGCTATCACCCCAATAAGACTAGTCAATTTGGAGTTTTCCTATAATTCCTTATAAAGTCTGGTTTCACTTAGTAACTAAGCAATGTAAGACTTAACACTTGTGACTATCTTTATAAACCATTCACTCTATGTAGTATATAGGATGCTTCTTATTTTTCCAATATGAGATCGGGATGTTACACAAGGCCCAAGAGTTCACCAACCTCACACGAGGGTTAATAACGATCAAGCAATACATAGCGAGGTTCGCGGAACTACCATGTTTCGCCCCGTACTTGGTACTCGATGAAGAACTCAAGGCAAGAAAGTTTGAGAAAGGGTTGCACTTGCGGATTATAGACCTAGTATCGGGTTCTCGCCGAGCTGGTAATAGGATTATAATGCCTAATCTTGTTTAGTTGTGCCTAAGCTTGTTTAGCAAATGGATCAAAGATCTAATTATAAACATCAGTTAAAAGTTTTATTTTATGTTAGTCTAAGAGATAAAACACAACTTAATTAGTACCATAGCTGCGATGGAGTGCAAACAACACTGAAGGAGGTTTGAGAAGGTGCTGTGGCCCAAAGTTAATCATATATGTAGACCAGAATGACTCAGTCTGTGAGTTCGGGTCCTTTGGGATTACACACAACCCCATGCATACGAGGCGTGATTGTATGTTGAAGCCATAAAAATAAATAAATAAATTGATGGGTTAGAAGGAAATTTGTATATTGATGAAAGAGATTATTCTACGAGACATTTTCTGAACTTATATTATTTAGTTGTTATAAAAATGTAACTGTTTTAAAACGGTTGGGTGTATTATATATTTACCGAGTTATCACTCACTTTTGTTTTCCCCTCTCAAATTTTGGAGCAAATGGATTAGGTGGTCGGCCAGGATATCCTGCAGTAATTCGATCTGCAGTAATTAACCTTACATTAATTCTGCAGTAAATAATATATATAATATGAGGTTGTTTGGAATTCCTTTGCATCTCTGAGATTACTATTTAGTTAATTAACGGACTTAGCCGGCCCTATCTAACCGGTCGGGGCGCTACATATATATATATATATAAGAAATTAAGTGTCAATTGCACCTGTCAATTGCATCTGTCATTCAACGTAGATAGCGATTGGCATGACAATCATGATGAAGGACAGCTAATTAATTAATAAAACCACATTTGACATGAAATTGTGAACAACACTATACTCATTTAATTTGTGTCTTGCCCAAATTCTTAAACATTTATAGTACTTTATTGCCGCTGTAATCCCTTCAAAAAAACCAAACATCTAGCTGCCTTAATTAATTTGCTCTTGTTGTTACATTAAACAGAAGTAAGTAAACAAAGCCAAGCTTAGTTAAGACATGATCGATGATATATTATAAATGAAAACCCAGCAAGAAAAACAAAAGAGTAGAGCTGTCGATCTATTACATGGATAATCCTCTTCGTTATAGTGTTGAAAACCACAATAACCCGTTTGTTGCTTTGCACACAAGATAATATAGAAGTAGAAAGATCCTGGAACCAGAGACGAACCTAAGATTCCGAGTTTCTGTCCCTCCTATTATCTCGGCAAGAGAAAAAAAACGACCAAAAAAAAGTAGAAGGGGAATGAGAAGGGAGAAAAGCCAAGCATTAGACTTGCCTAGAGGTTACATTTCCTCAAGCTGACAATATTCTTTGGTGCTGTATATTAGGCCATGGCTCAGAATCAAATCCATATCCACCAAAGGAACTTTCCACCATGAAATTAGCAAGAATACCTGTTAATGATCTTCTTCCTGTTGATCTTTGGCATGCCATGATCTCTTGAGATTAATTGCTTGAATACCCTCAAGATTATTTCTCCATAGGGAGGAGGAGGAAGAAGCAGCCAGAGAGGAAAAGGATGCAAAATAGTTTGGAGTTGTTGGTGATATTTATAATTATAAGGGGGTGGATCTTCAGTGCTGTTGGTCTAAGGAGACGGATGAAACAAGAGCTATATGATAAAAATATGAAGGACACGTACATGTGGAGGCCTACTTCACATGTTTGTATCTAGTAAAGGGAATTTCCAAATTTAAAATAATAATAAATAAAAAGGGG
Source organism: Corylus avellana (assembly GCF_965113065.1). Lineage (NCBI taxonomy): Eukaryota > Viridiplantae > Streptophyta > Magnoliopsida > Fagales > Betulaceae > Corylus > Corylus avellana. Next base: position 7,124,430 of record NC_142490.1, on the reverse strand, counting down.
AGGGCTCATCACAGTGGGAATCTGAGGTGAACCATTTAGCATAAAACAACAAAGTAAAAAAAAAGAAACAAAAAAAAGAAAGTGATTATGGGTCCATTAGGGCTCAATTATTGTACGCATGGCCAGAAATGACCACTATCTACTTGATTGGCGTCTAACTCGGAACTTATCCCCCAAAGGAAAACAAAAAGTTTTCTTCTTCTTAATTAACACGTTGAATCTCGTGACTCGACCATGTACACGTGGCAACCTTGTATTGGCAAGTTGGCAACCCTTAGTTTATACTACACTATATCCTTAATTAATTTTGAGTTTTTATTGATTTTGACATTCGTTTTATAAGGCGTGGTCTAAGCTGATTGAGTTATGACTCCTTGGAAACTTTGTCCTTTTTAATTAAGGAAGAATGAAGCGTGTAAATTCAGCTGAGATGTACACGAGATATGAACACCAAAATATAAAGAAATATTTTTCTTAATTAAAAAGGACCAAAGAAAAAAACACCAATTGTGGATAGTGCATGCTAACTTAAAAGAGATCAATGTATATATATATGTAAAGAACTTCAAAGGAGCTTTAATAAAAGGAGTTTGGTTGAATATTATGGGCATGCATGATAATAAATAGTTGGAATCAAAATTAAGAGATAAGGAAAGATTCTACCACAAGAAAAGAGAAAAAGAATCCATACATCATCATCATCATCATCCTTGAGGATGATGATAGTGATATGAGGTCTAGCTAACTCCAACCCACATCTATATAGTCGATCGTATGCTCGATCCACTGTGGGTACTAGATCTCAATAGTTTACAGGGTAATGGGGCATTCACAAATTATCCCAAACCTAAAAGAATTTTATTTTTTATTTTTTATTTCTTTTTAATTTTTTTACTTTTTTAGTGCTAGACACAATGGATAAGATATTCAAATAAATTCTTTAAAATTATCATTTTAAAATCTCAATTATCTTATATTATTTTGATACGTAAGATTGCGACTGGCATACAACCGGAAAAACGTAACAATGAAAATCAATTATTAATTTTTTATTTTATAAGTACTGATTCAATTATGACTAATTTTTACTGTCATGTTTTTCCAGTTACTAAATAATATTATTATTCTATTTTGATACTTGACCTGAGGCTAAATTGGAATATTGCAAAAAGAACAGGTATTTAGATTTTCAATACATGTTATTTGGATGGAAGAAAAGTTGAGAAGCAAGACTCTCTTGAAACCTTTTTTTTTTTTTTTTTGGAAAGTAAAATTACACATTCATTACAACAAGATAGAGGCCACCGGCCATGATGAGAGTGGAAACTTGCCCATGATGAGATTTTGAAGATATTGCTAGGGTGTTCATGTTGGTGGTTAAAAACTTTCTAAAATACGCGCCTATTTGTATGGGTTACGAGCAGATTTTCAATCTCTAATTTCATGTGCGTGCGAGTGGTCAGTAAAATATGAGTAGGCAGAGGCGGAGGCGGATCCAACAAAACATTTGTTGTTTTGTTTAGGGAAAAGAGTAGGAAACGAATTGAAACTCTAATGTCTCATTTTATAGATAGATTTTTTTTTTTTTTTTTAATATTAGAATCCAATTTATAATTCTTGTATTGCCAAATATTTATAATTCAATTTTTATTTTCATATTACAATTTATAAGTGTATTTTAGTTCAAAAATTGGATTAAGTCCGTCTAAAAAAAGCTCATAGAAAGACTTAAAAATAGATCCATATCAGTTAAGTCTACAGGCTTTTTTTTTTTTTTTTTTGAAAAAAAAAATCAAAACAAAAGAAGCCCAAGAAAAGCTAAAAAATAAAAAAGAGTCCAAAATGCAAAGTGGATCGATGTCACAGGCGGTTAGTAAAAGATTTAGAAAACCATTCGCTTGTGTGTGGTACGGGTGGATTTTGCCCGCAGGCGGAACTAGAATTTGGAGTTTGGAGGAACAAAATTAAAAAATTTAGGGATAAATGTAAAATTGGTCATTGTGGTTGGCTTAATTTACAAATCACTCCCTGTGGTTTAAAAAATAATTTATAAGTCCCTAGGGTAGGCCAAAATAACATTTTACTCTCTGAATTCATTTTCCGTTAAATGACTTAACGGAAACCATTACATTGCCACATCACACCCAATAAAAATAATGCACATGTTCTTTTTTATTTATACTTTTAAAAAATGAAAAATAAGTTTTTCCACATTATTTTAAATAAATCTAATCCCTCTATTCTCACTGTGCCTCTGTCGTCTTCATCTTCTCCAATGATTCTTGCCGTCGTCTTCATCTGCGTCTAAGATTTGGACATCTGCGTTTGTTGGCAATGCTTTCTATGGAAACAATCTCTCCCTCTCTGTGTGTCTAGTTTTTTTGTTTTTGTTCTATGGCAAGTGCTTTCTGGTTTGTGTTAAATAGATATTGAAAGATGGTGGCTTTAAAAAGCAAACCGTAGGTTCATCATTTAAAAAGTGATCTCTTTTTTTAGATATGCAATTTTTTATTTTTTATTTTTTTATCTTTTGTGGGGCTTGTTTTGTCCCTTAGTGTGCATGTGTAAGATGGTGCTTGTGCTTGTAGGAATATTCATGTGTGGATGTAAGTCTTAACAAAAACAGATGAAGACGACGGCAAGAATTGTTGGGGAAGATGAAGATGACGGTGGCACAGGAGATATAGAGAGATTAGGTTTATTTAATTTGACGTGAAGTATGTGTTGGAGCCTCAAAATGACGCGGAAAAGCTTATTTGTAATTTTTTAAAAGCATAAATAAAAAATTACATATGTCTTATTTTTATTGGGTATGATGTGGCAATGTAACAGTTTCTGTTAAGTCATTTAACAGAAAATGAATTCAGGGAGTAAAATATTATTTTGGCTTACCCTATGGACCTATAAATTATTTTTTAAACCACATTGAGTGATTTGTAAATTAGGCTAACCACATGGACCAATTTTGCATTTATCCTAAAAATTTAAAAGTAAATGGAGTTTGGGGGGAGGGGGCAGGCAAAACTAAAAAATTTGGAGGTAAAATTTTAATTTTTAAAAAATCTTAAGGATTTTTTTTAAAAAATAAAAAATAAAAATTGGGGACTACATGGCCCGTCCACCCCCCCCCTCTCAAAGGGGCCATATAGTTCTGCCCCTGATTATGCCACTTTAAACGGGTGGACAGTTAATAAAATATACCCTCCACAAGGTGCAAATACAGATGCGAAATAAGAGTATTATATGCCCCTCCCCCAATGAGCCATGTAGTTTTGCCCTTGATTCTGCCCCCTTTGACGAGTGGACAGTAATAAAATATACCTTCTACAAAGTGCAGATACAGATGCGAAGTAAGAGTATTATAGGCCCTCAAGGGATCATATAGTTCCGCCCCTGATTCTACCCCTTTAGATGGGTGGACAGTTAATAAAATATACCTTCCGTAAAATGCAGATACATATACAAAATAAGAGTATTATACCGTTTACATCGCCTAGTAGTGGTGGTGGAGGTTATATATGTTGAGTCAACGTTATGCTCTAATATATATATATATATATATATATATATATATATGGTATTCCATTTAATTAATTAGAGACATCAATCCCTTCCCATGTGGTGGAATATGAAAGTATACATTCTAGGTGGAACATCTATTTTATTGTACGTTTAGCAGAATCAAACCTAGCTAGGAATTATTATCCTCATGAAAATCATTTTCATTTTCATTTTCTGCAAGAAGACACATGCATGTGGATGTGATGAGAGACATATACATGCATTACATATTCCTTTCCGCTTTAAGTGGGAATAATAAGATCGGGGAAAAAGATTATCAATGGAGGCCTACCACTGAGACGTACGTGAGAGTAATCGTTAAAAATATGATTTCTCTTTACCCCATATATATATATATATATATATATATATATATATATATATACACTAACACTGTACACGACTGCCATATAATTTAGAAGATGTGACAATAAAATTCAATCTTCAAATCAGCAAGAGTTTTTCTAAATGAAAAATAAATAAATGCCACGCAAAGTTGGACTCACATGCAAACGGGGGTGGGCCATGGCCACCCTATAGTTTTGAATTTTTTTTATTATTATTATTAAATCTACTTTAAAATGTGAATTTAAGCCACAAGTTTTTAGTTTGGCCCCGGACCTATTAAAATAAAGTCCAAAGTTTGGTCCTAGACCTTAAAAAAAGTCCAGAAATTTTAAGTTTTAATAATGTACATGTGACTGTGTGATGGTTATCTCTTATAAGTTTTTACATTTATGGATTAAATTGAAAATTGAATTATATTCAAAAATTATTATTATTATTTTTTTATTGTGTTTATATTTTCTTAATACTAATTTTATGTTATATAGATTAATTTAGTATTTAATCTTAATATATTTCTCATCAATTATTTGGCTAGCTTCCTATTTAAATATATTTCAAATTTGTGCTTTGGTCCGTGTCGATAACAATTAATGGTTCCATCCCTGATGTCATACCATCCGAGTAGTATAATAGTCTACTAAATAGCATTGAGAAGTAAACCAGGTGTTTTGCACCCTTTAATAGGAAGTAGACATTTTAACTTGAAACACCAAAAAAGAATTTAACCCTTCATACCAAATAATTTTTCTTTTCTTGACAAAATACCTCATAGACAAAATATTTATTGATAAAACCAACAGAACCACTGTCTTGTTCGGTTTTGGAGACTTCGGTGTTGAGAGCTCAGATGTTGGTGGATTGTGGGCGTTGGGTCAGAACAAATGAAAAAGTCCATAGGATTGATTTGAATGAAAAATACAATATTTTTATCTCTAGATTTGAATTAAAGATACAATATTTTTATCTCTATTATATTTAATGTTTTTATCTCATATGTCAAATTTTTATTGAAGACCGTAAAATGAAGTTTTACACAACATTTGGGTAGGATGGACTCAGATTAGCATTTCTCGTATAAAATATTTTCTTTAAAAAAAATTGCAAACCCCTATTATTAATTTATGTCTTTTCTACTTTATTAGAAAGATTCTTTATCCCAACATGATATATAATGCCAGCAACTTTTTCCTTGCTGCTTTCAGTACTTAAAAGACTAAATCCAGCTACTTTCTGACACAATATGTAATTCTATATATATATACTTGAAATAGAATTAGTAAATAAAATCATTTATAATTCAGGAAAGGAAAATAAAATCCTATTTCACATGATTAGTAAATAAAATATAGTATATCATAGACTTGAAATAGAATTAATTAAGTATGGAAGTCAAGGATATATAGTTTGATGATTTAATTAATTAGTTGGATATAATTGCAAAGGAGGGGTGGTCCTCAGCCTAATTTAGGTCATATTGATTCCAAGTGCCAAGATTCCATCCACTTCCATTTCTTTAATTTCAAAACGATATAAAAAAAATATTGATCTGCTTCTCAAATTAGGGGCTGAGAGGGATCAAATTGGATAAAAAATCAACCCAATTCCTCAGTGGCATCGCTTTCTGCAACTATTTAATTCCATCTATAGCCCAGTGGCATTTTTCTACTTTATTAAGGAAACTGGCGTGATCATCACTCTATATATATATATATATATATATATATATATATATATATATATATACATATCTTAGATATACCTAGGAAAAAAAAAAGGAAATTACTTTATATGTTCCAGATTTAGGGTTTTGACCATATTTTGCATGTAAGACTAATAAAAATGTGCCATGTGTATTAAAAGTCATATAAAAAAAGTTCAATACATAAGAAGAATGGTGGAGGGGTGTACGCAGTAGGAGGGAACAAGTATCCATGCAAAGATGGACCACAACCAGTTGGGTTGGCTGCTTAAGCCACCCTTCCTATTAGGAGTTAGCTGTGTTAGCCACCCTTCTATTGGAGGGTAGTTACGCGAGTCATTCATTTTGTTGTGGTGTGGTTAACCCCCCTTCTTTATGGGTAGAGGGGTAGCTACATCTCTCTCTACTCCAGGAAAAGGGTGGTTCAAGGATTAATGAAGCCTAGGCTAAGCTTCGCCTTATACGAGCAGATTTCAACCCTATTTCACCATCGTATCCACCCACATGTGGACTTATAATTTGGGTCAATCAGAATATCCTAGGCAGCCATCACATGCAAACATCACTCCATGGGACAATTCAATTTATACACTCCACTCACACCAAGCAGCAACATCACATGCAAACATCACTCCATGGGACAATTCAATTTATACACTCCACTCACACCAAGCAGCAACATCACAGCCACCATCACCAACTACAATAGTAGTAGCTATTAGCAGCAACAACACCCACCACTAACACCCATTCTGAAACATATAAACCACAACAAGAAGAATGCTAAACAAACCTAACAAGTATGCCACACAAGGCAATACAAGCAACAATACAGGTTTTCACAAAAAGTCCTAGGTTAAAACGAAGACAAAGCAGTCAACGAGAAAGAGAGAGAGGGCGAGTGAGAGAGGCTGAGAGCGGCCAACGGCGAAAGTCAAAACTCAAGCACTTATTTTGTAAAACTTAATTAGATGTAGCTTGTGCTATTTCTCTTTTTTGAAAGGTTAATGATATATGAAAAATGTCTATGTGGATCAATTGCACTCTCCTAGCTAGCTTCCCATCCTCTAAAATCAATTGCCAACTTTTGGTGAAAAAAACATTTGGACACTCTCATGAAAAAAGTAACGAAGAAAAATGGGAAAAGGAGACATATTTTCTATTTGAAAAGGCTAGAATTTGCAAAATGCCTCTTTTGATGGCTTGTTAGAGACATAATGGCCACGTTTGGCAAATCACACTCCCCATATTTTCATTTTTTTCAAAAAATAAAAAATAAAAATCAACTTTATTTCAAAACTATTAACAAACAATTTTCTTCAATTTTTCTCTCACAAAAAATTTAAATTTCATTTTACAATTATATCACATCAATAACTTCTTATTATTATTCAAACTAAAAGCCCACAATAAAACTATTTGCCTTTCATTTTTAGTAGAAATACAGACTTAAAAGGGCTATAAAGTTTCTACATGTGATTACCTAATTATATATTTTGAAGTATAATGTTAGACCTATAACTCATTTACGTGTGACTCGGGGGTGTAATATATATATATATATATATATATATATATATATATATATATATAGTTGATGTGACTCCAATCATATGCTAGCACATGGTCAACAAATTGTTCAAAAAAAAAAAACAAAACAAAATTGTAGGTTTAGCATTACTCTTAAGGCTCATTAAAACTTGGCAAAGCTTATTGAAGCTGAACACATCATATATAGCCAAAATTTGAGAGCATTCTCATTTTACTAGTCGGGATACTAAAATGGGAGCAAATGGAGCTACATCCAGCTCAACAATTTGGTGAGTTGTTACAATATTCACTCACCTACTCTAGAAAACATAAACATTTTGTAATCTCTAACATTCTCTTTCCTCTCACTAAAGAATAAAGAATGAAGAAAAAAAAAAATTTCTTTGAAAAGAATATTTAAATAAAATACTGAAAATAGATAGCTAAAAAAGAGTGGATAATTAAAATAGAAAAAACGTGATTTTTTTTTTTTTTTGGCTAAAATATAGAGTAAATTTAATAAGTCGGGTAAGAACGCTCTAAACCCCATTAGAAAAAGTAAAGTGCTTATAATAATGGGAAAAAAAAAAAAAAAATCATGGATGGTAAATAACAACGTTTGTGCTCCTTAAGCTCTAAACAATCATGGATCTCTCTCACAAGTCACAAACATGTAAAGACAGCCCACCATTCCACCAAAAAGATTTTCTTTTGACACCTAATACTAACAATTTTGTCAAGAACTTGTTCCACTTTAATGCACAGCAAAGCACTAAATATAATGGTACTTGTTTAAAAAAAGATGGATATTGCAGAAAAAGCTTTACCTGTGCCCATTTTCTATATTTGCTTTGGCTTTTATTGAACACCATTGACATATCGTGGGGCCTCACTTACAAATTTCTGTCTAAAGGGATGCACAAAAGTGGCAGTCAACATGCCATGCCTTCAAATTTATCCATTAATTTATTTTTTTATTTTTTATTTTTTTTATTTTCTGGGTTTAGTGCATTTGCTATGTAAGTTAAATTATTTGATATTGATACTCCACTAGATAGGCTGCCTCCCTGGTTATGTTCTAGTAGGATTCCATAAAAGTGTGTGCCCTTTTCAGGGTAAACGAATGAGTTTTCTGCAGACGATTCATATCAGCAGGAGCCAAGGAAGAACTAAAACCTTGTCTTTCTAAGACTCTTAACTGTTAACCCTAATTTTCACTCAAGATTTTCTTTAATTTTTTTGTGTGTTTTTTCATTAGGTTTTTGTTTTCTTGTATGTTGTTTGTTCTAGTGACCTTATTTCCTGGTTTTCTTCTGTTTAATTGGTTTCTCAAATTAACTTGGGGTACCAGTCTCCTACTCATAATACCAAAACTTAACAGCTTAAATCTACAAACCCGGCCATACGTATGTAAATCTATGATTATAAAGCTAGCTAGTACATGCAGAATATGAACAGAGTGATAACATGCAAATAACATCATCTAAGATAATATTAGAGAATTTAGAGTAGAAGATTACCTTTGTGACTGGAATCACAACTCACAACGGCTAACTAGCTAGCTAGCATCTTGACCGTCACTTTAGCCTTCCTCCAGTCAGTACATCTGGGACCTCAATCGTTGCTTCATCTTTCCCATATATATATATATAGGACGCTAGGAAGCTAGCTCCTTTGCCTAGAGGCCCTTGGATCCTTCTAGCCGGCCGAGGGCTGGTTCCCACGGTGACGGTGACCAGCTTTTTCCGCCAAATCTTCATTTGCTTGAAGGCGTCGCCGTCTAAACTATGTGTGTGTGTGCGTGTGTGTGTGTGTGTGGTGGAGCTATATGTATATTGTTATCCTTATCCACTAGCATCTTTCTGCTCTTGTAGTTCGAAACAACCATTAATACTACTAGTGCATTAATTGTCCCCAATATATAGGCTGTTGGCCTCAAGCCAACAAATCGACCAACAAGCAGTCTTGTCGACCTCTCCTCTAACATTGATCCTTCATCTTTCTATCTTGGCGGCTACTCTATCCCTGGCTTTAATTAAGCCTTTAGCTAGGGCTCTCATAATTAAGAATGACAGTTTTGTCACCTTGCTGAAGCTATCCAAAAAACTAGAAAACAAGCAAAAAAAAAAAAAAAAACTAATGTTATATACTTCATCTTTATCCCACAACTATCTTACTATGTTGCTGTGACGCAACATCAGATCATAATCATTTATTTATGGGGCACAACGTGCTCCAAATTCTCGTTAAAATCGGAGATAGGATGCAACATCAGAACATAATCATTCATTTGCATCTGATCTAATAAATAGTCAAGAATTTAACTGAAAATACATATATTCTTTTTAACTGCCATTCCTCTCAAATATAGAATAGCAATAACCTGTGAAGATAGGGATACAGCGCTTGAAATGTTTATATGGACAAATATATGTAACAATCTTTGTTCTGAATCATTGCTTCCAGCCACCTCAGAATACCTTAAAGGTGCACGAGAGTCTTAAAATATTAGTATAATTCAGAGCTATTATAGGAGATAAAAATGAGCAAAGAGTAATGAGAGGGGAACAGAAATACCATGTTTACACCATATGCAACCAATAGACCGACATCAAATCTTTGAACAAGAAGACCCTGCAGAAAAAACAGAAAAAGGGAAGACTGCAGCAAATGGGTGGCCCCTAATAAAATTAGCCACCAACTTGTATTTTCTATTGCATTATATATGAATTGAGTCCTTCATTTGCCAAGATACTGAGTGCGTGAGAACGAAAAATATGATTCTAACACCCAAAAATGAAGGCATGTATTTCAGCCCAACTAGAGACTGTGTAAAGAGTGCCAGACAGCCCCTTCCAACTAGAAAACCTTCCTTCAACGTAATCTTTCTGTTTCTTGACTAAGCCAGGGAACAATGGGACAAAAGAAACACCAAACTGATTCCCCACTCTCCTAAGGCTTGAACTTGACCCAATCACAATTCCTATATCTGCCTCAAGCAGACAAAGTAAGTCACCCACTGAGTCTCCAATGTAAACAGTCAAGTTCTTCCTGTCATTGCTGCAATCATTAGATATATTCTTAAAAGCTTCAAGTTTGTCAAGCGGAGACTCAACCTTCTTAACAATCTCACCCGTAGAAATGGATTCCTTAAAAGTGAATTCATTTGCGTGTATGTTCAGCTCATGTAAATCCCCTGCTTCATGAAACAAAGAAAATTATACATAAATTGATAGAGAAAAAGGTAAAAAAAAAAATTAAAAAAAAAAAAAAAAAAAAAAAAAAAAAAAAATCCATCAAGACTAAGCAAGCAACAGAAAAGATGCAACTGAGCAGTGTAATAGCAGTGTCAACTGTTTCACCACTGGTTTACACATTCAGCACCAGCTTCTTTTAATCTTTTAATACCTAGATCCTCAAGAAGTTACTTAAAGGGTGGTAGTGTCAAAAGGCTCTACTTGTTTGTTTAAGAATGAAGACAAACAAAAAAGGCACTCATGATTTTCATCTTAATCATGTACAAATTATACGGAGGCACAAACAAAAAATGACTATTCTATGAAAACAAGGATGACAATCCCCTATTAATAGTCGAGAAAGGAATGCCCCTCAAACTATGGCATGAAAAAGCACCACAAAGCCACTAGACTAATAATCCCTACTTCCATCATCTAACTCAACCACCTATAGGGGCCCTTTTACTTTTTTTTTGATAAGTAACAGATTTTATTAAAAGCGTAAGGTGCCCCAAAGTACACTGAAAGTATACAAAGAGGATCACCTAACTAGAACGGGAAAAACGTACACTGAAAGTCCCCCACCCCCCCCCCCCCCCCCCCCCCCGCCTTCCTGCAGACCACCAACAAGCTAGCAACTCGAAAACCCAACCAGGCATCACCCATGATAACCCAAAATGGGCAAAAAAGGCACTCCACAAAGCAGACACCACCTCACAATGAAGAACAAGATGATCCACCGTCTCCTCGCTCTTCTTGCACATCCAACATCTGTTCACCACAATCACATTTCGCTTTCTGAAGTTATCTAAGGTCAGAATTTTCCCCCAAGCCGCCGACCACGCAAAAAACGCTGCCCTTGAAGGAGCCTGTGTTCGCCACACACTCTTCCAGGGAAACCTCCTCCCTTCCGAACATGCCAAGGAGAAAAAGAGAGACTTGACCTTGAAAGTACCTCTTTTGGAAGAGTTCCACCATAATCTATCTTCCGACCCTCTTCTCACTCTAGCCGAATGTAACACCTAGAAGAAGGAAGCAAAGGCATCCACCTCTCAATCATGAGCCTCTCTCGAAAAACTCACATTCCACTGATTGGATACACCTAGCATCTCCACGTTATCCGCAACTGAGGCATCCTTCGCACAAGCAATAGTAAAAAGGATCGGGAAAGCTATCTTGAGAGATGAATCTCCACACCACCAATCATGCCAAAAGCTAATCCTAGACCCATCCCCCGCTTCAAATCTCGTAAAGCCTTTGAAAGGTTCCCACCCTTTCCTAATATTCCTCCATAACCCCACCCCAAACGATCCTCCAGGCTCAACAGAACACCACCCTCCCCATAAGCTTACAAACTTCGCATCTACCACAACTCTCCACCAAACATCTCTTTCCGACCCATAACGCCACAACCATTTCCCTAAAGGAGCGCGGTTGAAGACCAATAAGTTCCTAATACCCAACCCTCCTTCCTTGATCGGAGTGCAAACCTGCGACCACTTCACCAAGTGGTATTTGAACTCTTCGCCTATCCCTCTTCCTTTTTAAGCATCCAAAAAACTTAAATATACACGACAATAAATATGATTGTGTAACACCTTGGTCTTATATTGGAAAAAAGAGTAGTCCACATAGAGCAAATAGTTTATAAAGACACTCATAGCTACTAAGTCTCACATTGCTTACTTACTAGGTAAAACTAGACTTTAAAAGTGATTCTAGGAAAGTTCCAAATTGACTTAGTCCTTTTGGGATGATAGTGCAATTGTGACTAGCACTTTCCCTAAGTTGTTACAAATAGTATCAGAGCCATCTAGTAATGTCATTTGGTACTGGACCACTGCATGACGCAATTTTGATGAGGACGTCATAAGTTCAAAGGGATGAGATTGTAACACTTTGGTCCTATATTGGGAAGAGGAGTAAGTAGACCACATATAGTGGATGTTTTATAAAGACATTCATGGGTGCTAAGTCTTACATTGCTTATTTATTATGTGAAACTGGACTTTATAAGAGCATCTTCAATAGATGCTCTAAAGGGCTCATATTAGTTAAATATAACTATTATGAGCCTTTTTTCGTCTCCAACAATATAGCTAATTTGAAATTTTTGCTACCATGAACTTTCATATGTGAAAGTTCATTGTAGCACACTGAACAATTTTTTTATTCTTCTCTCCCTTCTCTCCCCCTCTCTCCCTCTCCCTCGCCCTTTACAAAGCTTCTTCTTCAATCCCTACTTGTCAATCTCCTTCTCCTCGTTGACCTTGAGTATGGGGCCCTTGTCCGGCAAATCCAAGTTGTCATTCATCATCTCCTTCAGCGGCGACATGTCTAAATCCTCCTCTATTTTCCCACGCACAAACAAAAAGCAATGACTCTAGAGAGAGAGAAAGAAGTTGTAGTCTCCGAGAGAGCTTTGGAAATGGGGGATGGCGTGGAGAGAGAAAGTTTGGGCTTTCTTATAGTGTTCCAAAGGGTTTTATGATTCCTATTGATTCAATCGATGAATCCGGGCCAGCTCGTTCCGCATGTGCTTGCTTTGGGGTGTCTTTGGTTCTTTGCTAAAATTCTGATACAAGGATGCTAATTCAGAAATTCTTCTTCTTTGGCTCTTTGGTTCTTTGCTGAAGTTCTGGTGTGGTATGGTTTGCTGGGAGGGAGAGACAAGAGAGGGGGGAAGAAAACGGTAGGTTAAAAAAAACATTGAAAAACAATATTTAAAGAAAGTAGAGAATAGAATAGATAATATGTTAAGAGTTTGTATGAAAAAGGTAGTAACTAAAATAGCGCAGATGTGGTTAACGCTTTCTCTGGGTCGTTACAGATTGTCAACTACAGATACAAATAGTAATATTATGTTGTAAATCAAAATTTTAATATTAAATCAAAGGCCATTAGCTTCAGTTGATGATTGTTATCATCATAAGCATCAATGTATTCTGGTCCTCACTTCCAGATAGATTTTTTTTGTAGACATTACTATTAACCATTTAAAATTAGAATTTAATACTTCAAAGTGAAAGTTATCCTTACTTTGATTTTACACATCAGTAATAACATGCAAGTTGGTGTATTGGCTTGCAATACTTAATCTTTCAAGTTATTCTTCTTCCAACTTCATCAAGGCAAAAGACTTTTAACTTTGATTTGATCTTAGTACCTAAGCAAGTGTTTCATGCCCTTCCAACCTAAAATTACATACTTTAGATTTTGTTTTCAGAATATCGACCAAACGTTTGCAATTTTACACTAAGAGATACCATGAAATAAAATTTTAAAACAGGGACAAGCTAATCCTCCTTGGCTTTGACATGGATATAGAGTAAAGCTCTTGCAAAGCCAAATAAACTAAGCATTATATACTAGAATCTATATCGAAGAAAAATAATCAATATGTTTTGCACATGCAAAACCACATAGGAGTCACAGAATGCTCTCAAAACAAGAGGGATCAAGTGAGCAACTCAGTTGTTCTTTAGACGTCAAGTATAAGCATCAGAGGAATCAAACTGTGAACAAATAATTACATGAAGAAAAAGTGCTCGTCATCTAGTCCAAATGGGAAATAGAAAAAGAAAGGGCATAAGAGACTATAACTTGTGTAAAGCATATAATTATAAACCTAAATTAGAAAAAATATATGTTAAGAATATCACATTCCACAATTCCAATTGGTAAGGAACATACCTGACGAAAAGGCAGATCTAATGAGGTCACCACACCAACAGTATGAAAGTAGATGCACATTTGCAGTCAAATTTACATTCTTTACAATTTTCTGAAAGAAAGCAGTACAACCATCTTGAAGAATAAGACGTTCGCCAGCTCGTTTTATGTCTTCAAAATTTAGACCCTTAAGTACCCCAGACTCAATCACTCTATCATTTGCCCTTTTCTCAAAATCTGAAAGTTGCTCAAGTGCTTTACATAGAGCTTCATACTTGAGCCCATCAACTGCAAAGCCACAGACATGAAAACAAAACATACATGAGAAAGTAAATTTATGCAAATACTTCCAAGAAATTTTTCATAAATTTTAATATAGAGTTAATACGTCAGTTTGTTTTTGTTTAATGGAAAACCGCAGAAGCCTTCTATTGGAACAAAATGTTGGAAACAATATCATGAATTCTATTAGGGAGATATTGTTTCCAAAATGTGCACAAAAAGAAGGTTTGGTCCTTATGTAAATCCAAAGAATGTTCATGTAAACCCTCATTATGCATGCAAAGTGTCAATCTCTTTAGTTCTCCTTTATTCTTTCAAAACTACATCATTCCCAAATGACTAAGGAGAACAAATATTTCACTAACATGTCATTTTCAATGGATCCAAGTCTTCCATTAAATAATTTCCATTGAAACAAAGACAGCCTTAAAGTTTCCTACAATAAATGCAGTAAATAATTAACCTTTCTCAGGGAGCATAATGCTTTCTATGCATTGCTCGTACTCTTCTGTGTACTGCTGGGAAAGAAGCCCCCACGTATTCCTAAGATCAGCTGATGACATCCGAGCCAGTTGATTTTCCGATTCAATTTTATCAGATTTTGGTGCTGTTACTATTGCAATTTCCGCCAAAATAGCCGAAGAATCAACAACAGTGCATGTCAAATCAAAATCAGAAAATATTATAAGACGATCCTCTACAGGGTTATGCTCTTTGGTCAGAGGAGCTACTGTTGGCTGAACAACTGGCTGAGCAGAGAAGAACTCTATTTCAAGTTTCATAGCTTGGTGATAGAGTTTTTCAATGATGTCAAGCTCTTCTCCTGTCAAAGAGACACTTAGTTTATCGAGCAAGTCTTCAGTTTGCACAGCCGATGCCTAAATTCAAAAATAACAATAGGTTGAGCTGGTGAACTAAAGAAGGCCATTTATATAATGAATTTTCCTCTGAGACTGAAATCAGCAAAGCCTAATCAGATTGATATAAGAAATTAAATGAAAAAGCTCACAGCTCAATAGGATGACACACCTGAAAACTTACAGATGAGTAATTTTCAATCCACTTCCTGTAAGGGTGACTGCCCTCATGAACATCTAAAAGCGCCTTTAACTCCTTACCCAAAAAGGCATACAGCCTCATACAAGGTGTCATGGCACCCAGAGTGTATGCAGCAAGTTTTGTTCTTTCAAAAGGAGTTGCAAGTTTACCAGGACCTTTTACTCCTTCAACTTTCCCAGAGGCTGTTGCCAACAAGAAATCTGTGTACTTCACTGTTGCAGAGTTGACAGTGCCCTCCTTCCCATGGTCTGAACCCCATTCCTGCATAAGTCATACATTCAGACCACATAGATTATAACTGATGTAGAAAGGAAAATAAAAAAGAGATTTATATGCATATAAATTCAAAATTCATGATTTAAATTACTTTGTAGGAAAGAATTTAAAACTCCATTGCCAGAGTGCATTTTCATCAAACCAGATTGATCAATTCGCCAAATTAAATTAGCCACAAGTTAATTACCACTACCAAAATTCCAAACATAAAGCCTTCTAAATCTCCCATTTGAAATGCCAGGATATGAAAATGGCAATTTTGTCCATGCCATCTAGACCAAAAAAACTTCATAAGCTTTCCAATAACTAAAGTTCAACAAAGACTCTAGAACAATCAGTTATATCTCCTCTAAATTTCCCACACTTGCAAACTATAACCGAATTCAACTATCTGGCCACTTGGGTTTGCCATATTTACAAACCGAAACAAATCAAAACATTAAAAATAAGATTTAACTCTTCAAGTTTATTTTGTTTACCAACATTTTCTTGGAAATTGAGCAGATTACAGAAAGTATGAGAACATTGTACCTGTACAAATGAATCATGCATTTTCAGCTCCTCCAGAACTGCCTTCCTCAAGTTGGAGATTGAAATCTTTGCATCATCATCATCCGCACACTCTCCTGCCAACTCATACCTGTAATCCAATGAAAAACAAAAAGTAAAATAGACATACATTTCCCATAAACAGATAGCCCATCCTCTAGTTCTCAATAAAACTGAGGCCGATAATAATAATAATAATAATAACAATAATAATAATAATAATAATAAAAAAAATAATAATAATAATAATAATAATAATAATAATTGTTATGTAGACTTTGGATTTCAAATGCTAAACTCACCTCAATCAGAGTAGGTACATATTTCACACCCTACACATGGTTGCTGAGAAAACTGACAAAAAGAACGGAGAGAATAAAACTTAAAATCATATGAGTTAAGCCAACTTCATCTAAAACAATTCTAAACTCACCCACATTACCTATTAGTCGAAATCTTTGGTTAAGATTTACCATTAACTATCTCCATCCTCAAACAACGAATAATCTATCAATTGAATCCTTAATTTCTTTAATTTCCCACACTTCCTCCGCAGCTTAACAAATCATAAAATTTAAAATCTTATGATCAACTTTCCCTACACATTCTCAGCAACCAAACTAGGGGGCGGGGCGGGGGAAGTTGTCCAGTAAAATCTAAAATGGAAAATCAAATACTCAGGCATGGGCAACTGTGAATGGAATTTTGAAACCACATTTTTTTCTAAGCCAAACACTATGGTTCTCTAAATGATAGATAAAAGATATCCAAGATTGATACCCTGACTTCTTTGTTTATTTCATGCATTTTGTTAGCAATTAGACAGACCCAAAAAAATGGAATCATGAGGAATAAATAATTTTGATAAGTAATGGGTTTGAAAGAAAAATGTAATCCAATAACATTGGAGCAGATCTCCATGGACTGATAAAGGAGAAAGCTCAAGCAGAAAGGATTATTAGCTTGTTTTACGCACAGATAAAATCCTGGAAACCATTTCCTCGGAAAACAGGTTCCCAAGAAGAACTATGTGCGAATGTAACAAAGAAAGACAAAATAAGGGTAACCAAATGAATATGAATCAAAGAGAATCAAGAGATAGCAGTGTTAAGGGAAATTGTTGGGATGCATTCAGCAGAGAAGGTGGGCGCTGAGCCTCAGAGGAAGACCATAAATAATCAAATGCTCAGGCCAAAGGAAAGACAGTTACATGGCAAAAAGTCATTAATCAACCAGTATATATTTCTTCAATTTCTATTTAGAATATATATTCATAATCTTAATTTCCTTGTTACCATACACCCACTAGGAAAATTAGATTTCTCGTTCCTGCACAAACAACTATGCCAATAGAGCATATATATATATATGCAATAGACTCATTGTAGTTAATGGCTTATTAAGTTATAGAATCAAATTGGCCCCTTTAACTCAGTGGTAGAGTTAGGTCACTCGCGTTTTTCTTTCCCACTTTTTCTCAGAAACCAAGCACGCTAAGAAACAGAAAAGTTGGCAAAATTCCAACTTCACTACAACAGCAAGTTCATCGATTGTCTCACAATCTTCTTCTTTCCCTTTTTTTTGGGGTTGTTAAGTTACAAAGCGCAATATTTATGAACTATAAACAAGGAAAATTTTTGAGTATACACAATGCAATATCATTCCATTTTTGTTCTTTTCTTCTTTACCGTACTTTTCTTAGCAGCCAATACACACAGTTTCAGAACCCAGTACGTAACCCAATTCCACTCTCACATTTTCCCATCAACCAAACGAACCATATAAAGCAAAAACAAAAGCAACCCACCAACCAAATCAAGCAATCGAAACAAAAAATAAACAAAGAGAAGGAAAAAAAAAACTCACGCTTGCGCGAAGGCGCGGAGAAAGTGGACATCTTGGGCAATGTAGTGGCGGAAAGTTTCGATCCTGAGATTCCCGGAAGCCAAACAGAGGACGAAGGGGGCGTAGAGAGCGAGCACCGATTCCCTGCGGAACTTGATCCAGAAACGTTCCGCAAGGCCCACTTCGGAATCCACGGCGGCCACAGACATCGCCGTCAGCGGCGGGATTGCCATTGAGATTGGCGATCTCGGAGCGGAATCGAACGAGCCGGAATGGGATCGGAGCAAGCTGAGTCGGGCGTGTGGTGGTGGAGCGGGGGTGGAGGAGAGGAGGGTGGATAGGCAGAGAGCAGGTTTGATCGGGTTTTTCAGGGAGAAGAGGAAGCGCATCACACAGAACACACAGAGAGACGCAGAAAGAGAAATGTGGCAGTGCGCCAAACTGAGTGCCAGCAAATACTGAAAATTCAGGTGCGAAATCTAATAAATTAACTCAAATAAATTATTAAGTGTTAATTTTAATTAAATTAATTATTGATTATATTATATACTGATCCAAGTAAGTTATTTGTATTTTTCATTATTAAGAATGAAGCATAGTGTGTAATGGCAAGGGCCTTTCAGACTATTTTTTGCTCTCTCTTATTAGAATCTAGGACACTACATTCAAGGAAAAATGATCCTCTCAATTTTAAATCATTTACATTTCTTTTGATTAGTGCATTTAGAAGGGTAAAATTGTCCAATTTTTTTTTTAGGTTAAAATTTTTGGACAACACTGCCCTTCTAAATACACTAACGGAAGGAAATTGAGGGGATTTGAAATAAAAATGATCATTTTCCACGTTCAACAAACATCTTCGTTAGCGTGTGAACGACTAATGTGGCAACCCTTCATGGTTCGTTTGATAAACGATTTTGTTTCGGTTTTAGTTTGATACTGTAGCAAAAATTGATTGATGTAAAAAAAAATAAAAAAAATAAAAAGTGAAAAAGTAAGAATGTTTTGTATGAAAAAAATTTTGTTTTGTAGTAATTTTTATATTTGAATAATAATAAAAAATAATTGATATAATATAAAAAGTAATAGAATGTTGAAAAAATAAAAAAAGTGGGATAAATAGGGTTGTGCCAAAATCATGACAAAACTGTTTATCAACAGAGCCCGGAGGGCGTAAAGGACTTGGTGTAGTTATTCTCTTGTTTTACAAGTTCATGTGGTATTTTATAGGATGTGGATGCCTATTTTGTGTGGGATTTGGTGCACGACCTCGATTGCATTCACAATAGCAAGGGTTCCGCAAACTGACCACGAGGTTTGCGCCATCAACGAAATTGTAGAGGGCGAAAATGTGGTCGTCGGAGATGGAAGCGCCGAGGAGCTTGACGTGGCTGAGGTGGTGGCTATGGCAGATAACAGCAAGGCATTGCATTAGTTGGGGCAACTGGACCTTATAGTAGAACTTACACTGAAAAACGATGACAACTTTGCCTCGAAAAGTTCAGCGCTAGGACTAGGAGCTGCTAGTGGAGGAGGTGTAGGTTCTAGCAAGAAAGTTGTTGGTGGCAGATCAGAGCTTGAAGTAGTTGTAGATGTGGGATTTCTTAGGAGCGAGTCCTAGAGAGGGAGGTGCACCTAGAGATAGAGGTTCAAGTCGTGTTGGTGTAGGGTGAAGCACTAGTGATATTGGAGATTCACTGTTCGGAGATTCGGCTTACGTGCTGTTATTTTAATAACAGCATGTATGCTGTAGTTGAATCAACGGGTAAGCCAAATCTCACAGTTCGGTGCTTCTTAATGAATGTTCATACTTAACTTTTTCAGCAGTTTGATCAACTGTGCAGTGTTCAATAAAACAAGCATAACTTTTGCTATTGGTCTCAGAATTGCGCGTGTGACCTAATTCCGAACAGCTTTTTCCGAAATGAACGACATAGTATCCATTCCAATATTTTTAAGTGTCTTCTTGGGATTTGAAAATATAATATTTTTCTCTTAAGACAGTGTTTCCAAGGCTTTTTTGTCCTTTAGGAATTACTCTTTAACCTTCAAAACATAATTGATCTCATACTCATTATCTAATCATTTCCATTTGGTTTCCATGTACTTACAAAAAGGGTTGAGAATAAGGATGAGCTGATTCTTCAATACTGATGGCATCAAACATCGGTACCTTTATTGAACACTCGATACAATAATAAAATCTTTAAAAATTTCAAGGTCTTACAATTTACCAAATAAGAACTAACCCTAGCATCATAATTAAAGTGTACTTAACCATAATTTATTTTTTTGAGTATACAAAGAATGAGATGCTCAAACTCAAAAAATAGTTTACGGTTTTAAAAAATGGAAACTATTTTTCAGAAATCAAAGACGCTTTTTCAGTCAAGCCAAAAATATTTTTCGTAGACTATTATTTTTCATCACACCAAACCCCCGAAAATACCTAAAACAATTCAAAAAATCATTTACGTACGCCAAAACAAACCCAGCCTAATTAATTATCAATTTTTCTCTATCTAAAATTGTCTTCTTTAAATCATTGTTCTTTATGTATTATATATTATTTCCCACAACATGTTTACATAATACGCATATCACGTACTCTATAGTATTTCCCTCCAACAAGGATCCCTGCAAACCGTTATATATATATATATATATATATATATATACACCTACTAGAGTTTTCCCATTATGCTGCATTAATCGTTGCATGAACAATAACACGTAGGAGGCGGGATGACGGAAGAAGGAGACTTTGGACAAATAAGAAGATTGGAAGATTTGAAGAGAATAAAGATCGCATCTTTCGAAAAGATTTTGGAGGAGGTTAGAGCGGTTGCAAGAGACAAAGAAGAAGAAGAAAGGCTGCTGACGGAAAGGATTGTGAAGGATCTTGTTGACTTCCAGTCAAGAAAACCAAAAGAGCGCCAGAATATTGTCGCCCCTTCTTTCCAAACAGTCCTCGCCAGAAAAGCCGAAAAATGGGCAAAAGATCGTCATCAGGAGAAGAACATGCCACCGCCCGGAGAGGTGATGATGAAGCGCGTGAAGGAGATGACAGGAACCGACGTCGTGTTGGTGATCGACAGAGAAGCAGTATTTGCGCGAAACCGATCTGAGCTGATTGTCGGTGCCGGAGAGGGAGAGCAGGCTGTATTTTCTGACCGGGAAGGAGAGGAAACAGCTGGAAGACGAGGAGGAGGGGTAGAAGGGTGCAGCTGTGCTTTTCGCTGATATATTAAGATCGATTGGGTGGCCGGAGAAGATGATTGATTGATAGATTGTTTGTGAATCTTTGATTTGTAATCTTTCAACGATGAATCTTTTGATTTGTAAATCTTTGATTAATTTGTCATTGATTTGCAGTCTTTAATTGTAATAAAATGATAGATTCCAGTCAACTCCTTTAGCCATGCATACTAGATTCTGTCTTGATCTTAGAATTGGTAACTAAAGATTTCTTTTTCTTTTTCTTTTTTTTTTTTTCTTTTTTTTTTTTTCATTTTACACGTTTTGGGATTTTGTCTGAAAAATTGAGATTTTGCCAAAAATGCATTTTAGTCATTTTTAGGCTTTTTGGACCCTTAAAAACGCTTTTAATTTTTTTACCAAACGAGTAATTTTTTCAAACAGATTTTTTAAGTATTAAAAGCACGTTTAAGCATCTCAAACGTAATCCTAAACGGGCCTTTACAGTATGCAAAAAATAAGTAGTATTTCAAGTATTTACCTAAATAATTTATTCACCACCTCCATCCCTTTCCCATCCCCCCCCAAAAACTATGTAGCATAGTCCGAAATCGATTTCCATATATCAAATGTTATGAGAAATCACGCTACACAACTTTTAAGGGGTCAATCTATTCAATTTTTTTACATGGTATCAGAGTCTTAGATTAATGCCCCTCTCATGGTCGAATCTAGCAACTCAATCTTTACATTCCTAAACATCACCCGTTTAATTTTCATCAAACTTGATGGTACCAACTATATTTTATGGATTTCACAATTCCTATCTGTTTTACTTATGGATTCAAGTTATGATTTATCAATTATCGTTGATGGCTTAGAAAACTAGCCCTTCCAAGTTTCTCTTGATGAAGATGAGAAGCAAACTATAAACTTGAATCCAAAATTTATTATTTGGAAAAAAAAACATTGTGTTGGCTCAATGATACTCTGTTGTCATTTGAAGATTTTGAGGAAAAATGACCAAGGTATGACATTCTCCTTGAAAATCAACATCAAACTGTTCCTGTGTTGCACCAAAAACCAGTCATTTTGCCTTATTTACAGAAAAACAAGGTAATTCCAATTTTAACAATAGGCTAGAGAACCCTAAAGAGAACCATTCCAAGCTTAGAGGCTGTTTGGAATTGAATTAATGGACTTAAAATGTATTTTTCGTATGTAAAAAACCGTGCCAAATAAAAAGCTAATCCATTTGATAAAAAAAAAAAGTCAAAAAATACTTACTTTTTTTTGGACTTTTTGCTCTTAAAAAAAGCTAAAACACAGAGCTTTTTCTAGCTTTAAAAGTTCTATTTCCCAAAGTAATCCAAAACGAGAGCCAAGTATAGATGGAGTAAATGAATATTCTATTGATTTAACCAAAAATATTTAAGATCCTACGAGAACCATTTAAAGGAACAATTGAGCTCAAGTCACAATGATAAATCTAAAGCATGGATGGAGTAAATCATGCTAAAAACCAGAAATTTCATAATATAAGACAAAGCAAACAGAAACTATTCACCTCTCTCTCTCTCTCTCACACACACAAAACAGCAGACACTGAGAGGAAAGAACGGAGGTTTTGCACATATCTAACCTCAATTAATCTCTCCCATTACACAGGCATCGAATGTAAGGTTGGCAAATATGTCGATCTGGGCACGAATGAGAAACTAAATCAAAGATGTTGCCTCAAAGTTTCATCATGTCAGCCACATCGAAGCCGTCAACAGTGGAACTATTAGAACCAAGCCATAGTTCACAAAGGTATCAACATCTTTCACTTTTTCCATCTCCTGAAGAAAAGCACTCCATTTACATTTAGAAGTGCCTTGTTGATCCTGCATCATATGAACCTTCACTCTTTAGTACAATTGTGTACAGATTATATTGAAAAGCAGTTGTGTATACAATAAAATTTACCTTAGTGTTTACCTTAATAATTTGATCCAACTCAATGGAATTCAACAATGATCTTTTCTTGTCATGGACTGATTTATCTGTAGACTTTCTGATTTCAGCCCCGCCGGATTCCTTTCTTGACAGGACACTGTAAGCTGAATCAGTATGTATTGTTTCCATGACTGAGCCAAAGAAGTTCGTCACTGGTACCTAGAGATAGTGAGAGAGAGAAACAATTTACACTTTATTACAAGCTGAATTTTTTTTCATACCGTATATAGGTCGGCAATCCGAAGAAAATACCACTTAAAGTAGAAATGGTTGCTACAACCATAACAGAAAATTCGTCACCACAAAAATCACTAATGGTTGCCTTAATCTTAACAAAGCCCCTTTGCAGAGTGGCAATACACAGATGCAAAATATTAGAAGTTTTTTAATCAGAAGGTATATGTGATTTAACGCGGTAGATGTTGCTTCAAGCTTAACAAAATACTTGACCAACAGAGGCAAATCACTGTAGGTTTAAGGCTAAGCTCGAACATAAACCTAAGCCTAGAAAAAACAAAAGTATATTGAAGACACTTTGACGAATTCATTTTTTAAACATGCCAATACCCTCAATAATACATCAGATAGAACCATGAATGAGAAGAAAGAAAACTTATTTGTTCTGGGCCGAAATTAGGCGAGATGGCATAAGCTTCAGGAGCTTTAATTAAGAAAATGGGAAAGAACTGATAGCCTTTCTAGAAACTAAAAGTAGTATAATAAAACAACACATTAATTTCGCAAAAGAATGTTAAAAACATATTGAGACTTTTCAATTTCCATTTAAGTCAGAAATCAAACTTCAATCAGCTGCTTCCTAATTGCAATACAAAATACAATTTCGGGCACACAGATAGGTAGCATATATTCATACAAAGCTAGTAGCCTGCTATAGGCTATGGAGGCCCACATTGTTTTTCCATAGACGGATTTCAGTAAAGAGTCGCATAATAAAATTCAAATTACATCACAAATCATTAGGAGAAAGCAACTTCAACATATTTAGGATCAGATAAGTCTACAACTTCCATACCTCCTCCAAACGACGTTGGTACAGATCTGTTCGGTAATATGCAGTTGACATCAACATACTAGGATTATAAGAACTGAAAAGACTGCAAAATAACCACAAAAATCCTTAATGCAGATCATAATTTGAAGAAATATGATGCTTAATTCATATATCTCCAGAATATATTAGATCTACCCAAATGCCAATATAAAAACTGATGGAGCGAAAGATGATTCAAAGTACATAATCAGCAAAATCAAGACTTTCCAAGCTCCAACAGCTTTGAAACCAACAGTCATTCATTTACTTATACTTTAACATACCTGATTAAGGAGGCATTATTGTACATATTTAGCCTCTCAAAGAATCCAAGGGTGTAAAATGTAAAACGATCCACAACTGAAACACCAACCTGTATCAGATAAACAGAATAAGAACAAATCTAAATATGTGTTACCATAGACCTTGAAAAATAAAATTCAAAGAATGTTATATAGAACCCCATAGCATCCTATGTCACATATTCATTATTAAATGGTCCATAGATGGGAAATACTGTAAAAACTACACTTACGTCTGAATCCAAGTGATGTGAGTACGAGTTCTCTCCTTTCATGCTGCTTCCAATGGTCAAAACACCTGGTGATTGAAGCTGCAAAAGTCAAGAAATTACCTTCAATTCCATATCAAAATCAATTCCTACAAATGCCATGTTTTATATGCCTCAATAACTAGATTAGAAATCTCAGAATGTGATGCTCATTTGTGACAAACACAATTCGAAGTGCATAAAACAATTTCAAACATATATAGCAGTGGTCAGATGACATGGCCAGCACTGGGAGTAGAGACACGTCATACTCAGAAAAATGTCATGATGATATATAACTCTCACTGTAAAGATAGTTGCCCAAACATGGTCAGCACTGGGCAGGGGCAGGTAGACTACGTCGTTCACATAGCAGACTGGGTTACCGCTACCACATCAAAAAAGCTAACCACTATAGGTGACAGAAACTGAAGAGAGTTGTGAGATTTCTAAGAACATCACCCCATTTAGGTGCAGATTACAGACCTGAGAGAAGAGAGTTGCAGCTTGGCAAGTGTCCACCATTATAAGCAGCTCCTTGAATCTAGAATTTGAACATTACCAAAAAGATATCAGCTCATTGTCCAGCAGTGATCATCAATATTGATAGTGAGCAAGATTATCTCCAAAAAAAAAAAAAAAAAAAAAAAAAAAAAAACAGATAATAAACCTAATGTTCTTAATACACATGCGCGCGCGCACACACAGAAATTTCTCTCTACAGAGGTTAATTCTTAGCATGTTTGCTTGGTAGGCTATTTTTCTTTCTTTCTTTTTTTCCTGTAAAGCAAGCTATTATTGCAGATTCCAACCAAATGGCAGGGCTAGATGTCATCACTGTCTCCACAAACAATTTTCTTCACTTTTATTGAAATATAAGAAATTCAACTACAAATATAACAGGAAACAGGCATGAAAGTAGAAGATTCCCACCTACGTTTTTCTTTCATTTGTTTCACAGCATCGGCTAAATCATGACTTTGGAGCTCTTCTGAGTCCTGAAATTTCAAAAATTCATCTCCCCCATGTCCTGTCATATACAGCAGAATGTGGCTTCCTTCATCACTTAAAAGACGCTTAGATCTTGGAACCCCATTCTCATGACGCCCAGACAATACCCGTAGAAAATTTTCAACTGTCACTTCATAACCTCGATAATCTACCTGAAGAAGCAAGAAATGTTCCTTTCAAGATTCTTACATACACTAGATGGTTTTATACACCAAAATTTCTACAAAAATTCAGAGAAGAGATGTGGGAGGGGGAGGGGTGCATTCTTTTCATTCACTCATGGCATGGTATGTTTGACTTGTTAGAAAATATAGCCTCTCAAAGTACAAGAACATACATTGCTACATAACAGAACATAATATGAATGAATAAGATAACTAGAATTTTTTACATATGGCTAAAATACCACAATACTTATGAAACTTTAATAGGTTATTAAATATATTCAACCATAAAAGAGGGAGGGATGGCCAGTGATGAATTCATCCGGTACAACAATATAGTTTTGACAGAGAAGTTGCCAAGTAATTCTAATACAGCACCTTTAACTTGGTAGTCAGTATTCAAGATTGTCAGTTATCTAGAAGGCAAACAAGTTGAAAGCCCACCATAGACATATTCCATTGACCTAAATTGCAATGACGAATGTGAAAATTACACCAGTCTAAGTTATCATGCACGTTGCCTCCCTTAATTTGTGCAAATGAAATTTAATTTAAAACTTCCCTTCGTAGAGGGCCTATTTGAATGTCTCTATAATCTATCGATAATGGGGAATTCAAAAGTGGCGGCCATCATAATAAGAAACCTGACAAAAGGAATTCTATGAATGGCGATCATTCCAAGCTCTCGACAGTCCCATTATAGATGATGTCTATGGCTTGGATACTAAATGTAATATCAACTGGGCCATTCAAATTCTAAAGAACAACTGAACAGCCCCTTAATGAATGCCACCATTCTTAAGTGTCTAATGTGATTAGAGCCAAAAGTAACCATATCAATTCATGTGCTTTTCAAAAAGTCAAAAGCCTAATTGGAGACACAAGACTCACCTCAACATTATCTCCATACAAGTTAAGTTTGTGGTTCTCATTGTTAAAAACTTGTGCAGGGTATTTGTTTCTAGCATTGCAAGCCATATCATCTGCCAGCATGAGTATTATCCTCTCATCAGGTATTCCTAACCGCTTAACTGTCCTGGAGGACAAAGGATTAGAAAATTTTCTATCAATGATTACCACGCAAGATGGACCCCCCAAAAAATAATAATAATAAATGAAAAGAAAAGGAGACAAAGGAAGCTCACTGCTTACCTATACAATGATAAAGTATTAGCCATGTGTCGATAATTAAACCTGAACAAGGACACAGATGCAAAATTTATTCAACTGGAAAAGTCTCATAACAACAAAAGGTTTCAAATGTGCTATGGCTCTAGAGCTCAGCAAATCAAGCTACTTTCTAGTAATGCAATCAAGTCAGCAAATGCACGCCATAAATCCTTCTCTAAATAACTATAAAGGGTTCTAGAGGACCAAGAAGGAAGACCTCTTTATTGGAAACCATTAGGTGCAGGACTCAAGCCCAAGTTGCAAAACAAATTGGAACCTTTTTAGATTATTGTGGTGTCACATCAGTCAAGACCCAACGTCCTTCGAGGTCCCAAGTTTCTCTCCATAATAGTATGGAAGTGACGCATCAGCGGCAATAAAACAGGAAATATGATTCTTCTTTTTCTTGTAATTCCGAAAATTTTGAAGTTATATTTCTTCAATTGAAAATAAGTGTTTGCCCATTATCTGAAACAATAACATGGACATAATCTATTTGGCTCATAAGTCTTATCATCTGTCATTTATAGTGCCTGAAGGGGTACATTGTAATTAACTTGTTAAGGAAATTCAAATATCATAACTTAAAAAACAAGGTAATGTTTACCTTCTAAACCCAGAAGATGGGCGTGGCTCATTGATCCATATTTCCCATTTTTCTCTTGTTTGCAAAGTTTTTAAAGATGCATGCCCCAAATTTTAAATATCAAATTGATCAAGAACAAAGTACACGACACGGATACCCCATAATCAAAGCATGGCTATGAATCAATCGGCACATAAGTATAATTTCACCTTGATTAACACACTCAAAGACACGTCAGGACAGAAAAGAGGCATATGACCCTTGGATACAGAAGAAGAAGAAGAAGAAAAATAATATGGGTATGCTTAAAATCATTACAAAAAGCATAATCTAAAAGCTTACAAGCAAAAGAACGAAGGTTGAGTTACCAGAAGCGAGAGGTGCAGACCAAAACAGCCCAGTTGTTAGTGTGCATAGTAGCCTCAGAAGAAGAAGAAGCTTGTGCTACGCAATTGCTTATGCCCAGAAGCAGAAACAAAAGCAGCACCACCACTCTGGACCCGAACGAACCGTACATCTTGAATTGCATTCTCTTCATCTCATCTGTTCGTCAAAAAACTCTCTTTTCTTCTTCGTTTTACCAGCCTGAGATTGATTTGCTTGGTTCCCCAAAGCATAAAATTATCAAAGGAAATGCATAGACCCGGCAAGCAATCGGTTCAATTTGGTTTGATTTTTTTTTGTCGTGAACCAATTTGGTTTGATTTGAAGCTCCAAAGCAACCTCGGACTCAGATTGGCCAATTTTATTTTAGTTCAAAGCAATTAAGTAATAATCAAATTCTAAAAATTGTTTACGATTTATAAAATTAAAAAAATATTTTCTTAATCAATTAAAAATATTGCCATTTTGGGCACCCGGCCCGCAGCCCTGCGGCTTCTAAAATTTTTACCCGGATAAAGAGGTTATTATCCGCCGGGTATCGGGTATAATGGGCGGGTGCAGACAGGGAGGGTAAGGCGGGTATTACGGGGCGGGTTGGATATTTTTGTGAATGGTCAGTAAGAGAGGGAGAGGAGAGTTCCCACATGAAAAAGTAAAGGAATTGGAATACAAAGACATTCTCACATTCCACAGGGCAAGGGGAATTAGGGGAAATGGGGGTATAAGGGGTTGTACCCGAGATTTTTAAAAACAGCAACCCGAGCCCGACCCGAACCTTGCAGATACTTGAAAAATCAATCCGGATCTGCTTTTTTTTTTAAGGAAAATTGACGGATCGGGGCGGGTAGTGCGGGTATTTGCCCACCCTTCATTGGTGGAGCTCTTTTCCTCTGCTTCTTCCTGCTACAAATGCAAATGCTTCCCAAGCTACAATGTGCTTTTCCCCATCTTGGGTTACGTTAGTTTAGCTGACAGCAATTTGAGGTTTTCTCTCTCTCCCTCTCTCTATGTCTACAATATTTCTTTTGTTGTATGCAGAGCTCTTTTTCTTACTTTCATTGGTCGGACATCGGAGTTCATTGATGGGGGAACACATGCAAATATACTTATTTTACCAGTAGTTTGGCTGATAGCAATTTGCTCTTTCTTTTTTCTTTTTTCTTTTTATTTATTTATCATTCATTGTTATTTACTTGGGTTTTGCTTCATCCGTGCATTTGCTTGCTAAGAAAATTGAATACTGGAAAATTTATTTTTTGGGTCCTATGTACTAGGTCAAGTGGTTTTGTTTGTCCAAGTTGTTCTTTTTTTATTTTTGTTTTGGGGTTGCAGTTTCTGGGGACCAAACAGTACATAATCAGTGCATTTTGTGATTGTGAAACTCGGTAATTGTCTGTTTCTTTTGCTTTTCAATTGTTTGTGTGAAAGTTCTACACAGTATGGCATTGCTTAAAGAGGGAAGGGGGCTGAATTAGAGGGATAAAAGGTTGACGATTAGAAGTCTTCTTAGGGATTGGAAGGTGGATATAATATGTTTACAAGAAACTAAATTGGAGTTTATTTCTAGGGCTGTGGTCTGCAATTTATGAGGCTGTCATCATTTTCTCCCGAATTGTACTTGTTGTGCCCCTTTGCACTTTCTATTGTGATTGATTTACTTCTATTTATATATAAACTCAGAGAAAATCTAAAAGGGAAAACCTACCTATAAAATTAAGAGTGACTCCATGGAACATCATTTAATTGTTTTCTCCATTGTCAAGATCCTTCTTTCTATCTGTCATTGTCAGTTCTGCAAACTTTCTCCATTGCCCTTGTGTGGCACTACTATAGTCTACAGAGCAGACCTTTAAGTGATTCATGCCAAGTATCACCAAACTTGGAGAATATATATAAGATGGTTTTCACTTCTATAAAAATCAATTTGACATGAAGTTTTGTTTAAGCTCTCGATTTCTCTGTTCTTGCAAATTTCATTCGTGGTGTCATATCTGTATCTATTCATGTCAACTGAAGTGCATAAACAGATTATTGTTTGTTATGCTCAAGAACCTTTCTCAGTTGTTGCAATGATGTAGTGGGAATGTCCTTCAGCAGGATTTTATCTTGTTAAATGATGTCTAAGAGGATGGCCCACGATAGCGTTCATGCTGCATTAAACTCTGACGATATCCTATTTGAGATCCTCCTTCGATTACCAGAAAAATCTCTTTTCAGACTCATTCTTGTATCGAAGAAGTGGCTTCACTTGATATGCAGCTATTCTTTTCGTTCTAGTTACTACACTCGATGGCAGGAAAGTTTTCGTCTATTGGGCTTCCTTGTGTGCAATTTTCTATACCTTGGAAGACCTCGAGATGGCTTCCGTCGCCCCTCATGGGAGCCTGCACTTCCCTTTTTATCAACTTGTAAAGAAGGTGATGATTTAAAGTTTTCTGGGATCCTCAAGCAGCTCGGTTACTTCATTGACTCTTCCAACGGCCTTCTTCTTTGTGGCCGCCACCCAATGACTTATTATGTATGGAGTCCCATAACCAAGCAGCCATACCAACTTCCTCAACCTCATCAGTTCTATCGAAATTTGTGCATGGCGTTCATTGTCGAGGAGTCGCATGATAATGTCATCTGTTATAAGGTCATTCGTGCTAAATGCATATGCAAACCTGTCGAAGTCAACACCGTCTCCATTGAGACCTTCTCTTCAAAGACTGGTGCATGGAAACAAGCCACTCTCACTTGCTCTACAGGTTTTGCTTTGTGTCCTCGAACCGTTGCTACCGTGATCAGAGGCGTTGTTCACTGGTTTGCAGTACAGAAAAATGTAGCTATTTATGACCCATATCTTGGAGTGAGGCGTATATCTTTGGTTAAACTTCCAGCTGGTGAGTTGTCATATGATTATGAAGAGTCTGTACTTGGGGAATCCTCTGATGGTCTTTTGCAGTATGGTCAGAGCAGTAAGCTGGGTATTGAGATATGGGTCCTGGAGAAAGAACAAGGTGGTAACTCATCCATATACCAGAACAATACACATCAGGAGAGCAGGTGGAATTTAAGATACAAATTGAATTTCAGAGTTATGTGGAAACGGAATCCGACTTTTGCCGATCATTCTAAAGAAACGCACATATTGTCATTCCTTCCTCAGAATTCTGAATCTGTCTTCATTAGATCTGGATCGAGTATATTTCTTTATCAGCTTGAGAGCAAAACACTGGATGTGGTTCATTATCATGGCCGTGGCTCTTCAATTTCGTGGGATTCCAGTAAAGTAGCACCATACTTCAAGCCATCTTGGCCTTCTTCTTCTTTATGTCACTACACTAACAGTTTGACATGATTGGGTGCTTTCATGAAGAAGTTTGTAATTGTGGTTCAAGAAATGTTCCCGTGTTTTTCTGCAGTAGTCTAGAGCATTTCTCTTTGCTATTCTTATATGATATGTATAAATGTTAATAGAAATCCTTATGACACTTGCACTGAATTGAAAGTAACAAGCATCTTAAAATAATTATTTAAGTACAGAAGAGAAGTTGATCAGTTTTTTTGTTCATTAAAACCTTGAATGTTGTAGATTTCAAGATGAGTGAACACTTTGAGAATTTATCAGATCTCAACATGTACTTAAAGAAGTAAAATTTGATCTGAACTATATAAATAAGGGCACAAAATCTCAACTTTATTCATGGTCTACCATAGTAGAGGATAGGAATATGAATTGGGATGGTTAGTCACTCAAATTTAAAGTTGAGTTGGTGGGCTATAGAGAATTTTGAAGATGTTGCTGCTGACAGCATAAAAATTTATGGTCTGGTTGCCTTTGAATTTATTGTTATTTCTTTTTCTGCTGTTGTTAATATTATCAAAGACTTAATTCATCACAATCAGAATGCCAGATTGTTAGAGACAAATGACATTATCAACACGAGCAATATAAGAAGTCAACTCTTTGATTTTCTCCAATATCTCAAAACAATGAAGTTTTTAGATCAACTTTATAATCAAAATGTGCAGTTCAGCCTCTCCCTGCAAAAGCCTTTTTGTTTAATCAAGTCCTCTCCATTCTCTCTTTGATTTCTTCTTCTCTTTTTCCTTTAGTTTTTCTGCTGTTTTGTTTTGGTATTGGATGTCAGCTCTACCGGCTACTACGCTCCTATCTCCTCCACCATCCGTGCACCTTTCTTTCACTCTTGCCGGTCTTTAGAGCATTAGTAGCAGCTTTCCTTTGATTTCTCTTAAGTTTAGGGTATAAAACTACTTTTTGTTTTCCTATGAAATATATTTCAATAACTTCCATTACCTTTCCCTACACCATTAAAATATTATTTCTTTACAAAATACAAATTTCCTACCTACCCTTACTTTTTTCACAAAATCCCTAATTAAAGACGAAATGATGAAAGAGGAGAGAGGAAAGATAAATGTTTATATTAAAACAATGTATAGGGAACCATTTTTGGTTCCCTACACATTGGGAAATATTGTAGCAACCCTTGAGAGTTGGTTAAATGTAGGGAATCTGATGTGAGTAGGTTTTTGTTGTTTTTTTGAAATTTTTCCTAAACATAAGAAAGAGAATGGCACATAGGGCATCTGCTGCTATTGTTATTACACAAATGGGTCCCCGTTTTTGCATGTGGACTGCAGGCGTTGATGCCCCTTTTGGTCTTTTATGGCTGATCTTAGGCTTCTCTACTCATGCTCCTTCGAATTTCTACATGTAGCGCGCTTTTGGCCTATGGAGACTTCCAAATCCAGATTTGGGCCATGCTCAATATTGTCTTTGATGTTATTTGCCAATCGGTTCTTGAAGGGGACTCATATTACTATTATTTATGTTTTCTTTTGGTCTCCTTAGTCCTCTATAAGCTGGTCAAAAACTAAGATAAATATAAGTGCCCTTAACTATACTCACATCTCACTATGGGCCGCTACAACTAGTTTTGTTAGTAATATTGCCACTCGCTTGAACCATCACGAGAATTTGTTATATGTACTTGTTTCATCTCATCTTTTATATATATATAAGACTTAATAATGTAATAATTTAATGTTACTGTTGAGACAATTATCAACCCTGGTAGCAACTTAATTCAAAGCCTGCTAAGAAGGAAAAATGATCAGTAGTGACAGACCGCGAGATGAGGGGTGTGGCGGTCGTGCCACCTCCAATGCCTGAGTGAAAGTTTGATTATGACAAGAGTAATAAAATAAGGAAATAATGAGCAATAATAACTGGGAATAATAAGAGTAAGATCATGAGTATGTATCTCTATTGTAAGATGACTCCTCCTTTTATAGAGGCTGTGAGTGGGTGAACTTTAGTGGGACTTTCACTTGACTCCCTTGATTTGTGGGAGTGGTTGAAACCGATATTATCCTTTAAGATAATATGGGAGATTTAAGCAGATAGGATATTATGTATTTAGACTCATTTTGTGATATATTTAGTTGATTGCTCTCTGATTTGGTTTGTAACTCCCAAATTAGGTTGTTTAGAGAGTGATTATGCTCCCTTGATTATAGGGGTACGTGATTCTGCATGCAACCATTTCAATATGGTGCATAACCGCATGCTTGAGTGCGGACCTGATATAATTGAGTGATCGTGTTAGGATTTCTTGGGCTTTAATGCCTTGGTGTCCTAACGAGCCATGGGCCTCTTATTCAAAGTGGGCCTTTTGGTTTGGGTTTTGGGATATATTTTGTATCAACAGTACCCCGTCATTCCCTTAGGTCACTATGGTGGCCTAATGGGAATAAAGTTTTTGTTATCCACACCTGAAATGTTACCATTGTTTTTGCAACTTTTGTATATATTTCTTTGAAGTCGATCCGAGCACACTCCGCCAAAGTCGGGAGAAATTATGCCCTAATCCGAAGATGGCGATTTTGTATGTAGGCATACTCGTGCACTGTTTGAGTGGTACGATGTTCAAAGCATGAGTCTGTAGGTAAATGTATGGATGCATGCATGAGCGGACGCATGTATGAGTGGATGCATGCATGAATAGATGCATGATCGGATGTATGTATGTACTTTTGTTTTGGATCCATTTCTGGGCTGCTGTTTGTTTTCTTGTTTTGCTTATGTACCTGCACTTTCATGTAATGAAATAAGTTTATTAGTTTCTAAAATTCCTTGTGCCAATTGTGTGTTTGAGTTTCTCTTTTTGTGTGTGGAAAAAAGTATGGGAAAAGGACCATTCTTGGGGAATCCTATACATTGTGAAACTGGGAGATTAGGAGAAATATGTAGGCTACCCAACACCATTTTAACTAGCTGTATAGAGGAGTACCATATTTAAACATGTACGGAGTATACCTCTACTAACCCGAATGGGATGATCACCTTTTAGTTTTCCGTTTTGTCTCATATTCTCAGGAATCATGCCAGTGAAGTTGTTACGGGGTAGCCGAAGAGTTTCCAAATTTAGAAAGTTTGCGAGGCAGTTTGGAATAGACCCGTGCAAACTGTTCAAGGACAATTCCAAGTGCTTGAGTTGCTTGAGATTGCAGAACTCAAATGGAATTTCACCAGTAAATGCATTGAAGGAAAGGTCAAGGTGCACTAGGTTTGTCAGGTTGTCTAATTGCTTTGGAATTGGGCCACCCAATTCACAGAGGTACAAAGTCATTTGAGCTAGATTCACCAAGTTCCCAAAATCTTTTGGGATCCCACCTTCAAAATTGTTACAATCCAAGTGAATGTTTCTTAGGTTAGTGAGATTGCCCAACTCGTAGGGGATTTTTCCATGCAGATCATTCGCCATAAGCGAAAGATACTCCAAGCCAACCAGATTTGCATAGATTTTTGGGATTCTACCAAAGAAATGATTGTAATCAAGATCTAAGAACTTGAGCTTCTTTAAGGTCGTAATCCCAAGTGGAAAAAAGGCAGTGAACTTGTTCTCAAAGGCATGAAACACTTCCAAGTTGGCAATGTTAGAGTAGTTCCAATCCAAGCTGCTATTGAATCTGTTGGATGAGATGTTTAGCCATCGAAGACTACTCAAATTCACAATCTCCAGGGTACCTGTGAACTGATTACTAGCAAGAGAAATGTTAGTAAGCTGGTCAAGTTTTGAAATTTGAGGTGACACACAGCCGTTCAAATTCAACCCTATTAAGTCCACTGAAACAACACGTCTACTAGAGCATTGAATTCCAACCCAAGAACAAATTGTGCTAGGACTCGAAGAATTCCAAGTATTTAGAATGGAGTCGGAGAATTCAAATCCTTTTTTAAATGTGACTAAGGCATGGAAATCACTATCTAAAGAATAAGCAAAACAAGAAGTACTAACAAAAGAGACAAGTGACAAAACAATGAAAGGTACCATATTAACAAGTGGAATCAATCATCTTTTTCTTTGTTTGAAAGGGAGTTGTTTAAATGGTGTGGCCATGGCAAAACGCTATTGACAGCAATAAATACCTCAAGCAGCCCCTTTCTCTGAAACCTGAAGGAAAGTAGTGCCCTTGATTGTTATGGAGTCCACCGAAATTTATCACCCTCTTCTCTTCTTTTCAGCCGGCGTGTGCCTCAGTCCACCAGCCCCACATCCCTTCCTCCATCTCGCCAGAACGTGGACATTGGAGCACGTACGAGTTGTGGGTCGTCAGCCATGCCCATGAGTACTGGTTATATGGCAGTAGTCCCCGAGGCACCTCCACGCACCGTGCCGTCAACAGAAGAGCGCCACCCTCGACCGCGTTGTACCGCCACAGATTGTTACGAGTATTTCATGGACGACATGGGTATACATTGGTTGGTAGTCGGTGATAGAGTGGTTGGATAAGAAGGTTAAGAGATTGTTACAGGTATTTCATGGACGACATGGGTATACATTGGTTGTTAGTCGGTGATAGAGTGGTTGGAGAAGAAGGTGAAGAGACATGTTTTCAAATGGTAGGGGAAGGACTCAGAGAAGAGCACTATAGCCTGTGCCGCCGCCCTCAGTCACACAAGTGCTTGAGTCTCTAGGGTTATTCTTGCAAGGAGGTGTTTCTTTTGTTTGAGTACTTGCATATATACGTATGTAAAGACATGTGATTAATTAAGTTTGAAAAATCAATCCCAAATGTTGCATATAAAGAGGCACAATGCCGAAAGATGCATAAAAGAATAATATATTTTGACATTTATTTAAATAATTTGCACGCATTTAACAAATCAAATATGCAATTGTATGATTTCGTTGTTGGTGTTTATATGCAAACAATTCAACCACATATTAAAGCTTTCATGTGAAATTGATAAACATACATGTTATATCACCTCTTGATTTTTTGTTCCATGGAATGTGCCTTTTCTTTTTGTGCAGAATCGATAGACCAGAAAGATAGACATGTATTCTTATATGAACCCTTTCTCCTTTCAAGATTTTAAAGGCAATGAATTAAAAAGACAAAATATGACCACATCTCTTTATTGTCAATTTCTTTTTCTTTTCTTGTTTTTTTTAATTTTTTTTTTTTTAAAATTCATCAGATATGAATTTTTCCAAGAATTCGTTTCGATAAATTGGAAATTGCTATGAGTAATTAAATAAGAAAGAGAAAGCAAAGTATAAACTTATCTTGCTTTTTATGAAGATCAACATACACCTTCATAGATTCATTTTCTAGTGTGGCAGCTTGAACTTTCCCTTTTTATTGATTTGTAACAATTTGGCAAAAGACATCATGTGCATCCAAGTAATAGCAATGATATTTCTCAATCACTGAGATGAGAAGCAAGAAAATTAAGCCCTCATTTGCACTTACACTGTTATAGCAGGCACATATGTTAATTAGAGATAAAACATCGATCTCCTTTATTTTTGTTTTTACTTCCGTCAAACACATATGAAAGAATAAAACTTTCAACTTCCATTTTACGTCATAAATATATTTATTGGACAAATTGTATTATTCTTAAAATTGCAGGGACACTAACCAGTAATAAAAATATTGGTATTTGTGCTCCAATTTGTTTTGGAGCGAAGTACTTGTATAAAGGCAAAAAACTTATTGAGTTGTTTCATAGCCAAAGGCACAGTTTTATATCAGATTTGATGTTCAAGTATTTATTTTTATTAAAATACACTCATCAAAACCCAGATATTCATCCATGTCATAAATTGCAGAGAAGCATAATTAACTTTTTAGAAGATAAGTTAATGTGGACTTATCTCGTTTATCTGGCGACCCTTTAGGTTCGTTGGGTGAGGAACATCCCTTCAGGTTTGTCGGGTGAGGAACGACCCTTCAAGTCTATTGGGTGAGGAATTGCCCTTCGGGTCTATCTCCAAAAATTGCTACTGCCCGCAGTGTGGGAGCCATTTAGTTGATAGGATAGGTTGTCCAGCTTGGCTTGGAATTGTGCTTGGAAAGCGTCCATACAAGTATCAGTGGAGCCGTCCTCTGTTGTTGCTAGCGGTCTTTTAGGTCTGTTGGCTGTTTCAGGCTTGAGTCCTCCTGGTGCTGAAGATTAGGGACCCAGTGGTAGTTTCCTCAGTTTCGAGATTGCCAACGTTATGCTCATTGATGTTTTCCAACTGGGGAGGGGGAATGTTGGTCATGTTGACAGTATCGTTGGTTTGGCCTTGAGATCTCGTGGCTACCATTCGTGACTTTTGTCCTATTTGAACTTTGGATCGTTAGATGATTCTCGTTCCCACAGACGGCGCCAACTGTTGAGACAGTTATCAACCCTAGTAGCAATTTGATTCAAAGCCTGCTAAGAAATAAATATTATCAGTAGTGAAGACCGCGAGATGGGGGGTGTGATGGTCGTACCACCTTCGATGCCTGAGTGAGAATTTGATTATGACAAGAGTAATAAAATAAGGAAATAATGAGCAATAATAACTAGGAAAACTAAGAGTAAGAAAATGAGTACGTATCTGTATTATAAGATGACTTTTCCTTTTATAGAGGCTGTGAGTGGGTGAACTCTAGTGGGACTCTCACTCGGCTCCCTTGATTCGTGGGAGTGGTTGAAACTGATATTATTCTTTGAGATAATATGGGAGATTTAAGTATATAGGATATTATGTATTTAGTCTCATTTTGTGAGATATTTAGTTGATTGCTCTCTGATTTGGGTTGTAACTCCCAAATTGGGTTGTTTGGAGAGTGATTATGCTATATTGATTATAAGGGTATGTGATTCTGCATGCAACCATTTCAATATGGTGCATAACTGCGTGCTTAAGTGTGGACCTGATATAATCGAGTGATCGTGTTAAGATTTCCTGGGGCCTTGGTGTCTTGGCGAGCCATGGGCCTCTTATTCGAAGTAGGCCTCTTAGTTTGGGTTTTAGGATATATTTTGTATCAACAGCTACAATATCATATTCAAGATAAAATTATGCCTGCCTCTAGTAACTAAGATATATTGATTTTTAATTTTTATTTTTTATAAAACAACAATAGGCATATTAATTACATAAAATAACAAGAATCGTGTGACTTCTCTATTAAAAAAGAAAAAGAAAAGAAAAAAGAGAGGAGTAATTGCAACTAGAAGAAGAACAACGACCTCCCGTTACGAGGAGAGGAGGAAGCCGCTTTTAACAAACTTATTTGTTTGGGTAGCCCATGGGTTGTTTTAGTTGGGCCGGGTACAAGTCGGAGCAGCCCATCTACAGATTTCTTGAGCAAAGGGAAAGGAAAAGCCAGAGGCTTAAAGGAGTATTCTGATTCCGCTCTTCTCCCAAATCATCGATCACTACGAACTCCATAGCCGATTATTTCTGAAAACGTAACCATTATTTTTTTTGTTTCTTAAATCCGATCTCTGTCACTGAGCTCCTCTTTCTAGTTCTCTACGTAGTTGATTATGGATTCAAATCAAGCTGGCAAGCAGCATAGCCTAATGGGCTCTGAAGCTGCCTCTGAAAGAACTCTGTATGTATATATGTGCATGTGGATTTAGAGATTTCGGTATTCTTTGGAATTGGTGCCTTGTAATGCAATTTTTTTATTTTTTTTTATTTATTTCAATTTTTTTTTGGTTGGTTTAGGTACCCATATGTTACTGGGTCGTCCGTAGTTGCTCTCAAATTCAAAGATGGAATTCTTATGGCTGCCGATATGGGAGGTTAAATGCTAAACTCAATCATCCTCTATTGCAATTTTCATATAATTCTGTTTTTACTGAAGTATTTTCGATTAAATTGACGTTGTTCTTGATGATAAAACCCTCGTTTGGCTGTGGGGAAACAATGTATGTATATGTGTGTATGAATGCATATTTATTTATATGCCTGTGTATGCGTGCAGGTATATCTATGTATATATGTGTAAATTGGTGGGCTTACGAATTTAATTAGAGAAAAAAAAAAAAAAAAAAAAAAAACTGAGTCCATTTAATTGTTTTCCCTCTTGAAATTGTCAAATTGCAACTGAGATGTGTGAATACGGTTTTCAGTTTGATTAATACTTGTTCTATTGGAATTTTGTTTTTAATTGCTATATAGAAATAAATGAGATCAAATTTAGCCATGACAGTGTACGTTAACTATGGAACTTTAGTAAATTAAGATTTTTGGTCATGATTTGAAAAGAAAAAAAAAAGGAAAGAGCTCTGTTCATGTGGACTTCATGTTTTTTATTAATATCATTTGGGGAGTAAGTAATCTATTTATCTTGTTTTCAGTATTTTGATTAATTGTTTATGTCTCTATGTACAGTCTGTTTAAGACTATTCCTTTCAACTTTGTTATGTCTCCCTACATTCTTATTGATTCAGCAAGTAATTTCTTGTCTGACCCTGTACTCTTGCACTTCAGTGGGTGAGTAGGGATCGCTAGTCAAGGTTTTAAGTAGCACCTTATTGGTTTTAAGAGCTCTGACCTCCTTTTAGTTGTCTAAAGCAAATTTTATTTAGCTACTTGCTTTTGTCTATACTAAAACTTTGATTCCTCTTACCCCGGACATGCATGGGACATATTGTGCACTTTCCGTAATGATTATGTCCATATAAAAATCTAATTGTAACATCATATTCATTCCATTTTTTTGTCTGTAAAAAAAATTCTAAGGTGCATCTTTATTGCAGAAAATTTTCGTTTCACCTGACCCCTCATTGTGGATAGCTTTACACTATTTTTTCATTGAGTCTTTAAATCCATTTTAGAATATATGTTTTTGCTACATATCTCATATCATTTATGGCTCTAGACTAACTGGTTCACCTTTTTAATAACATTTTGAAAACTTCTTTATGATTACATATGTATCATGTTAATAATGTATTAACTGACAGGTTCCTATGGGTCTACTCTACGATACAAGAGTGTGGAGCGGTTGAAGCCTGCTGGCAAACATTCTCTTCTTGGAGCAAGCGGGGAAATAAGTGACTTTCAGGAGATTTTACGTTATCTTGATGAGCTTATGTAAGTACTGATTGTTTTGGAAGAGATATGGATGGAGCTGAAACTTTGCACATTTCTGTGTGTGTTTTTTTACATGTCATGTGAAAATGAACATTTTTTTGTTGGGGGTGGCGGCAAGGTTTGTACCTCTTTTTACTGTTTTTGCTGAGAGATTCTTATTTCTATGGTTTGGTGTTTCCAGCCTGTATGACAACATGTGGGATGATGGGAATTCTTTGGGGCCTAAAGAGGTGCACAACTATTTAACTCGTGTGATGTATAATAGGCGTAACAAGTTTGACCCACTGTGGAACTCACTTGTTCTTGGTGGAGTGAAAAATGGGCAGAAGTACCTTGGCATGGTAGACATAATCGATCATTTTTTTTGATGGTTTTTAGCTACCTATGTGCATCTAAGAATAGTACTCAGACATGTATTTGTGATTCTTATCCAGGTTAGCATGATAGGTGTAAATTTTGAGGATAACCATGTGACAACTGGGTTTGGAAATCACCTCGCCCGTCCTATTCTTCGTGATGAGTGGCATGAGAACTTGAGTTATGAAGATGGTGTCAAGTTACTGGAGAAATGTATGCGAGTACTTCTGTATCGTGATCGGTCTGCTATCAACAAGCTTCAGGTTTGTTGAAACTTATATAATTGGCTTCAAGATGTCCTTTAATTTGTAAAACCCTTAATCAATAAGTTAGAGCTGTACAATGATATTACTAGGAAACCGTTAAACTTTGTTCTAGTTTTTGGACGAAATTATGCAACTTCTCTGGATGTTTTTAATTTCTGTATCTCATTTTATCCATATCTTTTTCCTTTTTAGTCTCTATTTCAATATCAAAATTTTAAGTAGAGATTTAATGTTCTATTTTTGGTGTACCATATTTCTCTAATATTGTTATTCTACCAAATATTGGTTGTGCTTGGAATATCAATAAGGTTTGCAAGAATTAAAATCAAACTATTGATTGCTTTTGCAATTTTTGCGAAATTGTGGTTTGAATTTTATTACTCCCTCCATACCAATTGTCTTACTTTTCATTTTAAAACGCACCAAAATATATCCACTTTTTAAAAGTGGAAGTTCTACTTCCTCAATTTCCTATATTACTCACATTTTTCAAAAAGCAAACAAGATTCTTATTTAAAATTCATGTCACTTCTGCTATACCGTAATTATCACTAATTTTTTTCCATTTTCATTAATAGTCATATCATTTCAAACCAATACTTTTTATTTTTTTGAATGAATATTTTCATTCTCATATTACATTGCATGTTAATATAAAAATGAGATATTACATCGCATATTACAGGCATTGGCTCTCTAGTAGGGGTAGAGGCTGGTCTGTTTTGTGGGTTTAGGGTTTTTTTGGGGTCTAGGGTCCCTTTTTTTTGGGCTTTAGGGTTCCCTTTTGGGGGGCTTTTATGGGCTAGCTTTGGTTTTCGTGTGTATACTTTCTATGTACTTAAGGGCGCCTTACGCTTTTTTTGATATATACAATATTACTTATAAAAAAAATTTATATAAAAATGAGATATCCTTAAAATCTTCTTTTTGAAGAATTAGAGGACTTCATGAAATCCTGTTTCAAATGTGTGAACTCTTTTCTCTCACTCTCTCTTCTGGATTTCACTGTCATAATTGTTTCGATCTCATTCTGGTAGAAATCTTCTTGAGTATCTGGCCTATTAGCTCAGCTGGTTAGAGCGTCGTGCTAATACTTATCAAAAAAGAAATCTTCTTGAGCCTTAGAGACATGGTTTCTGAATTAGTAAGGACTAATAATTTTTGCTGCTTCAACTTGTGGTGGTTTTCCTTTGGAATTTTACTCTTGCAATGATGAGGTAGAGTCAACATGAATCTTGTGGTGGTTTCTGAATTTTACTTTTTGCTGGTTCAACATGAATCTTGACTACCAAGAAATGATGAGGTAGAGCCAACATTCTAGCAAAATATATTTAAACAAGAAAAAGGGTGACAAGATTTTGGAACTTGCAGTTTTATTTTTATTATTCATAGAATTTATAATGAACGGTCAAGATTTTCATTATTCTTACTGTCCGTGCTTGTGGAATATGCTCACTCCCGTTGTCAATCCATGCATCCTTACAAAGTGAAGATGAAACATGTTCAAAGTGGGCACTTAGTTCCCAGATTCAGTATTCTACATCTTCCCGTACCTTTCCACACACACACTCTCTCTAGAATGTCTTGGTGCTTGAGGAGGCTCATTGTGTTTCCTTATGGTTTATGATTGGGGCAAGAGAGCAAATCCAATCTGCTTCATATGGAAGTGTTCAGGCATTCAATTATGGACAACCATCTACCATCTTCCTTTTTGCACACATTTCTTTGTACCTGTAGGTCATTCTGATTAGTTTTGACGTTCTCTAGATCTAGGATTGGGAAGTAGATTACTGCTTCCTTGTCTTGGCAGATTTATGTTTTTCAAATTAATGTTTTGTTGAGCGTTGTTTGCCTTTCTGAACTTTTCTGAACTTAAATGTTCAGTAACCTCAATCATATACTGCCAAACTGTACTAGTAGTAGATAGCCGACTGGAATTTTTGGAAGCATTACCATCTATTGATCTTTTGTGTGAATGTGACATGGATTAGCTATTGAACCCTCACTGTACATAGATATTCAACCATATGCAGTTCTGAATAAAGGTGGCCCAAATCTGAATTAGTTCAATTTGTCCTGTAGTTGTTGTATATTTGAATTTTCTTTTAGAATATGATTTCAAATTGTAATCTAATTTGGCCAATGAGCCTTAACTCAAATGATTCTTCATCCCTTTGTAAGAATAAAGTGGAGGATGTGGTTGTGAGTTTCAGATCCATTTCACTTGCCAATTAAGGAAAAGTTTTCTGATTGTAATTTAATTTGGTAGTTTTCTTTAATTATTCTTAACATATGTGAATTTTGCAACTTGCAGATAGCAAAGATCACAGAAGAAGGTGTAACCATTTCACCACCGTACGCATTGAAGACATTCTGGGGATTTTCGGCTTTCGAGAACCCAACCGTGGGTGCAGAGGGATCATGGTAGCTACACCAGCTAAGATTCTAGCTTGCTGCCCGAATTCCAATATAAAACTGGATTGTAGAAGTTCTTATAATCCCATCTGATGTTTCCTATCTGCCAAAATTTCTGAGGCCTCTTGACTCTTATCTATGGTGGATAAAACCGACTATACTTGAAAATACTCTCAAGAAGATGAAATTGTGGTTATATGTGAGATGGAATTCAATTTTTTTCCTAGTTGAAAACTAAATTCAGTTGCAATATTTTAAT
Organism: Corylus avellana; assembly: GCF_965113065.1. Classification (NCBI taxonomy): domain Eukaryota; kingdom Viridiplantae; phylum Streptophyta; class Magnoliopsida; order Fagales; family Betulaceae; genus Corylus; species Corylus avellana. Next base: position 7,080,578 of record NC_142490.1, on the reverse strand, counting down.
TTGCATTTTCTATTGTCATGTAGGTAAATCGATGTTAACTCGCTTTGATTTTATTTTTTACTGAAATGAAAGAAAATTATTTGTATTTCACTTTCTTGGCTTCTTTTGTCGTCCTTGTCTGTCTGTCCCAATCAGAGAAAAAAAAAGAGGCTACTGTTTTCTTTTCTGTTATGTCATTCAACAATTGAGGAAAATGGATCAATATTATGGTAATCAATTTTACAAGTGCTTAAATAAGTTTGTTCTTTCCTTAGAGTAGCAATTTGTAGTCGAGGACACTCTACAGGTCCTTGGGAAACTTGATGGCAGAGGTGGTGTGCAGTAGAACAAAAGACTAAACCTCAGCTTAACTTTGACTAATCAACAATTCTTAAGAGGTATTTTTGGCCATTAATGCTCATTGGAGAATCTAAATCTCAACTTGTGTATCTGAGGAACTAAGATTAAATGGGTAAGGGTGAAAAGGCGGGTGGTTATTACCCGCCCACTAACCATTAATCGTCTAGGTGGTTACTGTTATCGGTTTTAAGTTTTTTCAAAATTGCTAACATATATATATATATATATATATATATATAAGTATATAAGTAAAGATATATTAATCAAAGCGCAGAGGGACGCAACCCTAGTACACAGAGAGTATACAAGAGAGCAACTAAGAGGGAGAAAAAAAAGAAGAGAATATAAAAAGAAAGTCAGGGAAGCTGATCACTAATGGCGCTAGCCAACCAGCAATCCAAGTAAAAAGGGTGTACAAGAAAAAGTGTAGGTCCTCAATATTCCTAAACAAGTCCTCGAAGCATCTAGCATTTCTCTCAATCCAGATGCACCACATAAGGCAAAGATGAACCATCTTCCACACAACAGCACTATTAGATCTGCCACCCTCCCACCAAGAAGCTTACAACCCCCTGACGCTACCAGGCATCACCCAACAACAAACCAAACCGAGATAGAACGGCATTCCACAAGATACGCACAACCCCACAATGAAGAAAGAGATGGTCAACTGACTCCCCATCCGATTCACATATGCAACAACGGTTTATCACAACAATACCTCTCTTCCGAACATTATCCAAGGTTAGAGTCTTTCCAAGCGCGGCCGTCCAAGCAAAAAAAGTCACTTTCAAAGGAACCTTGGTGTGCTATATACTCTTCCAAGAGAAAGGGGAAGAATCTTTAGAAGCAATGATCCTATAAAAGATCTAACCTCAAATAGAGGAGCGCCATAAACTGCTAACATATATATATATATATATATATATATATATATATATATATATATATACATGAAACAACATCGTTTTTATGTTTAAATATATATAAAAATCTAGAAACGATGTCGTATGTAGCATGGTATTATCGTATTACCATAGAAATGACATGGTTTTGGTTTTTTCTTTTAAAAAGCAGTTTGCGGAGGCAGTTGGTGAATTTTATTAACCGCCTTTTCACCCCTAAATGAGAGTAGCTAAGCAAGTTGGCCGTTTTGAGTAAACGTCCCATTTCTCACCTACCTATAAGGAGGATATTGTTGCTTGTCACCTTTTTCCCTTCCTATATTCCCAAGGGTCATTCTCCTATATAAGGAGGATCAACTCAAGCACTAAGAAAAAACAAGGAAAAAGAAAAACAACTACACACAACACAATATAGTAGAAGACCACCACATGTCACTATAGAAAAATAGAGAGAAACATACCCGTCAAAAACTAAGAAATTTTGGAAAATAATTATCTTACCCAAGTTAATGATGGAAGCCTATCGAGTCATTGTTAGATTGAAGTTGTGCCATTCATTGCTGCAAATCACTCCCTCATTCCTTCATTTTATATGATTAATGTTGCAACTATTGTTGACATTGCAAATGTTATTAATAACAATTTGCGTTTGGGACTTGATAAAAAGCACTCCAAAGAAGAAACATACACAGTAAAACTAACCCTAACACACAGCAATGCATAGACAGGAAATCTAATAGTGATCAATAATAGCACAAAAGTTTTGGTTATAAGATGAAGTAAATACAAATAGAAGCTAAGAAATTAAAAAGGAGATAGTGCACCTTTATAAAGTGCTGTATGCTGTTAATTTTTTATTTTTTATTTTTTTTTTCACCAAAAACTAGTTGTACAAAAAAAAAAAGAAAAAAAAAAAAGAGTTAAATAAATAAAAAAAATTGCTATTACACTGGAAGGGGAGCAAAGGCATCCCTACTTGAAACAACGAACTATAGATTGGGAGCAAAGGCATCCCTGCTTGAAAAAAATGAACTATTTATAGGAAGATAGTTTCAAAAAATGTTGCTGATGTAAAGATCGAACAACAACAATTTACAACCTCATAACGATATCAACCATACAGATTGCATCATAAATCTACATCTTGACCGTGTAGATCGATAGGGAGAAAACCCATCCGTTTCTGCTGTGGAAGTGATTAGTCTGATCGTGGCAACAAGAAACTAAAGCCGGTGTTCTCACGAATAAGCGGTGGAGGTTCAATGTCAGAGATGTCTATTTGTTCCATAGACTTTGATAAGTCATCAACTGAAAATGGAATGCTGCATCACAGATGATTCTGACCAGTCAGTGATGGTCACAAAATTATGTTATGGAAGCAAGTCGGCCCCCAAAAAACCAATTCAAAGCGTATTAATTAAGAAAACAAATTGTGCTGGTCGAAATGGAAATGCTGAAGACAACATCACATAATTGAATATTGTTACTGACCTTGAATCATCATCCAACAGGAATGAATTACTAACTGCATTGTTAGAATCTTCTGTCATAAGTACCCTCATATTGGAAATTACCTAGACAGAAACAGTAAGATGGTAAAGTAAATATTGCTCAGTTTTCTGTTACATGGATGTAATCTTATGAAAACTGAAAATCTATTATCCTGCCATGTGACAAAGATGACTTGGACCTAGTTTGAGAAATGGAATTCATAATGTTAAATCACTAGTTATTCCAAAAGCTTAAATGAAAGGAAAAAATAAATTTAATTACTTAATCATTACTTTAACACTCTCCCTCACATGTGGGCTCAAACTTCCTTTTAATATGTGAAGCCCATCACGTGAAATATTTAATTTTAAATAGATGGTGATTTGATAGAGTCAAGGTTCGATCTCAAAACCTTTGGCTCTAATACCATGTTAAATCACTAGTTATTCCAAAAGTTTAAACTAATAGAAAGAGATAAATTTAATCACTTAATCATTACTTTAACACATAAGAACTTACATCTGAGGACACACTATGCGTGCCATACTTGTCATCCCAGTACATTGTACTGATCCGATATAGCTGCTGTATACTGAGGACCTGTAAATGGAAAAATTAGGTTGATTGAGATCCTGGAAAGAGGTGAATGTCAAATTTTTATTTTTATTTTCTTCTGCTATTAAGGTCAAAGTAGAATCAAGTATTTCGCTTGTTAACCCTAGATATGTGTTACCCACCGGGCAAAGATCATGGCTTATTTCATCCAGTGTTTTCTTTGGTTTTTGATGTATGACCTGAATCAGAAATAGAATATTTCAGAACAACAGTATTTGTTGCTACTTCACTAACAAGTAACAGTAGAAAATTGGAAAATAACAAAGAATGGAAGGATACCAGGAATCCAATAGCCTGTCTAATATGCTTGAGCTCATCCCAAGATGAACCTGCATACTGCAATTTTTTTTTTTTTTTTTTGGTTATCTAATAATGATATATTACAAAATCAGAGTAATGTGGCAGTGAATTGAAGGTACCTCATCTGTTGCCTTATAACACCAATGTTCCAATTCAGCCAAACCAGCTTTCACATATTCACCATTACTAAAAGAACAGCACTCTCGCCTTAATAGAAGACTGCAACAAAAAATGGTATACGCGAGATGATGAGGGAAAATTGCCACTTGCATTTCACTTACGAACTCAAAAGCAATTTGAAATTGTAGCATAGACTCAATACCTGTTGAATAGTTGAACATTGATGAAAGAAAATATTTGTGTGAATACTTTACGAACTAAAAATGGGGGTACCTAGGAGGACCACAAAAAAAAAAAAAAAGTAAGCAAAAGATATTTGACTGGAAGTACACTTGCAAAATGAAATGCAGAAAAATCAAATCAATAACATTCACAATCTACCCAAAAAGATCCAACCAGGGTTTAGTTAATCTGCTAGTCATGGTCAGGAAAGCCAGAGTTGGCTTGGAACATGAGGTCCCGAGCTATGTCAAGTAGTACTGCTACTGACAATTACTTTCTATCATAATAGTACAGGAGAAAACAAAGATATAGAAAGAAGGAGCTGAACCAAAAGAAACTCCACTAACATGATTTGCTTTCAAAGTGTTTAAGAAGTTTCCAAGGCTTTTTACAATCCCTTGCCAATGTGCAATCAAAGCTCGCTGGGCCTCAGTGTTTGCCACTGAACGCGATGATCCCTTAACCAAGCTTGCTCTAGATGTTCTTGGTGCCTGTTGCATCATATTCAAACAATAAATTACAGTTTAAGTAAATTAGAATGAACAAAAGTAATTAGAACGAGTAAAATAATAACCATATTGAAACATGATTTTGGTTCATTAATTATATAAGGTTTAGCAAGTCTGCGAAATTCAAATTGATAACCTGGATGCACAATCCAAGCAATGGAGAAATTTCTTTCTTCAAATTATCTCGAATCATTCCATAAATCTTTTCTACATATGCGGTAAGCTGCTGCTTAAACAGCAAAGCTGGGTACTTGGCTTCAACTTGCCGTAATGTATCCACTCCACCACTCATGCTACCATTGATCAAAGACAGATTGACTCCTTGTGGAGCACCACGGAAACTCTAAACAAAAATAACAGAATATGTGTAAATTTGAAATATGAATTACTGCAAAATTGAAATCGTCTGAACAGAATTGATATTAAAGAGAAACTTATTTTTACTTGTGTCATCCTCCCAAACAGAGTAGCTGATGATGAACGACGGCGTTGTGGAGCCATTCCAGCAGCACCACTTGCTTTCAATGTGCGCTGGAGTAGTAAGAGAAGTGTTGAGGCATTGGATAACCAATAGGCCAAGATATCATTGTTATCCTGGGTCTGAAATCCAAAGGAATTATCCAAGTTAAAACAGGCTTCTGATGTCAGGAAGAGAAAGCAAAATATGGTAAGCACCATATAGAGTTGGGTATTTAAAACCTCAATAGCATTGCCAACAGTCTGAATGATCCGATCAAAAACACTAGTGCGCTCAACTTCAAATGATCTCCACTGCAAAAGGCATTTATATATGATGCAGGCAGCAATAGGCCTATTCCCCGCAAAGCCTAGATGCTGTGCAATACATCGTATGAGCAACTCTTGGTTCTCCTGCTGCTTCTCATTTAGAGACTTTTGGGGCTTCTCCTCTACTTCAGAAAGATCCCTATGGTTTATTGAAGGACTATGCATATCCTGATTTATTTAACAGGTGATCAACAAAAGAGACAAATCAAGAAGGAACATTCGAGTAGCTCATTCTTAAGAGTGTTAATAGAACTATAAGAATAGGAGAGCTTTACTTACCAAACCTATCTTTGCATCCACTACAATATGACCGCTTTCAGCACTTCTCTGCCATCCATCAGAGAACAGAAAAATCTCTAAATTATTTGGGACATTAAACAATTATCATTCTCATGTTGATGATTTCTGAAATTACCTGCATAATTGATCTGGACCGTCCTGAAAGGAACTTATTAGGTGCCATGGATACAGCTTGTTGACGTAAGACTTGATTTTCTGATTCTAAATTTGTAAGCTTCTCTTCAAGCCTAATCAAAGAAGACCAAATGCCAAGTAACCAGGTAAGAAAAACTAAAACTAGTGATGAGTTTCTCTAAATAAAACTATGTGAGTTGAGCTCCCATTATATGCAGGCCATGAATAGGATCAAAATCATTAACAAGTGAATTGGTGCTAGAAATCAATCTATGCAGCTTAATACACTCCAGTACTTTTATATATGATGAGAGATTATACTGAAAGCCTAAAGCATTGAAAATTAAACATGGGAAAAAAAAAAAAAAAAAAAACAAGAGAAAGATGACCATTGATTTTGTAGTTAAAAACATGTTGCAACAGAGAGAATTAAACACCTGCATTTCGATTTAATTTTTTGTTTTATCTCTTGAGAAAAATAATTTAATCAGTAAGAACCTAAATTATGCAGTTCTTGGATGGCACTAAATTTAATATTGAAATCTTCCTTTACAATATATAATTGATGATATACTTAATTAGGCAAAAAAGATTGAAGATGTGCTTGAATTTTTGTCTGCATAATCTAAACAAAAAATGTACAAAATAACTCATGAATAAAAATAACCATCCTTATATTCAAGAAACAGTAATCAGAAGAGCCGCAATTGGCATTGTGGTAACTGCTCAACTCAAATGTGGAAAAACCAATGGACCAGTAAACAAGACTCTCAGTAGCTCAGGCCAATATTAATTATTGCCAGCAAATAAAGTCGCCAAGAAGTAAGCGTTATAGTACTTGAGATGTCTGATATTCATATTATTCATCTTGCTTTGTATTAAATATTTAAATCTTCGAATCTTGATCATCATTCCTTTGCATATTACATTTAATTCTTCAAAGGTTCTATATTTTATCAATAGTGCCATACATACGATATGTATAAGTCAGTTGAAGCCAGAATTACTGCAAGGAGGACATGATTATTGTTATTATCAAGATTGGTAAATCGAAAAAGAAGTCCACTGGGCTTTCTACCTGAAAATTTTGTTTAAACTGCTACAAGGAAAGAAAAAAAGGAGATCTATGGGCCACACATGAAAATGACAATCAGCTAGTTTCCATTTATTTATCAGGATTATGTAACACCTCATCTAATTTGAGTCATGATAATTCAGCCAAAAGCAATTTGTAAAACATTTATGAGTGAAAATGCATAACATGTAAATTAACTATATGAGGGTACGTCATTCTTGAAGGATCATTTTACCTGGTCAAAGATTCTTGGAGTTGATGGACTTTCTTCTCTGTTTCTTCTAATTTTTTACGTCGGTCTTCACTAGATTCTTGGGCTTCATTGTACTTTCTTTCAAAGCCATCGGCTCTTTGTCTCTCTGAATCCAATGATCCCTGCATTTATAAATAGGAAAAATAACATATTGCATATTTCCATACATGCATACAAGAAGCTGAAGACACATGTTGAATCTTTGGAAAAGACAAATGTACCCAGTCATAGATGGATCACACATCTGACATGGTGATGACAAATAATGAGTCTAATAATCAAATTGCAACAAGCAACCTTTGGTACCAAGCCTTGTTGCTTAAGTTAGCTAGGCCATTTCATTGACAAAGCCATCTAAACTGCAGAATATAAATTTTTGCAAACTCAAATGAGTCAAGTGGGAGATGGATTACAAATCTGACAAGATGCTGCCACAAATTGATTGCAATGGTTTGAATTTAATCTAGCAAAATTTGTACCGCATCTTGTTACTTTGGTTGCCAAATCCATTTCAATGAAAATGGTGTAAAACTTGTACTTGAATCTTTAACCTTTATTCTGGTTAAAGGTTTTAAAGCTATCCTAACTGCAAGAGTTTGTGAAGTTAGTCTTTGCAAAAGTTACTATTATTGTATCATCCTTTGATGTTTGAATCTTGTAAATGCCTAGTTTTTTAAATCATCAGTCTCATTTCATTTGGCTCATAAGATATCAAATGGTTCTGTAAGTATTGATCTTTACATAATACAAAAAAAAAAGTAGGTTAAGTCTAATTGCTTGCTCTACTTAATTGCCAGATATATGCCATAGTAATTTTACACCAAGCATTCAACCAACAATCTATGTCAACCAGAGGAGTTCCAATTATCTTGAGGAGACACCTGCAGTCACCATGCAGTAGTAATGTTTGATCCATGTCTGTCTTTCATTGGCAGAAACTTAAATTGTCACATGTCAATGCACAAACATAGCTGACATTTTCAAATAAACACTTTGAACATTGCATTCTGGGCCTAACACTTGCAAACCATATTGAAAATTAAACTTCTTTAGTGCATACTTGATAGTGTGTTGTAGTTGACAAGTAAAAAACGAAGTTCTGTTATGTGACATACAGATTGTTTTTGATAAATGAACTGCAAAGAGAAGAAGGTTTTATATTTCATGCTTCATGAAACAGAAAAATACTCGTTTATTTGGTGGGAAAATGAAAATTTGATTCAACTGAAGACCTTAGGTACAGTTTATCAGATGGAGTTTCTAACCTGTAGGCTCGTCACTTCTGCTGTTAGAGAGTCAATTTTTTGAGTATCTTGGACAAGAACTTGGGTTTCTTTAACAACAGGAGGTGCTTCTTTGATAGCCTTTTTTGCAGACTCTTGTTCCTTGACAAGTAATGCACTTGTTTCATCAACTTTGTTCTGCAGTTCTTGCAACGAATTCTGCAATTTTACTACCTCCTGTGCTTTTGCTTCCTCTAGGTCAGTCTGCATATGTGATTTTAGGGCATGAGAAAATAAATATCAAAAAGCAGAAATGAGAATATCTTGGTTCTTCAGATGGTGAAAGATCAAACAAATATAACTTAATGATTTCAAATTCTCATACTGTATTTTAATTTATAGCAAAGGAAATAGTGCATTAGGATATTGCTTCTTTTCAAGGTGTGATAGTGCAAACTTCTCTTTCATAGTGCATGCTGCCTATATCAGATCTTAGCACTACCTATCAGCAGAACATCAGTATTACCCTTAAACGTTTTTCCAACTGTAAACGCCAAGTGAGCTCCTCCACTCGTTTTTCAAGCTTATCCTTTGCTTCTTTAAGTGCACCTGTTTCCCTTGCAGCCTTCAAAAGATTGTACATGGATGTCATATTTAAAAAGGAAATGATTAGCAGGACTTAAAAATTTATCATCTTACTTAACATACTATTCATGCTAATAGTGGACTCAATATTCTGTTATATCAATATGGACTGAATAAAATAGAATCAAGTGACTCTCCAGTCTCCATTCCATCACCCATGTTAAGTCGCTGCTTGACTATAGTCTTTAAACATTTGACATTACCCTTTGACTTGTTGCAATGACTATTAAAATAGAAATATTATCTTTTTTAAACAATCTTTATTGCAGTCGAGAATCATAAGAAATTAAATCAAAATCATGATGACAATGTTGGTATACACCATTGAAGCACAAAATTCAACTTTCAAGATGCATAACAAACCATGGTTCTCAATTACTGTCATTACTTATTGTCTTTGCATATGACATAGAGCATGTCAAAGGATGGTAGTAAAAGTCACTATATTTTTACCTTTCTGCAGCACTTATGATCCTTCCATGGATTTATTTACACATATTCTTTCAATTTTAGAAAAGAGTTTTAGTATATGTATTATTCTGTATAGCATGCTCTCCTCAGGCCCACATTGGCGTCTGTCATGCAAATGGATATGCGTGACTGTCTTACATGCGCACAAATACATGTGCTATAAAATGTTTACTTGATAGTGGTATTATAAATGCACTCAACATGCTGCAATATTTATTCAAATCCTTGATGCTTTTTACGGAGTGATCTCTCACATTCAAATGTAATAAAATACAGACATTATTTCTCAAGGTCTCCTATTCTGACAGCTAACTGTTAATTTTTGTCTATTGTGGCATTTCCCAGAGATCTAATGCAAATCTCTTCATCTAAGCCTTTTAGATCCAAATCCCATACTTTTTTTTATTCATTTCTTTTCTGAATATTGATTATGTTAATGATTTGTCCATTGATAAATCCTTAACTGCTTAAACCATAGTATGACTTTGTTATAAACATATTCCTCTTTTATCAGTGTTAATTCCAATCAACAAATAGTGCATTAAATCCCATTTCCAAAATGGTGCTCGTCCCCTCGACCCAATGAGTCAGACATACAAAGCTGACTATTACCATCAATCATTAACAAAGCATCTGCGCAGTGCCATGTATTCTTTCTTTCTTTATAATTCTTAATTATTTTGCTAGGATATTGCCATGCATACACTATGCAAAACCTTCCCATATATATATAAGATATTTTAGGGAGTACTTGCTCAATACTAACCATTTTGAGATTTCTTAGTTCTCTCCTCGCAACTCGTCCTCTCCAGCTGCATTGTGTCACTATTGTACCTCTCTTAAGCTTCTTATAGTATGAGGCAGCTTTCTGACAACGCCATCTTGCCTGCATTTTTGTAGAAAGTGAGTATTCATTTTTGCAAACTGACAATAGTAGAAAAGTAGATTTCCAGGTGATATAAGTTTTAAAGGGTATGACCTGAATGAGGGTAGCAGCTTTAGTTTGTTTCCTAAATCTGAATTCTGTACGAGCAGCCATTGACCTTAAACCTGTTTGCAAGACAAGCACAGAGAGATGGAGTTTGCGATAGGTTTTTCTGGCTTGGTATCTGCGTAGATTCTTCTGAATTTTCACAGCAGCTGCCTCCCTTTTCAAGAGCTCAAACTGTTTGTAAGCCAGTCTTCCTACATTACATACCAAATATATCAGAATATAAATGGCAGACAGAAATTGATTGAGCAGTCAACTGATGCCCTAAAGAGCTTTGCCATGCAAGGTAGGGCAAACCATAGTGATATCATTCCATTAAGGAACTACATAAATCTCCAAGAACAGCACTGCATGTAGTTGTAGAACTGATTTATGCTATCATAAATATCAGATGGCCCACCTCTACATATAGATTGCACAATTATGGTGGCCTTCCGTAATGCAATAAACTGTTTACGAGCAATATGGGTTCGTATGCGCCGCTGAATAGTTTTTGCTGCACCACTCAGTACTTCAGCTCTCCGCGCATCTAATTCAGCCATCTGACCAGCTCTTAGGAACACTTTTGTTCTACCTATCTGCAAAACCATTTTGTGCCCCATTCAAGCAAATGCCTTTAGCCACGATATGGGATTGGATGAATGGACATTCATTATACTTAAAGAGATATAACATCTACACATGCAAGGCTTAATCCATATCTACTGCCTAGTAACCCTATAATTGTACTAGTTGAAAGATTTATATAAATACATGCATACATATATATGATATAACTACATGCTGCAATGCACTTGGGTCTATCTAAGAGCTCATTAAAGCTTAAGCAATTAATAGAAGCTTGTAGGAGATTGAATGAAAAAGCAGAAATAATCATTGAAGGATTATCAGCCGTTTCTAAAAGCAGCAAAGAACTCCTTATATTACCTGAAACCCTGTAAGCCCCTTCTTTTCCAGAATCTTTTTGCAGGCAACCTTTTCATCGCTGCTGCTCATAATAAAACCCTCATTCATTTAGGTATATAAAATAAATTTCAGCAGTTGCAGTTCAGAACCGTTTTACCACATGAATGGAAATATATGCTAACAAAGCATACTTACATTCCTTCCAAGAACTCAGGGGCAAGAAGACCGAATCTATTTATGAATTCAAAGAAAGGGCGCCGAGTTGGGTACCCAGCACAACTGATTCTGATTGCCTCTAGAACACCCTACAAGGACAAACTTAAGTCATAGCAGAATACAGAAAGAAAAAGGAAAAAAGATGAAGAAATAAAAAATAAATAATATGTATAAATTTTCATAAAAAACAGCTTGAGAGAGAGAGAGAGAGATCAATTTTACTCACACCACAACGCAGTTGTTGCATGATGTTGACATTCTCAAATATGGCAGGTTTTAGAAAGTTGTTTGGCTTCACACATCTTATGTAGTGAGGTTCTGTAGAGTTTAATGTTTCCATTAATTGCTGTAGTTGTAGCTGCAACAGTTAAATCATAAAAACTTTAGTTGTCAAGTTCTTGCAGCATAAAAGGTTCTGAAGTTTTTAAGAGAAGTGAGAAGAGCTGATACGTGTAGATGCATAAAATCAACTGTTGTTTATTTTCAGGTAAAATCAACTACAACCACCAAGATAACAGAAGCAAAGTACCTTAAAACGAGAACCAATTGAAGCAAACTTAGATGATTTAGTTGTCTCTTCCGGAAGTGGAGGGAAAAGGCCAGCTACAAAAGGGCATTTAGAAGCAGCCAACAAGTCTTGATGTTCAGGAACCACATAATCCTTGTTTTTGTCCAAAAATTGGGCAGATTGATATAGGACCTGAAAAGAAGTATAATGAGAATAAAAATCAAGATGCAACAGCAGCCCATACTTGCAGCAATTGATCCCTTTGTAATCAACCATACCTCTCCAGCATAATGAGCAATGGCGAAATCCGTGCGGGACAGTTTTGGTTTTACAAACCGCTTGTGATTTTTAAATGTCTGATAGAGCTTGTTCGCAAATGTTTCATGAGTAGACTTTGGAAACATGCTGAAAAAGAAAAGGGACTAGTTAGCAAGAACGAAACAAAAGATCTATTTGCCGTCCAACAAGGATTTTAATCTGGAAGTTCAACATAATCTGACAAAACTTAAGCATTTCTCAGATTTTTCCACCAAAAAAGATAAATAAAAAGTTCAACTGAACTAGGACCATCTTCCTTTCAGAATGTTTAATTACCATTTTTCCCAAAAGCTTAAACTGATAGGAAAAGGAAAATTTAATCATTTAATCAACACTTTAATACTCTCCCTCACATGTGGGCTCAAACTCCTTTTTAATAGGTGAAGCCCAACACGTGCAATATTTTAATGAAATATGTGGTGAATTGATGGAGTCAAGATTCGATTTCAGGACCTTTGACTCTGATACCATGTTAAATCACAATTTTTTCCAAAAGCTTAAGAATAACCACCACTTTAACATAAAAGAAAAACCAAAACTTCTTAGAAGAAGTGAAAGAACAATATTTTACCAAGCTTCATCAAGGAGAGCAACGATTCCACCAGGTTTCTGCAAAAAATAAACATTATAAGTGAAAGACATGCTTGAAATACTAGCCCTGAAGCAGATATTCAAATATAAAATTACAATGTGGACCCAACAAGCTACTCAAAACTAGTGGAAGGGAAATGCACGCTGCCATGTTTAATATATATCTGTCTAACAATAAAGGTACAAATGGGAACAAAGAACCACTTCCATAACAGATTAAATGATATGAGCAGGAGGCACTGTCACAACAAACCCATGGCCAAGATGGTTCACCGGTCATCCATCTCTCTAGTGATTTAGTTTAAACACAGAACAGCTTTATCTTCAAGCCTGCAAATAGCCACTTGACCTGCCTGTTTTTATTTTTTATTTTTTCGGGACAGGGACCTGATAAATCCTCAACAATGAAATCATGTTACGCAAAATACAGTTCTACACTCAAATCCTTGTTACCATCAAAAGTTTGTCATATAGCAGCCTTTTGTTCCTCAAGAAGTAATAAAGATAACTGAAAGTTGAATCAAGTTTGTCATATGGAGACCTCACACCTAACGGGTACACACCACCCATCACTTCAATATCTTCCCTTGGTAATTTTCCCCACAATCCGCGTTCCCTAAAGTTCTGGTCGTCAGTTTCTATTCATCTTGCTGGTGATTTACCGATCTATGTGAACTTAATGTATGAGTGATGCTCATTTGTGGCGTACTAGCCTATGTGGCTTGTCATTGGCCTTGGGTGTGATTCTGTTTTAGTTTTGGTTGGACATTGACTCATAGGATATGTTGTGTAGTTTATGGGACATTGCATCTTTTTAATTTTCTATGTTATGCTATACATTGACAAGGATTTTTTTATTTTTTATTTCCTACTTGACAACTCTTACAATGTAAAATGCAATTTAAAAATGATTTTAGTAAAAAAAATACATTTCTCTTAACCCCATTATCTATGCTATCTATTGGCATTAGCTCATTTCTATTTTCAGCTATGATTTTTCATAGTTAGCAAGTGGACCCTCAAGTTGAGATATACAATTAGTTGGTTGTTGGGAGTTAATCTTAGGAGATTTGTTAGATATATGTTAGTATGAGAGATTTTTTTTTATGTTAGTATGAGAGATTTTTTTTTATGTTAGTATGAGAGATTTTTTTTTTGTTTTTCAATTTTGTCATGCTAGGTATTTGTTTTTTGCTGAAAGTTGGGATTTGGAGTTTGTACTTTTTAAGTGCATTGGGGCCAAATTATGCTGCTGGGAGAATATATCTTAGAGACAATTTGGCATCTTTGATTAATTTGTATTTAACATTTATGAGTATTTTAGTAGCGAGAATAGTTTATTCTTTGATGAAATAGAATTGTAGGAAAAGTTTTCAAGCAGGTTTAATGTTAGTATTTTAGCATGCACCATGCCCTTTCTCGGTTTGGAGTGTGACAACAATCTGACTAGAAAAATGAAGGGGAGACTAGGTTTCCAGAATTATATCATGTCCAGTTTGGATCTGATAGCAAACCAAACAATCACGGTTCACGTTAAGGAAAGAGGAATAACCTTTTCAATAAGATCCAAGACATCTTGGTTATCAACAAATTCAATGTAGCTCCAATCAATCTCCTCTTTTGTGTATTCTTCTTGTTCCATCTTGAAGACGTGCTGAAAGTCATCATCACATAGTCTTACGTTATAAGACTGATTAAACTAAAGCGGAAGATTTCAATATGATCTAAGACATTACCTGGTTGAAATGTTGCTGCAACTTCTCATTTGTGAAATTAATGCAGAACTGCTCAAAACTGCATTAATGCAAAAATCAAATCAGAATGAAGTGCCTAAAACGTTAAAACTGGTTGCTTGAATATCTTTAATAATAAATTTTTGTGTCTGTCTGTATGTGTGTATGTATGTATTTATGTGTATATATGCATGTATGCATGCATTTAAATGTAAAATATGTATTATCTGCTTATCAATTGTTACCTGTTATTCTTAAAGCTTTCAAAACCATAGATGTCAAGAACCCCAATTAAAGACTTTGAATTAGGATCTTGTCCTATTGAAACATTAATTTTATCCACCAACCTGCATATAATCAGAAACACTCACTTAGCATTAGATGAGCATCTAAATTCCCAGCTTTCTTAATGTTTCACGTAGTAATTAGGGAAACATTAGAAGACAGGTGATAAATCTGATCATTACTAGTATAGATACCATCTTACCAGTCAAACAATCGAGAATATATTGTCTTAGCTAAACCATCACGGCTAACTGCTGCACTTTGAGGATCAAGGCTCCGTTTTATAATTTCTTCCGGGGTGATCATATTACGCTTACATAATGCATCTTCCAAGGCCTCAGCATCACACCTGAAATAAAGCAAAATTTCAAAATTTAATCATTTCAGCCAAATGAATGGGATCATATCAGAATATGAACCATGGTGATATTATTAGTACAGAACTCATACATTAGAAGCTCTGCAGTCATTTTAAGATGGAATTTGGCTTGGTCATCTTTTGGAACCGACGAATCAATTTCCTTTCCCTTAGCAAAAACAATATTGCCAAGATGAAGTATTGCAGCAACAACTCTGAAAATAGCTTCCTGAGAGAGAGAGAGAGAGAGAGAATGTCAAAAGACAGTGTTTGTTATTTCTTTGTAATAAAGCAGTTAAAATATTCCTTTGAAAAGGCCAAACCTGTTCCTTTTCACTTATGCCAACAATGTCCATGGCTCTCCTGGTGGCAAGATAATCATGTGCATCATTTACACCAACCAATTCATAGCAATTTGATTGGTTAAGATAGTGAAATGATTTAGGGTTTCCCAACTTGTACTTCTCAATTTCCTGTAAACATTAACAACTTTAGATAAATGTTGTATTAAAGTGAAATAATTGAAATATGCGATAAATAATCAGAAGATCACAGATAAAAGGAGCGATTCCAACAGCAAGATACCTCCTGTGGTGCAGCACAAAGAAGGTAGAAGCAGTGGTAGTTCCGTTCAGGATCAGAAATTTGGCAAACACGAGACGTCTCTAAAAGGTAAGTTCTGATTGCTGCTCCTGAGATTCTTCCATGCTTGTCAAACTGGATCACCACAAATTTACCAAAACGACTGCAGCAGTATTTATTTAAAGAGATTAGTGTCAAACCATAAAATTCCGCAATTTTTTTTTTTTTTTTTTTGATAAGTAATAACCAGTCTTAAATTCCGCAAATTCAACTACATTTGATTTGTTCTATATGTAATAATCGAAGGTAGCTCATTTCAGCACAATGATTACTTCATTAGTGAAAATTTTTTGTAACAAGTATGTGTTAAAATATAATTAAATGATTAAATTTATCATTTTTTATTTGCTTAAGCTTTTGGGATAAATGATAATTTAATATGATATCAAAATAAAGATTTTGAGTTTGAATCATGACTCTACAACTTACCCCCATTTCAGTTAAATATAGGGCTTCACTTGTTTATAGGCAGTTTGAGCTCACATATGAGGGAGAATGTAAAAATATAATTAAATGATTAAATTTACTATTTCCCATCAACTTGACATTTTGAGATAAGTGGAATTTAACCGTATGCAGTTATTTAGTAAAATATTTTCTTTCCATCACATTAGCTTAGTATTATATTCCATTGAGTGTACGAATCGTGTCTGGGTTAAAACTTCTAAAGTTAAAGTCAATTGACAAATTCGATGTGAAGGGGAATAAAGTCAACACCCTACTTTGTTGTCTGGGTGGAAGAGTGTCTTACCTGGAATTGTTATTCCTTACAGTTTTAGCATTGCCAAATGCTTCCAGCACTGGATTTGACTGCAGTCAGACCAATTAGAACAAAACGAAAGGAATGTAAACAATACAAAATAATGGGAATTTAATCTAATTGTAAAATGAGATCTAGGTTATTGAACATACTTCAAGAACTTGTTGCTCAACTGTCCGTCCTTCGGTAGCAACCCGACCTCCTAAAAAGGCAAGGTACTGCATAAGCATTTTCGTGGTCTCAGTTTTACCGGCTCCACTTTCACCACTGACCAGAATTGAATTGCTTTTCCCCTCATTGATCATTGCCCTGATTAGGATAAGCATTTTGAGAGTTGGTTCAATGATAAAGCAATACATAGCTAGCAAAGTGGAGAATAGGGATAACCTGTATGCAACATCAGCAACTGCAAAAACATGAGGGCTCAGTTCTCCAAATGGTGCTCCCTTGTATTGTTGCATCATGTGAGCATCATAAAGATGAGGCAGTCTTTGGAATGGATTTATGGCAATTAGAATATTTCCAGTATATGTCTGCCACGATATAAGAGAGGTACATATTGTGGTAGAGACCATGGTAACAGAAATAAGAATAATCCCATAGAACAATGAATTTTATTAGATTTACCAAAATGAAGGGAAGGAAAGCTTACATAGATTTCATTCAGTTCATATCTAGTTTTCAAGTTCTGCAGGACACCAGGCTCATGCAAATAAGACAGCTTTGTCATGTCATCAACTCCACCAGCAGGAGCTTCCATATCTTTTGGATAGATTTTTGATAGCTTTGTAACAATCTTAGAAGTACCAAATTGAAACACGAATTTCAGTACTTTAAAACAGCCCAAAATAAAATATAGATGTAATATAATTTTGTTTAAAAGGATTATTGTGAGGCTGCACTCTGTTTTCTAGCTACTACTATAACCAATAAACATAACTAGAGGATAACTATGACCAGCGAGGTTTTCTCAGTTTTAATTGTAGAAAAAGAGAAACATTTACTACTATCACAACCAACATTTACTTTCAGCAGTAGTTATAAAAAAAAAAAAAGAAAAAAAAAGAAAAAAAAAAAAAAAGAATGCCTATAATTTTCTTAAAGCAGCAAAAACTATTTATGAAGCATGAATTTTAAAAGCACAATCAAGCAGAATTACATGCAACAGAGACACAGAGAGAGAGAGAGAGAGATCTATTCATGATCATTCCGAAAAAGATATTTACGAAAAGCCAAGGGATATGACTTATCGTGTTGTCAACAATATAAGTCTCACTGAATAACAGAAGAATGAGTAGAAGAAAAAAATGCTGACAATGCTAATATATGGTTTCTTTTCCTAGCATTGTCAATTTTTTCTTTCCCTTTCCTCATTCTTTCCAGGTTGAAATGACACATAAAGAAAAAATAAACCTCATACCCGAACCAAAATCATTGATTTGAACAATGACAAAAATAAACCAAGAATCTATTATGGTCACCAAATATGATAAAACACAGAAGTAGGAGTTAATTCTTTTTATACTAAGTTTAATTGGTGTACAAAATGGTAGCAACAAAGGCTGCTTGTTCAATCATCTCACCTCATTATGTGAGTTCTGAGTGCAAATGTGATTAGTCACCATAGGGGGACCAAACATCAAGGCGCAAATATAATATTTGACAGAAAAACCATTGACAATTTATTTCTGCTTAAAATTTTATTGAAAAAATACAAAAAGAGTTTAAATCCAAAAAATAAAGCAGTTTATTTAAATTGTACACAAATGAATACCTTCTTCCCATTAGTATTCTGGATCTCAGCTTCATCTCCATTAATCTTTGACACCTGTCCATCAATCCAAGCTAATTCTGGGCTTTCAGACCAGACATGAGAACCTACAATGATATTCACTGTTGTTCCCTGCAGATGAAGATACCAGAGCATGAAATTATTTCATAGAAAATTTTATTTTAAATTTAGTTATAGACACAAAAGATATACTGCTTCCACTCATAATTAGGTTCTGCACAGCTCTCAATACAATTATGAGTATTCTGACTTTAAGCTAATAGAAACTTTACATTTAAGTTCTACACTATAGTCATGGATCAAAAAATTTAAATAAATTTTCAAACAACTCCAACACAATATTTTCTCCAAAACCTAAACGTGACCTCTTACCTTTCCTCATATTGCTGCAAATTTATCTATGAAATTCCGGACAAGTATCACGAGCACCTTAACAGTATATTATTTTCATCTAGATCATAATTTTTCGTGAAAATTCTACTTGATTTTTTTTTTTTTTTGCTTGCCTTTATGGACATGATAGATTAAGCAGTAGTCTACCAGAAGGCAAAATAGTACAGAGAGTAGCCAGCTCATTAGAAAACAAATCCCATTAGTATTGCACCAAAAGAGCAGTATTGTTTCCCCTCACCTCTTTCTTTTTTCTTAAGCCTCTTTTCCTCCTCTTATCATATAAATTGATTTGTAAGTTAGATTCTCTAGACCCTAGATGGAGAACCATTACTGACAACATCTTCATTGTGAAATATATCTTCAATCTATACATTCTCATTATGTTCAATTCTCAACCTATAGCAAAATCTTAAACGAAAATGCTCCAATTAACTTACAAAAAAAAAAAAAAAAAGATGAAAAACTTGAGAAAGATTGAGCCTTGACATTAAAAATACACAGAAAAAGTACAAAAAAGATGGCCATAATAATTATAAAATAAATAAATAAAAAAAAAAAAAAAAGAAGGAAGAATTAAACAGTGTAAGCAACACCAAATTAACTAAAACAAAATCGACCAATTAATACAAAGACACATACCATTTTTAAGATTTCGATCAAAGCTCAGCTGCGCATAAACTCTTGCTTCATAAACTTCATCCAACGGATTCAAAGTTGTGATACCCTTCAACTCTGCAGCTCAAGATTGCACTTTCTTAATCATAAAGACCATTAAAAAACAAAAAAAGGCTTAACCTTTTTGCCAAAAACCGAAATAAACCACAATGGAGTCTAAACACTGTCAAAGCAATCGCCGGGAAAATGCCATTTTTTTTTTTTCTTTCTGGGAAATCTTGGTGAGGAAGTGACCCTTTAGCTCAAAAATTTCACCTTCTTGAGCACAAACACAAAAAAAGACAACGACCCCTTTTGCCGATAATCAAGAAAAACCGAAATGGAGTAAAGTATGGTCGAAAAGAATGATGGGAAATGCCATTTTTCTGGGAAAATTTGGCGAGAAAGTGAGAGAACGAAAAAGGAAAGAGAAGAAGAAACAAACCAACCAAAAAAAAAAAAAAAAAAAACGAAAAACGAATGTGTGTACGTGTATGGGGGAGTGAAAGGTTGGGATCCGAAATGGTTTGTTGGGAGTGACATTCTTCAAGAGGACCTCCAACTTCGGTTTGCTTCCCTTTTGTTTCGCGCCAATTCGTGGCTACCAACCAAGTCATCTCTGTGTGTGTTGGTTTCTCAACCGAACATTACAGTATTTCTGTTGGATGCCTCAGCGCACTGTAGCTGGGTTGTACCGTTTACTTGTACAACTCATCCAATTCCCCCTGCTTTTGCAATCATGATATGGGATCTAACGGACATGGACACTCCATGTCATGACGTGGCAGTCTCTATCGATTTCCATTTCACTGCACTAATATGACACTGACAGACAACCTTTGTTAAAGGAAAGAACAAAAAATTCAATATAAATAGCATCACTCTTATGTTAAACACAATCCACCGTTCAATCAACTATTGTTAAAAACAAAATCAATGATAAATTAGCAATGCCAGATGTGATATATAACATTACTATTTTTTTTTCTTTTCTTTTTTTCTTAATAAAGTCGGATGAGAACTACCATATCAATACTGGTGCGATGGAGATACGAAATATGTGTACTATATAGCATTACTATTTCACATACTTCTTCAAATTACTATCCAATTAACCATATCGAGTATTTTGTATGATATTGCTGACCGTCAATTTCATTTCGGTTCTCATTCTCTTATCTTATTAATTCAAATCAAATTTAAATTGGAATCCCCCTAAATTACCAAAAATACTCCAATCAATTAGGGAAAAAAACCAAAGAAAAAATGAAAATTTCTAATTTTTCATACCCTGGTTTTTTTTTAAAAAAAAAAAAAAAAAAAAAATTAGTTTTAGTTTTTTGTTTATTTTCTATTATGGGTATTTTCGTTATTGGGAGACAGACGATTTTTTATAGTTTTTGAGGAGGGAAGGAGGGGAACATTGTCCTTTTTTCTTTTTTCTTTTTTTTAGTTTGAATGGTATATGGATTTAAAAAAATAAAAAAATAAAAAATAATTTGGGTCCCTTTTACAACTATGGCTATAAAAAACGACTAGAATTATGAGTTTAGCTTAGGAAAGTTAAATAATAGAGAGTAAAATTATTTTAAGGTTTTTGTTTCCATTATCTTTTTTATATCACACTACTCAAATATGTACTTCATTTTGGACTAAAGATGGTGTGCGCGCGCGCACACACACAATATATATATATATATATATATATATATATATATATATATTGTAAAACAAAAAACATGATTTTAATATTAAATTTAAAAGCAAAACAAACAGAATAAAATCACGATCCGTCTTCTCAGTAATTTGGACAACAAATAAGAAATGGTCTTTATGGGTCCCACATATTCAAGTAAATAGACAAGCAATCCAAAATTGAACATGTGGGCCTCATAGGCTCATATTAGCTATGTCATATTTGTTGCCGCATTGATAGTAATTCAAACAATAAAATTGCTAAAAATTTTTATTTAAGAATTCTAAAAATCCAATTTACAGTTAGTCCTGGGATAGAAAACCTAAGAAGGATGTATTGGGGGGACTTTGGCAGTCTTGATAGAGAGAGAGTGAAATGGTAAGAGCTTAGGATTCGACTTTCAATGCAATTTGGTTCTTTCTTGCACGCACAAGATTACACTTGAGGTGAGTGACACTTCTTAATATGTGCAAAATTCACACAATATGACTCAATTTGGAATTCAGATCTCATGAAATATTTAGGATATTTCATGGGATGAAATAGGTTTTTTCTAACGGTATAGATCTCGAGCCACCCACCAATGCAATACCCCAAGCCTCTCTTAAGAGTAAGGAAATATATGTTAACCCAAGGCATGCCCATGTTCAGGGATTGAGGCAAAGTTTATTATGGGTAAGGGCCAATAAATTGTATTGCTAGAGGCCGATATGCCCAAAAAAAAAAATCACATTAAGGTGACTCGCCGAGCCACCCCCTCATGTGTTTTAGGGGTGGCTTGACCACCCCATGTGATTTGGGAGGGGTGGTCAATCCACCATAAAGTACTTTTGGTATGGCTCTACCTTTTGTAGGGAGGGGTGGTTTGACAACAAACCCTTGCTCAATGTTTTATTATTATTTATTTTTAATTTTCCTTTTGATTTTTTAAGGAGAAAAGAGTGAGATTAGGTTTAAAAAACACACGTGCATAGCACATGGTCGAGATTCTATCCATTTTAATGATATGGGCTAACAAGGGGAGTCTTTTTTTGTTAACTATTGATGGTTAAAGGAATTGAGTGTAACATGTGATAATTCGTAGGAACAACGTATAAATGAGTAATAATTAAGAGGAGTTAAGTGTAATTAACCCTATTATATATATATATATATATATATATATATATATATATATATAATTTTTTTTTTTTTTTTTTTTTTTACATGTCCACACAAGGGAAGGGAAAGGAGGGATTTGAACTTGTGACCTCTGCTTCATGAGGCGTGGTTCACAGCCGATTGAGTTAATCCTATTTTATATTTTACATAAACTTTTATGTTAATGATTAGTGTTGGGTCCAATTCGGGGAACAGGACAGGATCCTCGATCTCCAATTCAAATAAATTTGAGAATATCCAGTTAGTTATAGTGGAATGATATTTATGTCTTTTCACTTTTTGATGGGACAAAAATATATCTCCATTATAACTAACTGGATATTCTCCGGTTCAAATGAAATAGAGAGGATCCTAATTCTCTCGAGATGTCTCCGACACATAAATATAAAATAAAATTACATTACATCTCTGAAGAGGTTCAGAAAATTTTAGAGATTTTCTGACTACTATTTCTATTTTTGTTGGTTTTTTTCTATTATCTAACCAACTTGATCGATAACTATTATTAGAGATTAATTACTTTCGAATGATAATTTAATTGGATTTTTTTTATTTATTATTTATCCATAATTTTAGATTAGCACCCCGAGTGTTTGCAAAAATGTATCAGTTAGATATATATCTCGTGAAACTGATCCTTTAAATCCTAGTCAAAGACCAATTCAAAGGTCGACAGTCAAAAACACATATCAACTGATGACCGACATAACGTGCTTTATATTTATTGTTTATTGAACATTAGACTAATGCACCAACAAATCGATCCTAGAATCCAACACAAAATGTCATGCTTTATTTGTTTTAATTATTAGGTCAATTATCAAATTTGAATTTTCATTCCATTCTTCCACATCTCATGCATATCTTCTTCATTATTCCAACAGTCAAAATGGAAGACTCATTACCATCTTAACCGTCAAAAATTCCCGTCTACTTAGCCACTATTGACTGTTTAGGATTGAAATTCACGGCAATTATTAGTTATCTAAATTGTTAGTAGTTTAGACTATTAGCACGAAAAAATGTACAAAAGAACCCATTTGTCCATAAAGATGGTTGGACAACTCAAAATTTATTTCGAGATTGTCATAAATTTCAATCATAAACTTTTGGTAAAATATGAAATGTTCAAAATGATCCCTAGCTACTCTAAGCCGATTGACATAGACCGGCCGTTAGATACATATGTGGATTCACGTCATAACAAATCACGATGTCAAAACTTTAGAGGGGAAGCCATATTTCATTTCCATATAACATTATTTACTTTGGATAATTATAAGTTATTGAATCATAATTCACTGCTAGAGAGTTCAAAATTTAATCTAGATACCAAGTGAGCTGCCTTCAAATTAAGGGGCTCTACGAATATTCTAAGGTTTGCTTTCTTTTCAAACTTTGATGGGACAAAAGGGAAGGGCCTGGTTAAATATGGAAACCTTAATTTCAGACACAGATTTTTCTTATTCTTCAGAAGGGTAGGACAAATGGAGACGAAACCTATTAGACAAAGTTTTGAAATCAAATAGATCCTTCACTGATGACTTGAGATTCCCAAGAGCAAGGCCATTTGACAGCCCCCCTATGAAGGGAGGCCACCCCTCATCTAAGTAAGGGTCATCAATATCCCTATTCTTTTATTTAAGGGTAACTTAATTCACTTACCCTATGAAATGTCACGTCTTTTACAAATATCTTTCTAAAGTTTAAAAGTTCTCATTTTTGTATATTGATTTTTTAATTTTTTTCAATTACTTCTTTTCGTTAGAATTTTCTGTTAAATCCTAACAAAGAGGTGTGAAATTCCTAAAATGCCCTCGTTTTTTATTAAAATATAATTTATTATTATTATATTAAAAAAATAAAAAATAAAACCACCGTGGGTCATTTTGTGACCCAACAGGGGTCACCAAGGTGATGCACAATAATAATAATTTTTTATTTGTAAATAAGGGTAAAATTGAAATTTTAAAAAATTTCAAGGGTATAAAGAATTTCAAAAAAATTTAAGGGTATAAAGGACTTTTTACCCTTTCTACCATCTGATTTAATCCTAACCTCTAACAGAATGAGGGTAATTGGAAAAAAAAAAAAAAATCAAAAGATCGATATACTAAAGTGAGAGTTTTTAAACTTTGGACAGGTGTTTGCAAAAGACGTGACATTTCAGAGGACTAAATTAAGTTACCCCTTTATTTAAATTGGAAGTAAAATTATAATCTTATAACAGGTTAAGTTATAAGCTATTTTACATGTCAATCAACGATTAGTTGCGACGTACGTATATTCTCGGTCGGATTTGATAATTTAAGTAATTGTGTCTAAATTTGTTAGATGGAATAATTAATTAGGAATAAACATGTATTATTAGAAGCTTCCACTTTCTAGTACTGTAGCATTTCTGACAGAAGAAAAGAATCTTTTGAAACTTAAACATAAAGAGTTGAATATTGAATATGAATTTGACCTTTTTGGTTTTTCTTTTGTCTTTGCCTTGATTTGGCTTCTGTCAATAACAATTTGGACATTTGAAGTTTCCTTTTAGGAATTTGTTTAGCAATGGAGATAATTATGTACACTAGTTGATCGATGCCTTTTCTAGAAAGATCGAGAGCAGTTACTTGGACTTGAATACTTCAATGTGTACCATGCACGTGAAGTTGATTAATGGGAAATTAAGAGAAATTAAGAGAAAATTTTGACTAATTTTTATATATTTTACATTCTTTACTAGCATTCTTTGTCTGCTGCAGGATATGCTTTATAATAAAGGCAGTCTCATGCAGGTTCTGTCTCCGGAACTTCGTCCCGACTAAATCTTCGATACATCGTGCAAAACGCTCGTTTTACATTGGTCGGATAAAGTTTGGACTTTTGCTCACGAGGGTAGCTCATTGAAAAAGTTAAGTCAGTCTTCTTAATTCTAAGCCTATAAAAGAAAGAACAAATGCACGAGGAAGCCTAATTCGGCCTCCTTCCACTTCTGATATATATCAATGGAAATGAGCAAGCCTGGAAGACAAAATCCCACCGAAGTGCAGAAAGAACCAGTAAAGATCAAGTATATTTCCAGTCCAGTGTTCGTCAAAGCTAGCAATGCTTCTGAGTTTCGAGCAATCGTTCAAGAACTCACGGGCAAAAACTCCAAGGATGCAAGTTTCTGTGAATCTTCCAACTCCATGCACACAAATCATGGAAACCCACGATGAAAGATATTGGCCTTCTGCACAGGGCTTATAATTAAGGATTTCATCTATCTCCTAATGTCTCTATAAAATTAGAGAGAGATTTTTTTTATAGGCACTAGGATTTGCTTATGATTCATGTCTTAGTTGAGGATTTGCTTATGATTCATGTCTTTTTGGGGGAAATCCTAATCCTTCATGGTGTTAGGCTTCTTTTTTGTTGTTGGTATAATGCATTTTTTTAAGGAAATCATAATCTTTAACTACGAGTCTCTTCATAGAATGCAATTAATACAACTCTTCACCACAAGTTGCATTGTTCGGTCGTCACTCTCAATGAAGACGTTAAATTCTATAAATTTGGTTGGTACATTCAGGAATATATACACTATATTGTACACCCCAAAATATAAATTATTGGTGTAGGGACCTACGTACAGGGACCTCAAGACCACCGGCCTTCTGGGTTCGATCAGCGGATCCCACCAGTGAAACTACTTCGACACAAGTCAGTACATATATGGCAAATGGGTATTTTAATTAATTTGGCAAAGCATAGCTAAAGGTCATATTGCATACCTGTGAGATTCACCTATATGTTTGAGGGATTTCCACTAAGAAGTTGTAACATGACATGGAGATTCATCCCCCAATCTATTAGGAGAGGCAACATGGCGTGGGCGTTTGGTCAGTTGAGCTAGCGGAGGGGGAGAATTGGCTGCATGGTGACATCCATTTGGTGAATGTGCACGAATCTTGTTAACTAGCTGGGGGTTTTAATTAAGGACAATTTTATATTTTTTATAAATTTTACATGGATATAAAGGACATTTCAATTGTTTACCGTATGATTTAACCATAAACCATTACCGTGAGGTGAAATTGAAAGGAAAAATTGTTAGGATACCCCAAATTGTTAAAGTTTGAAGTCATGATTGCAAAACTGCTGATACTTCGGGGATAAGTGGAGTTTCTCCTAATTATTTTAATCTAAAGGCCTCCCTTTTTCTTGGGAGGCAAACACCATATCCCTAGCCACCTTTCCATCACTCTTAGCATTTCATCACCCTTCCGCTGGAAAGTTCTCAAGCCTTATTCCATTTTCTCGTTGATCCCTTAGGGAGAATGAAGAGGAAATTAAGGTAGATAGACCTAAATGGAAAATAAGATAGATCTCCTAAAATAGGAGAGAAATTTCAAGTCCAGCTCTTAATTCAAGAGGTAATCCTCTCAACTAAGGTATTTCAATTTGTCTTCTTCAATTTAGAAGATATATATGAGAGGAACTCTAAAATGCCTCATGACAAGGGAACCTTCTTTGAAACCTCAAATATAGGGACAAAGTGGAAAACTTACCCTATATTTCAAGGATCAAATTTAAAAGTATAATTTGGCTTTGTTTTTCTTTTCTTTATTAATTTATGCATTCCTAAAAGTTGTGCTTGCGTTTGTAAATTACCGTGTATTTAGTATTACAATTTTATAGACAAAAAGTGCAATTTAAACCAAATCGCAAGAAATATATTATTTGGGATTGCTTTTTTAAAAATTACTATTTGAGAACATAAAAAATATGTGTTTTCCAATCGCAGGTAATGAGGCTCTTTTTTGAAATGATGTTAAAGCTAAACTGTGATTTTGCCAAACGCTTAACTGCGTCTTTTAAAATCACGTTTTTAAATTATACATTTTAAAACCATTATTTCAAAGGGTCTGTTTGGGTGTGCGTTTGAGGAGCCTAAAAGTGCATTTAACACTCAAAAAGTCCTTTTTTTAAAAAAAAAAAAAATACCCGTTTGGTAAACAAAATTGAAGCAGTTTTAAGGATTCAAAAAGCCTAAAAATGTCCAAAATATACTTTTGACAAAAACTTAAAAATAAAGATTTTCTCAAAATACACTTTTTTAATTTAAAAGCTCTATTTCTCAAATATAATCTTAAACATGCTCTAAATCGCACTACTGCTTGGTCTCCAAAGCAATAGTGTACAACCTAGAAGGTCCTATCGGTACATTCAACCAGAAAAGTCCATGGCTTCTTTCATTTTCTATGTTTTATGCTACTTTTT
Source organism: Corylus avellana (assembly GCF_965113065.1). Taxonomy (NCBI): domain Eukaryota; kingdom Viridiplantae; phylum Streptophyta; class Magnoliopsida; order Fagales; family Betulaceae; genus Corylus; species Corylus avellana. The sequence continues at coordinate 7,052,953 of NC_142490.1, read as the reverse complement.
CCTCACTGGAAAGGATATGGTGGCTTTAGACCATTTGAATCTTTTTCCTTTTTTTTTTTTCTGCTTTGTCCCTAGATATCCAAATCTTAGCTACTGTTGACCACGTGTTCTCATTTTTTTTTTCTTTGAATCTAATGGGGTCCATAAACAAGAAAGTTTCATATTTCAATATTGTTGAAGTGCAATAGAATTGTTCTGTTTACGTGAACGGACGGCTCTTATAACATGTATTGTGGGGTACGTTTTCAAATATGTCATAAAAAGTTTTAACTTTTTTTATTGGTTACCAATTAGTTTTTAGATGAGAGGGTCAAATGTTCGATCCAACAAATACCTTAGTATTTGTTGCTTTTGATATTAATTCTAGTTTTCGATTTTATAAATTTAAGACCCAAGTTTATAAAGATTTTAATTCTAAAATCCATAAATCATAAATAATTTAAGAATTATAAGGAATAAAGGAAAAACTCTCTCAAGATGTTTTTTATTGATAAAATTGAAGAATAACATCAATTAATCAAAAGTAGTTTGTCAGGCTGCCCTTAGTATGCTTAAATAGGTTTAGGGTTTAACTCTAAAAGTAAAATTACAAAAATAGTCTTTACTTAAAACTATGGTAAACTTGCTCGAGCAAACTTTATGTGAATGTTGAGCAAAGTTTATGTAGTGTGAATAGTGACAATCTCGCTTGAGCGCAGGTTGAGTGAACTTCTTGAACATGATTTTCAAACTTTTATTGACAACCACTTTGTAAAAACTCAAAGAAAAGTACTAACCACATCTACGCTATTATCCTAAAATGACTAGTCAATTTGAAGCTTCCCTATAATTCATTATAAAGCGTAGTTTCACCTAATAACTAAATAATGTGGGACTTAGCACCCATGACTATCTTTATAAATCACCCACTTTATATGGGCTTCTTCTCATCTTCTCAATATGAGACTAGGGTTTTACAATTTTTGAACCTAGTAAATGTTGAAATTAGAACATTTTCGTGAAATAAAAATAATAATAATAATAATAATAATAATAAGCTTATGAACAAAATTTCCAACACCACTAAACTTGTTTTCATTTGATATTGGAATCAAAATATGGTCATTTTACTCTGACTGGTCTGTTTAGTTTCATAATTATCAATTTACTAAACTACACAAAGCCATGTGTACATTGGTCTACATCATCTTGTTCCGATCGGAGAAAATTTGCCCTCGAATTCGAGCCATCCCCTAATGAGTTAAGATGTGGTTAGTTAAAACAGTAAAAATATAATACTCACACATTTGATGAGTCATGTTAAAAAAGAATGTCATTTGTTGGGTCATATTCAATTAGGTGAGTCTAAAGAGAAAACTAAGTACCAAGAAAATAAATAAAGCACTACCATCTTTCTTGACTACAAACACAGTACCAAGAAAATAAATAAAGCACTACCAACTTTCTTGACTACAGATACTTAGATGCCTGTACAATCATTGTGTGGTGTATATTAACTTAGTCTACCTTTGACAACCTTTTCCTTGTTTCCAACACAAAAAGTCAAATTTCACCATTAATTGCTGTGGGTCAGTGGTCTCAAAAAAACTTTAAGCGATTGAACAAGTATTATGGTAAAGATTTGACTTCCATAATAGAAATCTTCAAACCTGAGTAACAGTAGTCGTACTGGATCTCACGGATATCCTAATAGGGTTGAATCATACTATGACTCAATCAAATCTGAGGTAGCGCATGCAATTTCTACCGTCTTTGGTTCCCAACAGACTAGAGATGAAAAGGCCGGCAATTATCCACTAATCGTTAACTGCTTTTTGAAGACAGTTAGGAAAAATCATAAACTGCGTAGACAGTTTCGATTTGCAACTTTAGGTTTTGAAAAAACCATTAACCGTCTATATATAAATGAAACAACGTCGTTTTTGTGATATATATAATGTCGTATGTAGTAGGATATTATCATATTACCATAAAAACGACGTCTTTTTTTGTATTTTTTTTCTTTTAAAAAGCAGTTAGCAATTATTAAGGTTATTAACTGCTAACCGCCAGTTAATCGCCTAAGTAGTTACAGTCAGTAATTTTAGCCAATAACCGCTAACCGTAACCGTCTTTTTTATTCCTACAATAGATAGGTGCTACCATAATCACATCCAAGTAGAGGGGCATAATTGTCCATTTAGTTTTTGAACAAATATCTTTAGATAACTATGTCCCCTTAAATACACTAAATAGACCCTCTACATTTCAAGTGAAATGAAAAAGATCCTTCTCCAAGTAGAGTAGCCAGTTATCACCCGCTTCTACCTTTTTAATTAAGAAAAAAAATTCAAATTTCTTCTAAACATTAACAAATAACTTACTTCATTTTTTACTTCAAAAAAAAAATGTAGAACTCTTAGACCTTTACGTCACATCAACCTATTTCTTTCTCGTTTCCCTTCTCAAAAGGGTATTCCAAACACAAAGGGTATTCCAAACACAATAATCTTGCAATATCTCTTAGTTCATGCACTTGATCAGTACTGTCTCTCTTTCCCACCGTCAAGTAAAATTAATTTTGTCAACAAGACATTCAACAAAGAACAGCTACATTATTTTTACCAAAACTAGAGTACTAACCCGTACAACCTTGTCCCTCCAAAAGAACCTTCAGAGGAAAAAGATGTATATATCAGTGTCACCATCAACGAAATCACATTTAAATAGCATATCCTCTAGAAAAATACTGCATTCAGAAGAGTTTCATAAGGGGTTTTTTGGTAAACTTTCTTTCACAGCAAATTACACTTCAGCCGAGCTAGTAAGGTTGATAATTTTTTACACGATTTACAAATTCAACACAAACTCAACACAAAATTAAAAAATTATGATTGATAATATAATCTTATACCCACGTCTCGACTTGACCCAAACTCAACACACAACATAATGGCTGGCAATTTTTGTTATAACCCATAAACATGCACACGAACCCAATATAAAATTAGAGGGTTATGGTTGAAAACTTTGACCTGTTTAATTAAATGGGTTGGATTAGTGTTGACCTATATATATAGTCTTATACTCATGCATTAACACAACTTGAACTCGATACACAAACATTAATTGCTATCCATTAATAAAAAGAGCTTATTGAGGGGGTAGAATCCTTAGAGAATTAGGAGACACTACCAAAAAAGAGCCTCTAATGACGCCCTCAAAGGTGTCGTTTTCAAAAAAACGACATGAAGAGGCATCGTTTACTATTCAAACGGCGCCTTTCATCTAGATGGAGCTTAACGTACGGGGCAGAACAGTTTAGACTATCGAGGAGAATATTCTAGGACGAAAGACGACAAAACAAAGTTTCCAAAAAAAACAAAGTTTCCAAAAAAAACAAACACAATAGCTTAAGGTTGCTATGTTTAGTACTTTGGCAAAGCATGTTGACGTTGCCACTTGCCATAGGATTTATTTTATTTAGCTGAATTAAGCAAACGCATATATAACCTGGATGTTTACTATACATAAAATTTCAAATGTCAAAATGTTGACCAAATCAACTCTTGTTGACCTAAAAAAAATTTTTCAACCCAGGAATCTTTATGCAGTCGCTGATGATCGAGCTAGCTCCCCTCGATGGTTCATGGAAGATACTTCCATGTACAAAGTTTGATGTCCTTTCTGGAAAGATCAGTGTCATTCAAGCACGTGATTGCAGAAGTCATTAACTACAATATCATTGACTGGAAAAACAAAGATATTTTGAAGGACTAATGCTACTCTTTATATTTATTTATCATGTTTATATATATATATATATATATAGTGGGTTTGATTAACAAAAAAAAAAAAAAAAAAACTGTTAGCTAAAAAAACAATAATAATGATATTCTTCAAACTTATTTAATATAGGTGTACGGGTGTGTTTAAAGTAACTTTTTATGTCAGTTACTTAAAAAATTTAGTGTAAAATAAGTGTAATAAATAAGAATGAAAGTAGAAAATCGTGGCTATACGTATACCCCATCAAGAGATCCACGGTTCATGAGCTCTCCCAAAGGCAGGACCAGTACCATACATAATTGGCAGAGATTTTAGAAATTTAGTCCTGACAATTACCATACCATATTTGTGTCAATGATTTTCTATAACAAAATTTAGACCTACTTAATTTCTTGCAATTAATTGCTTGGAAATATTGATCGATCAGGAAGAGATACATTGGAGATCAAGCAGATTAATAATTAATTATGGTGGTCAAGATTGGAGGCTATCACATCCTGATCAGTGGCCCTTAGGATTTGCCCTCATCACCACATCTTTCTTTTTTTTTCTTTTTTTTTTTTTTCTCTCTCTCCCTGGAAAATATTTGCAATTTTGTCGTTTAATCCATTTTGTCCTTTAAAGGCTTTTTTTCTTGGAACCTGACTCCAACCCTTTTGCAAACCCTATAAGATGAAGCAAAAATGCATACCAAACACTAATATCTCTCTCTCTCTCTCTCTCTCTCTCTCTCTGATCTCTCTCTCTCTCTCGTGTCAATGGATAAGGGTAAATTCAATAGAGAAAATCCCATAAAAGTAGAGAGAAAGCCAATGAAGATAAAGTATATTTCCAGCCCAATAATGGTGAACACCAGAAATGTTTCAGAGTTCCGAGAAATCGTGCAGCTACTCACAGGCAAAAGCTCCAACATTATGAATCTCGATCATGGTGGTACTACAAGTACGATGATCACACAAGGACGACCAAGCCAGCTGCTCCCCAATCACAATACTCCAACTTCCACGATGATGCCACCTAGTACTCATCATCATCATCATCAACAGCTGAATAACAAGGTTCCCAGCACTATCTTTGATGAAGGTGACTTTCACATGGATTTCTCCGAAAGCTTGTCGGGATTCTTGTGCGGATGATCGATCAAGGATACAAATGATATATCATGATACTCCTCCTCCATGCATGCACGTTTCATGAGCTCACTCCCATTGTATAAAATGCTCGATACATGTTATTTTCAAGAGTTTCTGTGGTTTATTAAGTACTAGTTAATTATTAGCCTAGAAACCTGCTTTTTCTTTTTCTTTTTAATTTCTTTTCTCCTCTAAATAAGCACTTAATTTGTATTTTAAATATAATTATATGGAATTCTTATCCGTAAATGGCTTGTTACAGAATTACGAAATCATTCTTGCAATTAGTCTCATCGTGGGTATATAGTTAGCGTGGGTTGTGAGAGTCCTTATAAGTGCAATTAAGTCTCAACCAGACTCAAACCTAACTCAACTACTAAATTAAATAACTTAATTACAATTCAAATGACCCATGTTTTAGCACTAGGATTTTTCCAATTCGAATACAAAACCTAACATTATCATTTTGGCACTAGAATTTGCCAACTCACACAACCAACTATACCACGACGGTAGAGTGAAGTTTCGGGTTTTACAGCTCACTCAAGTGAGCATCCAGTAAAGTTTTTGCACAAATGTAACCTCCGAATTTACACGCTTGAGTGTAGGTTGAGTGAGTCTTTATAAATGCAAGTCTGAACCAAATTTCCAAATCTGCTACTACTTACTTACAATCTCTCAATGGACTCATGTTTTGGCACTAGAATTTGCCAATTCCAATGCAAAACCTAATTTGGAGTAGGCATAAAACTAATTAAAATTAGTGATAAATTTCATTAGAATATTGGCACTAGAAGTATGAGTTTCTTTAATTCTTTTTTATTTTTCCCCCTTTGGGTAATCAGATTAATTACTTAACCTCTGTGTTTTAGTAATATTATAATGGATGCTTCCAAGGAATGTTCTGATTAGGCAGTCATTAGAAATTTAGCGCCACCAACATATACAGTCGAGGTGGTGTACGTATTGCATGGTGATGAAACAATATCGATTAGTCAATTCTTCATTTTTTCCAATTTTGTCTTTTCTCAAGTCCTCCTTCCTTGAAGCCCTCTTTCTATCCACGTTTAATATTTCAGCTAGTAATTAATAATGAGACCAATGAAAAAGCAGGCAATAATTTGTCATTAATTAGTTGGATTAAGAATGCCTTAATCCACCAATCATTCTCCCCAACCAATGTCCAAGTACAAACCTTAGCCAAACAAAACATTATCCTCTCCAGTTTATTTGAACAGGAGAGTATTCAGTTAGTTATAATGGAGGGATATTTTTGTCTTTTCACTTATTGAGGGGACAAAAATACTCTTCCAATACAACTAACCGAATATTTTTAGTTCATTTGAACTGGATAGGATCTTGATTCTTAGCAAATGCCATTATCATTGCCTCATTAAAAGCCACCATCCCACCAAATTAAAGATAACACCAATCGTCCCCAAGGGGTAGCTCAATCGGCTGTGGACCACGCCTAATTAAGCGGAAGTCACTAGTTCGAATCCCCCCTCCCCCTTCCCTTATGTGGACATGTCAAAAAATAAATAAATAAAGATAACACCAATCAAAAATCACGGAATATGATCATCTACATTTTAGATGAAATAGATACTATTTATTTATTGTTGGATTTTAAAGTTGATGTATATAACGATATACATGATGTCAATATTGACACGTCTTTTAAAAAATTTAGGAAAATGTATGCATACCCTCCTCAAACTGCCACGTCATTGTCAATGTACTTCTCAAACTACCAATTGTGTCGATGTTCCTTTTAAACTATCAAAACAATGTCAATGTCTGGCTCCAATGACAAAAATAATCTTAATAAAATAAAAATAAAAAATCTTAAAATTACAACATAAAACTAAAAAAACTAAATTTTATTAAATAATCTAAAAATAAACAAATAATAAAAAATGAAAAACCAAGGGAGTCATTTAAATTTTTTTTTTTCATTTTTTATTTTTGTAAATTTTTTTAAACAAATATTTTTTGAAAAAAAAAAGTTTTTTTCTTTTCGAATTTATAAAAATATTTGCCTTATTGAAAAAATTTTAAGGTCATTTTTGTTTTTTTTTTGTTAGCATTAGTAGGGACATTGTCATTGTTATGGTAATTTATAGAGGACATTGACCCAATTGGTAGTTTATGAGTACGTACATTGATAATATGGTGGTAATTTGAGGAAGATATGTGTAATTTTTTAAAAAAAAAAATTAAATAATAATATCAAAAGCTACCAATACTTCTGAGTTTAAAGTTCAAGAATTAATTAGTAGCTATAGCCACTCCAATGTTAGAACAGTTGAGGATATGATCAAAGATGAAAGTTGGATTTTAGATTATGAAACACATGCAGCATACCAAAATGTTGCGTTTTGGAACTCTAATTCCGTGCTTGAAATTGATGAAGATTTTTACTTTTTGGAACTCCAAGATGTTTTTTCTTGGGAGTTCACTTTTTCTATTATTATTATTTTATTTTATTTTTAGGGTTTCTTAACGTTAATTCATTATTTATTTCAAAAGCTTAACGGGTAAGAAATGATTGATTAATATCCTAATAGTTCCACTCATGTGTAGACTCAAACTTTCTCTTAATAAGTGAGACCCAACATGTAAAATATTTCATTGAATTGAAGGTAAATAACGTAGACAAAGTTCAAACTCGAAACATTTGCTCCCTACCACCAAGGACAGAGCCAAAAAGTATTATGGGCAAGAACCAAGGCATAAGCTTTTTTTTTAAAAAAAAAAAAAAAAAAAAAAAAGCCATGGCATAAATTTATTATTATTTTTTTTTTTATCATCTTAAGTTGTGGTTCAATAGTCCATAGAAATCCCAAAAAATCACACGTAGAAGAAGCAACAACCATAAGACGAGAACAGAGTGAGTTTAACCTATGTTTCAAATTATTTTGCACTACTTCTGAGTTGCAAATTGCATTTTTTTCATTTATTTTTTATTTGGAAATTAAATCAGTATAGGAAAGTAAGAAAGTAAGCTATAAATTTCAAGATGCTCAAGAAAGATAAAACTTAGTGGGTAGGGCCAAATTTCAAATGGGTAACTAGCTTAATGGATTAGAACAAAAAATAAGGTTACTGTAGTTTTTAATGGGTAAGGGCCAACAGGTTTGAGAATGAGTAACCAGCTTTTAGGTTTTAATGGGTATGACTCCAAATATTTTTAGGGTAAGAGCAGTAGGGCAAAAAATTTAGTAGGTGAAGCCAAAAATTTTATTGGGCAAGGCCGAAAACATGTATAGGTAGGGCCAAAAAAATTATGGGTAGGAGCCGAAGACTTAAAAACTAAAATTTGACCTATGCCGGCCCCTTCATTTTCCGAATTTATTTTCCTGCAGAACAAACAAAACTTATGCAAGGGACCTTTTTTTTTTTATTAATTTTTTTTTTTTTTTTTTTGGTAAAAGAAAGCTAAATGATTTGATAGAACGTACTCAGATTAAATTTCAACAAAATGGAGAGAGAGAATCATTGTCCATATTTGATATTTTCCTCCTCAAATAAAGTGGGGGAACTTTATAGGATTATTTTTGTTCTCCTTTCTTATTAAATGCGTGGGTGCCATGGCCTACATCTCCATACTCCTCTTCAAATGAAAGCTTTAATAATCTTACACGCCATCTCTAGGACGAGGATCATTTGTGTAGGCTATATAGGCCTTAAGCGTGCCATGCATCTTCATTCCTACTCCAACAAAAGGAACCTACGATCCATGCACATCCACCATCCCCACTCCCATTGCATAATGGACCACTATCATCCATCATATCACACATTGTCTTAAAAATAATTTATTTGGGGCAATTACATTTTCTCCCATCAACTACAACCGCATTATCACTTTACCTTCATGAATTGATAACCCTATTGCCCGACCCTATCAAACTACTATTTTGTACCCAAAACTCTCATTTCGTCAATCAAAAGCATTAACTCAGACGGTCAATCTATCACGTGCATCCCACATGACATCTTGAAATGACAATGCATTGTAATTAATGAGAAAAAATGTGAGATAAAAAATTTCAAGATGACAAATAAAACGCACGCGACGATTGACTGTCTGAGTTAACGCCTTCAACTGACAAAATGAGAGTTTTGAACACAAAATAATAATTTGATAAAATCAGACAGTAGGGTTGTCAGTTCATGAGGGCAAAATGACAATGCTTTATAGTTAATAGGGAAAAAAAGGTAATTACCCCTTTTCCTTTCGCAAAGTTAATTACCATGATATAAGCGCAGGGTGTTTTGGAGGGGGGAATATTGGGGGTGGCGGAATTTTTCTTCGGTATCCATTTACTAGTTTCTCAAGAAAGAGGTGGAGTAGGTTGACTTGGAATTCCTAGGATTTTACTTGGAATCTTTTATTAGGAGATTTCAGATTACTAAACTAACATAATATAATGAGAACATATAAACTTAGCCATAATCAACAAAGAAAGCACAGTTAAAGTGACATAACAGCAAAACACATCACAATATGGCCTACAAATTTACATGATACACAACCACAGGATGCATCATTCTGACTACTTTAGAAAACATAAAGACACAGGTTTGAGGGTAAATCCTCAGCACCGTCGCATAAAGTGACAAAGTACTTTAAGCAGCAAGTCTCTTTTTCCCCCCTAAATTCATATTTCTCACCTATGTCTCCTAAGTTCAGATGCTAACCCAACAACTAATTCTTCATTCTTACCTCTCAATTCCCATCATCGGCAGCTTTTAAGTAAAGAGTCTCGCCGCCATCAACATCATGGCTTGTGGAGCTCCCCCCTCGCCCTTCAGCAGACCCAGCACTCCCAATATCTTGCTTGCTTCCACCTCCCATCCCCCTACCACCCTGCAAGCCTTCTCCGCTGGAGCCACGGCCAAAATCAGGAAACCCTCCAACCCCGAGTGGCCCACTGCCTCCTGCATGACTAGCATCACTTTGCATCATGTGAAGTCCTGCACTTCCACTAGAGCTCATACCAAGCTGGCTGTGTAACTGCTGTTGCAGAGCCGAAAATGGCTGCTGGCTGTACAACATGGAGGAGCGTGCTGCCATAAGCGATTGAGGTGTCAACTGTTGAGCCTGCTGGTGTTGCATGTAGTGCGCTCCTGGCTGCATAATGCCACTGGAGGGAAACTGCAGGACATTGATAGGTGGTGTTAAATATAGTAGCATTTAACTTTATCAATCACCCCTAGCTTTTTGAGACATATCTGCAGTTATTACTCCAAGAATGTATTACAATTTTGGAAAAGTGGTACATGTTAATATATATAAATTTCCCTGAAGGTGGATTATTTGATGCAAGAGGAATCTGGAATTTTTTTTTTTGATAAGTAATAATAATTTATAAAAAAAGCGTAAGGCGCCCCTAAGTGCACAAAAAGTATATACGGAAAAACCAAAACTAGCCCACAAGAGTGATAAGTACCCCAAAAGAGAAACCTCAAACCCAAAGAAACCCTATAACCCGACTAGAGACAAAGCTTCTAGCTCCCCAAAGAAACCCTAGACCTACAACATAGTCCTAGACCCCGACTAGAGCGACTGCCTCTAGCGTCAAAATTATTAGAGCATTCCAAATTTTTGAGCTCCCTCTTCCCCTTGCTATTTGAAACAGAAGCCCCATCTTCACAGAAGCCCCCCTCTTCCCCTTAGGAATCCGGAATATATAAAGATATATTCACATGATTATGTGAACAAGTTCAACATAACTACAATCAACCTTTTTTAAGGAATATAGTGTGGGGAAAAAGGTTGTAAAAACAAACCCAGAAGCAGCACACCCCATTATTTATTTCATATGCAAGATATCAAACATCATTCAATTTTCGACAGAAAACACGAAAAGGAAGGCTCAAATAAGTAGCCATTAGAAATAAAAGAACTGAATGGACAAGTTTGAGAGAGAAATGAGGTTTGTACCTGACCATGCATGGTAGGGGGTTGGGGCTGAGAATCTGCAATTGCAGCCAGGTACATAAGGTTTCGTTGTAGCCTTGCTTGGTTCCTGCAACAACAGAGAAATTTTTTAACCAAAAGTTGCTTCTTAAGCTCTGATCCATTAAGTTAGTGTATTGAGCCCTAAAAGTTGTTTTTGGATTTTGGGGCCCAAGTGAGTCCAAGTTATTTCGGGCTTTGGGCCTCAGTTGGTCTAGGCCCATATAGGGCGCTGGTTAGGAGGGAAGATAGCCCAAGTAGGCCAATTTATTTACAACAAAGTTTCATTTTAACTTATAAATATTTGTTGGGTATAGTTCTTATTGAGTTTTTTACATACATTCACTAGTTTGAAGTCAGAGAAAATCGAATCATAAGATAAATTAAATGTCAGATTAGGGATTAGGGTTACCAAGAGTAGACTAGAGTCTTTTCTGAATAAGTACTACTGCAATTGACAACAAGTATAATGGAAGTCATGAAGGTGCAGGAGAGACAGAAACATTGCCTTGTAATTGATTGCAGAGCAGAAGACAAAATGAAATTGTCTCGGAGAGACATTCTCAGCACAAACGATGTTTAATCAGAGGATCATGATTCTTGGTTATTATGTGGGTTAGTTGCAAGCACAAGCAAGCCAAAATCCATTGAATTAGAAAGTTAAAAAGATTACTGCTTACTCTGCACACTCGCCCAGTTTTCCTGAATTCTGGCTCTCAACAATCTTCAAAATTAGTGATTTGTTCTCATCCAGATACTGCATGTAAAAACAATGAAGTTGGGAACACTTGAGCAATACAATAACAGAATTAATAGCCCGTAAATTAAAAATAACAATAATGAAAGTCAAGAACGAATCATCCATAATTAATTTGATGAGCTGACAATTATTTGCAGCCAATGCGCTGTCTATTTCTTCTTTATCAGGATCTCCAATTCATGCAAAACAGAATTTTTAATCATAAACCTGAAACTCATACAATGATACTGAATTACAACAAGATAAACTCACATATCTCATGTGAATCCACAATTGAATGTGTTTTTACTTTCTACTAATGCTCACACTTCAAAGCTCATGAGCTGCCACAATCATACATATGCAAATCATAATTATTGTGCCAAAAATCACTTGGTTTCATAGCTTAGGCTTTGTTTAAGAATTTTCTTTGATCAGAAGGTCAAACTCCCACATTACAAATTTTCAAACTGGCCAAAATCACCATAAACATCCAATTAGTCATCACTGACTTTTTCACATCCAAGTGTTTGAAGGAACAGCTGAACTCTTTCTTGCAGTTTTACTCAAGTCAAAAACTAAAATCACACCAAGAGAAATCCAATCTCCACTCTCTCAAAGACAAACAAAGGCTATAATTATAATACATAAACCACACATACAGATATTGCACTTGGAGCTTTGAAGAGGTGTACCTTCCTTATCCCTGCACCATCGTAACTTGCTAAATTTGATGGTTACACCAATAAATGACTGGGAACTAAAAAACAAATATTTCTATATGGGAATAGCACCATATGGACACCCAGCTCATTGGATATCCATCTTAGGATCCTTATCACAAGCTATCAGAGACAAATTCAGAGAAATCCTCCAAAAGAAAAGTCGCCAGAAAAAAAATCATTTCAGAAAAAAATTGCAACCTTGCCTACTTTCAGATTGATATTGATGCCCCTTTTAACAAGCTCATCACCTGTGTTTTTGAGATGTCTATCCAAGGGCCTACACCAAAGGGAGAAAGAACCTTTGAAATACTCCATCCACTATTGGTTATACCATAGTTGGTGGCTACTACTCTCCTCCACTATTATTCCTCTACTCTCAAACCTCCATATTAATTTCCATAAAAGAGCTACACTTGTATCCAATCCCATGTCTCATCTCCTTATTGGCCATTCTCAAAAATACTACAGTACCATAATAATAACAGGAAATAGTTTATTCAAGTTTGTCAATTATATCTATTGCGCTATCAACATCATAATAATTAGGCAAATTTATTAACCTCTATGTAAAGGCTTTAGAACTATAATGCATAGAGAAAGACAAAGATTAGGCAAAGTTCTAGTACTCATGATACATGGACTGAAATGTGTGAAGCACCCATATTGGAGATAAGAGATGGATACATGGATACAAGTATACAACAAACACTGAAAATGTGCATAGCTGGGAAGTACCCCATCAAGGGCGTTGAACAAAGTAAGAGAGGACAACATAGATAAGTTGAAAAAAAAAAAATTGTTACATGTCAAGTTAAATTTTATGTCAATGTCCATCAATGTACACCAAGTTCACATAGTGCGCTATATCTACATTAATTTTACCCTAGGGTGTTGAAGAAGAAAGCTTGGGAAAGTAACTAATTTAGCTTCTACCTGGGGTCAAGACAAATGTGACATTGACACCTGAACTTGCACCTGAGGGTAACATACACTAGCATACGTATACTCTACAAATGGACAAGGCCATACCAATTAGGTCGAGTGGTTGACACATAATAATCGAAGGGAGAACTACACTTTGATCACATATGGCATCGGGCAAGTTTGTTTTATCAATTTATGGTTTAGAAAGTGGCACTTTACCCAACCCAAAATACACTCCATTAGCGCTCATCACACTGCCCACAAATGCACTTGCAGATCTGAGCTTCAAGAAAAAGGAACACTTTACATAGCTACAATTTAGAAAAGTAGCACATGATACACCTAGTTTTGTTTGGCTATGGATGTTGGTCGCACTCAGATGTTGAATAGTAGAATGTAGAAGATGCAAGAGGAGTGGACCTCATATGGATAAAGTGCCACCTTCTAAAACCCAAACCGAACTCCCTCCATACCACTGATGGGAAATATGAATTTTTCCACAATCAAAATAAGGCTACCAACTTAGAAAGCATAGCATCATGGTAACCAAGATTATTGACTAAAGGAAAAGCCATTGTTATTAACATGTCATTTTAAAAGAGTTAATACTTCTCTTATTATGATTAAAGAGCTATTAACATCAACTAAAGTGTGGGGAAAACTCAGATTACTTTCTAATTAAAAAGGCCAGCACAACAGGTAAGATTTGTGATTGATATTGTTCACAAGATACAGCAATACTTAGGGATGCAACAAAATTAGACATGATTTACACACTGAACACTAAGTATCACTTTCTCAAAAAGAAAACATGTTCATTAAAAGTAAATGCAAAATTAGATTATCATCTCTTCTTAATAAAACAATAAATGACTGCCAACCTTCACAATGTGCATAAGTCACCCAAGTGGAATTATTATTAGGTAAAAAAAAAATTTTAGTCATAAATGCACAAAAGGTGAATTATTTCTATACACATTTTTCAACTAATTCAACAGCATGATATTCTTCCAAGCAACAATATAGTAGCAACAATATAAAAATATCACATGGGGGACTTATGGTTACACCATAAGCATAACACAGACCTGTAATCCTTAAAACGAGTTATATGATAACTATCACAACACAAGCATGGATCCCCAGTCAAAATATGTATTAGGAGTCAGAAATTTCAAGAAAACTGCATCATTGTACAAGGGCAGGAGTCTAAGAAGGGGGTAGGTGTGTCTTTTACATGGAAGAACTGCAAATAAAACCCATTAAGGTTGAAGTACCAGTTGGGATGAGTCGTCCGTGCTGGCCAAATGATTTTAGAGTTCTCCTTAAAATTTGCACACCAAGAGCATTTAAAAAAATATATTGAAGATAATCTCAAACAATTTTCTCCACATTTACGTGTGAAGTTTAATTATCCACATTCTTAAGATAATCTAACAACCCATAGTTTCAGCTGAGGTTTCTTCCATGCTTTAACAAGACAGCAACAGCTCTTACAAATTGGGCATCTTTTCCTGAGTACACCCATCTATTTTTTTTTTTTTTCTTTTGTTTCTCTTTATTTTAATGTCTTGTTAATAATTTCGAATTCACTGCATATTTAACACAAAACTGAAGCATATATGAAATGAAATTGAAGATATTAAATATGTGAGAATAACGCTTTGAAGTGCTACCAAATTGCTACAGGCATCCATCCATACATCCATAAAAGGGACAATAAAATTCAATAGAAGTTTAAACAAAGGAACACCCAGTTCACCACCAGTCAACAGCTTTCATTCATTATCAAAATCAAAATCAGGCAAGGTAGCGCAAGCAAGATGGTAGCCAAAAGAACACCAAATCTTTCTTAGGGTTTCTAAAAAATTAAGTTAAAAGCAAAAGGAGTGAGCATGGATACCAAGATAATGATGAGATTCATCATTATTAAATCCTACACAGAATCCATTATATACAATAATTAAACGACAAGCAAAGACAGGTCAAATAAACTTTATAGATCCAGTTATTTGTGACTTGTGAGAACAATAAACAATAAGAGATGCCCACATAACTAGATTTGCAACTCATGTAATAATCAAATAAAGAGAAAAGCTTATGAAAGCAGCACCACACCTGAACCCAGCCACAAACAAAAGAGAAAAAATCAAAAATAAACCTGAATATAAAAACCCATTTACCACATTTAAACTTCAAATGATAATTACAGCAATACCCAAAAGAACAAGAAAAAAAGAAAACCAAGCACCCAATGAACAATACTCATCAAAACTTTTAAAGAATACAAGAGACCCACAAGTAGCACCAAAAGAAACCAGCTTGAGCAGATGATGAGGAACCACCATGAATACAAAAATACAACATTTACATTGAAAAAAAAAACTAAACAAAAGCCAAAGAGTGCATAAGCCCAAGAAGAAGCTTTAGGATATAGATAAATATATAAACCCAAAAGAAAAGATTCGTCCAAACAAGAAACACACAAGTGACATAAGCCAAAGGGGGAAAGAAAAGGAGGCAAGAAAAGGCAGAGTAGTAGTAATAGGAAGGGAAGGAGAAGAAAGAACCTGTTGAATGTGATCAGTGGTGACGTTGTTGGGGTAATAGGCTGCCATCATGGGCTGCATCTGCATCAGGTGCTGCTGCATTTCTCTCAGGAGTAGTACCTCTCTCTCTCTCTCTCTCTCTCTCTCTCTCTGCTATAACTTTCTCCAACACCCAAGCCGAGAAAGCATTCACTCACTGCAAGGAATGCAAAGAGCGCAAAATATATGCCCTTCCCTGTTTTTTTTTTTTTTTTTTGTTCGTCTACTACTCTCTTCTCTCTTCTTACAACGACACCACCACCCCAACCACACAGCAAATAGCAGTAACTTTCAGAGGCACCCAGCTAGCCGCTACCTTATTACCAGTAGATATTATGCAAAACAGGCTGCGACTTTGAAAGGAGTTTTTGGGATTTCTTCCTTTTTCTTTTTTTCTTTTTCTTTTTTGGCGCTTTCTCTCTCTCCCCTCCATCACGTGACTCTCTCCTCTTTTTGAGATGGAGATAGAGATGGAGAGAGAGAGAGAGAGAGAAAGAGAATCTGAGAGAGACAGTAATAAATACGCTAGTGGCATTAATATGTATGTCACATTTAACATGACAACCTCTGTTGGTTCTCTTTGGAACAACGTTTTGGTCTAACTCTTTTGGTCTCTCTCTTCCTTATCTGACGTCGGTAGCTACGTAAAAAATAGATTCCTAGACTTTGTTCTGTCTCCATCGCACGCGCTCCTCGCTACACGCGCTATCCACCTCAAAACATCAACTTGGTCATTGATAGTCACTCACGTCACGTCTAACATAATATTTCCGGAGAAATGATAGAAGTACAATTTTTTTGACATAATTTTGGCTCAATTTTATTTTATATAATCATATTTTTAAAAATAAAAATAAATAAAAATAATAATAAAAAATTTTCGAAACAATAATATTATATGTGATCCTTTTTAAAAAAAAATAATAATAATAATATTTTTCTTCGTAATAATGACAATTTAAAAAAAAAATGACCATTTTTCTAATGAAAAATACCATTTTTTTTTTTAAAAAAAAAAAGACCAAATAAAAAATAAACCATATAGGATGCTATTGATTTAGAATTTTTTTTTTATTATTTATTTTTTTTAAAAAAAAAAAGACTCCGTAAAAGAAAAGTTTAGCTAAAGTTGTGTCTCTATCCTTTCATTCCTCATATTCCTGAGGCGTTAAATGATTACGCTTTTTATTTGTATAAACTATTTTTCATCACTCTTTCACACTCTTTGACATATAATTGTGAGATGGTTTTGCAAGAACACCTGTTTGGACATAAGGGTCCCACAAAAACTCTCACATTTGCCCGCCCATATCGCAGGCAAACAATATGAGCGGACAAATGGATTTGAAACAATATGCGATATGGGCAGGCAATTGTAATGAATTTCTAACACGATCTCGAAGGCTTTCTATTCTCTCATTATCTTTCTTTGCGGCTTCTTTTTATTGTTTCTCTTTTGATTGTATGAAAATATAAAAATTAAAAAATAAAATAAAAAAAATTAACGATTTTTCATACAAGCCAAAATGTGTAAAATGTTTTTTTTTTTTTTTTGAACTATTTTCAGGATTTTGCAAATATACAATAAAAAATAGCCATTATATATATATATATATTTCAGCCTCACATAACGAAATCTAGTGATATGTTCACATGACGAGATAATGGTGAAGGTTTTCAACAAAAGCTGTGGACGTCCTCCCCATATTCTTTTTCCTATTAAAGGACAATGACGTGTTAGTTAATTAAGTGATACTAGTCGTACAAGTTTAGCATTTTGTGTGGAAAAATGAAAAGGAAATATATTATAATATATAGGATATATACTATCATATGGTGGGTAAGATGTAATGGTCAATATATTTTATAATTTTATGATTTTTCTCCTCCTTTACAAAAAATTATAAAAATAATAAAAAAAGTTTATCATATAACTAATAATAACAGTATGGTTAGTGTTTGGCATCATAAATGCAGAAACGAGATCCTCTCAAGTTTATTATTCAAATACCATAAATACGACCATTGAACCAATTATACAACATAGAGAAAATGGTCGGACAAACTTGAACAGTGAAGATAATCTCAATCATGTCTTGTTAGTGGGTCCAACAACATCCCACATGTATTTGAGCCACACATCGTCTAATTCCTAAAAAATTATTCGAATTAAGTCCTTCACAACCTGATGCTTCCCAGGATTCATCGTCAGCTATTTTATCTATCAACAACACATATTCATACGTGAAAAAGATATACTTGTAAATTCACGATTTAGTGGGTAAAAATGCACGTGACGTATATATTATTATATGAAGAGCTTAGTTATTTATAAATCACATGCAGCAATGCAAGGTCACAGCTCATCATTTGATAATATTGTCATGAATACAATATGGATATAATACTTGTAATATGAAAATCATGTCATAGTTTAACTCGATATGGTATATCAAAGCCCTTAACCCCTTCTTAATGAGGTTAGACTGTCTCGAAGGACCTGAAATACAATATTGGTGCCTCGAATATTATACGAATATCGTCCGCTTAATAGCAGCCCAAACGAGTCTAGCTTCGAGTGGCTCACGATGCTAATGGCGTCCTTCTACAATAACCACTACTTAAATATGGTTGCGCCTGTCACAAACAATTATTTGATCAAAGGCCAAACAAAAATCAATAAAACATATTTTGATCATAGGGCTAACCTTTATAATTTTAGTAAGCCCATAGCCATTATCATGCACATACCGATTTACCATGTTATACGATGCAATTTCGTCATTTATATCTTTTACATGCATCCTTATACAAATCTCATTATTTCAATTATCTTGTTTAATCAACATACGTTTTCATAAAACATTGTTCCCAATAATCCAAATTATTTCATGAGCGTTGTAAACATGCACATTTAATATATAAAAATAGTCATGCTATGCCAAAAAAAAAAAAAAAAAAACAAATATTTACGTGATTTTTTACTTACTTGGGTCACACAACAATTTCTCACCATCCTCTTGAGCCAACACAACCTCGAAAATTGAGAGAAGACCTATTACCAGTCCTAATCCTAAGCTAAAACAAGCCTTAACTCCAAATACACTCAAAATAGACTTTCTGCCTGACCATCGAACATTTGGACAGGAAGTATCGAACATTCGGCCACGGCATCGAATATTTGGACAGGGAAGGTCAAACGTTTGGTGCTGGAGAGAAAACTTATTTCGAACCAAAAAGTAACTCAACTACTTCTAAGCAAGTCCTAAGGTCTTGACACGATCCCTAATAGAGTCTTAAACCATAATAACACATTCATGCATAATAAACACATCCAACATTATTACAACATTAAACCATCGTTTAACTGAGATTAAGGTCAACAATGCTATCTAAGGACTAAAACTCACAAGTTAAGCTATAAAGAACATCTAGAGAGCATAACAACAATATAAGGAATGAGTTAAGCTAAAAAAGTTACCTTATTAAACACAAAAAGGTAAAAACACCTCTTCTCCACCAAAATACTCACACACTTACACTAGAGCAAAATTGACTTATGGGGGCGAAAATAGGCTGAGGGACAAAGGGGGTGGGGTATATACAAGGGACAAAATCGCTGAGGATAAATACGAGCTACTTTTCATAGGTTTATGTACAATCGAACGTTCAATGTACTATACCCGAACATTCAATGTACTATTGCCCAACAGTCCTAGGGTTTCAAGTCAAACATTCGGTGATGCATACTCGAACATTCTTCACTAAGGTTTAGCTCGAACATTTAGTCACAAGGTCTCAAACGTTTGGCTAAAAGTCAAATATCAAAATTCATATTTTCAATTAATCATAATGAACTTAGCAAACCCATTAGCCCTCCTTAAGCTGATCACAACCCTTAGTAAAACACTAAGGATATTACATGTTCAGCCATCAAAGGTTGTGGATGTGCTTGCAAGTCATTCGTTGGCACAAGAGGTGCACAATGCACCATTGGTCACCATTCCCCCTCTATCAAGTTGTTAGTCACTTGTTGGTTATTTTGAGATGTAGAGCTTGCTCATTTCAGTCATTTGGTTCTTTGAGATTGAGAGACTTTAGATTTGAGAAAACTAATAAATAAAAAATTGAAAAGAAAAGTCATGGAATCGAATGCTCGCCTTACCCCTTGGTGAGTGTGAAAAATAATAAAAATGAATTAGGCATTAAAGCTTAAGGAGTCTTTGCAAATAACATTAAATATCAATTACATTATACTTATGTAACAATGTCCCCCTCTAAACTATCAAAAATTGTTAATGTTCTCTCTAATGACAAAATTACCCTTAGTAAAATAAAAATAAAAAATACTAAAACTTCTAAAAAAACCTAAAACTAAAAAAAAAAAAAAAAAATTCCAAGGGATGGCCACATTTAAATTTTTTTTTTAAAAAAAAAATCCATTTTTATCTTTTTTTCTAGTTTTGGGATCGAGGGACATTGACAATATTTTGGTAGTTTGGGGGCGACATTGTCAATTTTGTGGTAGTTTAAGAGGGGTATGTCAGTATGTGGACTTTACCCATAAAAAATATTTGACTTTTTTTAAGTCTACCTATCAATTTGGGAGGGGGGCCAAGATAAATGTGGAGTGGCGAAGACAGAAACAATGCATAAGAATTCATATAAAAATGTTATCTTCGTAAGGTTTTAAAAAAATATTTTGATGGAAAACGTCCACATTGTCTAACGTAGGTCCTCCGTTACTCATGAAGGACGTGGGTGAAGCAACAGAGGGTGTGGGTGGTATAAGGAAAATTTATCATAAGATACACACACACAAAAAAAAAAAAAGAAAAAAAAAAGCATAGTATTATGTAACACCCTAGTTTAGATCATGAAGATTAAAAGACTGAATAATTTGAACTTTAGGGACAGGTGGAATCAAGCTAGCTTATTTTTGATTCATTTTTCGACCCAGAAGGATCCTCAAGCGAGTTTCTAGCCATAGGGCCCGAACCTCCCAAGGGAAGGATCGAACCTTCGCCTACTGGTTCGATCCTAGGGTTCAGGAAACCCTAGGGTTCGAAGGTTCAGGAAACCCTAGGGTTCGAACCCTTTTTTTTTTTAGTTCAAACCTCACACGAAAACATACGATTTTTAGGGTTTTTAAGCCTCCTAATGATTGTGAGATCCAATAAATATGTTCATCCTAAATCTAACCCTAGCCTCTCTACACAATTTTCAAGATTCTCAATGTGTGATTTGAGAGAATGAATGAAGTTTTACAATTCCAACGGTCTTTTTGGGAGTTTCTAATCCCCCGCAAGGTAAGAGAATTGTTCATGTGTTGCGTTTTATTTTGTTGCATCCGCTTTTACGTTAAGCCAATACCCTTGTGTATGTATTCTTGAGTTCTTGGCCATTAGATTTCCGTATATACTTGTTTATATCGTTTAATCAGTTAAGAACACCGCTTTTAATTCGTCAATGATTCTAAATAGTTTATATTGGGAGCTTAGCATCGTATTTGTTCAAAATTAGAGGCTACTGGACTCGGCTCGAAAACATAATATAGAGGCTTGAACTCAACTCGAGCTCAAGTCTACTTTTAGAGGGTTATTCGAATTCGGCTTGTTAAGAGCCTAGCCAAATTCAAGGTTAGCTCAAACTCGTCTAGCTTAACAAGTCGAGCCTCCAATCGAGTTTGAGCAACTTGAGCTCGATTGCAGTTTCAAAAATTTTAAACTCAAAAGAAGTGTGACTTTTAAGAAAGTTAAATAAAACTCCATTAATTTATCTTTAAAAATAATATATTATGAAGATTTTTTATTTTTATTTTTTCCAAATTTCATAAAAACGAATTGACAAAAGTAGCATCATAGCTAGATTCGCAACAATCAAAACTTTACTTGAGCCTTGTTGGTTAGTGCATTCTTTTTCGATTGACAAATCAATAAAGGGTCATGTTTCTTTTTCTTTTTCTTTTCTTTTTTTTGACATGTCCACACAAGGGAAGGGAGAGGGAGGATTCGAATTAGTGTCCTCCGCTTCTTGAGGCGTAGTCCACTGCTGATTGAGCTACCCGTTGGGAACAGGATTATGTTTATTTGTCTCTCCATGGTCAAAAGAATAACATGTTCCTACAATCTTATATTTATATATCATTGGGTAAAACCATAATTTCCAAATTAGAAAAATCTATACATAAACCCTAATTTCACATTATCTAAAAATCCAAACACATTTTTACATACACTTTTTTTTAGTTTAAACCATATTTAACCTTATTACAATATATAACTGATAATTACATCAAAATTAAAATAATTTAGAAATTTAAATTGCAAGAGAATAAATAAACTGATTTCTTATATAATTCGGCCATTAGGGGTAGTCTCTTGATTTTGTTTTTCCCCATCATTTAGCCATCATCATTTTGGTATTATACTAGTATCATAACAATATTATGAATTTATGGTCAAAATTTAAGCATTATAACAGTACATGAAAATTAAATCATAATTGAGCTAAATTAAGAATTAAAAAAAAAAAATTAAAGTAATGATTGAACATTAAATAGACATGAAATTAAAAGAGATTGGAGGGAGCTAAAGAGCATCTTCAGCAGCATTAGGTATTTTACCTAGTGAAAAAATACAATTATTTACTTTAACTATTGTTTTTTCACTACACACTCCAACAAATTCTCTATTTCATTATCTACTTTATTTAAAATATTATTTCTCATTCTTTTTTTATTATATTATTCCCAACACTTAATTAAAGGGAAAAACAAACAAATATATAAATTAAATTAAATCAATAACATAAATAAATTTTTTCATCCAACTGTAATTGATTTGTTTCCATTCATGTGTTTCTATGCAATAAATTTTTTCATCTAACTACAATTGATTTGTTTCCATCCGTCTGTGTTCATGAAATAAATTTTTTCATCCAACTGTGTGAAGAAATTTTGTGAGTGAGAGAGATAAATTTTGTATTTGAGAGAGAGACGTAGCATATGTAAATAAGTGTTTAGAAGAAATAAAAGATGTTGAGTGAAAAGAAGTGAAATAAAAATAAATAAACAAAATAAAAATAAACAATATTTTATTCATCTAGTATGCTACAGTGAATAATTCCAAATTGCTATTCACTGTAGCAATGTAATTATTCTATTGGAGCTAAAAAAAAAGCAATAATAATTAAATATAACTAATATTAGTTTTTTAACTAAGCTCCTGGAGATGCTCTTTACCAAAAGCTTCCTCTTCCACAAAATTCTCTTTCTTTTCCTTTTTTTATTTTTTTATTTTTTATTTTCCTCCACACTTTCCCCTTTATATAGAATTTGGAAAACCATGGTTAAGGCAACAACCATGAGTTTGATCAAATCTAATGGAATAAGATTCTCACCATTTCATTTGAAACGAAAAGTATCCATGAAAATAAGGAGCAATATTGTCTTAATATTAAAGTTGAAAAATTTAGTATAAAATAAAATAACTATTTTGCTAAACACAAAAAAAAAAAAAAAAAAAAAAAAACTCATAATAATCCAATTGAATTATTTGCCTCTTCTACTATAGATGCTGTAAGCCCTAAACACTAAATCTCTTAACTATTCTCACTTAAATTACTCCAAAACTTATCAATCATTCACCTAAAATTTATTAGTAGAATTGATGGAAGAGCTTCTTTGATATTTCCGAGGAAGATAGTGAAATTCTCTCCCATCAACAAAAGAATTTTTTATGTCTTATTCCAAAAAAAAAAAAAAAAAATTACAATTATGCAACTTGAATAAAATTGATCATTGGGGACCCAATAGGTCACATGGCCACCAATAGTGTTGTCCACTCAATTTCCACCTGTCCCAACAATGGCCCTTACGTACCATGTACATGGTCAAAGTGGCCTCCCCTTGTGGGCCACAAAGATCATCCAAAAAAACCATCAACAAACCCGATTTGAAATTCTAATAATTTATTGTCCGAATTGTTAATAAATTTTTAATTTGTTTAAACTACTCAAAAAAAATGCTCCAATACATAAACCCCGTAAAATCTGTTTTTCATATTTGCTATTCGAATTGCCGACAGTATGGGAAAGCAAAATTTGTGAATGTGTTTGAAAAAGTTAAGAAGAGTGGTGGTGGTGGGTCTGAAAATGAGGGAGACGTAAAGGAAAGGTAGGTGGTGCTCCCAGCTCCCCCAACATGATGGGTGGTTGGGGTGTCTCATTTTGGTGTACTCAATTTCCTTTTACCTTTTCTTTTCAATGCTTTTTACCTCTTTAACTTTTACCCTTTTTCCTCCCTATTACAACACTGCTTACCTTACTCCACGCGCTTTACAATGTCTCTCACTTGCTTTTAATAGTATAATTTGTTTTATTTTAAGAAATTATTAACTATTTTTTAAACCTAAAAATCTATTTATCAACCATATAGTTCCTTCGTTTTAACTAACTTGTGAAAGAGGAGGACATCAATTATTATTTTGTCCACTTAAAAAAGGTGAGTTGGCCGCTGATCTCTTTGATAAAAGTTACGGTTGTTTCTGGTGTTATCTTATTCTACTTGAATATTGTTTTTTAAAATAGATATGAGGAATCGATGGAGTAAGTATTTTATTTTTTTAGAAAACAATATCGATGGAGTAAGCCAAAAAATCAAGTTCGAGCTCATAATAAGTCAAGTTGAATTGAGCCAGTTCACGAGATGGCTCTTATATTTAATTTATTAATTTTTTTTTTATCATAAATTTAAACTTTAAGTACTCTTAAACGGCTCAAGAAGCCAATTTGCATATGAGCATTTGCTTAGTCTGGCTAGCGGAGTATGAAACCTGAGTCAATACAGTAAGACACTTGGTTTCTAAGAGAGAGAAATCAGAGAATATGCATCTTTTTATATGTTATTAGAAAAAAAAAAATTTTAATTTTTAATATTAATATGAGAAATTATATGAATAATTACCAATTCGAGCCTTATACAAGTTGCTCACGAATTTAACCGAGTCGAGCCGAATTAGCTTCGTTTAATATTCAAGCTAGGATTCGTGTTCACTAAACACTTCATTTAACATTTGAGTCGAGCATAAGCTGAACTTATGCGAGCCAAATTCGAACTCGTTCGAGAACGCCTTACTCTCTTAACAGTTTTATGTGAAGTTAAAAAAAATTAATAAAAGTATTAACTTCTACAACTATCATGTGACTTACGAACTGCAACAACCGACCGCATTCCTGTCTTTTCACTCCCTCGTTATTCGTACTAGAAAAGACCTTTCATTTTTATTTTTTTTTTCTTTTAAAAAAAAAGCATAAACTTTAGTGTTTTGATTAATTTTTTAAATATGCTAATTTAAAAAGAGATGGACATCACCATTATGTCACTGGTGACTAAATTTGTACTGTTTTACTGTTCCTTTAGAGTACCAAGGCCATTTTGTCTGTCTGTCTGTCTGTCTACAATGATATTTGATTCTTCTCTACAGTGGTGTACACAGTATATCGTGTGGGCTGCATAAATCCTCTACGCTATTTGATTCTCTTCTCTACAGTGGTGTACACAGTAGATAGTGTGGGCTGCATAAATCCTCTACGCTATTTGATTCTCTTCTCTACAGTTTACACTACTGTCCCTCTTCAACGTTGACTTTTTTTCTGCACCTTCTAGACGACCCATGACCACCGTCAAATAGTATGAGATGTTACCAACCTAAACCGTTAAACCCCAACCGCCCCCCTAAAGCCACAAACACTCTCTTAAAAATTTAAAATAAATAAGAAAAACAAAAATTATCTAATAATAATACAAGTTATTCAATAGATAATAATTTATAAAATAGCAACTCACGTAGATTAGTTTAATGTATTTTAACTACACGAACGTATTAATAAGAAGTATTTACTTCTACAAGTGCTATAGTCTTATCAAATAACTAAGATTTTTATAAGTCACAAGGTATTTGGTTCAGATATTTTGTGTAATAATCTCATCGATACACTTGAATCATATTCAATGTAACTTAAAGGACTAAGTATGCATAAATATCACACAAATATATATATATATATATATATATAAAAAGATATGCCAAATCTTCTACTTTAACTAAAAAAAAAAATAAAAAAAAAATTATTATTAAATGAAAAATATCATAGAAAATTGGGTTTTACTTTTAGGCAAATGCCTAAATGTAAAGAGATAAATCCAAAAAAAAAATACTGTAGTAGCTCAGAACATTTAATGGGTTGTAATTAAAACAAAAATGCTTTATTGATGATGAGGAGACAGGTAATATTATGGAATTTGGTAGGGGGGTTGAAGGGCATTGAAAAGAGTGCCAGAATTATATGACGTGAGGGATATTTGCAGTCAAAAATGGACAGCTAAGATGAGTTGATTGTGTTTATGACACGCTTCACATGTTTGCATTCTCTGCCTTGTAATGTCTACACCACATTTCCATGGAGTAAGAAGAAGAAGAAGAAGAGAAGGCCAGAGAGAGCTATCATGGGGCCTGCCCTTTGCCCTTTGCCTGTTTAGACTTTTGGTTTTTTGCTTCCTCTGCACAAACCATGTGACTCCTTTGACACTTGTGGGACACCACACTTGCATGAAAGGGATATGCCCTCCACACCTTTTCTTCTGGGGTTTGGGGAACACTGAACACCGCTCCCCCTCCATTTCTCATCGGTGTGGGATCTCTCTCTCTCCCTCAAGGACGTTCAGGGATCCTTTTTCCCATGCACTACTGTGCACAAATAAACCCTGAGGGCTGCAGGCAACAGCACCTTTGATGTGAAGGCTTCTGAACTCTCTCTCTCTCTCTCTACCCTAAAAACATTAGCACCTTTGATGTGAAGGCTTCTCTCTCTCTCTCTCTCTTTCTACCCTAA
The DNA here is from genome assembly GCF_965113065.1 of Corylus avellana. Taxonomy (NCBI): domain Eukaryota; kingdom Viridiplantae; phylum Streptophyta; class Magnoliopsida; order Fagales; family Betulaceae; genus Corylus; species Corylus avellana. Next base: position 7,026,215 of record NC_142490.1, on the reverse strand, counting down.
AAACATTACCACATGTGTCCTGCCATTGTACAAAAGATCCCACACCGAATACTATTCTTAAAACAGAAAATATTATTTGATGTACTTCTCAAGCTTTACCCGGGGTTGAGAGGGTAAAAAGTGCCGGCGTTTTCTTGAGATTAATTGAGTTATAATAGTATAGTGATTTTGAAGACAGTTAATGCTAATTAAATTTATGTGAGTGATTATTTATTGTGGAGAGGCGAATTCACACGCAGGAGTTAAAGTTTACCTTCTTAAGTACGTATTACTCACTTATGGATGATAATTTTACTGTCATGTCAAAAAATGTTATCTCTTATGGATGGTAATTTTATTGTTACGTTAAAAAATGTAATCTTAAAATATTCGCAACTACAAAAGGAGAAGGAGAGGGTGAGAAAATTAACATCAAACTACACGACACAAAAGAAAATGGCGCAATTCAACAAACACCACAGAACAACATGTAGAGTGCAACATAAACCTAATTAAGATGACCGTTGGAAATGAGCCAAAATGGAAATAAATGGTACCAACCTATTAAAAACAAATTAACCAATTGAAGATGTTCCAATTAATTTAGTCTATGTTGTTACAAAATATTTTGTAGGAGAACCCAAATAATTTAAATAAAAAGCAATTGACTTAGTTTTAACTCTTAAATGTCTTCAATTGCCTAATTTAAAGTAATATAATGATATCTTTTTTAACACAATTAATGTTGGAAACTATTTTGATGGTGCAAAATATTTTTGTTGATACTAAATCATATTAATCCAAAAATAATAGAATGCAGGACAAAAATTTTCTCCAAACCAGTTTGGAGGAAATATCCTCCAGACTGGTTTGACATAGCTTTCTAGGTACTAAAACGCCAGCTTTTTGTTTGACATGGCTTTCTAAGTACTAAAAGTAGCTTTTAACCTATCTAACGCAATTCCAAATAGGCTATAAGTATTAGTGTTCTTATGTATTATTTTAATCAGAAGATAACATTTTTTTATTAAAAAAAAGGTTCTCTTTTCTATCTCTTTCCAATCCATTTTGTTTTCTCTACTAAAACTTTAGAAAACTTTGATTTTTGATTCACAATATTTAAAATATTTTGTATTGTAAAAATAATGAGAGATACTATATATATACCTGTCTATTGAGAAGAAGAATAACTAATTACAAGAAAGATTCCGTATCAAAATGGTCCAATTTTGCAGGCTGCAGCACTGACTAAATTAAAAGGCTCAGTTATGGCTATAATTTGACATTTACTCCTACCCCAAAATAAAAATAAATAAATATTTAATCTTTCCCTAGAAAGGGAAAATTATTTGACATTTACTCTTATCCAAAAATCTCTCTTTTTCATCTCTAAGTAGTAACTCTATCGATTATGAATCATACCTTATGAAGGAGAATTTACTAATTTGAATCCGCTGACCTTTCAACCCTTTTCTTGTGTGAACATATATATATATATATATATATATATATATATACTTTGCATCTTACAACCAAGATCGGTCGGATCTTTATTCATTGTGCCGAAAAAAAGGAAAATGAAAGAGTAAAATAAAATCCAATTATTATGAATTAACATTAGCTTCCTAAGGTTTTTTTTTTTTTTTTTTTTTTTGGGTAATTAGTTTCATGGCTTACACAGTTTTACTTTTGCTGTACGTAGTTGCCCTGAAAAAAGAAAAAGAAAAAAGACCCAGTGTAAACCAGGCCCCTTACACCCACTAGAAAGAGCCCACCACGTAAGGATGAAACACCAAAACACATGTGAAGGAAAGCACCTAATCATACATATTAACCAAATTTGAAACATTGGCCATCTAGCTTGGATGGGCTAATCCAGTGTTTTTGCGTTTATTTTATTTTGTGTTTCAAGTTGATATGTCTAAGTTTGAATGGATGCTATAAATAAGTGAGTTTACACCACATCCCAATAGTAGGGGCTCTCAAAAGAAAAAAAAAAAAAAATTTACTGTTTATCATATGATCAGGAGATGGAGTCCTCTTTCTGAGTCTTACGTGTAGTAGAAGCTGCCGGTAAAGCTAGCTGCGTCCGGCCACGGCTTTGGAGTGACTGCATTGCAACACGGCCAGCAATGGCCATGGCTGCGTCCGGGTATGTAGGTGCATGGGTTAGTAGATGGTGGCACCAGAACCCTTAGGAGTGACTGCATTGCAACATTATTTTTGTCCAACCACTGCTCTCCATCCAACGGTCTCATTGCCAAAACTTCATGAAAGTTCAATACAGATAATGGTATAAATCAACACCATTGTGCAGGACTTGCTTTTAGAAAAACCCATTTGTGAAATGGAATCAGTGGATTTCTCTTATGTGATTCTGACCATTTTTTTTTTTTTTTTTTTTGGTGTTTGAAAAAGCAATGGAGAGAGTTAGGGATGATGATGATGGAGGAAGGAAGGCATTATATATAGTCTCATCACTTATGGCTAAAAAAACCCTAAACTGGTAAGATCTAATAGAATTACAATGGGTACAAGGCTTCTTCCCACGCCCACACCCATTTCCCCCCTATCTGTTTTCTCTATTTCTTTTCTTCTTGATCTCTAAGTTTCCATTGGCACTTTTTTGTATTCATGGTAGAAAATCTTGATCCACTTCATACTTCATTATTTGGACATATCATTTTGTTCATTCTGAACTTTTCTGTGGCGGTGAGTGCCGAACTCAAACTTCAATTAGTTACGTGTTGAACTCATGGAGAACACGGATATCACCAGAAGAGCAGTTTCCTACTTACGGATTCAAATAAGATTCCCAACCATCTTTCTCCAGCTTCTCTGCTTTTGTCAAGACACCATTCCTTGTGTCTTCTTGATATTGGCTTATTCTGCAAATGATATGAAACCCAGATAGTAAGTGCAGGATTATATGAACTAAATTTTTTCATTTCTTTCTTAGGTTTATAACACACTGCGCGTCATTATTAACGAGAGAGAGAGAGAACGCAACCTAGCCAGTAGCTCAGCATCCTGAATCCCCAACATCCTTACGGCGAGCAAACCTGCATTGGTAGCATTGTTTATTGCAACTGTTGCAACTGGGACACCCCTTGGCATCTGCATAATCATAAAAGAGGAAAAATGTTTAAGGACTTTCTGCCTAACAGATTTATGGAAAAAATGGGGGAAAAGAGATCAAATATGAACTTGGAGATCACAACTAAAGCAAAATATTTTTCTCTGAGGCTCTACGGTCTGTTACTTTACGACTATGGAAGTCATTGTGCGAAAACTAACATGATTAAGCAAGCATCCGCATACTTCCACCATTCAGATGTATTTTTGCTATACCACATATATTCTGCATTCGATTAACATGGTTCAAAAAAATCGCCTCCATCCACTTGCTTAAATTTTAGGAGTATTTTGCCAAGGAAATGTATGTGTAATCGTAGATAACAAAAGAACAAAGATAATATCTTTTTCCTGCCAATGCAAATCAAAGAATTAACTAGAATGTGCTCTCATCAAATAAGGTGAACTACAAAAAAAAAAAAACAGAAAAGGGCATCTCTTAGATTTCAGGATATGCATCATAAAGTGAGTTAGAACTACTAAGTGATGGGATACTTATGGTCCATTTGAGATTGCAGTTTCAATAAGTGCGATTTTAAAAATAGCGTTTTTAAAAATACAGTTTTTAAAATCGCTACTTTTTAAAATCGTAAAGGCATTTGATAAAACATGTTAAAAAGTAATTTTTTATTAAATATTTGTTATGCGAATTCATGATTTTGGTTTAAATTCGCACTTTTTCAAATAAGCACCCCCTAGCCTGCTTATTGAAATCGTAGATTTTTTCCTATTTTAAATTAAGTGCTTTTTAAATCACAATGCCAAACGCCTTATGTTTTGCGATATCTTTTAAAAAAACAGAATATGTTTCTAGGTCAAAGCAAAGTCATTTGAGACATAGTCAGAAGTTGGGAATGAGGGAATTCGGTTAGCCGAGAGAAATAAAGGCGTCTATCGAGTGTGATTTTGGGTAAATTACTAACGTAGAAGTTAAAAAACGGTATACCTGCACAATGGATAGAAGCGAATCAAGCCCATCCAATGCAGATGCACGCACAGGGACACCAATAACAGGCAAGGGAGTAAGTGCAGCTACCATACCTGCAAGTCATGACATAGCCTTAATTAATGCCAGGAGACATTTGATGCATTATAACAGTATTTATGGAGTGTAGTTTAGATATAACATGCCTGGCAAGTGAGCTGCACCACCAGCACCAGCAATGATAATCTGAATGCCTCGTTCCCGAGCAGAGGAGGCATAAGTAAACATCATTTCAGGGGTCCGGTGCGCTGAAACTATTTTCACCTGCAAATTACAATAAATGTTTAGTTAGAATTGGAATATACAAGAAAACAGAATCAGTGATTGACGAATCCCCCAAAAAAGAAAAGAAAATGTAATTCATGAAAAGTTGACCTCATAAGGAACATCAAACATATTCAAAATCTTTGCAGCATCCTTCATAACAGGAAGATCAGAATCAGAGCCCATAATGATCCCAACATGTGGCGTTACTGCACTCAGAAAGGAGAACATTAATGCAATTTGAATGTAACAAACTTTCTACTACATCACAACTTAAGGCATAAACTTCAAACAAAAAGAAAAATTCTTGGAACTATCATCAAAGTCGGAGCTGGAGCTTACATGTAAGCGTGGGATATCCCCCAAGGAATAAAATCCATAAATCCATAGTGGGGAATGACAGCGGCAATACAAAAGGAAGAAGTAATAGATCTTTTAAAAGGAAATTATATAATGTAAGCTCCAAACAGTTTGACAAACCATGCCTCCAAGTAATCCCCCCCTCTCCCTCCCTCCCTCCCTCCCATCATTTCTCCACCCCAGGAAAGAATGTTTTCTGTATCAATAATATATCACCCATGAGCCTATAGCCCATAAATATAAAAGTGGCATTAGCCCTTCTGACCCACAGAAATTACCCCGGGTATTTCCTGGAGTTCAGATAATTTAAGCAACAAATAAATAAAGTCAACAAAGGCAATTATTACCTGAGGAAAGAATGCTCCAAATAGACGAACCAAAATCTAGCCTAATTGATCATATAGATGCATACTTCTGAGGACAACTTTCAAAATATTTGCAATAGACATGATGAACACAAACTACAAAGCATTTAGACAAAACTTACGTCTTGGTCCACAAGCATCATGGCATTCAGTAAACAACTTTTTTTTTTGATAAGTATGGCATTCAGTAAACAACTATGACACCCTAGGGAAACTAACCTGCAGACTGACAATCAGAACCTTCTTCCTTCAGCATTGATTTTAATCGTTGTTCCACATCGCTCATGGAAGGACCAACAATAGTGACATGGCCCATTTTTCTTTGCTTTCGTATTTCTGCAGTCATTGAAGCAGGCTACTGTCAATTATGAGAGAGAGAGAGAGAGAGAGAGAGAGATGTAAGCAGAATCTAACCTGGTTTATCATACCAATGAACAGTAGCCCTTGGAATGCCCAATGCCCTTCTAATTAGTTGGTGAGCTAAAATGAAACCAGGCTCACCCTGAAATTGAAAAATAATAATAAAAAAAAGGCACGGCAGTCGATAGTGTCCATGTTCAGATACATATTTTCACTAACATTTACAAGGTTCCCAAGATAAAACAGATCAAAATGTGCAGTATCTGTCATGAAGACATAATTGTGATTTCTAAAATTTTCTTTGTGCAGAATGGTATACAATGTCAACAAGCTCAAGCAGACTTCAACCCATACACTCAGTGCAACTTCAAACAAACTTCAAATAGAACATTTACACTGAAGGCATATGACGGGAAATAGGTTGTCAACTATGTATATTTTTGTCCAGAGTTCAGGAAGAAATTTATTTTCCAATTTTTCTCTAAATATAAGATAAATGACTTCAGCTTCATGCTGTCATCATAAGTACAAGACATCTCCCTTTCTCAGAAGAAAATCTAACGAAATGGTTCCAAGCGAAAAATTTATACAACTTATTTATTACAAATATCAGATTGAAGAATGGGAATAGATATGAAAAGAACTTCACCTCATCTTCACCCAGTATATTGTACATGATGGCAGCGGGAACTTTCATTGATGGATCACCAAGTGGAAGACCAACAACAGCCCGCAAATGTTGCTCGAATTGTGAGGTGTAGCAGGACTCAATTGTTTGATGACCACTATTGTGAGGTCTAGGAGCCACTTCATTTAGCAGAATCTGTTGGGTTTAGAACATGAACTGATTAGTCAAAAGCAGAAAATTGCTGAAGCAAAAGATTGAAAGAAAAAAAAAAAAAAGTCAATTAGCATCAAGAAGTAATAAATAATTTAGCAGTCTCAAAGAAAGAAGCGGAGATACAACCTGACCATCCCCGGTCAAAAACAATTCTACTGCAAATATACCAGCGCCCTCTAATGAGCTAACAGCTCTGTAGGCAACATCAGTAGCACGTTTCCTAATCTCCCATGTCACATTAGCAGGTGCCTTGACTATGTGACAAATGTTTTCCCTGAAAGAGATCAAAGATCCTCACTGAGATAAAAAGGGTTGCAAAAGTTAAAATGTCCATACCATCGGGTGAATGCTTCTCACGTACTTCTAGATTATTTATGATTGAACCATAAAGGGAAAATGGACAATGTAAACACTGAATCTACAACTTACTTGTGAATGGTTTCAACAACAGGATAGCACACAATAGAATTGTCTCTTCCTCTAGCCACAACGACAGCGAGCTCCTAAAGTTATTTCCCAAAAAAGAAAGAAAATCTATTAAGATGCTACATTTTCAGAGTTTCTAAAAGAAAGAGAACCGATAGTTTAAAAACAAATAAAGGGTTTCATATCCAAACATATGAAAGCATGGCCTGAATATGGTTTAAATTTCTGGATTTAAAATTACTTTCATCAAATTATAAGCAACGTCAGTACAGAAATGGACCTAAAATCCTAGTGATAAAAGCTGCAGCACTATAATCAGAATTTTTTGTATAGACCTCAAACTTGTATAAAAGCAAAAAAGTACAAATGCTTGCAAGTCAAAATGGAGAGGAGTTCTAGCCTAAAGAAACTAATTAAAATTTTATGCATCAAGTTGATGAGCATTCACCCTATAAATAATAATGAGAGTATTATCAAAGAAAAAAGTCCTCAAGTTCAACATGCAAAAATAGGGACCCAGATAGAATGTGTATATGTTTACATGCTGGAGTATCATGCAAGTGAACCAGGCATGTGTGATAGTAGAATCTTAAAAGCTAAGGCACTACAAAGAATACCTGCTAAGTTATTATTTCAGAAGTGTACGTATGTTGCCAATAAGTCATATGCATATCAACAGAAGTTTAGAATATATGTGTATCACCTTACAGTATAAATAAAAACATAAATTTCAAAGTACATGCAGATAGAAAAATAAAAAAGCAAAATAAATAGTATATGCTCATTAACCTTTACAAAAGGTGCCCACTTTTCAACATATAAACCACGACCATATCCTCCAAGAGCTGCAAAAAAGTCCCAAACTTAAAAAGGACATTCAAGTGGCCACTGACACAAATTAGAAAACATAAAATATTGGTTCATGAAAACAAAAAAATAAAAGAAAAAAAAAATCTAGAAAATGGCAGTAAGATGAGCTAAGCTATATGAAACAGTACATAGATATAAAAGGTAGCTAGGATGAGGAATTTTTTTAATAACTAATCGCAAATTCATTAAAAAGCTCAAAGGCACAACCCAAGTACATAGGGAGTATACAAGAGAGAAGTTTAGAGAAAAGTTTAGCTAGTAGCGGAGAAAAGATCTAAGAAAGCATGAAAGTTTGCAATACTACAATTTGAGGCAACCCAAAGAATCTGAGTCTTAAAGAATAAGGCCTTTAATTCCACTAAGGTCCTCTCATGGTCCTCAAAGCTACAATCGTCTCTTTTCCTCCATAAACATCACAAGGCTAAAACCTACCCCCTGGTGCTCTCCAGTAGGCAAAGAGATCCACTAGCCTTCTAGGCATAACCCAAACCAGTCCCTACACTGCTGAGATAGCATTCCAAAGAACACCTACGATCTCACAATCGAGTAAAAGATAGTCCATTGACTCCCCATTCTTCTAAAACATGCAACACCACTCTCAAGGGAGCCTTATTCCACTAAAAAATAATCCTCCAAGGGAAATGAGTGTTATCATAAGGAACAAGAACCTTGTAGTAAGATCTAACATCAAATAACCATCTTCTAGAAGGAATCCAACAAAGTCTGTCTTCACCACCCCGTCTCACTCTAATGAAATACAACAAAATGAAGAGTGAGGTACAGTGATCAATCTTCCAATCATGAGCCGCTGTAAGAAAATTAATATTCCACTGAAAGGAGGCACTAGAAAGCTCCAAATGGTCTTCCACAACGGCGTCCTTAAAACGGGCAATGCTAAACAAGTCCAAAAAATATGTCTTGAGAGTTTGAGCCCCACACCAAACATCATGCCAAAAACAAATTTTGGAGTCATCCCCCATCTCAAATCTAATCTGGCTAGACAACTCCCCCCTACCCCATGTGACCCATGAACCTCATTAAAACACAACCAACCCCAAGCAATGTCATATTTAGAATCCCCAACCACCCTCCATAAGGTCTTTCTCACATGAACGTAGCGCTACAGGCACTCTAGGAGAGCCTAATTGAACACAAGTAAATTCCGAAACCCCAACCCTCTTTTAGTTATCAGACCTAGGGCCTTGTCACCAGTAAGGCTTTCACCACGTCAACGATCTCATCATCCTCAAAGGGTTTCTCCAACCAATTGATTTGAACAATGGTAGAATTGCACAATATGATCTCTGATCCCTAATTGATCTGAACAAACTGAACCATTAACCACTAGTTGCTCAATGGAATTATTCATTCTACTCGAATTGACTACTTGGTGGAAGAACTTTGTGCAATTGTCACCCTCTCTTAACCATAGTGCCCTCGATTTTTGCCTTCAACTCACCTCCTCCAAAAGCATAATCCTCCCCAATTCATTAGTCACCGTAGCCTTCCTCATTATCTCCTCCTTAAGTAAACCTCTCTCTTCCTCCAAACCTTTTGGGACCCATAAATCAACCAAAAAAGTTGTTTCTTTTTCTCTATATTGCCAAAATCTTCCTCATTACATGATACCAAAGTACGAGCCCTATGGCAATACATCATGAAAAAGAATAAATATATGATACCAAAGTTAAACCAGACATGGAAGTATTGTTATGTGTTGAGATATTGACAAAATGCATTTCCTCTAACGAACAAAAATTTCAATACCGACCAATGAAAGCAGGGCCCAACTACAGCCATAATTGATATACACTAACAAGGTTGCATAAATGCAGCCTTCACCTAAACAGTTTTGTTTTCCTCAATTTTGGTTTGTTAGTTTTAACATTTTTTTTTTAAAAAAAAAAAGTTCTGAACAGAAAATTAGACCCTTCTCTCGAGCCATAATTTTTTTGATAAGTAATGTCAAATTTTATTAAAAGCGTGAGGCGGCCTTATGTACACAGGAAGTATACAAAAGGAATACCAAGAAAGAGAAAACAAAAAGGAAACAAAGACCCACAAAAGCCCAAAACAACAACCAAAGCGACATCCCCCTCCCTCCCACTTAAAACCCACCAAAAACTACAAGCACCCCGAACAACACAACCCAAAACTACAAGAAGACACCCTTCTCTCCAGCCAAAATGTTTTCAATCCAACACATATGTAGAATACCAAACAAGAAAAGGTAATATTTTGCTTCTTTTAGTTAATGGCAGCAAAAGAGATAAGCAGAGCATTACATGCTTATAATTCAATTTAAATACTAAATTATAAGAAATTCCTACAATTATAGTACTTAATCTTTAGTAACTGAACGTGTTACCATTTACAGCAGAAGAGAGTTCCCCTACACTGCCAGCAACAGCATTTCCACGCCCATCATAAGCCAACCTTTTGCTCTTAATCATAAGAGGATAGCCAAACAGGTCACCTGCTCTCTTGGCACCTTCAAGATCATCTATCTGTCTTAGCCATGTTTCATGATCAATGAATCAAAATATCTTCAATGGATAGTGTAAAATGTGAAATGATTAGCTAAATCCTTCAGTTAGATACTAATGAAATGTAGCCAACCTGCATAAACTCAGGAAGTGGAATGGCATGCTGAGAAAAATGAACTTTTTGGAGATATTTGTCCTGTAAGAATAAACAAATGTATAATCAACATTTTATTTCAAAGAGAGACATGAACCAATATGTACGAAAAATCATCATTCATTTTAGTATAACAAGAGGGAGAAAACAGTTTTAGCACATTGCAAACTAAACCTAAAGCATTATCAGATGTAAACGATTTAGATAACAATGAATCTGATAATGATTTCACAAAAACAAGTACTTGCAAGAAAAACCTAAAATTAAAGGAAGGGTGGGAATCTACTGCAGCGCCAAAAATCCACAAGGGTCCCCATTTGTGACGATATAAAATAGGAAGGTATTTCCTCAAAAGGAAAAAAAGCTTCGTGCATAAGGAAATGAATCCACATGACTTCTTATTTGTAGTTATGTTCTACACGATGGCACTAGAAACAAAAATTGCAAAATATAGAGAAAGGTGTACCTGAATTATTCGGATAGTAGAGGCTTTAGGTTGGCAATCCACTCCTTGTTTCTCAAGCATCTCTAGGGTCGCAACATCAACATGTTCAATTTCTACGGTTAATACTCCGCATCTATCTACCAAAAACATAGACATATTATTACCAGATAATCACAAAAGATGTAGGACAACAGGTATGAACATAAATGTCATCAATCTCATAAAAATTTAACCTCTTTGCAAATTCCCGGACCGTAGCACTGTCATCAAAGCTTCCGACCATATGATGATAAGCAAGTGCACTTGCTGGGCAGTTCTCGAGTGGATCCAATACCATTACTTTAATGCCCATTTGTGATGCTGCTTGACATAGCATACGACCCAGTTGCCCTCCTCCCAGAACTCCAACAATCATATTGGATAGTCCATGTACAGGTGCATCATCTTTCCTGAACATACAATTATTGTAGTGGAAGATTCTGTGTTAAATAAATCTTTCATCTCCCAAATAATTTTCAATAATATCACTAGGTTCTTTCAAACGCAAAAGGCACAGCCTAAGTACAGGAAGTATATGAGAATCGCAGAAGAAAGCAGATTAAATTAAAAAAAAAAAAAAAAAATGCAAGCGGGGAAACATTTATGTCTAAAATAGCTGTCCATTTGAAGAAAAAAAATCCTTTCAACTCCACTACTGTCCGTTCCCAGTTTTCAAAATTCCGATCATTTCTTTCCATCTTCCATATAGCAGCATTCCGTATCCTACCAAAATGCCCTTTCCAGCAATCGAGGAGTGGTTGCCAATAAATATTTTGAAAAAAACTTAAGTCTCATTATTTAATTTCACATTTTCATCATTTATTATTTTAGAAATGAGATACATTAGAAAACAAAACATGTAACATAACATCCATATTTCTTTTCTTTTTCTTTGACTGTTTCAAACATTGATAAATACCCAGAACAAACAATATTAATACATAACACAATAGGTAAAAAAATGTTTATCATCTAAAAAATGATATATACTGTTAATCATCAGCCTAGTAAAAAAATTACTAAGGCAACGCTTGCTTAGCATTTCTCAAGTACTATTTTCTTTATTCTTTGAATTTCTAAAAGCCCAAAAAAATTGCTGAGCTTTTGGGTCTGGCAAGCGGGCAGTGCCTCATCTATTCAAATTCCAATATTACAAAGCAGAAAAGTAATAACTTTCGGAAACAAAACGCTCATTGCAGGTATATAATCTTGCTTGCATACTTGGGCGAGGTCTCGTGATTGTCACGCGCCGCCCCGCAAGCCAACAGTGGACTTGCGTGCTTGGAAGGCTGCTTGATAATACGCTTTTCTTGGGTAGCATGGTCCATGGAGAAGCTCAGTGCGGTTGGTCTTGTTGGCGGAGCCAATCGCGGCTTGAAGCAGAGATTGGAAGCGAAGAGAGAGTCGGCGGTATCGGTTTGGTGGAGCATTTCTCTCTGAGGGTTTGAATTGAATCACCACGCCGCGCGCTCTCTCTGTGGGATTTCAGGGAATGATGAAAATATGGGTCGGGTTGGGTTGGGATAAAACGGGTGGTAAAGGGTGATAATACACAAGACTATATTCTCTTCATTAATGCTACAAGTTTCTTTTGCAATACAGGGATAAAGGGTTTTAGGTTTCTTCAAAGGTCTAGGTTCTTTAGAATCTAAGGTTTACGTTCCCTTTTAGAACCTAAATTCTATCTCTGTTACGTATTCACGTAATATTAAAATAACATAGTGATAAAGTAGACATTATATTACAGTAGACTTATATTTAATACGAATTAGATTTCATTTAAGATTAATTTAAATTAGTATTTTAGATTAGAGATAAACATGCATCTTTTTGTATTTCAATTATCTAGTTATTTATTTTAAAGTCAGTCTTGCATTAGTTATCTTCAAGTGAGTGTAAGAGTTCTACTCCAAGTCTAAGTCCTTGTAATGTTGGATGATATTTTAATAAAAATTATCAGAAAATTAATCATAAACCTTGTGTTTGAAAAATGGTCGTAGGTTTTGTCAAAATCTAAAAGGTTCTCTTAGAATCTCTAAGTTCCCTTATAACCTAAATTTTATCCCGTTATGTATTCGCGTATCCTCTGTCTTTCGCTTTCAGTTTTCTCTTCTCTCCAAAAAATTGGTATTTTGGCTACGGGCAGCTTTTGGGTATTGTTAGTGAAACTGAAGGAATGCAAGAAAGAAAACCAGTTGTGCTGGTGCTGTTTACTTTTTAAATTTAAGCAAGAGAACAAAAGGGAGCTTTTTCTTCTTTTTGAAAACCCAATGACGGGACGGTTTGATACACACCAAAAACACATGGTCCATTTTTATATTTAACCCTTTTCTTTTCTTTTTTTTGGGTGGCTAGCATACATTTTATAACAAAGGGCATTGCCTTGGCAAACTTAGGCCAAGTCTCCCGGGCACCGAGGTTTGGAAAGAGGTATGTTATTTTGCCTTGATTGTTTGTACATTAGATGTTATGAAATAGAATGCCATCTCATTTGCTTCACACGAGTCTCAAAAATTCAATGGTTGATTTACAAAAGAGATAGACCGTAGATGTACAAAAGATGTACGTGTAGCGGGTCTCTAAACATGGACATGATAATAAAATGTTCAGTTTTGGCATTTGTTGATACTAGGATAATTGTGAACACATGCAGCCAGCCATCATCAAAGTGTTGTAAAGGATCTAAAATGCAAGAATATAATAGAAGCTCCCTTCCCCCTTAAAAGCATTTTATGTGATTTACACACCCATGAAGATCACCTGGAAGTTCAAATTTGTGAAGCTAAAGGAAGCAGCTTGAATATTAATAGTATTACATTTGTTTTAATGTACAAAGAGATCAGGCTGACTAATTGATATCAACCATCTGCATGATCCAAAGTGAACAGTCCAATTTACACACAAAAATCACCCTTTCTACAATGCAATCACTCTTCCACTCCCCAAATTCAAAATGAAAAATGAAAAGAAAAATAAATAAATAAACAAACTCCAAACTGAAATATGGATGAGCAGCGGCAAAAACCCTCTCCGACTCTCTGTATACTTCACACGTTAAATTAAAAAAGAAAAGAAAAGAGAGATAGAGAGACTTGTTGTATACCTTCGAATCCTATCGTGTCGGTCTTTCTTTCTTTCTTTCTTTTTTCTCTTGAGAGAAAAACAAGCTGTACTCTTGAGAACCAGTTTTCAATAACGGGTTTGCAGAAGTATAGTGGACTTGCACTTCATGGAGGATCAACATGGCTTTTCCCAGGTGAACCTGAATAATCCAGGTAAGCAGCAAGTAGAGAGTTAAGGACTAAATTAAGGAATAAGTGAACAAGACAGAAATTGCAAATTTCATGGAAGTATGGAACAAACTAATGATAAATGAAAACATGAAAGTCATGTTGAGAGACAGAAAAACCTGCAGAAAATAAAAGGCTGCATCCTAACACTAAGCATGCCGGCGCCATATAGCACACAGTAAGCCATTATATGAAAAAAAATCAAATTTCCCCATATTTATAGAAAGCAATCGTAGCCCCATGATCCTAGTAAAGTCAGTCCATGGATTTAATGTAGACTCTTCATAAGAGGACCAATATGAAGATTGTAGCTGATTTCCCTAAGAAATGGGTTAATTTGCCCATCCCAACTCCGAATGAAATGGATTTTCACATATGTTAGCAAAATTTCATGTCATGAAGTTGAATTAACATATAAACGTGTCTATTTGTATCTCAGACCTAACATGAGTTCTCAAACAATGCGTGTTACAATTCTCAGTGCAACACACAACAAAATATAGCTAATCAGAAAAAAAAAAAATTGTATGTGCAAATTACTCAGAATGGAACAATTTTAGACTCTGATTTGAAAACTTTATCTAGTACCTTTCAAAAATATTCTTCACTTAGTGCACATTTTTGGTATGATTCACTTTTAGTTATTTCACTCCTTATTTTCTTTATTTTGCAAATTCTGTTTCAGAAAGTTGTGCAAATAACTTCTTTTTTTTCTTTGGCAAAAATCAAATATTTCCTCTTGGTGTTATACTTGTTTTCCAAGCTCCATTTGAGTAAAAGTGCATTAACACCACATGAGTCATCAGATTGCTTAAAGGACTCGTGGAAAGGGATGAGAGTTGCCGACCGCCAACGCATGGTTTGTGATTTCAACCTCTAAGAAGCAAGTGCTACTATGATCTACATGTACAATTTTTTAACTAATTGCTTGAAACTAACCTTACTGCTTCTTTAGCCAAAGGAAAAACTAAAGAAAAAGAACAAACTAACCTAGCCAAGATATTCTTGGAAAGCCATATCATCAAAGTATTAGCACTCAACCTCTTCAAAAAAACTTACATATGAAACTCATGAATATAAAAGCCAGGCAATCTCTCCCCTAGTCAAGAAAAAGAAAAGAAGAAAAGCCTAAAGAGTGTAGACATTATGAATATAAACTATACAGGAATTTTGACCTGGTGGGGTTTTAATCAAAGTAGTCACCTGTGTGATATTTTCACACTGAAGCCTCAAGGTATGGCTGGATCTATTCTTCTTATTCCAATCCTTCTTAATTCTTGCAAATGAGAAGCTATCTCCCTAACAAATTGTAGCCCTTCCTCTCCGTTTCTGACTGAGTTAATAGCATGCTCAAGAAAAGTTTGGTCTGCCTCAAGCGCTTCCAACCTGTCATTCAAATCTGAAACCTCATTTCCAAGAGAAGCTAAATCGGCCCCCCTATGGAGTACAGGAGAACCTTGCCCGTTACTATCAAATTTCACGTTTTCCTTGCATATGGGCTGAGATTTCTCAAATGAGGCTTGAGAATGCAGATTCGTTCTGGATACAGATATATCACTTTGCATTGACAAATCATCCTCTTCTACTGCACCATTTTCTTGAGTTCCCCCTTTCAAATTAGACTCTTTGAACTCACTTTTCCCATCTCCTCCTTCATTTATATAATATTCACCATTTGCCAAGTATTCCCCATTATTAGAAAACGAATGAAGCTTTTTCTCCAACTTCTTCAAACATTGCAAAATGTATAACCTGTCATCTTCAAACTCTGACAATGCATTTTTCACGGTACCTGTATCCTTATCCTCCAATGGCATACCTGTTCCTTCAACTTTGTCACAGATATTAAGTTTTTCAGTAACTGAGACTCTATGAACACTTTCACTATCCTTAACACAGACAGATTCACAACGATCCATTCCAATATCTCTTGCCTTCATATCATAAGTTTCCTCTACCACATTCTCCAAAATTGATTCATTTGGAAATTTATTCCGATAAAATTCAAGCTCGTCTTCTAGATCTTGTATCTCTTTTTCCCTCTCTGCAAGAAGGTCATTTGCTTTTTGGAGTGCTTCCATATCATACTCAGACTGCTCTTCCATCAGTCGTAGGCACTGCAAGGCTTCCATATGGAGTGTTGCCTTCTCCTCCTGCAATTTAGTAATCATTGCCATGGCCTGATTAACAGCAACAGTGGAAGCATTTCTTTCTTCTTCCAACTCCTTATATAACGCACTTGTTTGTTTCCTATCATGCTCAATCTGTCGTTTTAATCTGTCAACCATACTTTCACCTTCAATTTCACTGACAATGCTTCCATCCAAAGACAAACCAGACTCGTTTCTCTCAAGTGAGATTCTCTTTAGTGTACTTCCATCCAAAGATAAACCAGACTCATTTCGCTCAAGTGAGTTTATCTTCTGAACTGCACTTCCATCCAGCAACAAACCAGACTCATTTCTCTCAAGTGAGATCCTCTTTTGAAGCATCTGCATTCCAATAGAGTTAGATGCATCAGCTGTCTTCGATTCATTACCATTTACAGAAACTCTAGGACTCTTGTCGTTCATTGATTGCTCAATCCCTCGTGTGGCAGATAATTGAGACAACAAGAACTTCACATCTTCACTAACTCTGGAATTATCTTTCCCAACCCATTGCTCTGCAAGTACACCAGACGATTGTCTTCCTTTACTGCCAACAGCTATCTTATACGCATCACCAAGATCCAATAAATTGGGTAATAGTTGAGCAGTGTCACTTGAAACAGGCTTTGTTTCTAGACCAATTTCAGATGACATAATTGGTGTAGTTGTAGCATCATTGATTTTCCCACACTCCACCACAGATGTCTTCGATTCGTCACCATTTACAGAAACTCTAGGACTCTTGTCGTTCACTGATTGCTCAATCCCTCGAGTGGCAGATAATTGAGACAACAAGAGCTTCAAATCTTCAACAACTCTTGAATTATCTTTCCCAACCCATTGCTCTACAAGCACACCAGACGACTGTCTTCCTCTACTGCCGACAGCCATCTTATAAGCGTCACCAAGATTATCCAATAAATTGGGTACTAGTTGAGCAGAGTCACTTGAAACAGGGTTCGTTTCTAGACCAATTTCAGATGACATAATTGGTGTAGTTCTTGCATCATTGATTTTCCCACACTCCGCCACAGATGTTTGCCCACCATCACCAGTTCTAGTAAGATCTACAGAAAGAAACAATTCAATTCAAAAGAGAGACAAAAGGCTAGCTAAAACCAACAAAATACAGAGTATGAGCATTGCATGAGATTTATTTTTAACATCCCTACCTTTTTACACAAATTTTTTATGTAAATTAAAATTACTGTGAGAAGACAGAAATGAATATCTTGACATTAGAAATAAGATATTCTTTTTATATTAGAGTATGACTAACTTTTTAGCATGGGAAGCGGGATGGGGAGCAAAAGGGGGCATACTAATCATAGATGTTTATCTAAAAGAAAGTACACACGTATCAGCTCCTATGAAAGGATAATAATATGGCTGTCACTTCTCATTTAGTTTCCAAAGTTCAAACATTGCAATAGAATAGAAGATAGAGAACAAGAGTAACTGAAAAAGTCTGAACTTACAGCTTTCGTTTGATACTTCAATAGTGGTTTCCATGGTATTTGATGATGGAGTTACATAATCAAGGGAAATAAGATCAGTTGGTGCAGTAGAATAGACCTTGCTATCAGCTTCAGTTGGTGCAGGGGAACTGGCCTTGCTATCAGCTTGTTGCCAGTTGAGTTCCTCAAGACCATTCTTAACAGCAGTAGTTGATGCCACAGATGTACTACCATGGACTTCAATAGAATCTAATTGCACCTGAGACACCGAAGAGAAAGCCTTGGGCACGGAATCTGGAATTATCAGTTTCTCAGTGGCCGAATCATCAGCTAGAGTAATAATTTGTGGCTTCAACTGTACATCTTGAACGACGAGATCATCCTTGGAAACATCCGTAGCACGAAGCAAAGCACTTGCATCATCGTCATCAGAGTACAGTACCTCAGATTCAGTATCAGAAGTGACCTTAAGTTCTGTGTATCCAACATGAGACAAAGAATCAAGCCCACTATTTCTCAGATTAGGAGCTCTAACTGATAGAGATGGTTTTTCGCTTCTCATCTTCCACTCATACTGATTAAGTTCAACCTCACCTGATAAAGGCACATCAAGCTCAGCAGCTTCACACCCAACTGATTTGTTCTGCATCAACTTTTGAGTAGAACTTCTTAAAACCCATAGCTCACTGCAACAAGAACAATGTCTTGTGCTTGAAGAACAATTTTGTTGTCCCTCAAGTAACGGGTCCTGATCGAAACCACTGAGTGTATCCTCCCCCAATTTTCCCACCAATAATCTGTATGTTTCAGCATTGGATTTATTGATTGTTGCAAATGAGAAGAAGCAAGTTTCACACATTCCATGAACATCTACAAGCTTATTGTGAGCATGACAAAGAACTAAGGAAGAAATCTCCAACTTATGATTACCGCAGATCAATTCCCAATAATATCCCAGTTTTTCACTGCCAAAAAGGTGATCAAGCCTCGAGCATAGCAAGCAAGGTGTTTGCAATTTGCAGCAACGAGCAAACTTTGTAACTAAGAAAGAGAAAATGGCGTTAACAAACAAAAAAAGAATCAGCAACCATTCGAGAACAGCAGAAGCCAGAGCAGTGGTGAAACCCCAATAAGTTCTCTGCTGTTTAGCAGATGAAGTCCTCGAGGCAGCCATGCCCGGAAAGAATTTAAGCGACTTCAGAGAAGAAGAAACTGATTGCTTGAAACAGTAAAATTTTCAATCCTCCACTATGAAATCAATAATCCAAGGTGATTGTCAATACTGCAGCCATTGATGGAAAACAGGAAAATTAGTATAAAAGTTAGGGACAAAAACCCAAATAAAATGCCCAACGAAATCATGAACACAACAAACATAACAAGACTCCAAGAAAAATAAAGAAATAAATAAGGAGCTCAATTCTGATCAATGAACACTTCTCATGCAGGATCAATACCCAGAAAATATTCCAACAGAAGATAATATATTACCAAATTTTCCAAGAAAAGGAGAAGAAATCCCACTCTTTTTTTAAAAAAAAATAAATAAATAAATCAATACCCACCCATGAAACCAAAGAAATCAAAACTCAAAACTCAAAGCAAAAGACACAGACCCATTTCTCATAAGAGATCAAAATCCTCAAAAACATAGACCTTCAGTCAGCTCATTAGAAACATCCTTAATTGTCCAAAGTTAATAAACAAATTCTATAGAACAAAACGTAAAAAGAAATCCTCAGACAATCAATAACGTGCATAATAAACAAACCCAATTAACGTGAGAATAAAATAATAATAATAATAATAATAAAAAAAAGAAAATAAGTTAAAACCCAGATCAATCAAACAGAAGAGTACCAACAAATATAGAGGGTTGACCTGTTCATGTGAGAATTCCAAGAAGGCGATGAATATACATACGGAGGCAGAATGTCAAATCAGAGTGACCCATTTTCAAGCTCATGACAACAAAGCAAACGAACCAATTTAGTAGTTTGTGCAATGTGGAAAGATTCAAATAGAAACAAAGCTCAACCGAAAGTTTGAAGCTTTCCAACGGATCCGCACGTAGTTGTCACATTTTCTTGGTAAAAAAAACAAGCCGACGTGGGCCTCAAAGTCGGCTGCTGATAAGAGAAAATGATGCAAATGCCGAAAGTGCCCCAAAAAGAAAGCACTCTGCCAATTCAATGTAGAGCAAAGATTCCATGGATTTTAAGCACAATAATGCTTTTCCCACCTAATCATCCACTTTTCACATACTAATTTTTCTTTTTTCTTTTTTCTTTTCAGAAATAAGTTTTTTTGATTTAAATATTTTGGAATAGCATTACTTGATTTAGCTTCTGTTTGTTGTGTTGGTTGTTGCCTTTTTTCTTACCCTCTTTGTTGGTAAGATAATTAGCATTTTTTTTTTCTTCAAAAGTAAAGATAATAACTATATATTTGTTTGACAAAAACATCTTACAAATTGGATTACCACGCTCTCTAAAAATAACACGTGTCATTTGAACATATAAAGCACATGTTTTACTAATCATATATAAAAATAAAAAAATAAAAAATAAAACATATGAGAAGTATATCATATTAAAACATCATGTTGCTATTTTTAGATATTACATATATCCAATTTTTATTTTTTTTTGTTTATCATCCTTTCATAAATGCTACAGTTAATATAAAAAGTTGTTAGCATTTTTCAGAAATTAGGATTATTTCCAGTTCATTTGAACTGGAGAATATCAAGTTAGTTATAATGGAGGGGTATTTTTGTCAATTTAAAAAGTAAAAAAGATAAAAATATCCTTCAAGTATAACTAACTGGATACTATTCTCCAGTTCATTTGAACTGAAAATGATCATGTTCCATTTTTCAGTGGGGTTTAGTAAATTTTTTTAATTTTTAAAAAGTGAGATACAAAGTGTTTAAAAATGAGAATAAATAGTTTAAGCATAATGATATATACTATATTTTTATTCTACAATTTTCCCACAACTACTATATGGCAGCACTAAATCACCTTTATTTTTTCTTTTTTTAACAATGAATAATCCAAGAATTGATTGGGGCTACCACGTCAAAATTGTGAGATAATTGTGCAATAAAAATATAATATGTACTATTACTCATATTTTAATCAAGTAAAGTATGTTTCAAAATTGAATAATTCAAATAGAAAAAGTGAGGTTCCTCCTCAAAATTAAAATAAATAAATAAATAATTTAATGAGCCGTTTTTTTCGAACCTTTTTTTTTCTTTGAGGAGTGAGTTGATTTGGGCTCTGTTTGGTAAAAGCCTCCTGCTATTCCTTAAAAAATTCAACTTCTAACATTCTTAATTTTTATATCACATCAATAACTTTTTACAATTATTCAAATAAAAAAAATCACTACAAAAAAAAAAAAAAAAAAAAAAAAAAAAAATCACTTTTCCATATCAAATATTTTTATTTTTTTCCACTTCAATCAATTTTAACTATAAGAAAAGGCCAAAAAAAAACCACCAAAGCTTTTACCAAACAGAGCCTTATAGCTAATTAATCCTAAAATGCCTATATTTGGCTCTTTACTATTCTTCGTTTCCAAGAAAATGATTGTTATAAAAAAAATAAAAAAAAATAAAAAGATAGTAGTTTTTTTTTTTTTTTTTTTTGGATAAAATCTATTTATCCCCCTCAAATTACCATATCAGTGACAATTTACCCTCAAACTATCAATTGTGATAATTTACCCCTCAAATTGCCAAAATAATGACAATGTTACCCCCCCCCCCCCACCCCAATACTAGCAAAGTGACGAAATTGCCCCTATATAATTTTCAATAAGACAAAAATACCCTTAAAATTTTGAAGAAAAAAAAATTAGTATTTTTGTTTTTATTTTAGTAAGGTTAATTTTGTCATTTTGTTAAAGTTGGGTTACATTATCATTGTTTTAGTAGTTTGGGGAGTAAATTGTCGCAATTGATAGTTTATGGGGTAAATTGTCATTAGAATGGTAGTTTAAGGGGATTAAGTGGACTTTACCCTAGTCTTTTTTATTGAATACGAAAAGATAAATATTAAGAGAAATTAAGGGATAAAGAAATATATATATAATGAAAGTGGTGCTTTTTTAAGTGATGAAGAAAAGGATGAATAGTTGTGACATGTCGGTGAAATAGGCAAGCCACCGGCCAAAGAAACTAGAGTGTGGTGCATAAGATTGAAAGAGATAGCATCCTACTAATGACGTGGGCCAATGAAATTGCCCGCTTCACTTGACTAGGTTAGCTAAACTAAACTACTTGGAGGTTTTAATGATGTCTCACATGAGAATTTTGATTGGTCGACAGCCAACCAACCAACAGCTTTCAACTTTTCTAGGTGGAGAAAATTATTAAGAAAAGTTAAAAAGAAAAAAAGCTGAAATATTCCTTATTGACCAAAATCTCCCCGACGACATTTCCAACTTGTCATCAATGATATTATATTTATTTTAATTTGTGGAGTTTAATGTTCTTGCTCGATATGATTAGACCCGTGGAGGTGATGCTGGAATTTTAGACGTGGACAAGATAAAAGTTGTACACCGTTACGCAAGTACTGCATTGATTCTCTTACACTTCATACTCAACATATCAATAGCATTGGATATTTCACAAAGTAGAGTTTCTAATTACAAAACCGAACTTGTTTGGTCTCAAATAGGTTGTAGAGCCCTGGCGCAGACCCGGCGTGCAGACTTGTTGCTGCTGCTTTGCCCTCCTTTCCCTGTCCTTGTTCTTGCTTTCTCGCTCTGCTTCTGCTTGCACCTTCCTCAAATTCACCATTTCCTCCTCCATGGCCGTTTTCTCTTCCTTGTGTCTCTTCTTATGCTCCAACATCGATGTGTCCGATCCCTTAACGGAAAAGAACATTGGTCCCAGCTCAGCCAGCCACTGAGGCTCCACTGCTGTCGCACATTGCATATACTCCTTTGTTGTCAAAATCAGCTCATGATAAACCACATAATCTGGAGTGCAACCCATACCATAGAGAGCACTGCTCGGATGTAATTGGCAAGGCATCCCATTCCTGCAATTCACATACTCACCCACACCCTTTAATCTTGCTGCATTATGAAAGTATGCAGAACATATGGCTTTTCTCACGATATCTGAATTAGGCCAACAAGATGTCAAAGGGATTTTTAGTGTCTTGAGAATATCCAGCAGCTGGGATCTCACTTCTCTAGCCTTTCGTAACCCTTTCACATGCAAAAAATTATCGTTACACCAGTCTCCCCGATATTGATGTTGTTTCCATTGAGTGTAAACATTATATAGCGTTAAGTGGTCAGATTCCGGCACAAAAAATCTTTCACGCGCAGCATCACTCTCCTCTGCCCTATCTTTAGGGCGGAAGAATACCGACGGCACTGAAAGCATTGAAACAATTGTCAACACCTCATCTAAGCATCCTAACTCTTCACCCATCAAAAGCATCTTGGCAAGTGGGGGGTCCAACGGAAACTCCACCATTTTCCAGCCAAGACCAGTTAAGCCTCCCACATTGTTAAGAGCACCTAAGACCCACAACTGGTACATAGAATTAAGAATATTATCCTGCGGAGGTGGGTCCATGAAATCAAAATCCAGCAAGTTCTCAACTTTGAGAGATTTGAGTAACAAAACTACATTGCCCAGGTTCGTCCTTTGGATCTCAGGCACAGGACTTGGCAGCATTTCGTTTAGGTATGCACTATCTGTATATAGGCGATAACATGTCCCAGGCCCAGTTCTACCAGCACGTCCAGCACGTTGGTCAGCAGCAGCACGACTGACAGGGAATACTTGGAGAGCATCCATACCCATCCTAGGGTTGTATACTTTCATCTTACTGTACCCCGTGTCAATGACATAAAAAATTCCATCTACAGTCAAAGATGTCTCAGCAATGTTGGTTGCCACAATGCATTTACGAGCCCCATCTTCAGCTTTCTGGAATATCTTTGCTTGCAAGTCAGCAGGCAGCTGTGAATATATAGGGAGTATCAGAAGTTTTGGAACTGTTTTCTTCGTGGATGATATGAGCTGTTCCACACGCTCTGCAAGGGCATAACAGGCTGCCTCAATCTCATCTTGGCCAGTCATGAAGATGAGGATGTCACCAGGAGGGCTGGTTATATGGATAGTCATAGCCTGCTTCACTGCACCTTCAACGTAATCTTCACATGGGGTTTTACTGTACAGGATATTAACAGGAAATGTTCTGCCAGGGATGTGGAAAATTGGTACACTGCAACAAATTCAAAAATTAGCAATTTGAAGCGAGTAGATGGAGATACAATGATGACATAATCAAATTGTGGTGCAAAATGACAAGGTTACCTTCCAAAGAAATTTGAAAATTTTTGCGCATTCAGAGTTGCAGACGTCACTATAAGCTTAAAATCACGTCGCCGAGCAACCACTTTTTTCAATATCCCAAACAGCACATCTGTGCTTAGTGATCTCTCATGGGCTTCATCCATCACAACGACACTGCAAAAGTAATAACCTTGATAGTAAATAATCATGTTCTGATTGTAAATGAACAGCTACATGTAAAGATGGACATAAAATTTCCAACTTCCCATACCGATACTTTTCTAGATCAGAATCTTTGAGTGTTTCACGCAAGAGTACTCCATCAGTCATATACTGTAAAATTGAAATAGCAAAGATTTAGCATATAATCATATCAAGGTATACATATTGATCTCTATTCACATAAAATTTGTGCCCTAAAAAAAAGAGCATTGTAGTTATTTCAACAACTTTCAAGATTAACAAAAGGTTACAAAAAGAAGTCATGCATGGTAAGCAGCCTAAATGGGAAGTGTCTTAAGGAATTCCAATAACTTTGCTTTTGGAAACAAAGAAAGCAATTCACCTTAATTACAGTTTTTGGCCCGGTCACATCCTCAAAACGAATAGCATAACCAACTTTGTCACCCAGCTCCGTCTCCATCTCTTCACTAACTCTTTTTGCAACACTCATAGCTGCAACACGTCTTGGTTGGGTGCAACCAACTACACCATTTGTAGTGTAGCCGTCTTCATGCAGATACTGTTAACAAAATCCAAATATCAGCTTCCAATTGACAAGGCACATATGCCTCAAGCATTATTATTAATAAGCAACCACAACAACAACAATAATTATAATAATAACATCATCATATAAAGCTTGAAGGAACCTGCATCAATTGAGTCGTCTTTCCTGAACCAGTTTCTCCGACAACCACCACCACCTGATTTTCGCGAATTACCTATCCAGAAAACATTCAAATAGAATTAGGACACATCAAAGACAAGGTAATATAAATTATTTGAAGAGGAAAACCAAATGGAAACCAAAATAATAAAAAAAGAAAAAAAGAAAAATCAAGGACTCTAAAATACACTAGGAAAATGAATTTCGAGCAAATGATGCCATAAAATTACTTAAAGAATTACGGGTAGACCAACTGATTGCACTTCCCAAATCCTAGATTTTGAAAACCAGAAGCTCATTCATAAATTTCAAAAACACATATTCCTATCTACCTTCAAAGGCGAGACAGCAAGCAATTATCAGTCATTTGGATCAAACAAAAATGTGCCCAAAGGAATAGCGACAAACCTGCAATAACTCATCCCTCACAGAATAGATTGGCAGATACTGACGTTGCTGCACTAAGGTTTTTGACTTTGCAAAATCACTTACTGCTTCCCCCTTCTTTAGATGCTGTGCAAACTTTGCATCCTCCTTAAAATCAATTTCACCATCTTCGCCTACAACAGCAGTGTCGGCATCAATCTGTAAAAACACAAGTCTTAGACCTATGCCTACCCAGGGAGGAAGAAGAAGAAGAAAGAAAGGAGAGAGTTTAAAACCCAAGGAAGGTAAAAGTCAAATCTTCATTAAAAAGCACCATGCCTGTTCCACTGTTTTTTCAACACCAAGAATATCACCAAGTTTTGAGCCTGCGAGCTCCCAAAAACGTTGGCGTGACTTGTTCATACTTTGTTTCTCATGAATTTCTCTAACCAGAGCTGATCCTTTGCGCGAAATTATTGCAATATCTGATGTTGGGTCTTTTATTGGCATTATTGGCTCTGCTTGTTTAGTAAAAACAACTCTCCCATCTAGGAAAGGAGGTTTTGTATCTGTTACAAGAAAAGAAGGGGGGACATTTTAGCTAAAGAAGGTAGACATCATAATTCATATGTGCATGCACAGCAAGTGACATGTAATTCATCAACTAGTTGAAAAGGTTTGTTATAAGATTCTCTTACCATGTACAAGAAGAATAACCTTGCGTTCGTCTTCGTCATCAAACTCTGTCTGCACCTCAGTCCCTTTAACAGCTCCAGATCTCAATAGTTGCCGGTCTTCCCACTGAGCATTATCGGCAGTGAGCTGGGACATCTTTTTGCTCTGAGCAAGTGTCATCTTGGTTCCATCTCTCCGAACCTGTGTTGGAGATTACAAATCCTTAAAGAGATGACGAGAATGTACATAATCTGAGCAACTAAACAATCTATACCACTATCTTAAGTTTATCAATTTCTAAGGTACTCAACAACGTTTTATAAATTTTTAAGGTACTCAATAAGATATATATTTCAGGAAAATAACAGGTAGACAGATGCAAGCACCTATTAATATAACAGTGGTATTATATGTTGGAAGTCCCACATTGCCTGGGTATTAAGGAGATTGGCCATTTATAAGGTTGAGGAAAAACCTCAACTCTTGAGCTAGCTTTTGGGTTGAGTTAAGCCCAAGACCCATTTCTAATATGGTATCAGAGCCTAACCCAATTAATTGGTTGTGGCCCACCCTCACCCATTGTCGCACGTGTTGGCTTGAATGTTCTCCCGCCACATGTGAAGGGGTGTGTTGGAAGTCTCACATTGCCTGGGTATTAAGGAGATTGGTCATTTATAAGGTTGAGGGAAAACCTCAACTCTTGAGCTAGCTTTTGGGTTGAGTTAAGCCCAAGACCCATTTCTAATATTATATACTTATGCACTGATGAGAAATGGTTTAAACATATTTCCAAAAAATAATAATACAATTTAACATACCAGTCTTTTGGCCAATTCTGCTTCTTTCTTCTGGAAAGAAGCCTCATCTCCCAGATAAAACGACGAGGTATCTGCATCGAACAATGTGTTACCTTCTTCTCTGTCATACCTATAAAATAGAAATCGTACTGATCAAAATAAGCTGACAATTAAGCAACTAAGTAGCACTAATAAATTTTATAATATAAAATCAAAGATGGAATATATACAAATATAAGTTTGATTTTAAAAGGAGGCTTTTTTTTTTTTCTTTCTATTTTTGCTAGCACAATTCCAGAGAAGAGGTGCTATAAAGGATTGAGATAAAATTCTAAGAGTTAGTTCCAGTTTGAAGAAGCAAATCAAATGATACCATCAATTACTGCTTGCTTGAAGATTCCAAAAGATTGTAAACATGAATTGCAGATTGAGAAAATTCAAAGCAGCCACAAATGTTGTTCACAGATTGTGTTATCAAAGTACTAAATGTGGTCATCCTTATGCAGCAAATATCATGGAATCGAATCTTATCAAAGAATAACAACATGTCCATTAACAAAATTACCATGCACGGTCAGAATTATATTCCATCTCGAGACGCATACTTTCTGTAATCTCGTACTTGTGCTCTTCAGAGAAATCAGACTTATCAGCACCTCCATCCTACACACATGACTTTAATAATGAAAAAGCCTGTAGATAGAATGAATAGCATGTGAATTAACCAAGCAAGGAAATCCACAATCACCACTATTCAATGTGAAAAAAATAGGAGAAACTTCACTTACACCCCCCGAAGTATAAGCGATTTTGTAATCACAACTTTGAAGTTTGAAAATTTGCAATGTCGACATCTCATGTTTCAGCCCCTTTTAATTTCACCCATTTTTTGTTAAAATGCCCCCCCCCCCCCCCCCCCCCCCCTCCTTTTTTCAAAATTCTGGTGACCCACAGCATGAGTCCAGGGCATTTTTTGAATTTTTCACATTTTGCTTTTTAAAAAAATTGGGGCATTTTAAACATGTTAACAAAAATTAGGTGAAATTAAAAGGGGCTGAAACATGAGATGCCGACATTGCAAATTTTTAAACTTCGAGGTTATGATTACAAAACCGCTTATACTTCGGAGGGTGTACGTGAAGTTTCCCCAAAAAAATAAAACTTACTTAATATGAACAGAGTTTAAGATGCAGAACCCTTAATTCCCAAAATAAATGAAAAGAAATGGGGAAAAAAGTTGTAAGTATAATACCTCAAATGGTGTACATGAAGTTTCCCCAAAAAAATAAAACTTACTTAATATGAACAGAGTTTAAGATGCAGAACCCTTAATTCCCAAAATAAATGAAAAGAAATGGGGAAAAAAGTTGTAAGTATGACACCTCAAATGCTTCTGAATTTTCCACAGAAAAATTAAGTTGATGGGACCTCCCACCATGTCTAGAACTCGAGGATCTCACAGAGGATCCAGACGGACGTATTGGAATTGGAGAGGGAGAGACATGGTCCCAGGGAGAACTGGCAGAACCTGTACTTATTACAAATATTGAGTCAAAGTTATGTACCCAAAAATCAACATATACAGTCATAAATAGCCAGCTTGAAAACAATTGATGTTTTGACATACACAGAGAAGAATTCACATCGAGCTAACATACCCGAAGAAAGAGGTGTGTGACCACCCAACCATGGGGAAACTAGTCGTGCATCCAGTGATGCCCCAACTAACATTGGGGATGGTGAAGGTTGATGGCGCCTACTGGTATGAGAGTGACTATCCCGACGGCGTGGTGTATCTTCCCATTCCCATCTTCCATCATCCCAGTCAGATCTACCTGCAAGATTTGCACAGTTTTGAATTAGAAAGCAATATCCTTGTATTTTTTGAGATATATATATATATATATATCCTGTCAATAAACCAATGTTAATAAAGTAAATAGATTATTTTCATGTTCTTTATTTCATTTTTCTTACATGTAAAAACATCTTTCTTCAATAAAAAATGTGCATATTCACCACTTTCTAGGTCACCTATCCAAAAACAAGTTTCTGGTACTTGTGAGACTTCTCAATATCAAAACATAACACCACACTCTACCACATCCCTCTTCTGTTTTTCTATATCTTGAAGAAAGTAAAACTTCAAGACGCAAAACTAAACAGAAGTATCACATACCAGGTGTACCCCTTGAACCTTCATATCTACTTCGCTTGCTTCTATATTCTCCATCATAGTCTTGATCATGTCGATAGCGTGCTTCCCTTCTGAGATAATTCTCTCTGTCAGAACTGCCTACGTCCCACCCTTCTTTCACTTCTTGTGTCATCCCTTTCATACCTAGGACTCCAAGAACGAATATTCTGGTGACTTCTAGTCGGTGTATTTGGAACCTTGAATTGGAGAAGTCAGCAGCATATCAGTATTATTTACAACATCAAATGTAGTAGTACATTTTCACTTTAAAAACGAGGAACACATATACGAAAAACCACAGTGAACAATAAGGTGAAGAACCTCAACAGTTTTTTTTATAAGTAATTTCATTATCAATGAATGAGCACACATGGAGTATACAAAGAGAACCCCTAGTCAGATGAAAAAGAAGAAGATCCTCAACACTTAATTCATCAAGATATAATCAGCTTAACCAAAGTACAAGCAAGTTCAAATTCCCCTCAAATATTTATGACTTTGTCTACATTATATTATCGGTAAACAAAGTGAGCCACTTAAGCATGCACACTGATAACAGCAGTTCATCTTTTTGAAGACCCTATAAAGAAACCTTCAAAATAGCCATATCACTCTTATGTCCAAATTAAAAACCATATTAACCTCCCAACAGTTCAATTAAAAGTGCTGTCGAAATACCAACAAACAGGATCAAGAACATTGAATTGCAAAGGCAGCCAAAAGGTCCAAAACCACAAATACACAAGGGCTTGCAGGACCAAGATACAAATAGGATGTTAATTTGAATCCTATAAGCAGTCCATTCCTGTTGCTGTCATGCTGACATTCTTATAATTAGACGTTTCAACGGCCCAAACAATAGAACTTGAGGTATAAAAGGCTTTCAAGTTTGGTAAGATGAGCCTTCTCAGAAAAATAATTTCACTAACAAGAACTGAAAAAGGGAGCAACCCCAGTACATATAATCTTGAACTAATGATGAAATTAATCTTTATTTTAATCATTTATCTTAAACTAAGGGAAAATTATGCATTTTTGGTATTTTGCAGTTTAGGGTTTTGATAAATTAGTTTATACCATTAAGGTAGTGGGAGGCTGGTAGTGCCGCTGCGCCGCGAACCAAGAGAGACGGAGAGACCGACGGAGAGATGGACGGAGAAGGAGAGACCGACGGAGGTAGTGCCGTAGTGGTAGCGCCGCTGCGCCGCGAACCAAGAGAGAGGGAGAGACCGCCGGAGAGAGTCGAGAGACCGAGAGAGAGCGAGACTCCGAGAGCGAGGGATCGGAGTGATTGAGAGAGGGTGTTTCAAATTAGACGCGGGTAGACAACTTGACCCATATATATATATATATATATTAGTTTTTTTAATCTCAAATTTGTAAACTAGGCCAAAAGCTCAAATTTGTGGATCAAGAATTCAAGATGTCATCCTCAATGCACCAGGAGCAGCTTTTCTTTTATTTATTTTTTTAAGTTTAGGGTATAAAGCTATTTTTTCCTTTCCTGTGAAAATATATTTCATAATAAGTTTTTTATATTTTCTATACCATTAAAATATTATGAAAAACTTTACTTATTTCCTTTAAACTTACGCATTTTTTGCAAACACCCTAAAGTTTAAAATATCTCACTTTAATGTATCGAACTTTCGTTTCGTTCCAAATACTCCTACCGTTAGATATTTGAGTTAAATCAAACGGTAGAATAAGTAAAATACCTTTATACCCTTACAATTTTTTAAAATTCTAAATTTACCTTTATTTATAAATAAAAATTTATTATTCTAATAACTATATTAAAAAAAAAAAAAAAAAGTGACCCATCATGGGTCACCTTGGTGGGAGAAAGATCATCTCCTTCATTTAGTTGTTTTAAGAGGGCATTTTTGTCTAAATGAAAAATAGGGAGCCCAGAAATGACAAAATTGCTTCCTAAAAACAACTAACTTGTTTCTCTCCATTTCATTTAAAATGGAGAGGATCCAAGTCCACCTTGGTGACCCTTTGTGACCCAATTGAGGGTTTGTGACCCACGATGGGTCATAAGTGGGTCACAAAAAGTTAAAAGACAAAAATATCTCTATACTATAAGTCTATAACTAACTAGATATTTTTCAGTTCAAATGAAATGAAGAGGATCTTGTTCCTAAAATCCTAAACTCTAGTTTACACTAATTACTCTTAACCCCTGGTCACTGTACATCTTCTCTCATATGTTCTCTTCCCCTGACAAGTTTAATCAAACGAGCTACGATCAAAGGTTCAAACAAGTAATTATATGTTACGTTTTGATCGAACAAACACCCTAACAGTAGCTTCCCACGCCCAAAATACACCAAAAAATCTAGCTTTTCAACACTTTTCTCATTACAAAAAGAGATAGATTTTTTTTCAAACAAAATATAACTCTGATTATAAATTGTCAATTTGCTTGAACTTGCTGAGTCGTGGACTCACCCTTCCACCTTTAAAATTGTGATAATTTCTAGATGTTGGACCATGATGATTATATGGATTATGGTAATGATGATCATTATCATGATAATGACGAGAATGATGATGAATTATACCATCTTGTTTTTGTTGGATGTCGTGTAGTAGTGACGTATGCCATTAAATACATTGATAAACAACCTTGTAGAAATTCTTAAGAAACTAGATATAGGTGGTCGATACATATGATGATTGGTAATGAGACTAAATGCCATGATGTTTACAATAAAACCACATGTTTTCTTTCAATTATGTAATGTTCTACAATATACATATGGATTTAAGCACACGAGGTATATTAGACTAAAAGAGTCGGTAAGAATATGTTTGATGACACTTGCACAAGGATCATGTAATAGACTAATTCAAGAAAGATTTCAACATTCTGGTGAGACTATAAACATACATTTTCATAAAGTTCTCAATGCGCTTAACCTAATGGTAAATGATCTCATCAAACCTTCTAATCCTACTTTCAATGAAGTTCCTAAAAAAATACTGCATAGTCCAGTGTATTGGCCACATTTTAAGGTACTTATTTTATTTGTTTATCAATATTGCTAAATTTGTGCTTACATTTTGTTAAAGCAATTTAATAAGTATTTAAAATTTAACGAAATGTGTATTTTATGATTGTATCGGTGCCATTGATGGAACACACATCCCAGTTGTTGTTAGAGAGGATAAGCAAATTCTATACATTGGAAGAAAAGGAACACCAACTCAAAATGTGATGGTGGCATGCAATTTTGATTTACTTTTCACGTTTATCATAGCAGGATGGAAAGGTGCGGCACATGATACACATTTTTTTTTTAGATGTTATCCGTAAACCATTTGCAAACTTTCTGAACCACCACCAGGTACAATATATTTTTTTTAATCTTATTGTTATGAATGCATATTGTTTATGTATATCTCATAGATAGTTATTATTATCATGTGTAGGAAAAAATTATTTGGTTGATGCTGGATACCCCTTAATGAAAGGATACTTGACACCTTATAAAGGGGAGAGATATCACCTTCCAAATTTTTGTCGAGTTGGTCAAGGAAATGGGATAGAAGAGAGGTTTAACTATGTTTACTCATCATTTAGAAGTGTTATCGAGCGAACTTTTTAGCGTGTGGAAGAATAGGTAGCGAATTTTAAGGCAAATGCCATATTATGTTATTGAAGACCAAATGCTCATTGTAGTTGCTACCGTTGTCCTTCATAAAGGGCTTAAGTGAGATAAAGATAACCTCGATAATCAATGAGACAATATCAATTAGGAAAACGTTGGCATTTGGCAATATACATGATAAGGAGATGAAAATGGTTCGTGACAATATAGCTTGGTCCATTTGTGGGGCTGTAAACAATACTTTATTATTTATGTTTAGGCTAATTTTTAATGTACTTTATGTTTTTTTTTTTTTTTTTTTTATCAAGTACTAATTTTAATTATTGATGAATTATGTAATAGTTAAATTTGATAAACATTATTGGTTTAATTTGATGATTTGTTCTTCTATTTTATATTCTATTTCTATTTGGAATCTTTGTCTTAAAAAAAGCATATAAAAATAAATAATACAGCAAGATACCATTGCCTAAAGTAAAAAACTCAAAAGTTAAATGTCAAGATACCATTACCCTTAGTTCAGTTATCTTTCCAACTTAATCCCGCCCTCGCACAGGTGCAAGGACAAAACAGTAACTCCAGAAAACCCAACAAAGACGCACCCAAAATCAACCTATCTTTTTCCCTAAAATACCCCCTCTCGTTCCTCACCCCCAAACCTGTAATTTCCCTTCTCAGCCCTCACATACTCTCTTCCTCTTCTGCCCCTCCCAATTTCCCAATCCCACCCCTCCAACCCTCCTCGCCTCTTGCCCTTCCCTCACCCAATTTCCGATTTTCTCCCGTTACCCGCCAAATCCACCCTACCCCTGATTTTCAAATTTCTCATTTCCTTTTCAAAAAATTTCCTCTCCACTTTCTCTCTTTCTGGCAAACCCTAATTCTCAATTCTCGTTTGGATTTTAGATTGAAGCTTTCAGGCTTCGGATTTCGAGGTTTTGGGCAAGACCCTAGCTCCTGTGGGTGTTTGGCGCTTATGAGGATGTAATTTTGGGTTTGGAGCTAGGGTTTCGACTAGTGAAGGTACTTTCTTTTTCTTTGGATTTCGCTGTTTGAGGTTTTGTTTGATGGGCTGTATTTGTTTTCTTGATATTTTAGTTTTTGAGCTGTTGATTTGTGTTTTGTGGTTGTTTTGCGTGTTGGGTGTGATTTGGTTTTTGTTGAAGCTTGTTCCTTGCGGGGTTGTGGTTTAGATTGGGAGTGGATAGCTTAGTGAAAGTAATGAAAAAGTCTTTAGATTTGAAGCTCACGGTTCCTCGTTTTGTATATTTCGGAGTTTCAGTATAGGATACGATTACTATGAAGCTCAGTTGAGTGGTGGTTAGATGATTGTGTTAAGATTAATCGTGATGGAGGTTTGTGCTCCATTGTGTAAAACGTCTTGAGGCCAAAAGAAAAAAAAAGAAGCGTAAATTGTATAAGATTCAAAAGTTCAGTTTCTTCTTTATCTTACCTGTTCTTTGCAACCCAAAGAGGTGATGACTATTTTGGTTAAGCAGTTAACTTTGATGTATCTTGAACTTCTTCCCATGTCTTGGTTTGTTGGCTAGAGTTGTAGAATAGAGGTGTGGGTGGAACCTTTGGTGGCATTTTGGTCTTAATGCTGTTGTGGATTTACATATTTGTTAATTCTAGATGTGAACCTATGATAACAGCAGCTGAGCTTTGATTCTTCAGTTTGATTTATTTTTTAATCTAAAAGAGTGTGAGCAGCTCCACGTGCATGCCTAGGTTGTTTATATGCTTATGGTTTTTGTGCTTGTTGTCTTTGTCTGAATACTACAGTTTTGAAAGTCAGTACTAATGGAGTGTAGGACTTTCTGTTTCTTTTCTTTGCAATTACAGTTTTGGCAGGGAGACCTGATATAGTCTAGCTAAATAAAACTTTAAAAAAAAAAAGTTTAAATAAAGCTCTTACTTTGAAAATTAATTATCCGATTTGGGGGTTTTGCAAATTTGAGAAAGAAAGGAGGCTTAAGAATTATTAAGGGCGGATTGCAAAGTTTGGTATGTTTTATCATATGTAATGCCTTTTATCAGCATTGGTACTGGATGTGAAAGAGATGTTATGGTTTTTCAGACTAACAATATCATTTTTGCTTAGCAGGCATTCTTCAGTAGAATTGGAAGGTGGTTGTTTCCAACTATAACTTGGTAGTTTGTCCTGGAGGCCAAGGAGAGTGTTATTGATATTCTTGGTGTACGGTGATTGATTAAGTCAATGGCTAACCATGATTTGATACTTGGGCAAAGTCACAATTTAGTCCTTGGGCAGAATCAGCAGTTGGTTCTGGGCCACAATCATAATGTAGGACTTGGACAGAACCATGATTTGGAATTGGGACAAGCTCATGAGCATCATTTGGCTTTGGGACAGACCCATGACCATGAAGTGGATTTAGGACATGCCCATGACCATGAGCTGGGTTTAGGGCAAGACCACAACCAAGAAGGGGATGATGGTCACAATTATGGGCATGCGAATGAGTTAGGTATGGATCGGAAACCTGACCATGATGACCATGAGTTGGCTCTTACTGGACAGAATCACGAGTTAGCTTTATCTGAGAACCATGAACTGGCTGTTTCAGAAAGCCAAGAACTTGATGAGAATCTGGAACTAGCTATTGATCAAAGCCAGGAAATGGGGATTGAGTCTGCAGAAGATCTGTCCATTCAGGAGTCCCAACTTGTACTTGATTCCAGTCATGTAATCCAGGCTCGTGCAATTATTACTGGTCCAAATTATGAGCTCTCAGTGGGGCAAGAGTTCCCCGATGTCAAGAGCTGTAGAAGAGCCTTGAGGGATACAGCTATTGCTCTGCACTTTGAAATGCAGACCATAAAATCTGACAAGACTCGTTTTACTGCCAAATGTGCCAGTGAGGGATGTCCCTGGCGCATTCATGCTGCAAAGCTCCCAGGGGTTCCAACTTTCACAATCAGGACAATCCATGAGGCTCATACATGTGGAGGAATTGCTCATCTTGGCCATCAGCAAGCCTCAGTTCAGTGGGTTGCAAATTCTGTGGAGCAACGGCTCAGGGAGAACCCCAATTACAAGCCAAAGGAGATACTTGAAGAAATTCACCGGGTTCATGGTATCACCTTATCATACAAGCAAGCTTGGCGAGGCAAGGAGCGGATCATGGCTGCTATGCGTGGATCCTTCGAAGAAGGGTATCGCTTGCTTCCACCATACTGTGAACAGGTTAAACGGACAAACCCGGGGAGTATTGCATCTGTTTATGGAAACCCAACTGATAGCTGCTTTCAGCGTCTATTCATCTCATTTCAGGCATCAATTTATGGTTTTCTTAATGCTTGTCGGCCACTACTTGGGCTTGATAGGACATATTTGAAAAGCAAGTATCTTGGCACTTTGCTTCTTGCTACTGGTTTTGATGGCGATGGTGCTCTGTTTCCTCTTGCATTTGGTGTAGTTGATGAGGAGAATGATGATAATTGGATGTGGTTTCTGTCCGAACTTCACAACCTGCTTGAAATTAATACAGAAAACATGCCCAGGCTTACCATTTTGTCAGACAGGCAGAAGGGAATAGTAGATGGAGTGGAAGCGAATTTTCCAACCGCATTTCATGGATTTTGTATGCGTCACTTGAGTGAAAGCTTTCGCAAAGAGTTTAATAACACAATGCTTGTTAACCTTCTGTGGGAGGCTGCTCATGCTCTCACCGTGATTGAATTTGAAGCAAAAATTTTGGAAATCGAAGAGATCTCACAAGATGCTGCATATTGGATTCGAAGAATCCCCCCTCGATTGTGGGCTACAGCCTATTTTGAGGGAACACGCTTTGGTCATTTAACAGCTAACATAGTTGAATCGTTAAATACTTGGATTCTGGAGGCCTCTGGGCTTCCAATAATTCAGATGATGGAGTGCATTAGAAGGCAGCTAATGACTTGGTTCAATGAACGCCGAGAGACCAGTATGCAATGGACATCGATACTCGTGCCTTCTGCGGAGAGGCGTGTTGCAGAGGCTCTTGAGCGTGCTCGCACTTATCAGGTGCTTCGTGCTAATGAAGCGGAATTTGAAGTTATATCTCATGAAGGAACAAATATTGTTGACATTCGGAATCGATGCTGCCTTTGTCGGGGCTGGCAGTTGTATGGTTTGCCCTGTGCACATGCTGTGGCAGCGCTTCTCTCTTGCAGGCAGAATGTCCATCGATTTACTGAGAGCTGTTTTACTGTTGCAACCTATCGCAAGACATACTCACAAACTATACATCCAATCCCTGATAAATCTCTATGGAAAGAGTTGTCTGAGGGAGATCCAAATGCCAGCAAAGGTATCGAAGTTCTTATTAACCCGCCCAAATCACTTCGGCCGCCTGGTCGACCGAGAAAAAAGAGAGTTCGAGCAGAAGACCGTGGCCGTGTGAAGCGGGTTGTGCATTGTAGTCGTTGCAATCAGACCGGTCATTTTAGAACAACATGTGCAGCACCCATATAAATTGTTGCTGTTACAATTAGTTAACTGTTATAAGATGTATGTAAGAATTCTTGTTTTGTGATTGTTTGTAGTTTTTATTAGTTAGATTGGGAAGTAAATGTATCTCCACTTTGACAGTTACGTGAGATTAGCTCATTATCAGCTGCCCTATGTGAATGTTCACCTTGTTAATTCAATAATAATGTTTCATGGTTGTAGCTTGCAATTTCTCTTCCCGGAAACGCTTTCTTTTGGTGTTGTTTGCTTCATCATGGCTATCTTTTGTCTAAATTCCGTTTAAAAATTGACGAAAATTTACGTTAGCACACCTAAAAAATTGACAATTAAAATGATTAAAAATATTAAAAAATTAAATTAAATTAAATTTTTTTTTAAAAAAAATGGAAATCCAGTGTTATCTAATTACCTTCATGGCTTTTTCACAGATGTTATTGGTTCCAAGTCCAACATATGCCTCTTTATAATATTTTTTTATGTTCCATTTTGTATCATGTTTTCTGTTGTCTTGCACAATCATGATAACTTTGATTTGCAGTGTTGTGATGGTTGCACCGACCACTATAGCATCAGAGTACCTTGCACAGGCATGGAGGGGTACAGTTATTCTTTTGTTTGTATGATTTTTATAATGGTGGAAAACGAATATGTTTGCTTGTGTATTGATGGGTCAGCGGTTAGTGAGGCTTGATAGGGACATACTGCTCATTTTAGACAAACTTTTATCTGGTGGTTTATTCACGATTGATTTAATGGCTTTAGCTGAGGCATGCTACTGATTTTAAACAAATTTTCATTTGTTGGTCTATTCACAATTAGTTTAATGGTTTTAGTTGAGACGTGGGATTGCTGTGCAATGTATTCTGACTGTTGATGGAATAAAATTTCACTTTATACACTTGAAGAGATAAGAAGGTTAAGAAGATATTTACGTCAGCACTTCGTGTTTCAGATTTGGAATGTCATACATGGCTTCTACCAAGTATTGTGTAGGCCTGCAGTTTGGTCAGTATTATCTTGCATTAGCCATATAGAATTAACCCATCATATTTCTACTTTTAATTAGTTAACTGTTATAAGATGCATATGACTCTTTGATCTTTTTTGATGGCCGGACATAGAGACGTTTATCTCTCATCTTTTTTTTTTTTTTTCAAAAAATTAAAAAATTGGGTGGACAAATCTATCAGATATTAGTTGGACTATTCGAGGAGAAGTTGCAGAAACTCTTTTCCATTTGTCTTTTGAAGCCAACCCAAATTATAGAATTAAAAGCCAACCCAAATTATAGAATTAACCGGAGACGTTAATTGATGCATCCCAATATTTTGAAACAAGACCCTCTCCATTTCAAATAAACTGAATAATATCCAGTTAGTTACAGTAGAGAGTTATTTTTGTCTTTTCACTTTTTGAGAGGTTAAAAATACTCTTCTATTATAACTAACTAGATATTATCCAATTCATTTAAAATGGAGAGGCCTAATTCCAGTTTTTTAAGGTGGGTGGACATTGTGTCATTTGACTTGCCCCCCATTGGCTATTAATGAAAATATATTAGAACACCAAAGGGAATCCCCTCCATTGTAGTTCCTGTTAGTAGTAATCATTGCATTGAATCCCAATAACGAAAGGAGGGCTCCAGCCGCCAAGGAATTGGAGTCTATGTTGTTAATGTCACCACCATAAATGGAAGCAAGCAGTAACAAATCAACACAAGCAGGCAGCTGCTGAAATTCAGGCTTTAAAAATTTGCCAATGTTGAATAGGGTTGACCATACAATAATCCTAACGCACATGATGAAATCTAATGTATGTGGTGAAAATTTGGCGTGAAGAGAGTACAATATTACAACTTACCTAATAAATTGTTTTGGTGAGTACACTAAATTTGCAATAATGACATCCATAGTCTCGAAAACAACTGTCCAATCAGCTGGCTCAGTACCCATAGTTTGAGCCATAGACTGAGCCATAACCTCCGGCGTGGCCTGCATTTCCAGGGTTGGAAGGTGGAGATGCATAAACAGAACCATGAGCTGCATAAGAATTATAACCTGGGTCTGTAGTCCCACCCGATTGCACCTGTGTTGGTGCCCCAGCCTCAGCCATGAAATTCTGCAGCAAAAGTACAACAGAATGTTATTCAACAATGTGGAACAATTGCCTCCAGAATGAGCCAAATATTATGGGTGCAAAAGAGGTGAGCCACTCACAAGGGCTTGAATCAAAGCATGGCTTGGCTCGGATCGTTTAGTAAATGAGCCAAACTTGAAAAAGAATTACACCTCAAGCTAATTAAACAAGCTCAAGTCCAAGCCCTCCCTTTCTTCTAACTCCCAAAACACCCTAGCAACAATCTCCCTCCCTACACAGGCGTCTTTAGACCAGAGTACATGCAAAAGGAGAATCGCCAGCACCATGCTTCTCTGGTTTTTGTAATTTTTAGTCTACATACAAAGGAGAATCGATGTTGTCATGATCATCTTCTTCCTTTTTTATTTGGTTCTCTGGCTCTCCTGGTTTTCAATCTAAAGCTCTTCATTTTCTTTTATTTTTTTAATGAGTTTTGTGGTGCAATTTCAAGTTCAGGTTGAAGGTCCTCCATCTTTATGTATTATTTGCAATATTTTAAAATTTAATCTAAACAGGTGAAAAGGTTTTTAATGAACTCGAGGGGTTTCCATCTAGCCAAGCTCAACTCAAGCTTGGGCCAACTTGAGGCTGTATTTTCTCCATCAAGCCAAGCCCAAGCAGACTAAAGCTTGCCTCAAGTCAGCTAATTACTGTTTTACACCCCTAATTACAATGGCAGTAATAAAATTTCTACATGCATATATTTATGACAAACTAAGCATGGGAATAGTTCAAAGCCAGGGAAGGAATCTTGCCTGTATCAGCTGCTGAGCAGCTTGAACTTGGGAAGCCGTTCCACTGATTTCAACTGTCATTTCCCCAGGAACACCCCTGGTTTCTTGTATAGTTACGGTTGCCCCACTAGCTCGTCGAATGTAACTTATACTCGCACCAGCTGTCCCAATAACAGCATCAGCATATAATAGTGGAATCTGCATTTGCTGTGTGAGCTGAAAAAACAAGCCCATCAATCAAAATTCAGATACATTAAAAAAGATTAGGTATCTAGATTTCCTGGGATATCCCAAGATGTCTCCATATAAAGTGCATACCAAGGCTAGGGTTTATTGCAGAACCCCGTTGACACCGGTTTTAAATCCTAACCAAGGTGTAACCGGAGCTCAAGACAGAAGAGTCTCATCTCACATACATCTCCTTGATGCGTTTGCATGCATTTTTTTTGCAAATCTCCCATTCTCAATATAAAGTGCATACCAAGCTAGGTTTTATTGCAGTAGAACCCCATTGACACACAGGTTTTAAACCTCAACCAAGGTGTAAACGGAGCTTAAACAGAAAAGTCTCATCTCACGTACATCACCTTGATGCATTTTGTGCCCCTTCAAACTTGGGAGACTACAGCTCTTAAAAGCTTTAGGAAAGAAATCACAGTATTACTGTATTAGCCAGTTCAAAATAAGCCTCCAATTACCCAGAATGAGCCCAAGAAATTGATATGTCAAGGACTGAGAATAACTAAACATTTGTACACAAAGCTTCCATCACAAACAGAATGAAACATTATAACAACAGAGATTTTACAAGAATTGACAAGAAAAGCACAGATTTTTTAAAGATAGGTGACTAGAAATTAAGCACATAGATGTTTACAACATACCACATGCCATTGCTTTTTTTTAGAGAGAGAGAGAGAGAGAGAGAGAGTTTTGGTGTAATTCTTGCAACCACCAGTTAGCATGCCCCATCACTGTATTTTTGAAAGGTTCAGTAATTCCACCGACTATAAGAGATCAAAAAAGTCTCAAGCCACTTCTTTTCAGAAGTCTCTTATCAATCAACCAAAAAGTCAAGAAAAAAGAAGATAAGAAACAAATAGTAACCTGGGTAACCATTGACGGTGCTGTTTGGGCATTTGACGGTGGGTATCCCATCGGAGCTTCTCTTCCATAGGCAGATATCCCATGATGAGGCTGTTTATCCATAGGAGGCAAGTCAGCAGGTTGATAGTAATTGTCAAGTTGTCGTGGAGGGGGCATATATTGAGGATTAGGTCCATAACCAGGACCTCCGCCACCACTTGGAGGAA
This sequence comes from Corylus avellana, assembly GCF_965113065.1. Taxonomy (NCBI): domain Eukaryota; kingdom Viridiplantae; phylum Streptophyta; class Magnoliopsida; order Fagales; family Betulaceae; genus Corylus; species Corylus avellana. The sequence goes on along the minus strand of NC_142490.1, from coordinate 6,985,071 downwards.
CACCTTGAGGTGGACCCCACGATTGGTGTTGTGGCATGTGCTCCATCTGAGGATTCCCCATTTGCATCTGTCAAAAAAGCATAAGTCAACATTTCCATTTCTGAGAAACTTAACAGGTTTCAATTTATCGCTTTGGTGATGAAAACTGTATTCTTACATTCATTTCAAATATTGGAATTATGCTCCGATCAACTAAAAACTTCCTGAGGTGAGATGCAATTAGCTCCACCGCTTTGTGCACACCAGCTGGATCCCCAACAACTTCAACAACCCTATCATCTTGAAGAGCAAAAACAGGTAGGTCTTCTGCAGAAATCATTCAACAAATTGACAATAAGATATAGGGATAAGTTACTGTACCAAACAGTATGAGAAGAAACTAAGAGACAGAAATTTATACAAGAACTTATCCATTTAAAATGATCAACTCAGGCTGCCCAAAAAAGAATGCAAGACCAAAAGTGATGGTAAAGGTCAGTCAATTTAATTCGGATATTTGGATTTCTAAAGGTTGTTGGTAATAGCCCTCAGAAGGAGAAATTTAAAATAAAGAATAGTAAGTGGTGACAATTAGAGGTCATTGGGGAGTAGTAGGAGAACAATAGCAGCAGTGGACCAGAACAGTGATAGTAAAAGGCAAAGGCAGCAGCAGCATTATTGCCAATTGCAGTGAGGTCAGGTGACAGCAGCACAACCATAGTGCAGCAACAATGGCAGCGCAGACTAAGGTTGTGGTAAGGCTGTTCTTAGTTTCTTCCTTCACTCTTTGCAGATTCTGTTTGGAAAGATTGAAAGAAAAAAAGTTTTTGCCTTGAGAACCATACATCTCTATTGTTTAACAAACATTTGTATCTTGCATTTGGATAAAATTCAACTCCAACTTGAGTATTGAACCCAATAACTTGTCCACAAAATAACAAACACCTGCTCCCAATTTTCCTTCAGCAAATACAGAAAAGTAAAACCAGTGCTCCAAGAGTTAGATGGCGCCACTGAAAATCAGAATCTGTCTCTGTTGTTTAATCAAACAGAGAAGCAAATTTTATAATGCAAATTTATAACTTTCTCCTCCAGTGCACCACAAAGAACAACAACAATCTCTGAAATAAGATCTACACACATAACCTATTAATGATTTTCTCAGAACCAAAATGCATATTGATCAATTTTTTTTGATAAGTAAACCAAAATGCATATTGATCAATTAGTAAGATATAACATTCCACCAACAGCAATGTTGGTTTGGGTAAGCTCTGGCCTTCCCTCTTGTATTTTTAGGGCTTTTTCTCCTTAATAAAACTCCTTATTACTTATCAAAAAAATCATTGCACCAACAGCAAACAAATAGAGAAGTGAGGCAACTCAAGAAGAAAGTTGATCAATATGTTGAGAATATCTCAGAAGGAAGTAAAAGTTTTATAGAAAATAAAATCTAATAAACCTGCTCCAAGAACTCTAACGATACAATTAGACGCTTCTTGAATGGATTTAACTGTTCCTCCCTGTTTTCCAATCAAACTTCCAGCTTGAGAGGCTGCCACTAAAAGCCGAGTCGAAACCTTGCCCCCCACGCCTGGTGGAGCACGAGAAGAATCACCGTCCAAACCATCAACAATGCGTTTGTGGACTCTCAGAAGGCCATCCATTGCTGGAGGAAGAGAGGAATCAGGCTCCTCCTTGGCAGAAATCATTACCTATTCAAAAGCAACAAACAACAACATCAGCCATAGGCATAAGCACTAAGATCCACAAGCACCTTAACATTTTTCTTAAAATACAGAAAGAATAGGAGGGGTCACACAAACTCTTCTCGTACAAAACAAAATTACCACTACAACTACCTTTTTAACATTTTTCTTTTTTGAAGCAAACCCCTTCTAACATTTTTCAGGTAAAAAAGGAAGGTCACCTTAAACATTAAGGACAAAGCAAAAGACTAATAAGAAAGAAACATTGAACATGCAATAAAAAAAATAGAAAGGAAGAGGCATTTACAACCCAATCATTTACCAAAAAAAAAAAAGGTTAAAACAACAAGACAGTAACTATCCACCCCACATATGCCCAACACAACTTCATAACTTCACTGTACTGTGTTTGTTGCCATTGCATTGGAGATTCTAAATTTTAACAGATATTTCTGGACAACGTCATAGTAGTAATTCTGATGCAAGCAGTCCTATTTGGATTGGGCCTTCCAAAAATAGTTTAACAAAAAATTGGGTTTTTCTAAACTGGCCAAAAATCAAGGAGGCAGGGGTAGCCGAACCACCCCCACAGTGTGTGGGGGTGGCCCAGTGGGCCATGAGCCAATCCCATGGGAGCTGGGGGTGGCTCTTTTTCCATTCAAGTGGTTCGGATACCTTAGACCTTTTTTTTCTCTTTTTTTTTTTTTGTTTGTTTGTTTAATTTAGTCTTTTTTTACTGATTAATAATTATAAAGGGTAAATTTGGTTTATCAATGGTAGGTAAGGTTTTTTTTGGAAGTTTTCCATCCATTCTAACGGTCAACGCTAACAGAGTTACCTTTTTTCCGTAAAATGGTAGTTTGATGTTTCCAAGTGTCACATCTGGCAATTAGTGAGACTTTCTTGAAGTGGACGGTAGTTTTGGGAGCTTAAGTTTATTTAACCCATTTTCAAAAGCAAATGAAAAAAAAAAAAAAAAAATGGTTAACATCAAACCTATGACAGCCTACATTTTTTTTCTTTTCTTCTCTTTTTTTGAGGGAATTCAATATGTTAGTTGCATTAGTTACAGATAGAGTCCCTAATATCCAAAGAACACTGAAACTCAACAATTGCATAACCTTAGAACTTACCAGCTTATAAACTAACAAATCAAGATCTTCATATCATGAAGTAACAAGTTGCAGCATTAGGCACAACCACTGTTTTTTCTTTTTCTTTTTCTTTTTCTTTTCTTTCTTTTAAGAACCAACTAGTGGCTTTTTATGATTTACACATTAAATTTTAGTTTGTAATATTGCGCCTTTTAACAAACTGCGGCACTATGAGGACATAAAAGTTAGAATTTTATTCAAGTAAAATGTACTGAAAGAATTTATATTTGATATAGTTATTCTTTGGCTAATTTTTCATATGATATTTATAAGCAGTTTAGTATTTACAGTAATCTCTGCATCATGTGATTGCGGATTACAAGTCTCTTTTATGGTGTTTACAATCTGTGGCAAGACATCAATCATCCAGGTTCTGAAGTTACCAGATAGAATGCAGAGCTTCTTGGTACATGTGTTCGTACAAGATGCATATGGTTTTTCCAGATCAACTTTTTCAGCACTCTGTAATACACAATGCTGATCCCTGCAATCTGGATCTTTGGTTCTTCAAGTTTGAGATCTTATTGATGATTGAGTCGTTGCCTTAAAATTTGGAAATGAAACCTGCACAGATTCATTTTTGTTATTACAATAGATGTAACTATATTTATATTTTATCGGTTGCTTGTCTTGATGCTTCCTTCATGTCTTTTTTTTTTTTAGTTAGTTTATTTTAAAAGTTAATTGTATTACACTGCACAATCCATTCCCATCTTTTGTTATGTTTCTTACTTATAAAAAAAAGTCCTTTGTTATGTTTCTTAGGTTCTTTCTAATAGTTTAGATAATTTTCTATATTTGGAAACAATAGTTAAGAAGCAACTACATTTATAGAATGTATAAATTATATTGGCCATAAAGAATTTCACCCTAAAAATTAGGCAACTAGCATATATGGAGAATGAATGAACTCCTAAAATCTTTAGACAAAATGGGGATCCTAATTCTCATTATAACAAAGAATCACCAATATTGGATGGAGAATGCCATTGTATTAGTTTATAATATTAACCCACTTATAGATCCAGAATCATAAACGAACTCATAATACCACATCTTGTTTCCAAATATCCTAATGAAATAAGTGTACACTAAATACGGATCTGAACTGGTTTAAAAATGAAGAACTGTAACATCTTTGTTATAGCTTTTAACTGGCAATGTGACTAGTTATCTTCACAATTGAGAAAACCATAGCAAAAAATCAGAAAGCTGTGTCTCTCATCTAAGTTAACTCTAGCAAATCAACAATGTCATTATTATATGGCTGACATTATCAGTGTCATACATACATCAAGGTCAAACCACAAAATGAGCATTAGAAGTTTTTAAACAATAATCAAACATTAATAGCCAGCGAAACTCAAGATCTGAAGAAAATTTGAAAAAATTCAATTGTAGCACATACTTAAGCAGCTAACTTTATCCATAACTAAGTTATAATACACAGAAATTGCTAAATATGCTCCAAGTAGAAAGTAAAGTTACCAAAAAAGAGGAGAATACAGATTAATACTCGGTATGGTAGCAACAAGTTGATCTACCCAAAAATAATATATATAAAGATGGTGCAACCGCTAAACAGCTTGCATTAACCAGTTCTGCCTACCAGCCTATTCATAAACCTTCAATGAGGAATAAACTGAACCAAAACAAGAAATTAGAAACAAACTCACGGCTCTTTCTGCTGTCCCTGGAGGACCATCAAGAATTTTAATGCGAGCTCTTGTCTCCTCAACTATTTTTTTGATGAACTCCCCTTTGCGTCCAATTATACTACCAACTTTTTGTGCAGGAACCAACATCCGGAAAACACTCTCTCCAGGCCATCCAGGCCACTTCTTTTCACCACCTCCAACCACAGAATCTTCATCATGCCCTTGCTTTTGTTCAGGCTCTGAGTTTTCAGGAACCTGATCAGGCACTTGATCAGGAACTTGATCAACTTCAGGTTCACCAAAACCTTGATCAACTTCAACGTCAGCCATAAGTGTTGTGCTGGGGAAGTAAAACAATATGATCAATCAATATATCATCAAGAGCAAAGAGCACAGAATATCATGATCGTATCAAAACTCAGCCAATTGGTTAAAAAAAAAAGCACTCAAAACTGGTAAGTTTAACACTAAAATCCAACCACTAAAGTTTCTGGTGATATCTTATGATTCTTTATCCTATAATGATAACTTTACCCAAATATATACCATTGATGACAAGTGAAATTGAGCTGAAAGTTTATATGGACATGAGTTTAGCATAAATTTATCACATCTAAATTCATTAAAAAATTGAAATGTACAAATGTATAAATACAGATGGCCTTTAAAGTGAACCGTTGGTCTTAAAGCCAAACCCTGACCTTAAATTAGAGCCACCGTTTTACTTTTTCTGAAACGTTAAATCAGAAAAGAGCTTTCAACAAATTCATGTGTAGGGAATTGTTAGTTGCATATACTATTGTGCTTCCAATCATCATAATCATAATTCATAAGAGGCAATGTCTAAGGAAAGATGTGTATCTCAAAGGCACACACACAAAGAAATCCCGACTCTTATTTGCCTAACTGCTACTTGAGCTACATTCTGTATTTTTCAAAATATTACTACTACAAGCATATATGACTAGTTTCTTTAGGCTAAAATAAAGTCATATCCAAGGCTGATCTCCCTGATTCTATTTTCTCTATTTTGGTTCACCTCAACACCAAAGAATGTATGGCATTAAAGAAAGAACTCAAGAGCGATAACTGCTAACCAATACGGATGGAATAAGCAAAGAAACGAATAACAGATAAATAAGAATAAAACAAGGGTATTATCCGACGACAGAAATGCATACTACTACTTGATTGGCAGAACAGTGAAGCAAAAAATGAAAATGAAAAGAAAACAAATAACATTATTGTCAGCGAAAATAATAATCCAAAGAAGTAACCCCAAAATCCCCAAGTTCGCAAGGTCTTCACCCACAGAAACTCACTCCAAAACGCTAACCTTAGCGGAATAGAAACAACCATGTAACGAGTAAACAAACAGTACCCATTAAAGGGTCAAACTCAAAGCATTCAATTACCCAAAAAAAAAAAAAAAAAAAACAAAGGCATTCATAGAGAAACCAAAGAAACTACAGAAACCCTAGAATTATAGATTTATATAAAACACTTTCTTTGATACTTACATGGGAAATTCGAGATTTAAGGAAATAGGTCTCGGGGAGAAGAAGCAATTGGGGTTTTAGGGTTTCGAAGGGTGGGTTTAGAGAAAAGACACAGAGCAGAGGAGAGGAGATTTTATTGAGATTGGAATTTGGGGGCGTGTTATTGTGTATTCGTATTCTATCTTTTTGGGATTTGTTTTTTTGGTCCTTTACAAGATTGTGATTTGCATGTTGACCTACTGAAATGTTTGAATTGACGATATTATCCCTCAATATTTTGTCTTTGATGGATTGGGTCGGCACTTGACACTGTCCGGTTTGTTTCAAATTCTTCCATATATTTATTAATGCTATTTAAAATATAGGGTAAAATTTTTAAAAGTAACATGTTGGTAATTTTTAAAATAGCACTAATAAATTACCCACAATATTTTTTCTCTTATGCGGACATGTCAAAAAAAAAAAAAAAAAAAGAATTAAGGTCCGTTTGGGATTGCTAATCGCAAAAACGTAATTTTTAAAATTGCACTTATTGAAATTGTAATCCCAAACGGACTCTTAAGTCTTTTTTTTTTTTTTTTACGTGTCCGCACAACAAGAAAAATAATAATAATAATGATGAGGTTGGCATTGTTAATGTTGGAACATCATCCAATGGCTCGTAAATTTGTGCTTGAATGTATCCAATTTCTTCATAATTTTGCTCAAGGCTATAAGCTTTTTGTAGCATTTTAACTGCCTCCAATTCTATTGCAACTTCTTTCATTGTAGGTCGTTTCTTCCTGTTTAAGTTCAAGCACCTTTTTGCAAGGTTCGCGACGCTAACGATCTCTTCCTTCTTGCCTTCATTCAAAACCCTACTATCAAGAATATCAAACAAATTGTTCTCTTCCATCAATTGAATGAAATATGTGGCTAGACTTCTAGGTTATTGTGTGCTTGTTGAAGAGATTGTTTTTTCACCAGTTAACAGCTCAACAAGGACAACACCAAAACTATAAACATCACTCTTTTCTGTAAATTGCCTTGATTAAAAATACTCAGGGTTCAAGTATCCAAAAGTGTCATACACTAATGTGGTTAAGTGAGTTTGATCGATAGCGATGGATCTTGAAGTCCCAAAGTCAGCTACTTTAGCTCTGTACTTATCATCTAAGAGTATATTCATAGACTTAATATCTTGATGGTAAACGAGTGAGGAAGCTGCTGAGTGTAAGTAGTAGAGAGCTCCTGCAACTTTTGTTGCAATTCGTAAGCACATATCCCATGTTAATAGAAACTCCTCAGTTTGGCCATTGATATATTGGGAAAGAGTTCTATTAGGAACGTATTCATAAACTAGTAGATGAACTTCTATCTCCAAATAGCTACCAATTAGCTTAACCACATTTCAGAGATTAATTTGTGGAAGAATGACAATTTCATTAATGAATTCTTTGAGTTTTCCTTCATCAATTACTTTTGACTTTTTTATTATAACGATTCTTCCATTTGCCAACATGCCTTTGTAAACAGTGCATTGTCCTCCCCCGCCAAATATTCTATTCACATTGAAATGATCAGTGGCTTTCTCCAAATCTTTTGAATTAAACAATTTTGTGTTTTCAACATTGGCTTCTTGCTTCTTGTGAAGATAATTGTTGTTGTAGCATTAAACCACCATCTCGTTTGAAGAACATATTTTTCTGTTTAATCATCCTTATCGCTTTGTAGGACCACCATCCACCAACAAGTAGAAACAATAGCCCAAGGCTACAACTTATAAGACCTGCTTAAAACAATGTAATAATTAAGAAAAGATTGTTCATAGCAGTAAAATCTTATAACAATAGTTTTGACTGAGAACGTTGACTTAAAATAAAGAGACATCTTCTCTTAATGGTATAAATTGGTCTCATAAACGATATTGTGACAAAAAAGTATGTTAATATATTTTGACTATTGAAGTATTCCAAAAAAAAAAAAAAAAAAAAAAAATATTGTAATAGTGGGTTGTTGATAGAGGAAAATGATTAAACAAAAAGAGCACAAAGGTTTAAAGGTTTGCATTAGAATCCCCTACCTCCATTTTTTAAAATAGTAACCATTATTTTAAATGAACATAATGATTTTGTTAAATCATCTATTTTGAATAAAAAATAATAAATGAAATGATTTATTTAGCCAACAGCTAAAGAGATTGGGTGTTCCACCTCTTCAAATTTTTACGGTAGTCGGCCATTCCAAGGAGATGTTCGACCACCCCCATAAGCCTTTACCAAAATTGCTCCCTCAAAAAAATTTAATGGTAGTGAGAAACTTTAGCAGGTGTTGGGCTACATGGAGACACATAAAATACTTTATGCAAATTAACTACAGTAGTGGCATTTTCCCCACATATTAAGCATTAATATATCTTATCGAAATCAAGTTGTCAATGTTACTAGCGTAATACCGTTTGTATAATTGACAAAACCCCAACAAAAGAATAAATAGAAAGAAAAAAAAGAAAAAAGAAAAAGGTAATTAAAGCCTATTGCAGCTGCCTATACTACAAGCTATACTCCTTTCTCCAAATGAAGCCTGCTCACCTACCACCCATCTCTTATCGGATCCAGAATCGTCTCCGGATGAAGTGAACCGAATACAAGCCGGTTCACAGTTAGGATTTCTTTAGAGAAATCAAAGGTTAAAAAGTTGCCACGTAAGATGCCAAGTACTTAACGTACATCCAAAGAAGAAAACATTGAAATCAACTCTTTTATCTCAAATACTCGCAATAATGCATACACATCGAGAATGACTGTACCAATCATTGAGGGTTTGCTAAATGTAAGGAATATGATATAAGTAAGATTTTGTGGTTTTTCTGAAATTTCCCCTGGCATAGGACATTTGTTACTAGTGCTCTTAGATGTTTTAAACACAATTGCCGTCAACCGGATACTCTCCATTTTATTTCCTCGAGTCGTGATTCAGAGTAAGCACGCCGTGCAGGAAATATATTTTTTTAATATTTTAATGCAAAAAAAAAGAAAAAAAAAAATTTGCCCGCATGCTATTTTACTTCACCCCATTTCCTCTCTTATCAATCTAACACCTCACCATGTAATTTTACTTCACCCCATTTCCTCTCTTATCAATCTAACACCTCACCATGTAATTAATGTTTCCACTTACTCTATAGGCTTCAACAATTCCTCATTCTTGGTCCTCTACCTCCACTACTTCAACAAATCTCATATTTTAATTGAAAGAAAATCAATCAAAGTAAACACTAGTTTGATCCGAGTAAACATACGTTTCGCGAGTAGGCCAACCCTAGACTTGGTGATGTCGTAACACTTGTAAGACCCATAAGTGTTTTCGTAGCAGGACCGTGGATCGATTGAACATACAACCTTCGTTAATATCTGACATATATGTAAAACAAGATAAATATTGAAATAATCTTAAGGCATAAGTGAAAAAGAAAATTAAGAGCTTGTTTAGAATTGTGTTTGAGAAATAGAACTTTTAAGTGAAAAAGAGCTTTTAGGCAAAAACTTCATTTTTAAACTTTTGGTCAAAAGTGTGTTTTGGCTATTTTTAAGCTTTTTGAATTTTTAAAAGTGCTTTTAATTTTTTTATTAAACGAGTACTTTTTTTTTTTTCAAATTGACTTTTTAAGTGTTAAAAACACTTTTAAGCCCCTAAACGCAATCCCAAACAGACTTAAAAAGAATTACAAAGATGAATTAAATTACCTTTGCATCCGCTAACTAGGAAGATAGGGATTTCTTTCAAAGCCGCTGTTGCAAGAACATGTAAAATTAGTTGCGTCCCCGTTGCACTCATTGAAATAGCATTATAACGACGACAGTTTTGTTTGATCGTCTCTTCGTTATTGGCTATTGGAGATGCGTTGAATGATGCAAATGGAATCCCCCATTCCAACAACACAGGAGCGTACATCTTCTTCTTGTACCACGAATGCTGACTTGCATCCTTGTATCATGCTAGCTAGGGTCGTTAATATTTATGGGATCTATGGTTGTGTTGAAGGCGTTGAGATATGACGCAATCGAGATTTGGCAGCATGAGTTGGTGCCATTGCAAAAGCTACCCTTTATCACTCTACTAGTACTGGAATAATCACAATTTGATATGCACCTAATTACTGCAAACCAGTGATCAACGTAGCAGTCAGCTCCTATTCCAAAAGGGTATGGAATGCTAACATCCCCACAACTTGCTTTACATAAACTGCTATAATTGCTATACCCGATGACTGTACAAATATTGCATCAATTGAACACGAGACCAAAACGATCATCTGAAATACCATTTACTTGATGTCAAGCCGTTTGCATGTGTCAAAGGATCTTTTTTTTTTTTTTTTTTGTTAACACATGTAATTATTTCTGTATAGTGAATGGGTGAATGGGTGAATCTACTATTCCATTTTTATGAGATTCACATGAGTTCACAAATCCAATGATAGATCTATTAAATTTGTAGAATGCCTCAATCCAAAATTCTCACAAGTCAAGAATATTATTAAAAGAATGGTCAGAATCTCTCTCCTCCCTAATGATCAATTCAAATCATTATTTATGTGCAGTACTGGGCTGGCAAAATACAAATCTGGAAAGAAAAAAGAGTACGTTGACAGAGAGAATTTGTACAACTCGATCTCTAAGCAAGAATGAGAGCTAACAGAAGCATACAACTGCAATTCAACTTGATCCAAGTAGCTGCCTCTAAACTCTCTAACAATTCCATGCTAACACCACCTACTCTCCCATTATCTCTACTCAGGCAGACAGTACAGAAAGGAAAGGGAACGACAAAAGTGCAACAAACAAAAATTGACATAGCTCTATGTCGTCATTCTTTGTCCTCAACGGCTGCTGCCTCTGGTGCAGTAGTTGTGGTGGTAGCAGCACTCATCAGAGAGTCAAATTTCTCAGACTTCCCCAGCACAATCTCAATCTATAAGTCAAGGATAAAGAAGTCAAAAACCCAATAATAATAATAATAATAATAATAATAATAATTTTGTTTAGCAAATTTAGCAAACTGGATTAAGAATTAAGATGCCCACCTTGGCCTTTTGAACCAGACGACCTTTGGTCTCATCTTTCATGCCAACTGTCGATGTCAAAACTTCTGTTCCATTATATACCAAAATCATCAAATATGCTATCACTACTATCATGTACATTCAATTATTAGTAGAGCATTGGAAGGAGGCAGTTCTTACTCTTCTGAGTAGCCAGTCCATTGTTCTTCAAAATTTCAGCAATGGTGACAACTGTAGTGATTGCTGTAATGAAGTATGTGAACAATTTTAGTAAGTATGATGAAAATAATATAAATATTCTTACAAATACAACAATGACGTATCACGTATGAGCAACAAGATAGTGAGAAAAGCACTGAATTGGAGCAAAAATTATACAACTTAAAGGAGAAAAGGCAATAAAGACTATAAACGTTGCTCTGCATCATTACCCTATCCTCAGCTTCTCTGTCAAAAAGAAAATACAAGAAAACGTCTTGAAGGTCAAATTTGAAGGATCCGATAAATTTAGGTGCAACTAAATGCCCACACTAGCCGCTTAGGTTTTAGTATTATTGTGGGAAACTATGACTTGTCATCCCACCTAGGTATGAAAAAAAAAAAAAAAAAATTCAATATTGAAAGCCTAATATATATTGTCTAGTCTAATCTTCACTGCTGACCAATTATCGACAAAGCTTCTCTTGCATTTCCCTCTTTGCTCCAACTGGGATTCTTTAGAAGGTGGAATTCCTAATGGCCATGGCACAATTGAAGGGCAAGTATTTGTCTTCTTTCTATTTAATAAAACAGAAACAGCTGAAGCTTCAGAACAAGGGAGAGTTAGAACCCACCGCAGCCAACTTGATTTTTGGATAAAGAGGAATAGAAAGAAGAAAACTTGCTACATGTAAATAACTAAAAATCAAACTCAAGAGTAGTGACACTACTTATGGCATCATACAAAGTGGTGTTGCAATAATTGATCATTCATGAAATCTCCAACTCATTAATGGTAACTTTCCACAGAGCCAATATGATAGCATCACAGATAAAGTCCCATCACGGATCCAACATTATGATCAATTCAATTAATCACTCAAAAGGCTTTGTGGCTATAGAATCAGATTCTATTCGTTATAGAAACCAGAATTTTTAATCTCATTATTTCTTCCTCATACAGAAAAAACACCACTCAACTGATCGAACTTGGTGTTTTCTATCCATTTCATCTATTTTCCCAGCAACCAAAAAAGAAGAATGACTTTTTTTTTTTTTTTTTTTTTTTTTTTTGAGAAATGATAAAATCATTTTCTCGACCATCTTTCAACATCTCTGTATAATAAATGAGTGAATCTACCATTAAATTTTTGTGAAACCTACGTGACCCCACAAATTCAATGGTGAATCCATTAGATTTGCAAAAAGAGATAGTTAAAAAATGGTTGAAAGAATGATGTGTACCATGTCTTTGTTTTTTAGGGGAGGTGGGGGGGGGGGCGGGCGCGGGTAGATAACAAAGGGAAATGTAATACAAATAAATGAAAAGGTTAGTAAGTATATGAGAGCCAGTTTCCAGAAAATGTACCCATTCCCAAAGCAGAAAGCTCAACCTCATTGTGCTGCTGTATGTACCTCTGCATCAAAATAAAAAATAAGTTAGACAAACATAGATCCAAACATAAAATAAAAAATATGTTTGAAAATTATCGTTTAGTTGCTATGAAATAAATGAAAAGGAAAAATTTATGTTTTTCTTGTTTAAATAATAATTTGCCCTAAATAAAGAAAGTGAGGAGCCTAAAATAAAACGCATTTTTCTTTTGGTTCCACCGTATTTTCTTTCTATGTAACCAAACAAAGCTTTAGCAAGTTTTGGTCTTAAACCAGATAGATTCAATCATGGTTCTAATCTGCAATCATGGATCCAACGCAATAACCTTCATATTCAGAAAGCAATCAAGAAGTCACATAAATGAAGAACAACTAATAACAGAGTTAAAGGAAAGAAGATTGGTTCCAAACATTTCCTGCATTCGGCTAAAAGAACCAACAAAATTCAGACTTACTCAAAACCTAAATTGCATTATGCACATTTAGCATCGCTTCACACATCTTCATTATCCTACAGTTTCTTTGCAGCCAAACATAAACAATATTGCATGTAAAAAAGGAGGATTTAATTTATACCTTGGCGAGATTGACATAGAAGAAGAGCGGTTTCTTGGTGTTGGAAACTTGAATTCTGTTCTTCTTCTGGGGCTCAGTGGGTCCAGGAAGTGCAACTGTCGCCATCGTGCTTCTGTGTATCTGGAAGTAATTTTCTCTCAACTTTCTCGCACTTTCTCTCGCTTTCTTCTTGGTTCGCCCAGAGCGGGAAAATTTTGCAGTTGTTTGATCGAAAAAGTAGGAGAGGCCACAACAGGTTGAGCGTTTATATATAGGGCGAGAGCGCGGGATGTGGACCCTGTAGGAAGATACACGTGGCGGAATTTGAGTGAGTAACACCGCTGGCGGTTGGGATTCAAAGTACCGGAAGACTTGGGCTGTTAGAGGGGGAGAGCGAGAGAGAGAGAGGGAGAGAGAGACGGTTAAATGCGGTAGTTATTTGGTTAAACGAAATGACGGATGTACCCTTTCTATATTGGGAAGAATATGGGCCATGGTGGGCCTATGGTCCATTGAGTATGTATGGTAAGCAACTCTCTCTTTGTTTCTGTTTCATGACAAGCATATTGGAAATTTAATCCCCATCAAAATTGCAATGCTCCATTTGTTAATGTTTTTTTAGAAAGGAATAATGCTATTTACTGTATTTTTATCTTATAATTATCTTATAATATTAATGTGATAATCTCGACGACTCCTTAGATCAGTTCTGATTTTGACATTACCCCTCAAAGTTTAAAAACTCTCAATTAAGGGTATCGAACTTTTAATTTCTTTCAATTACTCACTGCCATTAAGATTTTTCGTAAAATTTTGTCAAATTTTTCAAAATACCCATTTTTAAAAAAAAAATAAAAAAATAAAATTGCAAAGATGTTGCAAAAATATTGCAAAGATTATTATTATTATTTTTTTTAAAAAAAAAAAAAACTGAATCTTTACAAATTTTATTCCTATTAAAAAAATATGAGTATTTTGAGAATTTTGAAAAAATTTAACGAAAAATTCTAACAGAATGAGGTAATAAAAAGTTTGATACCTTTTCTTTCTTTCTTTTTTAGATGAAAAGGCTGGAAGGAGTGACCAATGTAATTTCCCCCCTTAGGCGTAACTATTGGGGTTCCCACCCGCTATGGAATGTTCGATTTGATCCATAGCTACTGTCTGTGTAGGCGAGTCCATCACCACAGCCCCACCAAAGTGCAAGTTGGCAAAACTCCTTCTTAATAGCATTTGGTTTGCGGACTACTACTGCAAGCGGGTTCGAACCCGTGACCACTAGGGAGAAAGGAGGGGGGAATTGAACCTTATCCCCTGCTACTTTACCAACTCAACTACCTCCTTGGTGGTAAAAGTTTGATACCCTTAATTGAGAGTTTTTAAACTTCAGAAGTACCTTTAAAACACGTAAAGTTCAAAAAATTTTGTGAAGTTTCTCCCAAAAAATAGTTTCTAACATTACTCTTTTAGAGAATATATAAATATATGCCTAGGAATCAACAATACGAAAACTTTGTAAAATTGAGTCACTCTTAATGCTTTGCACTAGGATAGAAATATGTTAATAGAAGAGACTTGTCGGCCCTATTCTTAAAGCCCATGGGTTCAACTTGTTTCCCATATATTGAAAGGTTGCTACTATTTTTGTATTTCTTTGGTTTGAAAATGATAAAAGATTATAGTGTACGATGTTTATCCTTAATTATATCTTTAAATTCTAATCTTAGTAAAAATTTAAAAACAATAATTTGTTGTACAATCCTAGAGATGGAATTAGCATGTTGGCTGAATTCAAGGGCGAAACCAGGATTTTTTTGTATGTGAGAATAACTTATATAAATACAGAAAATCTCTGTGTTTGTGCACGTTTATATAAAATAAAAGCAAACAAATCTTAAATTTAATTTCATAGTAAATCGCAAGTCATTACTGTATACAAAAATTACATATCTAGAAAATCATCGGTCTTTCCATGAATACGTTATTTGGGAATTTCATCTCTATCATTTACCTCATGAACCAAATAAAAGAAAAATTGGATGAATACATTTCATCTCTCCTATAATTTAGTGATTGAGAATTCACTTTCTAGGTTTAAAAGTAGAGATCATCTCCCATGAGTCCAAAATAACATTAATAATAATAATAATAATAATAACAATAACAATATAGAAGGAAAGCATAACTTTAGTTTCAAGACAAGTAACAATGGTCAAGAAAATAACAATAATGAGTGTGGAGTCTCTATCCCAAAGGCTATGTGTAGTTTCAATCATTATCAGGGTTTAAGTTAAACACCGCTATTTGATTAAAAGTTTATCGGTGTTTCATTGAAAACTGGTAAACACCGGTTTTTTAGTAATGAATGTGGACTATTCTTCATACCAAAGGCTATGTTGACGTAGTTCCAATCATTATTTGCGTTTAACTTAAACGCGAATATTTAAAAGTTTATCGGTGTTTCCGCTAATAAACACCGTTTTTTTAGTAATGAATGTGGACTAGTCTTCATGTTAAAGGCTATGTTTAGCTCCAATCATTATCGGTGTTTAAGTTAAATGTGGATATTTAAAAGTTTATAGGTGTTTATGTTTAACGCAAGTAAACACCAATTTTGTAGTAATGAATGTGGACTAGTCTTCATGCCAATGGCGATGTGTAGTCTCAATCACAGATAATGAATGTTGGCATTTCCGTAACGCAAGTAAACACCAATTATTTTTAATAATGAATGTGGACTCGTTTTCATGCCAAAGGCTATGTGTAATTCCAATCATTATCGGCGTTTAACATAAACACAGATATTTAAAAGTGTATTAGTGTTTCAGTTTAACGCTAGTAAACATGAACTTTTTAGGAGGGCAACAATGAATGTGGAGTCCCTATGCCAAAGGGTATGTGAAGTCTCAATCATGGACTCAAAATACATTGAGACATTAGGAACTTAGTGGTGTGGTACAAATCCAATCACCTGTAGGATCTAAGAAACAGGGGTCTGCCTCAACTTTGCTTCCTCTTTGTGTAACATGGTTGTAATTATTTTCATGGTTGATTACACGTGCGAAAGATGTAGGCCAGCAAGTGAGGTTGACATTGCTTATGAAAATTTATTTCGACTTTGCTTAATGGGGCAATATTAATTCTTATGAATGAGCATTTTCTATATGCCTCTAAATATGCAATTTCTTCTATTTTAGCCAAATTACTATATTGCCCTACGGTACCGTTTTCTTAGTGTAGCAATTTCAAAAGTCTAAACCGTTTAAAAAACTACATCACATAAACCAAATTCCTATTTTGGAACATAAAAAAAAGGGGTGATTTTGGGGTAGATGAGAAAATTTTATTTTCATATATTAAAAAAAGAAAAAAAGGGCTAATCATACTGCAAGATCTTTATCACTCCGATGAAGAACCTAACATGGTTTATTAAAAGAGAAATGCTTCTTTACATTCTGACGTTCATTTCATGTATGTTTTTATTGAGGTGGCATGCTCCATTCATCATTTTTTTTTTTCCTTAGTGTATGGAACATGTTAACTCAGATAAAATGCACACGAGATGAACACCCGAATATAAATAATCATTTCTCTTATTATAAACTTTTTATTTTATTTGTTATTTTTATTAGACCTAGTAGCGTATACGTTTCAATTTTCATGATTATTATTAAAAAAAAAAAAAAGATTAAGCAGTAAAGTGCTCACCCCAAATCTGGCCAGTCATGATTGGCAACTCAACAGTAAAAGAATACAGGATAATTATATGCATCCCAAAAAAAAAAAAGAAAAAAAAAAAAGGAAAAAAAAAAAAAAAAAGGGAAGAAGAAGAAAAAGAAGAATGTTTGGAGAAAAGCTTTCATAGCTTGCGGTAATAATTGTATTCAACCGAAAAAGTGTTGTAATGAGTTTTTTTGATGTTAGGTTTACCTGAATTAATAATTGTGGCACTTCTTGTAATTATGGGCTCTTAGGTCACATCACATGCTTCCATACCAAGCTTCAAAATCTTTTTTTCTCAACATTAATTAAAGACTAATCACTTGGGCAAAGTGTATTAAATTCTAAAAAGTTTACTTGTGTTCTACTAATAATGATGTGGCTATTTTTTTTTTTTTTGACATATACACACAAGAGAAGGAGGAGAAGGATTCGAACTAGTAACTTCCGCTTTATGAGACATAGTTCACAGCTAATTAAACTACTCCTTGGAGATAATAATGATGTAGTTATTAAAATCACCATTTGATCAAAATTTAATAATAATCAATCACAAGCTCAATGGTGATTTTAATAGCCACATCATTCTTAATAAAATACAAATATAACAGAAGTATGCCTCTTAAAATTACTCCTATAGATATGATTAGTGTAGATAAAGCAGAAATTTTTGTATTATAGAAAATAAATGAAACATTATTTGGCTACAATTCAAAAGACACTTTTCTTACAATGTGGAGTTGAGAATGCTTTGATTCCCACTCTCAAAAGCACTTTAGTACTTGTAATATGTTTTTTTATACTTAGTTTTTCATCCAAACACTTTTTGTTTTTCTCTTGGAACACAAGATATTGTTTTTTTTTCATTAAATAAATAAACAAACACACTATATATATATATATATATATATATATATATATATATATATATATATTATGTGGTTATTATGAGTGGAAAAGGATTGAAGGAAGCTTCCTAGGGAGTGCAATGGTTGTCCTTATCCTCTTCTACTTAAGAGATAAACCAAAAAAATTTGTGGGGGTGATAATCTAGTCATTAATCAACCTCCACCGCTCTTCTTGACCTTCATCAAAAGCTAAATTGAAGATAATTGGTTAAGGAGTTTTTTGGTCAAATTTCGGTGATTAAGACTTGACCAGGCAAGTTTTTTAGTCAAATTTCGGTGTTCCAACTTTTATTCCACCTACTTCCAACAACAAAAAACAAACAAACAGATAAACAAATTTCAATAATCAATCCTTAAACTTTAAAAAATTGTTAATTTAGTGTTACTATGTTTCACCAGTTTGCAATGACAACAATCATTCTGTACAAATTCAACTTTAAATCAAACCGTTTGATTTAACGTTGAATTTTGGCAGAAGGGTTGGCATTGCAAACTTCTAAACGATAATAATCCAAAGTTGAGACTTTTTAAAGTTTAAGAATATGATTACAAAAAATAATGAAAAAATAAGGGTGATAAATGAAGTTTTTCTTTTTTTAAAAATTTTGTCCGGCCAACCTTAAATGTTTGATTTCACCCCCGACTTAGTCAACGTTATCTAATGACTAATGGCACATTAAGTCACGATCAAAACTTTGTATGATTCTTTTCAAACTATAATCCTGCCCACATACTTTTAAGTTGGAAAATTAAGGAGAAATCATTTGGAAAATATATAATCTTCACCATGTTAAGTGCGTTTGTTCAAAGTGCGTTTGTTGGAGTGCTTCAAACAAATTTGGAGTTTTTTTTTTTTTTTCTTCTTCGATGGGTAAATTAAATGACCTTTTTTTTAATACAAAAAAAACTCTAAAAAGAAATCCTAAATAAATAAATGCAAGTAGCAAGCGATGGGAAAAGTGTGGAAAATTTTATGTATTGCTCTAAAAAGCGGTTTGACTAACATCTCCATTCTCCACCAATATTTTTTCCAAAGTCAATAATTTTAATTGCCGATTTGATTTATGCCAGCAAATTTCAATTCGTGACATATACATTGCTTGACAAAGTTGTCCATAGGAGAAAAGAGAGTAGTTTTTTTTTTTTTTTTTCAATTAACTTGTAAATATTTTTTAGTTAATTAAAAATAACATTCAAGAAGCGTAAAATGGTTTGTTCTTCTCACGCGTAAACCATTTTTTGTCATTTTCCCACACTCTTCAACAAACAATTGCAAGAGGGCTTATTATGAATTTATGAGGCCCATTTGTTGGACATGTATCAAGTTGTCCGAATACCTGCCTATGCATGTGGGTCCCACAAAGCCCTCGCAATATTGTTTGCCAAAAGTGCAAACAATATGGATAGACTGTTGATATCTCCGTAGTTTCATCATTGGGCGAAGCCTTTAAACTTGGTGACATCTCTATCAAGTTTAAGGTTTGAATCCCCGATGTAAAAACAATTATTTAGAACCATTCTCGTAGAAAAAAATGAATCTAACCCAATTCATATGGGGGCACTCTAGATGAATCCAGAATTTATCAACTCCCTCGAGGGATTTCTTCATAAATAAATAAATGTAGGACTTAGAGTTTGTTTGGAATTGTGTTTGAGAAATATAATTTTTAAGTCAAAAAGTGCTTTTGGGCAAAAATTTCATTTTAAAGTTTTTGTCAAAAGTGCGTTTTGACATCTTTTTGACCCTTAAAAGCGCTTTTAATTTTTTTACCAAACAAATACTTTTTTTTTTTTTTTTCAAATGAATTTTTTGAGTATTAAAAGTACTTTTAAATCATTCAAACACAATCTCAAATAGACTATCAAACAAAAACATGTAATAATAATAAGGGTAAATATATTAATATTATAAGTTTATGAGTTAACCCGCAAACACTGAAAAGTGAAAAATTCCTAGGGTTTTTTTTAGACTTTTTACTCTCAGGATTAATCAAAATGCCAAATAAATTCTCACCGTTAAATTTTTGTAACGCCCGTTAGTCTTAATCAAAACGTACCGTTTTGCCACATTAGTATAATAATTTTTTTATAATTTAATTTTAAAATTATATATATAAAAAAATTAAAAAAAATAAAAAAATTGAAGGGGTGACCTGCGGTAGGGTTAAGGGTTGTGGTGAAAATAATATATTTAACCTAATAATAATATCAATTATATAAAAAGACAAGAAATTGGTCAGAAGAGAATAAAGTCACAACAAAAACATGTGTACATTTATTTAAAAATGCAGTCTACGCCGGCTGACCGTGTCAAAATGTCGGTTGGATCGTTTTAATTTTTGAACAGGAGAAAACCTGGGTTGGTTGGAAAATGTGGTCCAAATTAAGTGCTCCTTCCATTTACATAATTCCCCTTCACGGATGGCACGAGAGAGAATGATAGCCGTGGCCCCTACTCTTGTCCACCCCTACACAAATAAAACCACACCCACATTGCCCCTACTTTAATATATATATATATATATATATATATATATATATATATATATATATATTTTTTTTTTTTTTTTTTTATTTCTCTAAAGAAATTTTAAATCTTTTTTAGCAAAATATTAAAAGCATTAACAAATAATTTCAAACCCAAAAACATGTGAATCTTTGAATAATAATTGCTTTTTTTTTTATTTTTTTTATTTTTTAAGTGACATAAATGTAAAAGCAGTTTCGAGTGTTTTACTTATTGAGTTGTTTGTTAATGCATTTACTTTTTTGCTAAAAAAAAAATAATAAAATTAATCTTCATCCCATTTTTCATCAATCTTTATATAGTAAATGAGTGAATCTACTATTAAATTTATTCATTTTACATCAGTCGGAATTAAGATCTTTTCAAGTTTAAATGAATGGAAAAATATTCAGTTAGTTATATTTTAGAGGCATTTTTGTCTCTCAAAAGTGAAAAGACAAAACTATCCATCAAATATAACTAATCGGAAATGATCATGTTCCCATGAGTCCACAAATTCAATAATTGATCTATTCGATTTTTTTTTTTTAAAAAAAGATTATTAAAAAATAGTTGAAAAAATCATTTATAACATACTTTAAAAAAATAATAATAATAAAAAATAAAAATAAAAACTAACAAACAAGCCGACATCATTGCCCTAATTGCCCTAAGTTAAAACTACTGTGGGGATCGCACATCTCCCCCATCTCAAGGGACCATCTTCCCCTGCTAACATGTACGCTAATTTTACTTTTCACCAGCCCAAATGATGAGTATTGAAATGTTAGTTCAAATTACATGATATATCATTAGCCTTAATTCAAATGTCACCGCTCACATTTTCAAAATATACTTCACAAATTATGGGGTAGGGTCTAACAATCTTTTGCATCACCCGTAAATTTAACATGAAATTTATATTTTTTTTATTAGAATCGAGCGATATTATAGATAATCAACTTTAAGTACAACACTCAACAGAGATTATATTCCAAATATATTGAAAAATTTCCTCAATAAGACCTAGTTCTTCTCTAAGAGAGAGCACTTATTTCGCAAGGTGATGGGCTGCACCATTTAAATGTTGTCTGACATGATTAACCTTCTAACTTTGTAGACAATTTAATACCTATAGAGCTTCCTCAATAAGATATTCATAACTACTTCAACTCCTTCTATCTTCCCTAAGTGTTTGCACCACTTGAAAAACGTCACCTTTCAAGACCACCCTGTAAAATCCTAGCTCACGACATAGATTGACTGCTCTCAAATCAACAATAGCTTCTACAATATTTGGCTCAATGATGTGGTCTCTTGGCGCCGATAAAGTAGCCAATACCTCTCCCGTTCTATCTCTAACTATCACATTGATACCCATCTGACTCATTTAATTAAATAAATCAAGTTAGAGTTTAACTATATAGTCTTACACTCATGTTTCGACACGACCCGAATCTGAACCCAACATGCAACATAAATACTAAATTTTTTTTACATGACTTATAAACTCGATGCAAAATTAATAAGTTAAGATTAAAAGATATGATCTGAATCTAATTATAATTAACTTATATAATTTTATACTTATATTTCAACAAAATTCGATCGTAACACAGAAACACCACCCAATACAATGAGGGTCTAAAACAACCATAGAGGGGGGAAAGTAGTGAGGTTTAAAAGGTCGTTACCTTCAAAGAGGGGCCAAATCAGAAAGAAAGTTGGAGGGAAAAATTTTCTAAAGAAACGGTTGCATCTTTTTGACTCGTAAAAGCTTTTTGGGCCTCGAAAGGTGGGCAAATAGGGCATCTTCAAAAGCTGACCAAAAAAGATTTTTTTTAATTTGAATTTAAGGCCTCTCCTGAGTTTGAAAATTTTTCCAACCAACTTCAACTTGAACAGAAACTTCTAGACAATGCCTCAAAAGCCTGCCTCTTTAGGGTCGTTAGTTGTTTCAAAATTCTTCTCAAATGATGTAGATCGTATTATTTTGAAAAAGTGTGGAAGACAAAGAAGAGAGAAGAAAAAAAAAAAATACTAATCACATCATTTGAAAAGCATTTTAAAAAGAATTCCTTAAGATGTCTAACATTATCCTGCCTCTTTTGGCTCTTCTTACACTTGTAAAGTAAAAATGAGCTTCATAATTTTATTTATAAAATTATATTAAATGAAGAATATATATATATATATATATATATATATATATATATATATAATTGAGGTTGAATAATACAATTGTTTAACAACAATCATGTGTTTCATGTCTCATGAAATGGGCAGTTGTTAATTTGAATTTCTTATTCCCTCTATCTATCCTTGGACCACTAACTCTCTCCAAAAATAAGAAATAAAAACAGGGATTCTTTTAATCATTGGATTTGGCTAACAATATACCTATATTTTATGTAAAATAATCACTAGAAAATACCAATTGCTTTTATTTATTAATTATCATTTAATCAATAATAGAGATGATCTTTCTCCAATCCAAGAAAAAAGAAGAAGGAATATTTTGATTGTTGGGTTGGGAGAGAATTCTCACTTTCCTTGTCACAGACAGCAGTCAAGCTGGGAGATCAGAAAAGAATGTCCCCTTTGGAATTTTAGAGACAATTACAGTGTGATTATGTTCAAAGCTGCTAGGGATTGACCACTTACTTTGACTGTCGACTTCAATTTATTTAACATTTCATGAAATCTTGGAAGGTAAAAGATTCATCCTCCAATTTTTGTTTTTGTTTTTGTTTTTAAATATTCTCAAAAGAAAAATATTAAAAATACTAAAAATAATTTTTATTTTTACGTCACATCAAATACTTTTGAGTTTGGCATATGATGGGTTAATCACCGGTGGTATTTCAGCCACGTAAAATGGTGTTGCAGATATGTTGCCAGAATCTTTTGATATTTCTCGAAAATCATTATAGGTAATGTTGTACACACTCTCACTTTTCCACAACTATTTTCAGTAGCTTTTAAAACTACTATTGAATTTATGATGAATCTTTAATTGAATTAAAATCAAATTATGGTTTTAAAAACTTATCAAGAAAGTGAGAGGGGAAGTTGTGCAATATCCACCTATCCGGAGCCTCACTGTAGGTACGGATGGATGGCGTGGCTCAAACGTCTAAAAACGAGGAAAACGTATTCTAACAAAAGTTATAGATCAAAACAAACAGAATTAGAAATCAAGTCTAAAATATATATATATTGACATCTTTAAGGAGGTTGAGTTTACCCATCTTTGCTTAGTTTCAAGCCTCGAAATGATTAGGAGGAAGTAAGGTAAGAATAAGATTTAGTAATTAAAGCAAAAATACATGTCTTAATTGCTATGCCCTAGATCTTCTCAAGCTTCAACTGCAAACAGACAGCAGGCTCTCGAGTTGGACAGAAGAAACTTCAAAAACAATCCTCAAAGAGTCTTAGACCAAAAGAGTCCACCTTCACTCATAATGTGGGGAATATGTGGACATCATATGGTAGTTTACTAAGATTGAATCCAAACCTAAATCGTTTTCCTTAAAAATACATGACTTCTTCTTCTTGAGACCCATTTGTAAACCACCTTCATTATTGTGGCTCTTCAACATGGACAAAGATTTTCAGTAATTTTATTGTTCAGATTGCTAGCAATTTGAACAGTAATAGTAAATTTAGACTGTCTCAAAATTGCTAACAATTTGAACAAAAAATTGCTAGAGATCAAGTTGCTCTACTTTCCCCTTTTCACAAGTACCATGTGAGTTGTACAAGATTGCAATTATAAATTTCACATCAATATTGTGACTCATTCACCATCAAGAATGTACATTCTTAACAATGCAACTCTCTCTCTCTCTCCCTCTCTCTCTCTCTCATCTTCTTAACTTCCTCTGGCTCTAAAGCTCCTATATTTATTGCTTGGCTGTTGAACTTGAACATTAAGGTTTTGTCTCACCTAGGGTTTAACTAAGGTTGTTTTCTAAATTTAGGTGATTGATAGGTTGAAATATTAACACCATTCTTGTTATAATAGTAAGGATCTTTTAGGTTTGCAATTTAAATAACGTTATTTTAAAAAATACAGTCAAACATTTGGTTTAGAACAATAAGGGTTTTTTTAGATTTGTGATTTTAAAACATGGTGATTTGTAAAAACACAATTAAACATTTGATAAAATCACGTACAGGCCTTTAAAATCACAGTTTAACCTGTAAATCATATGTTTTTTAAAACTCTCTCATTTGCCTGCAACTGAAAACGTAAATTTTTCTAAATTTTCAAATCGCAATTTATTTAAAAATGTATTCCAAAATAATATATTTTTTACAATATAATTTATGATCGCATTTTTAATATGCAAAATCGCAATATACTAAAAACAATCTAATACCCCACAAAAACCCTTTTTATTCAAACCACAACAAAATATACTTTTCAATTTCTTTATCAAACATATTCATATTTTTGGGACCATGATGCGTGCATGCTTCTTATATGGCCAAGTGGACCGTTGGTGGTTCAACCGACGTTCTCTGGTGATGGTGTAAATAAGCATTTTCAATTAATGATGAATGTTTTATTTACACCATATAAAATTCTAGAGGAATGTTTAGATGCTAAGATTTGTATACACTGAATCAATCATACTCATATTATTATGCCACGTTACATTTAAGGCGAAAATATTTATAAACTTTATACGAAATTAGTAGATTAAAATTAAAAGGTTTGATCAATTAATTAAATACATTAACCCGACTCGAACCTGATACATGACATAATGATTAGACATTTTTGATACGACCTACGAACCCGACACGAAATTAACAAATTGTGAATAAATTGTCTAATTCGTATAATTAAATAAATCAAGGTTTATTTATTTTTGTTTAAATTAAGAAAAAAAAGGGGGTCATTTTCCCTAAAAAAAAAAGAAAAAGAAAAAGAAAAAGGAGAGAACGTACACGTGGGAAGGGTAACGTTGTAACTCAAACTAAATTGTCCCTTTTGAGGAATCTCCGACAAATAAGCCTTGAAAGAAGATGAGGTGACACGTCTGAATAGGACAAAAGCATTTGGATGGAGGAAAAGTCTTTCAAATTTTGCGCCGTCACTTGACGCCGTTCAAACCTCCTCCGGGCCCTTTAAATAAGCGTATTACTCGAGTTATGTTAAATCTTGCCGTGATTGACGACCCGCTTGTCAGGGGTAACAGCCGCTGCAGACGTGTCAATTATCTTATCATTACATCATTCATTTTTTTTTTTTTTTGTAATATTATCGTTACTTCATTGGTTGTTTTATTGTTTACTTTTTGGGCTAATCAAATAATTTTGTTTAAAATTATTATCCTAAAAAAAAAAACAAGAAATTTAATATTAAATTCATTTGATCAATGAGGAGAAGAACATTATTAAAGAATACAATAAATTCCAACCTATTTCTTTAATTTCCGATCTTAGCTAACAAATCTTTCATCATTTAATACTTATTTATTATTATTATTATTTTTTTAAATAAGAGTTTTCTTATAGTAATACTCGAATTTATATTGATAAGTTATAAATAAATTAATATAAAGTTTAGCATAATACTCAATTTAAAATGTTAATTATACCCATTTATTTGAAAATTAATAAATATATCCATAAAGTTTCCATCAATATAATTTTTAAATGTCAAACACACACATGTTGACTTTCAGCTCATTCTATGCCTAATTTTTCACTATTCACACTTGGAATTTAAGTGATTTAATTCAATTTCATCGAATTTAAAACTTTTTTTTTTTTTTAAATTTTTTTTTTTTATATGTCTGCATAAGAGGGGATGATGATTCGAACTTGTAACATTTGTTTCATTTAAGCGTGATCCCAGCCTACCTCTTGGGGACCAAACTGAATTTAAAACATGATTGATTATATATCATGTCAAAGTTGGTTGAACAAATTAAATCTTGGCTCCCGTCAGCCAAATTTAATTTGCTAATGAGTTGACTTAATCAGTTGCTTTAATCAGTAATTAGCAGCAACTACCAGTTGGTAGTTAACTCCAAATCCAAACTAACTCAAAGATATAATTTTTTTTTTTTTTTCCCTAAACTAACACAAACTTGTTACCAAAACCTGTCAAGGGTCCGTCTCATCGAAAGTTAGGGTTAAAAGACAATTTTTAATACAATAACACAAATTTAAGGTTGATGAATCTGGTCTGTTAAAGTTAATCTATATAATGTTATATTCATGTTTCGATATTATTTAAACTTGGCACATGATATTAAAGATTATCAATTTTTTACACGATTAGCAATTATGATATGAATTCGACATAAAATAAATAATTTAAAATTTAAAAATTTTACATATTTAATCAATATTTAAACACGACCCGACCTTGACAGATGATCGGGACTTGCCGAACCCCATCCAAAAAGCACAGCAAAAAAGGAGGGGTGGGGGTTAAAAGTTAAAATAAAAAATAACCGCTTGTTATATAACTAACCATGCTAACACAGAGAAACGCCTGTCTATGAAAAGTCTAAGCTAGGAAAGGAAAAATCATACTATTCTTTGTCTTTGTTTATTTCTCTGAGAGAGAGAGAGAGAGACAGAGAGAGAGAGAGGGAGAGGGGTTTGAAGAAGAAGTTGTCAGATCGGACCACAAAATGTAAGCAAATCTCTCTCACGTTTCTTGCTGATTTGGGGTGCCGCTCGTTTGTTTGATCTCCACGTCTATTTGTGTTTTTGTTTTTTTTGTATTTTTAATTTTTTGCAATGTCGGTGTTCTTGATCTCTTACGTTGGTCGTTCTCAATTCAGCTGCTTGATGCTGAGCTCTGAGGACTCCTCTCTCTCTCTCTCTCTCTCTCATGCATATTATCTTTGGGTTTTTTGTGTTCATTTTTCCTGGCAGTCTAAAATGGAAGCTTTATGTTTTTCTGACTGTATGCTCAGATTGCAATGTTTAGTTGAGAAATGAAAGCTTTTTTTTTTTTTTTTTGGTTTTTTCTTTTGAGTCTGCTGCTGTCTAAAATTGTAGGTGTTTTTTTTTTTTCCTGGCAGTCTGAGAAACGATAATTTTTCTAATGCTTTGTATACAATTATTGGTGGTGCTTTGTGGGTTGTGGGTTTTGCTTGAATTTGTTGGGTCATTCAGTTTCTTCAATATTTGGGTGCTCTCAGAAAATTTTTCATTGTTATTAGAGTTTTCTCTGCAAATTGAAGCTACTCTCTCTCTCTCTCTCTCTGTGCCATGTTAACACTGATATAATTTATTTTTTTTCTGTGGGGGGGAAGTAACTTAAGAAATCAGCTTCGTTGGGAAATAAGTTTCCTTTTCCCCCCTCATAGGTACCAATTAACATGATTACGCTTGTAGATGTTTTTATGGGTTTTTTTTTTTTTAATAGAATCTTTCTTTGTCTTTCTCTATTGAAACTTACAGTTTTTTGTTTCTTATTTGGAAATTTCCTTGGGAGCTTACAGATGATTCTGTGGTTTCTTCCTGTGAATTGTACTTCGGAGTATCCCCGTTACCTTTTCCTTTGCCGACGTTGAAACAAAGTGAAAAGAATAGGGTGAAGTTTAAAAATTACAAAAGAAAATCTAAGAATCCTTCACGCAACTTTTTGTACATCATTCAGGCAGAAAAAAAAAAAAGGTTCTATGTCGAAGCTGTAATGGGATTTCCCCCTTTCAGATCTGTGTGACAATTTGGTTTTGCCTTTAAGACTTAAATTTGCATATTATTTCTAGCTCAAAACGAAACGATTGAAGTGTGATCCTTCAGTTGCTTGTCAATTTTTGCTGTTGCTAGATATGATATGGATTCAACTGACATATAAAGAAGCATGTAACATCTTCTTCAGGGTACTAAGTTACTTTTTTTTTTTTAACTCGGGAGTTTTCCGTGCCCAATGAAACTATTTTGAAATGTTAGCTCCATCGTCTTTTAATAATTTATGGTTGTTAATTTCAGTGAATTTTTCTCTTCATAGTTGGATTTACTTGTTTTTAGGTGGTTCTTTTTCTTTTTTAGCGACATGTTTCTTGGTAAAAATTCAATTTCTTTTTTCCCGTTGTAACTTTAGTGTCACATGTTCCTATTGAGTTCTTAGACACATACAGAAATCATATGCTATTGTGCAAGAGTTGGAGAGTCCTTCAATAACCAATCCTAAATAAAGTGGGATATTGCGTCTTCTGATGCAGAAAAGGAAAGATTCCTATAAGTATTTATGGTCTCTTTTCAAACCTCAACTGTTGGGCAGTTTTCATTTTGTCAATTGGAAGATAGTGCTCTGTTTGTATGGAAACTATAGATGAGCAGAACTGCTTTTATTATTTTGTGGGGCTTTCTTCTGTTTTCTCCCCTTAGCGTACAAAGGAGTTGTTGTTCTTTTCTTACTGACAATATTGTCACTTTCCTGAAGCATATTGATTCTTAGCTACAACTCTTTATGCAGTGTAATGGGGAGAGAACTTACAGATCTGCACATGGAAAAGAAGCCAAGTGGTGTTGTACTTGTTTCAAATGGAGTTTCTCCTGATAAAGTTCATGTTGCTCCTGAAATTTCAGAAGACAGCATTGAAGCAAAGGACTATGATGTGAAGGTATGTACTGAGGAAAACTCAGTTGTTGAGCAATGTCTTGAGAAACAGGAAGTGCTAGGTGTTAAAAGCCCAAATCTTGGTGTTGGTTTGCCTGAGGGGAAAGCTGAGAAACCTGGGGCTCAGAAGTCAAGTGACAATAAGAAGTCAAGCCCGCTTGCATCAAAAT
The DNA here is from genome assembly GCF_965113065.1 of Corylus avellana. Classification (NCBI taxonomy): domain Eukaryota; kingdom Viridiplantae; phylum Streptophyta; class Magnoliopsida; order Fagales; family Betulaceae; genus Corylus; species Corylus avellana. Next base: position 6,955,974 of record NC_142490.1, on the reverse strand, counting down.
CTGCTGCTGTCGGGAATGTGCGCACCTACACTGTTCCACAGCCGTTTTCTCTGGCAACTGAAAAGCGCGGTCCATGCGCACATACTGTTGAGGCTGAAAGCGCTGCTAATGGTGTGAGTTATTCACCCAAAGCTAACAATATACTCTCCCCTCAAGCTACAAAGAACTCACAGGTAATTAATATCCTCGACAGTATTATGTGCTGTTAATTACCCTGCTATACCCCTTCTCCGAGTTGGGATGGCACATTTTGACTTTTTTTTTTTTTTTTTTAGTACATTCTGACTCATTGACTGTTGTGGGAATCAAATCCATTGATGTGGTCTAAACCAAATTATTGGGGTTGGGTTGTAGCTGACAAATTCAATCAAAGACAAGTGAAGTTTATCTGGTGGCTATTTAGTATTTACAATGGGTGCAGTAGGAGATCTGGATAGGAAAGTGTTTAGAAGAAATGCTATTAACAATTTGTTATTTTTGGCTTTAATTTTTTATTTCTTCTCTGTGATACATATTCTCTGTTACCTGCCAAATTAAGCATTGTACATTTACAAAAATTGAGTGAAATTTTCTTGTCTTTTCATTTCAATGTAGACTTTATTTCCACTTTCCACCCTTTTACACTTGTAGCCATTTCAAATTTTTTATATGGGTTGGTAGATTGGCCCACAAGCTAGAGGCTTGTGTTGAGGTTTCCAACCTAATTTATGACCATACCTAAAAAAAAGGAAAAGTTATTTATGGCTCTTGGTTTGGGTTGGCATTCATGTTTTGAACTCTTCCCATAGTTGTTTAATTTGAATTTGTGTCTTTTTTTTTTCCCTTTCAAAAAAGTCCATACTTCCCTACTGTGCCCAGGCAACAACTCTAAATCATACTTATATTATTTTGTCAATTTGAATGCATCCTCAATGTGCTTTGAGTTTTGAGGTTATAATAGAAGGTGGTGTAATATGTAGCTAGAGATTAGAATGATAATTGATATAAGGTCAGTGTATTGCAATTATAGAGTTAGAGATGGCACTAATTTTGAAAATTTTCCATTTGTTTTCAGCCAAACTCACCTCTGTCACTAAGGAAGGCCTTGCAACCTGATATTAGGAAGCATCATGATGAAGAAGATAATTGTTCTGTGGCTTCCTCATATCCTTTGTTTGACTGTAAACAGTTCACATCTGAGTGAATTTTCAATTATATAGATGGTGTAGATGCCATTTTGTGATTGGATTATCCTTAACCGTGTTTAGTACTGCTGCATCTGTGCGAACTGTTAAATCTAAGGTAACTATTGGAACAGCTCCAACATTTAGAAGTGGCAAACGTGCAGAAAGACGGAAGGAGGTATTTCCTTAATTGAACTAGTTATCATGATATATATGTACTCTGTGATATCCTTTATCATCTGTGGATTTGTATCACATCCAATATGTCATTTATCTTTGTTATTATTCCCTTTATCTAGTTTTACACGAAGTTAGAGGAGAAACACCAAGCTCTGGAGGCTGAGAAAAGTGCGTGTGAGGCAAGGACCAAGGTACATCTCTTTCATTAGTGTCTTTCATGTACCATTTTGCATGTTCGTATGGATGCATATTGTTCTTTTACGTTCCTGCATTTTCTTCATGCTGCACATATGGATAGGTGTTCTTGAAATAACCACCCTTTCTTTGAACAATCTATTGTAATATTTCTAGGAAGAGCAAGAAGCTGCCATCAAGCAACTTAGAAAGAACCTGGTGATCAAGGCCAAACCAGTACCCAGTTTCTACTACGAGGGCCCTCCACCAAAGACTGAACTCAAGAAGGTAATCTCATTGGATATTCTTTCCTTAGTTCTTTACAAGTCCTTTAAGCTCCAGCCTCCAGGGATGTATAGCAAAAGATTTCTGAATTTTCAGTGTTTAGCAGAAGTTCAAGTGAATATGGAGACTGGATATCATGGGACTCCATAAAACTGAATCAGAATGCATTTTACTCTGTATTGAAGGACTAGGATTTACCTATGCGATTTGAGGTAATCCTAGTCCGAGTTTAGTAGAGCTACATACTTTCCTCTGAACTAGCATATATTTTTACTATGATTTGCAAAAAAATTTGGGGCTTTAGGCACTTTCAGGTAAATTGCTGTCTTTTTGCAAATTACTTACCAAAAAAAAAAAAAAAAAACACAAAAATGAAAGAACATTATTAATCTTATGCCAAAGTCCTCTGAACTTTTGCCTTGTATATTTGTGATACTCATATTTTGGTGTTTCCTTCTTGTAACTTGACTTTCATTTTACCTGCTGCTTTTATATGGAAAAATAAAATCTTAACATACTTATTTAATGCCAGTTGCCATTGACTCGGCCAAAGTCACCAAATCTAAGCCGGAGAAAGAGCTATGGTGATGCAACCAACTCATCCCGGGAGGCAATTTGCAGTCGGGCGCACCGCCACAGCCTCGGTTGTCTCAAAGAGGAGCCTGCTACCATGATCACTCCGAAAAGAAAGGGCCAGATCAGTGAATCTAACATTAATGGCACTTGCAAAGTCAAAGACCAACCGAAGCAGGAAAAGAAGGAGACAAGGGAAACAGCTCTTCCTAAGATCAACGAGCAGACTAATGGAGACATTGCTGTTCATTAACAAACTCGAGTCTTTCCTTTTCCTTTTTGTCTAACTTTTTTTAAGTGCTGAGAAATTCTTAATTTTCCTTGGTTACCATATGGTTGTTCTGAAAAGAAACTGCCTGTTTTCTTTTCTTCAGGAATGACATGTTTAAGTGGCTTGCTGTTAATGTGAAATTGTATATGCTTTGTAAGCTTATATTGGTACATATCTTGTGATATAAAAAGAGTCAATCCATTATTATGTGTACTAAGCGGGTTGTTTCAATCTTATGTATTTCTTTGGGTGAGATAACGTGGGGTGGGAAACTGAAGTTCTCCTTTGTATTATATTACTTTTTTGTGGTCATTTGATGATTTGTCGGTTGTGATTGATCTTGCTGTTATGGACTCCTGCAATTATAAAATCTTAATGATACATATTCTGGTTCCAGCAGACTGAGTGTGGACCATCCTTTTTATGAAGAATTCTCTTTGAAAGGTCTCTTATATAAATCTAATAAACTGAGAGCCTTATTTAATGTTGATGATGCATGTTAACTCCCAGGCCCCAGCTCAAGCCTTTTTGCAATTATTTTTCCCAATTTTATTCATTACTCTTTTGCTAAGCGAATCCCATATGGGTCCTTCTTTTACCTGATTTTCAGGCTACCATGATTGTTTAGGTGGGGTGCAAAAGAACTGCAATAATACAACTCTTGTGAGCGGACACCCGAGCTCCACTTGGTTGGGCACGGAATTTGAATACCCGCTCAAATTGTTCAATCGCCTGTTCGGACATATGGACCCAAATACCCTTTCTATGTTGGTAATAGAAGGCAGGGTTGGCTGTTTCAATAAAGTCACTACTATCCAAGAAGAAGAAATAGAGAAGAAAGGAATTCTAATTATTTTCTGCATGATTCGATAAATCATTATTGGGCCCTTTATATGCTAGAGTTACAATAATTGTTCTAACAACTTGTATCAGAATAACTAGCCCAACTTATTACAAAAATGGGTTACCAGTGTAATAACCCAATTACTAATAATTCATTTGATTATCTAAATCTAGATTTAGGCTCCGTTTGTTTCGGCATAAACTGATTTCTGAAAAACATTTTATGTATTTTTCAATGTTTGATACAACAAAAAATAATAGTTAAATGGAAAACATTTTCAGTTTGATTGAAAAAAACATTTTTAGTTTTCGTTTTTAAAATCGTAGCACATTTTTCGAGTTTGAGACCAAGACTTTTCTAGGACCCTGTCAGGACATTGCCGAGACACCTTCGTGGCTTCGCTGGAACCCCATTGAGGCTTTGCTGGGACCCGACCGTGACACTGTTAGGACTCTGTCATAACATCGTTGGGCACTGGCCGGAACAGGTATTAGGCAAGGTCTCGACAATGTCTCGACAATGTCTTGGCGGTGTCCAACTCAAATTTTTAGGTTATTTTTATGATTTTTAATATTTTATGTTGTGCATAAATAATAATTTTTATAGGTTAATATGATTGAATGAAAATATAAATAATTTTTATGATTTTTCGTACACGCCAAACACAGTTTCTGAAAATAATTATTCTGAAAATATTTTTCAATGGAAAGAAAAAAATTTACAACAAACTGAACCTTAATTTCATTTTTTATTTTTAAAAAAGAGCAAGTAAAATTAAATATATACCGTTAAAAAAAAATTACAACTTATTTATTTTTTTCACCTATCCTTATTTACCGATAAAAAAAAAAATTACAACTTATTATTATTTTTTTCACCAATCCTTATTTACCGATTTCTTAATTGGCTCTCTAAATATTAGTTAACGACCCTCTCTATACTAACGAACTACATGCGCAGTTGAGGCAGTGAGCTTATTATCCTCTCAAATGGTCTCTCTGTTACCTTTTGTCCCTCCAAAAACCATGTTCACCTCCTTTCCCTCCTTTCCCTCTTCCTCCATTTTCAAAACCCTGAAACCCCCCAAACCCTCCTTGTCTCCCAAAACCCTAATCCTAACCTGCACAGGCCAACCCAGCCCCAAACCCAAGAGCAGAGCCACCATGAATGCCCCCAAACCCACCTCCAAAAAGCGTAGAAAACCATCGTATGGTACCTCCAGAAGGTCAGTTATCAAGAAAACGTTCAAGCAGGAGCAAGTAATGTTCACCACGCCGGTTTCCAATGACCCGCTTGTCGCGATAATCGGGGGAGGGATGTCGGGTCTGATGTGTGCCTTGAATTTGGAGAAAAGAGGGGTTCGGTCCACGGTTTTCGACACGGTTGCTCAGTTACTTCCTTTTTGTTTTGTTTGTGTTTTTCATTATCTGGGGTTTTTTCATGAATGGTTGGTGTGGGTTTTGAGTGGCTGTGAATGTATTTTGTGTTGTTGTGTATGTTAGAGACGGTGGTTCTGTTGGGTTGGGTTGGAGAATGTATGCGAGAGCTGAGCATTTGGGAATGTGGGTGTTCGTGCGATTTTTTGGATCACATATATAATTTCGAAGTTTTTGTAACAAATTCTCATTTATACACTGTTTCATTGTTGAGGAAGTGTAGGAAAAGGAAAAAAAAAACGTGGAAGACAGAATTTTGAGTTATCAAATAAACAAAGAACGAATCCTTAGAACTTATCATCAACGACGTTGTCTGACTAAGACTAGGTAGCTTTGTTGGTAGAAGCGTAGGATTTAGGATCTTATGGTATGAAAATTATGTTTAGTATGATATGATGCCATGTGGATGATCATTTTCCAGATTCATGAATTTACACGAGAATGAACGCACCTGGTTCTAAACTTCTTGATATGTGTTGCCTTTTTCCCCTCTCTTTTCTTTTGACTCATTTGAAGCTCATTCGGCCAATGGCCTATGCATGGGGGGGTAACCCTACAACTATCTGTTCTCATTTTCAAAATCACATGTGGGGTTTCCGTGCTTTGTTCTCCATATTTTTCTCACCAGCGTTTAAATTTTAGTTATTTAGACATTAACTTATTGCAAACTAAAAAAAAAGGTTATTCATTCATGGGTTTTTGTTCATATTCAGTGTAATTTGTAAATCACGTCAAGCTAGAAAGCTTAGAGAGCTACCCTTTTGCAATAGGCAGTTTTTCACCTAGTTTGCTAAAGGCCAGTACTTTGCGTTGTGTTCTTGCCAATATTTATATATATATATATATATATTCTTCTGGTAATTATGTCGATTTGGATATGTTTGGATACTCAATTATTTTCGTCAATTCTATTTTTGCTGTTTATAGATGTTATCATATATCTCCTTTATGCTTCATCATATTCATGTGGAGAGATAGGCCAAGATTGAAACTGTGAATTATATTCTATGGTGGGTATATTAGAGTGCCGTTTGTCAAAAAAAATTGAAGAAATATCTTTTTCGTCCTATGATTTCTTTTCTACTTGTGGTTTCACTAAAAGATTGAAAGAAACTATACGATCCTTATGCCCCGCCCAAGAAATAGACCCAAGTCCTAGTTACCCTGAAAAAATGGTGATTTAATGTAGATTCTCCATCTGGAACCAATCCACTTTTTGAGCGGCTTTGTGGTAATGAAACCAAATTGTGGTGCAATAGAGTTGTAATTCACTAGTTGTTGCAAATGCTAGCCAAATCTGAAAAAGCCAGAGGTTATTTGTATTCCTTGAAATCCCCTGCCTACATCAACATAGACATTTTCTTCTGGACCTTAACCATTTTCATTTGCTTCTCCTTTTTCTTTTGAAAACCCTACGTAGTGCTTGGCAATTATACAGTCACTGGTCTATTTGATTGCGGAAAATAAATTGTTATAAGATTGAGTTCTTGTTGGTGGTGCCTCTTTCTAATTCATTATATATTTCTTACTAGATAAAACAAATAAAGTCTATTGAATGAATCGACTTTTCCCTTTCAAAGACAAGACAATAACTCAGGGAAATGACTATCTCAGTGATATTTTTTAGAATATATTATTAGCTTTTTCCAGTGGACTTACTTTCAAGTGCTTCAGTGATGATGATCATGTTTTCAGGGTTTCTTACAATATTTAATATTTTAGGGGATGCATGGTTTGGGAGGAAGAATGGGAACCAGAATAATTGACCCTCACCCGTTAGTATTTGACCATGCGGCTCAGTTCTTTACAGTGAGTGATTCTTGGTTTGCTGAGTTGGTTGATTGCTGGTTGGGGAAAGGTCTGGTTCAAGAGTGGCAGGGTGTCATTGGGGAGCTTGACATTGGTGGTCGGTTTGTTCCACTACCTTCTTCTCCTCCAAGATATGTAGGTGTTAATGGCATGCGCCCCCTTGCTGACTCATTATTGTCTGAGGTGATTATCCTTCATTTGGCCTTATAGTATTCTTCATTCTGTCTTCTTATTCTCCTTTCTATATCATATTAGGTGTCTTTTAAAAGGAAGGTAAAAGGAAAATAGTGAAGAATTGAATTAACCTAAAGCAGTGCAATAGATGGGCACCAATATTATCATGGAGGAAATTTAAAAAAGCTACTTACTCATAAACAATAATCTAGTTGCTCTGAATGTGTGGTTGTACTTCTATATGTAATGATGATTAAGATAGGAATTCACTCACTTAGCTTGACCTATCTAGCATTGATTTGTTAAAATATGTTGGGATTTATGGAACTGTATTTTCAATTTTATAATATTGTATGATTCCTTTTCCAGAATAAAATGAACTTAGCTCATACACTTTTGTTTTTTTCTGCTGTACATAGCTAATCGATTATTTTACACTTTGTGGCAGACTTGTATGGTTAATGTGGTCAGACCTTGCTGGATAAGTAAACTTGAACCATTTAATGGGATGTGGCACTTGAGTGAAAATGGAAAACCTCGTGGCGAGTTTGATGCGGTTGTTATTGCACATAATGGTAACTAAGCTCCTCCATGGTTACTTGTTAAGTTTATTTTACCATTACTATACCATGTTCACATTATATGAAGATTCTATTCTAATTTTTCATTGTTATTGCATCATCATAATGATTACTTACTTACATGTGAGAGAGTTGGCTTCTGCTATGGCAAGAAGGATATCCGATTTCCAGGGTTTAAACTAGGATTTTAGCATTGATTGGTAGAAGGGTTTAGGGTTTAGGGGAGGGAGTTAAGGCCCTCCCAAGCATTAACATGGTTCTGCCCCTGCTGATTGTGCTTGTTTTTATTAAAACAGTTCTATGGTTTCCTGTGTAGTAATAATGTCTGAATGTTGAACTTCTATGTTACTATTGCAAGTCTAGCTGAAATAACGCTTGCGACATAACTTTCCAGCTACAGTTTACAACACTACTTGCATATCATCAAATTTAGATGTTCGCCAGTGTTCTAAAAGAATTATATTTTATGAAACATCCTATAGTATGGAACATTCCAAAATAATAACATTACTTGAGTTTGTTTTTTATTTATTTATTTTTTGATAGGTAAGTTTGTTTTTTAATATTATTGTGTCAACAACAGGAAAGTGTGCAAATCGCTTGCTTGCATCATCGGGCTTACCTCTAATTGCAAGACAGATGAAGGTATACCCCGTAACACCTCAGTTTGGTTTACAAGATGCAATCTAGTGTATTCTCCTGCATTATCTGCTTTTAACCATGTTTGAGTGATCTCAGATTGTTTCTTGCTTTATGCTGTTTGTGTTGCTAGAGGCTTGAATTAAGTTCTATGTGGGCCCTCCTTGCAGCATTTGAGGACCCTCTTCCTATCCCAGGCGGTACTTCTTTTGAAGGAGCTTTTGTTAAAGGGGTTGATTCCGTCTCATGGATGGCAAACAATACCAAGAAACTTCTGCGCTCCCAAAGCAGTGGCCCTCACTGTTGGACCTTTTTTAGCACTGCAGCTTATGGGAAGCAGAACAAGGTTCCACAGGTCAGTACTAAGTTGAATACGTGCAGCCAGATACTCCCTCTTGATGCTTTGGATCATTAACAGAACCCATAGGGATAAAAGTCTGGAAGATTTCTGGTTTTTGGCCAAGGAATTACCAAACATGACAGTAGGTAGAGGGGACTGGTAGAAAAGAGTTCATATGGCCAACATCAACCTGGTTAAACAATGAAATCGTGAATTACGTGTATAGATGTAGACTTTGGTTATTAGGACTAGCTTTTACCCATTGCGTCATTAACTAACTGGGTATGCATTACCTTTCATTTGCATTCTGATGTGTACCTTGGGCTAACTCACTTCTGAAGCGTCCTCTGCCCTATGACTCACCTAGTTGTTGTTTGTTTTTCTTTCCTTTTTTTTTCCTTGGGGTGGGGGTTGGTGGGAGTGTTAAAGGCTTCTAATAGATCATGTAAGATAATGAAAGAGTGTCTCAAGGAAAGTCTTATGGAGAATTCTATAAATGTTTGTTTGAGTAATTAGAAGGTGGTGCACCAAGCAACAAAAGAATAGAAACTAGGGAATTTTAGAGGAAGAGGAGGGAGAGAGAGGGAAGGTGGTTCTGATTTGCCTTTATGATTTTAATGCTTTACGCCACTTTGCTGTGGCAACCTTCCTTTTCTTGTGACTTTTATTTATACATGGCTCAGATTTTTGAGTTCATCAGTCTTGATTGTGATAATTTTTGTCATCAGGAGAACATCCCAACTGCCACAGCGGAGAGGGTGAAGGCAGGCATGCTTGGGGGTGTTGAAGCTGCGCTAGGATTACCAAAAGGATCACTTACGAAACCATTTTATACCCGTGTCCAGTTATGGTAAGAAACGACCTAGCAATATCACTAGTGACTGGTTATATTTTCCATTGGTTTGGAAGCTGACCTATTTGCTCATAGGAGTGCCTTCACACTTGATGGGTCACCAAAATTCTGTCTTTTGCTCCTTGTGCTTGTTTGTTCTGTTTTTCCAGTACGGCACCTTTCACCTCATCTTCCATTTTTCTTTCCTTTCACTAATAGATTTCATTTCTTGATGACAAAAAAGAAAAAGGCAGAAATGACTAATTTAACAGTGATTTTGAGACAAAAAAACAAGGAACTTGGGTGGGGGAAAGAAATGCACATTGGGCTCCAAATCTTTCAATGAGAGTATGGGAGAGGATGGTATCAATGCTGTTGGATGAGAAGTTCCCTTTATGACATTAATGTTATGCTACACTTTTGCAGCCATCTATTATGTAAACTGAAACAATTCCTCATAAATCCATAATCAACCCCATTTAGCATAGATCAAAGTTTTCCAAGAGTTTCTTTTTCTTCATGCTTGTAGAAATGTGAACTATTAGTCTGTTTTTTTTCACCATTTTTTTTAGTTGCTTGCATACTGTGACCTCAAAAAATGACAAAAAGAAGATAGTGTTTTATATGTTAATAATCATGTAGGGTGTAATAGTAGGATTTATTTGACTGTGCTATTTTGACACGTCATTTTTTAATTGGATATTACATGGAAACAAAATTAAAAATTTAATGGAAGGGTAGACACAGGGATTTATTTGATAATAGTTCAAACCTTAGGAAGTAAATTGATAACTTTTTAACCTTAGGAAGCAATTCGATCAAAGGTCATTTCCCCTCCCCCCCTTTTTAAATAATTTGACCTATTTATGGTTCTTGTATGATGAATACTTGAAGGATTTTCTTTTTTAAATTTAAAATTAATTGGATACAAATACAATGATTGGGATTTATCTCCCATATTGCGGGATTCTACAGGGGTGCAGCTCTTCCAACTAATACACCTGGTACCCCCTGCATCTTTGATCCTTATGGAAGGGCTGGTATATGTGGTGATTGGTTACTTGGTTCAAGTTTAGAGTCAGCAGCCTTAAGTGGAATGACCCTTGCCAATCACGTAAGTGCCACTTCACTCTTTATTTTATTTTATTCTATTTCAGTTATTTGTGCAGATAACTAACTACATATCTCATAAAAGTTAATGATAGTGCTGTTCATATTCTCCAAACTCAATTTCCTTATTTCCTTTCGTAGTATTAAGCGAATTAAAATTTCTATGGACATCAAGACTGTAAAGGTTGTGGTTTTGATTTTATTCAAGGTTTAATGTGCCATCAAAGTAATTGATGTTTACATCAGACTGGTCTTTTTTACATGCAGATTGCAGATTATTTCCAAACGGGTGGAGCTCGTCCTGAAGAGTTTGCCATGGGTTTAGATAACGAGTTTCAACCGCTTGAAGGACATGATATTGGACAATTTCCGGGACTGGAGTCTGAAAAAGAGATAAATGAGGCCCAGGCATATCAACTTGCCTCTTGAAGTTGTGCTGGAGCATGAGAATCTCTTGGTTTGGGTAAGCGCAGTTCTTCTCAATTGTGATTTCATATTAATAATAATAATAAAAAAAAAAAGAGATATTTATATTCTTAGGTTTTTGAAAACATGGTAGGACATTTCATTGACTCGTAGAACTTCTGGCAGAAGTTGTTCAAGGCTCAGAGTTATCAGCTATCAGAATAGTAGATGAAGGAAGATATTGATGTTAATGCTCTCCTACCAAATTGTGGATGCATAATTTGAGCGGTTCATCTGCCTAAAAGAGCAATGGGAACATGTGTTACTTGGCAACTTATCACCACAGGTGTATTGGTTTCTCAGGTCTATGAAGATTACTTTTATGCTCCATTAATTTTGAGGCTCGAGGTAGGGGCTCTAGTCGGGGCAAAGTCGTATTGAGGGTTTAGGACTGTGGTCTTGCGAGTTTAGGGCTTTTTGGGGTTTTAAGGGTTTGTTTTGCAGGCCTATGGTTTTTTTGGGCTTAGGGCTCTCTTATCGGGGTCATATTGTGGACTAACGTTGGTTTTCTTGTATACTTAAGGACACCTTACGCTTTTTGATATGTACAACATTACTTATAAAAAAAAAAAAAAATGAAAATTACTGAAGTTCAAGTAGAAGAGATATTACTTTTTCCAGTTTTACACAGTAGATTCAACATTCTTACAATTTGCAAGCAGCAACAAGTAATTTTCTATCATTATTATCAGCCAGAACCTTATTTGGTAAATATAGATGTTATAAATCAACATTTTTCCATTTGATAGGCATATTTGAACACGGAATCTATTGGGATTAGGGCACCGCAAAGTTCTCAATAATCGCTAGTTGCAATTTGATGGATCATAATCAACTTTGAACCAATTGGAACCACAGCCATAGAAATCCCATCGATTTTTAAACTTGTAACAAATCAAGAGAAGAGATATTTGTGTTATTTGTGTAAACGACATGTTATTTGTGTTAGAAGACATTCTTTATAACAAAAATCAAGAGAAGAGATATTTCGAGCAAAGTTGACAAATTGGATATCCCATAACAAAATCAAGGAACAAGTACACCAATGTGCTCCAACAAAATTGAACCAAAAAAACAAAATTTACAATCTTTTCCTATCTTAACCAACACCAACAGTAAAACAGAGATTTGGTTCTCTGTTTTGATCATTGACATGGTGCTAGGGAAGTAAAGTATCAAACTCAGGATCCCAAGAATCCACCCATGCATCAAGCGGCAGATGTCCACCCACAGGGGAAGGCGGTGGCGGCAGATAACCGTATGAAGCATAAAACTCAGACGCAGAGTCATCATTACTGGCTAGTTGACAGCCCAGCAAGGTTTCCAAATATTCATATGAAACACTCAACTCAGAGTCAGAGTTATCACTAGCTGGTAGACGGGTTACCAATTCAGACTCAGGCGTTCCAAATTCAGTTGGACATTCTGATGATGGGGTCCCAGTGGCTTGACATTCGACATCGCAGCAGCGCATCTTCTTTCTCTGCTGCGATCCGTCCTCAAGTAGCAGCACTTCTTCTTCTTCTGTATTAATGGAATTTTGCAATGGAGATGGAGTTTGAACAGAGATGACGGTGGGAGCAGACTGATCTTGAAAGCATCTTTTAACGCCAACTGTTGATCGTGATTCTTTCTTTTGGATGCTGCACAGGACCCAGTCAGTCGTCCGTTCTCGTTCTCCCTCCCCAACTAATGAGAACTCGTGCATTAACCAGTTGGATTTCTGTTTCTTCACCTTGAAACAGAAGAGTTTCCTGACCCCAATAACATCCCCCTGACCATCATAGATTTTGTCGGCAGAATTTTCATGCCAAACACCGCAACCCGCTGTTCGTGCCACTCGATTTTTGCTGAGTTGTTTTAGCCTTGTAAAAACGTAAAGCTTCTCCTGATCACCACAGAATTGCCAGGGATCCTTTTCACCATAAATATCGAACTCTCCGATGCCATCCCAACCTATATCTTCTCCCCTTACCTTGTTCAACAAATAGAAGCCTACCAGCTCTTCATCGGTGGGCTGAAAACGAAATCCCACCGGCATCATCATCATCATTCACACTCGCAACTCTCTGTTTCACTCCTTCTTCACTCTCTGTTTCACTCCTCTTCACTCTCTGTTCCACTCCCTCTTGAAGCCATTGCCCTTATATAGAACCCAGTGCCACCGACTTAGGTCCACCGCCTTAGCTAAAGGCGGTGGACTAACGACTTGCCGTTCTTGAATTAAATTTTGAACTGGACGACTTGCCGTAGAGATTCAGTGGAGAAATCCTCCAGCCTGCAGCTCCTCCGCATCCTCTCGCACAACCTTTTTTATTTTTTTTTATTTTTAAAACTTTTCCACATATTAAGATAGAATAGTTATAATAAGAGAAATGCTAGCATCTAAGCAGCAAGAGGTATTTTATTTAAAATGAAAATTCACGTCACCACCTTTAAAAAAAATTAACATGTGTCTATCGCAAAGAGGCTTAAATTTGACTAAGAAAGACTTGACTTGAACTTAGTATATTTAATAATTGAGCCAATTATGGACACAAAATTGTGCTTGATTATTAAATGAGATATGCTTGTATAAACTTGGCCCGACTCGGTTAATAATGTGAACACAACTCGTATAAGTTCGACTTGACTCGTTTATACTCAAACTCGGTGTATTTAATAATTGAGCCAATTGTAGACACAAAATTAATTTTGATTATTAAACGAGATATGCTTTTATAAACCAAGTTCAACTTGATTAATAACGTGAACACAACTTGTATAAGTTCGGCTTGACTCGTTACTCTGTGTGTGTGTGAGCCTTATATGTTTAAGGGTCCTTGGCAGCCCCAAGGAATTTGAAAATTCTTGTAAAATATAATTTCTTATATTATGGCCCATACAAATGTCAATGATCAATTGCTGGACGTACTAAACAATTTGGCCAAAGGCACTCATATACAATAAACGCCCTAAACGGCTAAACCGAGTAGAGCTGGAAATTGATCCGATTCGATACCCTAAAGCTTTTTCCTGGTAGGCTGACCGAAAAGTTCCAAATTTACAGCTTTTAAAAAAAGTTCTTGCTTAAATATTTGCAGGTTGCATTAGGGTATGCTCAAATTAATATAGTAGTACTAAAATTAGTTAAAGTGGGAGGAAGTTAAGAGGTTGGTAGTGTGAGAACTAGGTGTGCCTTTTTAGTCCAAGTACTAATTAAAATGCAACACCTTGATTTTAGATTAATAAAATTCCTTCATTAGATTTGATTTTTTTTTTTTAAAAAAAATTAATCTAATAAATTGATATTTGTCTCTAAAATAAGTGACTTTTACAACTACTTTTAAAAATGAATGTGAGAATATACACTTTACATAAATGACGCATTTAAATAAAGGCCCCCCCCCAAAAAAAAAAAAAAAGTGTCGGAACTAAAAGTAGAAAACAGGAAATGGATTCCTAAATGATCTCAAAAAGGAACCATAAACGACCTGATCCTCTATATCTTGGACAAAAGCCCAAAAAAAATTGTTGCATAAAGCGGTATTGGCACAAAAAAAGGACACGGGTAGGAGCATGACTGTTGCCAGATCCTTCAATCTTACCCGAGCCCCAATAAAGGGGGTGCATGCAGTGGCATTATCCTCTAAAGATATTTTAACCCTACTCGAACCTATGCTAGGTAACAACTACAACAACCATTGGGAAGAAGTTGAGGATAGGGAGGCATGGCCGAAACAAAATGAAATATGTTGTCAAGGAGTAACAAACACTAGATACAAAAGTCTCTATAAGAAGGTAAACAATAAACAGGGTGACTGAAACCCACAAACAACAAAACAAATACAAATACAGTATTCGATGGTTGGTTGATGATGAACTAACATTTAGATTAAATACTATTTTGATTTGGATATTTAGCTATTGATGACATTCACCCCACATCAAGAGATGTCTAATACATGGAATGCCTTAGGGGATTGGCCCTGTGGGCAACGTAGGAGGTGGCGGCGGCGGTTCAGGTGGTCGTTGCTGCACTAGTTTTGCCACAAGCAAAGGTTGGCCTTTCCTCTGTTTTACGGCAACATGTCCACACAATCCTTCGGCATCCCTTGAATGAACTAACTTCTCCATTTTCTCACCTTCTCAGAGTAATTACCACAAACAGTTTCATACAAGAAAAAGCAAGTGTTAAAAGCTGATAAATAAACAAGTAAACAACACAAAATGTGAAGCAATAGCCTATACGTATATGCATGTCAAACAATATAACAAAATTTTGAGAGAAAAAAGGTGCTCCTCTAACCGGTGACGAACAAGCTCCATGCAAGGAACAGGGTAGCAAGCAGAAGAAACCCATGGAGGAAGCGTCTCTTGAGCTCCAACCCCATGTTAATTGCCTTGTGGAGGAGACTTGCGAATATAACAAGTAATATATAGGCACTCCTGTTTGAATGTTGCCATGCATTTTCAAACCTAGCCATTTTTACTGGGTCAAAGATGGAGTAGATACCATTTACAATTCGATTAGTATTTAGTTGATGACGTTCAATTTTGAAAAATATCCTAATGAAAATAAAAAGGCAGCTTTCATGTTGAAAGTGAAAGGGAGCAACATTACAGTGCCCATATATTTTGATTATTGAGGAAGATACATGGCAGATTAGAAGGCCACAAAACATGCCATCAAACAGTGTAAGTTTCAAATACTACTTTTATTTCAATGAACCATTTTTTCAGGCATATGAAATCAACCAAATGAGCTTAGCTATAAAATTGAAAGCAAAATTCTTGCACTTAAAACTACAAACTAAAATAATCCATTTCTGATTATTCACAGACTTGCCAATGGAGTGTGAAAGTGAACACTCCAACAAAAATAGTGCAATTTTCAATAGTCTCTTAGAATAGAGCAAATAATATGAATTGCACAGGACATGAAATTCGGAATCCAATATAGGTTAAGGAGTAAGATATTCAAATTCAAATAATTGGGTTCTTCATACTCAACTGATTGATTGTTTATTGAATTTGCAAAAGTGCAAACAAGTAAAAGTACAAGATGATTTTAGAATTTAGATTAAGGAGAACATTTCATGGATTGCATCTCCCAAATAGAAATAAGGTTCAAAATGCATAAGAATAGTGCGCTACTTGCTTAGGAATTATAATGCCGGCAAAAATGCAGAAATTTAGTACTAATTAAATTAACAAGTCAGATCTTAATTGCATGCTCCTGCGTTGATAGATGCAGCAATGTTTAATCAGCATTATGGGAAAGAATATTCTGATATATTGTTTGTGATTTCAAGCTGAAACAGTAAATTTACCATGTCAAAGCAACTTGGCATAGAATATATATAATTAACATCAAGCTTGCCTGATGATGTTTTCTTTTTTTAAACTATTATTGATAATTTACATACACATGTAGTGAGTGTTCAACCTATAACCTCAGCTCCATCCCACTCTTATGGAGGGAGGAGAATGTCATTTTTGCTAGAGCTCATTGGAATCAAGCTTGCATTAAAATTCACGAGGAGAAGCACAATTGGATGATAAAAACAAATTAGTCTACTCACTTCCAACACACGAAATCTCACATGAAGAACACCAGAAGAAGACCAAGTACAAGAAATTGTCTAGACTAAAAGTAAACCAGAAAAACCATACACAGATAAGCAAACCAGAATAGAGTTGCCACTTGTTTAGTCATAACAACTCAACATTCTTACAATTTGCAAGCAGCAATGAGTAATTTTCTGTCATTATTATGAACCAGAACCTCATTTGGTAAATGTAGATGTTATAGATCAACATTTTTCCATTTGATAGGCATATTTTAACACGGAATCTATTGGGATTAGGGCACCTCAAAGTTCTCAATAATCAACTTTGAACCAATTGGAACCGCAGCTTATAACAAATCAAGAGAAGAGATATTTGTGTTATTTGTGTAAACGACATGTTATTTGTGTTAGAAGACATTCTTTAGAACAAAAATCAAGAGAAGAGTTATTTCGAGCAAAGTTGACAAATTGGATATCCCATAACAAAAATAAGGAACAAGTACACCAATGTGCTCCAGCAAAATTGAACAAAAAAAAAAAAAAAATTACAATGTTTTCCAATCTTAACAGACACCAACAGTAAAACAGAGTTTTGGTTCTCTGTTTTGATCATTCACATGGTGCTAGGAAAGTAAAGTAGCAAACTCAGGATCCCAAGAATCCACCCATGCATCAAGCGGCAGATGTCCACCCACAGGGGAAGGCGGTGGCGGCAGATAACCGTATGAAGCATAAAACTCAGACGCAGAGTCATCATTACTGGCTAGTTGACAGCTCATCAAGGTTTCCAAATATTCATATGAAACACTCAACTCAGGGTCAGAGTTATCACTAGCTGGTAGACGGGTTTCCAATTCAGACTCAGGCGTTCCAAATTCAGATGGACATTCTGATGATGGGGCCCCAGTGGCTTGACATTCGACATCACAGCAGCGCATCTTCTTTCTCTGCTGGGATCCGTCCTCAAGTAGCAGTACTTCTTCTTCTACTTCTTTTGTTTTAATGGAATTTCGCAATGGAGATGGAGTTTGAATAGAGATGACGGTGGGAGAAGACTGATATTGAAAGCATCTTTTAACGCCAACTCTTGATCGTGATTCTTTCTTTTGGATGGTGCACAGGACCCAGTCAGTCGTCCGTTCTCGTTCTCCCTCCCCAACTAATGAGAACTCGTGCATTAACCAGTTGGATTTCTGTTTCTTCACCTTGAAACAGAAGAGTTTCCTGACCCCAATAACATCACCCTGACCATCGTAGATTTTGTCGGCAGAATTCTCATGCCAAACACCGCAACCCGCTGTCCGTGCCACTCGATTTTTGCTTAGTTGTTTTAGCCTTGTAAAAACGTAAAGCTTCTCCTGATCACCACAGAATTGCCAGGGATCCTTTTCACCATAAATATCAAACTCGCCGATGCCATCCCAACCAATATCTTCTCCCCTTACCTTGTTCAACAAATAGAAGCCTACCAGCTCTTCATCAGTGGGCTCAAAACGAAATCCCACGGGCATCATCATCATCATTCACACTCGCAGCTCTCTGTTTCACTCCCTCTTCACTCTCTGTTTCACTCCCTCTTGAAGCCATTGCCCTTATATAGAAGCCAGTGCCACCGACTTAGGTCCACCGACTTAGCTAAAGGCGGTGGACCAACGACTTGCCGTTCTTGAATTTAAATTTTGACCTGGACGACTTGCCGTAGAGATTCAGCTGAGAAATCCTCCAGCCTGCAGCTCCTCTGCATCCTCTCGCACAACCTTTTTTATTTTTAAACCTGTTCCACACATTAAGATAGAATAGTTATAATAAGAGAAATACTAGCATCTAGCAGCAAGAGGTATTTTATTTAGAATGAAAATTCACGTCACTACCTTTAAATAAAATTAACATGTGTCTATATACCTGATTAAAAATATAAAAAATTTAAAAATTTATAACTAAATTACTAAGGTATAGGTCACTTTGTTTGATCTTAGGTTAAAATCTTTGTGTGATTGCATGTAATATTATGTAAACACTTTCTTTAATAAGGAATCCAAGTCCTTTGTCAGAAACAAAGTGATAAGGAATATTCTCATTTGTTTAAATTTTATTAGGAATGATTATTCTGAAGTGTTTCAGTGGGATTTATTGAAATTTATATATGTACAAGATGAGATTGAGTCTCACAGGATACATAAGAATAATCATGTAGTTAAATTAGTTATTCAAAGAAAATAAGTAGTGAACAAAATGATAGTATATGGATTTTGGTTTAGCTACAGAATGATTCCCTAGAATGGTAATATGAAATGTATATGTATGTCATGAGGATTAATTCATTTAAATTAAAAATATAAATTAGAGTACAGTTACAATTATTTAGTGAAATTAATTGTAATTATTAGTGTCATGTGACGTGTCATGAAAGATAGGGTCATAGACCTATTGTAGCTAATTGTATTTATCGACTTTAGGTCCTTATTTGAGTTGATGTAAGCTGACTATTGGTTTTGGGCCTCACGTATATATTTATTAATGTTTATGCTTGTTACATTCTTGAGCATAAAATTATTTGAAAAAAGAAATGAGAAAATTAATATTCTTAGATTTTTGAAAACATGGTAAGACATTTAACTGACACGTGGAACTTCTGGCAGAATTTGTTCAAGGCTCAGTGTTATCAGCTGTCAGAATAGTTTGTGAAGGGAGATATTGATGTTTATGCCCTTCTAACAAATTGTGGATGCATAATTTGAGTGGTTCATCTGCCCACAAGAGGAATTGGAACATTTGTTACACGGCAACTCATCACCACAGGTGTATTGGTTTCTCAGGACTATGAAAATTACTTTTATGCTCCATTAATTTTGAGGCACGAGGTAAGGGCTCTAGCTAGTCGGGGAAAAGTCGCAAAGGCAAAGTAGCAATGAGAGTTTAGGATTGCGGGCCTGCGGCCTTGCGAGTTTATGGCTTTTTTGGGGTTTTAGATGTCTGTTTTGTGGGCCTATGGTTTTTTGGGGCTTAGGGCCCTCTAATCCGGTCATATTGTGGGCTAACGTTAGTTTTTCTGTGTACTTAAGGGCGCTTTACGCTTTTTGATATATACAACATTATTTTTTTTTAAAAAAAAAAACCTTTTAGGCAACTGGATTCAGGTGGAAGAGATATTACCATATTAGTCTCCCATTTCTCCCAAATTCCAGGCCGAGTATGTGGAGCTCAGATCAGCACAGGGCCAAATAAAGATATAAATTAAAACTTCAAAATTTAAAGACTGAAAGCTATTTAAATTCTTATATAATGCATGAATTGGCTTTATTATGAGTCCTTTGGAGGAAGGCTTCAGCAGATGTGATAATAATGTTGGCACTTTTTCAGATATTGTACTTTCAAACTACAGTTTCTGTTTAATCAATATTGGGGTCTTTCAACTCGATGAATGGGTTCTCAGTTGAGTGCCGGAAATGTGATTACAATTGGTGGTGTTAAAAACGGATGGAGTCGATCGCAAACAGGCTTAGATTTGACTCAGAAAGACTTGATTTGAACTTAGTATATTTAATAATTGAGCTGATTATGGACACAAAATTGTGCTTGATTATTAAATGAGATATGCTTGTATAAACTTGGCCGGACTCGGTTAATAATGTGAACACAACTTGTATAAGTTTGGCTTGACTCGTTCGTACTCAAACTCGGTGTATTTAATAATTGAGCCAATTGTGGACACAAAATTAATTTTGATTATTAAACGAGATATGCTTTTATAAACCGGGCTCAACTTGATTAATAACGTGAACACAACTTGTATAAGTTCAGCTTGACTCGTTAGCTAACGTGTGTGAGCGCGCACATGTGCCTTATATGTTTAAGGGTCCTTGGCAGCCCCAAGGAATTTGGAAATTCTTGTAAAATATAATTTCTTATATTACAAATGTCAATGATCAATAGCTGGACATACTAATTACTAAACAATTTGGCCAAAGGCACTCATATACAACAAATGCCCTAAACGGCTAAACCTAGTAGAGGTGGAAATTGATCCGATTCGATACCCAAAAGCTTTTTCCATGTAAGCTGACCGAAAAGTTCCAAATTTACAGCTTTTTAAAAAAGGTTCTTGCTCAAATATTTGCAGGTTGCATTAGGGTATGCTCAAATTAATATAGTAGTACTAAAATTAGTTAAAGTGGGAGGAAGTTAAGAGGTTGGTAGTGTGAGAACTAGGTGGGCCTTTTTAGTCTAAGTACTAATTAAAATGCAACGCCTTGATTTTAGATTAATAAATTGATATTGGTCTCTAAAATAAGTGACTTTTACAACTATTTTTGAAAATGAATGTGAGAATATAAACTTTACATAAATGACGCATTTAAATAAAGCCTCCCCCCGAAAAAAAAAAAAAAAAAAAAAAAAAAAAAAAATGTCGGAACTAAAAGTAGAAAACAGGAAATGGATTCATAAATGATTTCAAAGGAACTATAAACTACTCGATCCTCTATATCTTGGACAAAAGCCAAAAATAAATTGTCGCATAAAGCGGTATAGGCACAAAAGAAAGGACATGGGCAGGAGTATGACTGTTGCCATATCCTTCAATCTTACCCGAGCCCCAATAGAGGGGGTGCATGCAGGGGCATGACCCTCGAAAGATATTTTAACCCTACTCGAACCTATGCTAGGTAACAACTTCAATCTATTTTTTTTTTTTTCAAATAACCAATTACAAAAGATTAAAGTCAACACTTGAGTATGATGTAGTGACTTGAGTAAGATTTAATCTTTTGTTTTTCACTTGCATAGATCTTACTCAAGTCAGCCTTAATAATGTTTCTAATGCATTGATTCTCTTACACCCTTATACTCAAAAAATGAAAAGGCAAATAATGCTTAATAATCGATACTTAATCATTACCAGATATGATAATTTGCCTTGAAATGACACTAAATTTTTCTATTTGTTCACTTTTTTTGGAATCCTAGTTCTTTTCTTCCACTGATTCTAATTGAAAGTATACTAACATGATTAATATGCAAAAGTTGATGTTTGTTATGTTGTAATGTAATAGGGCTAGATGTCCTTGCTAGTGCAAAACGATCAGAGTCTAAGGTTGATCGTGGATTTAAGTCCCCATGAGAAATAGTTGCTTCTACAGTGTCGTCTTTAGAGGAAGAGGAGAATTCGGAATCCTTTGGGTTAGATGACGTAGGAGGTAATGGAAATAGTGGCACATGCAATAATGTTAGTAGGCGATATCGTGAATCAGCTGCAAGCGAGACATGTAATGTCTTGTTTTTATATTTTGTCAAATAACCAATTACAGAAGATTGAAGCCAACACTTGAGTAAGATGGAGTGACTTGAGCATGATTTAATCTTTTGTTTTTCACTTGCATACATCTTAATCAAGTTAGCCTTACCAGTGTTTTAGATATAAGTTGTACATCATTACCCAAGTACTGCATTGATTCTCTTACACCCTTATACTTAACATATCGAAAAGGCAAAATCGTTGTATGGTTTTTTTATTTTATTTTTTTATTTTGCTCAAATGAAAAAAACGCTCAAAATATACTTTTTTTTTTTTTTTTGGCTAATTCAATGTGGGGTTTTTTTTTCACTAGCCGTTTTAGATAAAAATGCCATTTAACTACTCTATTATGAGTGATCTTACCAGCCAATTTAGAATTTCCCGCCTCTTTTATCATATAATTTATTAAATATAAATTGTTATATAATATTTGTTATATTTACGAACTAATGTGATATTCCAAATAATACTTATAATGTTATTTGCTAAAAATCATTATTCGTCACTAAAATTGTAAATAAATGAACAAAAAAGATATAATCAATTTTCGATTTATATTCTTTTTTTATTTTTTTCCAAGACCACAATCATCTAAAAGAATTTTTTCATTTTTTAACAATGTTTTGTTTTTGGTCAGATGTCTTTGTTTGTTCAATCATTTTAGCATATATATATATATGCTAATAAGTTGTTAGGTATCAACAATTTTAATGAAAATGTTGGTTTTTTTTTTTTTTTTTTTTTAAATGCGAACAGAGTTTTCCTCCAAGAGAAAAAGTTCATCGAACTCAGAAGAATAAAAATACCACTGCTACTTCGAACAAGCCAGTATCCTTAATTTATAACTGGTATACTTGCATTGGCAAAAATCAACCATTTTTTTTTTTTTTTTTCAATTTCTGATACACAATTAAGAAGAACAAATTCTTTCCTGTGTTAATAACAGCCCTATTATGCTGCGGGAAACTCATTCGATAATTTACAAACCAAACTTGTTTGGTCTCAAATAGGTTGTAGAACCCTGGCGCAGACCTGGCGTGCAGACTTCTTGCTGCTGCTTTGCCCTCCTTTCCCTGTCCTTGTTCTTGCTTTCTCGCTCTGCTTCCGCTTGCACCTTCCTCAAATTCTCCATTTCCTCCTCCATGGCCGTTTTCTCTTCCTTGTGTCTCTTCTTATGCTCCAACATCGATGTGTCCGACCCCTTAACGGAAAAGAACATTGGTCCTAGCACAGCCAGCCACTGAGGCTCCACTGCTGTCGCACATTGCATATACTCCTTTGTTGTCAAAATCAGCTCATGATAAACCACATAATCTGGAGTGCAACCCATACCATAGAGAGCACTGCTCGGATGTAAATGGCAAGGCATCCCATTCCTGCAATTCACATACTCACCCACGCCCTTTAATCTTGCTGCATTATGGAAGTATGCAGAACATATGGCTTTTCTCACGATATCTGAATTAGGCCAACAAGATGTCAAAGGGATTTTTAGTGTCTCGAGAATATCCAGCAGCTGGGATCTCACTTCTCTAGCCTTTCGTAACCCTTTCACATGCAAAAAATTGTCGTTACACCAGTCTCCCCGATATTGATGTTGTTTCCATTGAGTGTAAACATTATATAGCGTTAAGTGGTCAGATTCCGGCACAAAAAATCTTTCACGCGCAGCATCACTCTCCTCTGCCCTATCTTTAGGCCGGAAGAATACCGACGGCACTGAAAGCATTGAAACAATTGTCAACACCTCATCTAAGCATCCTAGCTCTTCACCCATCAAAAGCATCTTGGCAAGTGTGGGGTCCAACGGAAACTCCACCATTTTCCAGCCAAGACCAGTTAAGCCTCCCACATTGTTAAGAGCACCTAAGACCCACAACTGGTACATAGAATTAAGAATATTATCCTGCGGAGGTGGGTCCATGAAATCAAAATCCAGCAAGTTCTCAACTTTGAGAGATTTGAGTAACAAAACTACATTGCCGAGGTTCGTCCTTTGGATCTCAGGCACAGGACTTGGCAGCATTTCGTTTAGGTATGCACTATCTGTATATAGGCGATAACATGTCCCAGGCCCAGTTCTACCAGCACGTCCAGCACGTTGGTCAGCAGCAGCACGGCTGACGGGGAATACTTGGAGAGCATCCATACCCATCCTAGGGTTGTATACTTTCATCTTACCATACCCCGTGTCAATGACATAAAAAATTCCATCTACAGTTAAAGATGTCTCAGCAATGTTGGTTGCCACAATGCATTTACGAGCCCCATCTTCAGCTTTCTGGAATATCTTTGCTTGCAAGTCAGCAGGCAGCTGTGAATATATAGGGAGTATCAGGAGTTTTGGAACTGCTTTCTTCGTGGATGATATGAGCTGTTCCACACGCTCTGCAAGGGCATAACAGGCTGCCTCAATCTCATCTTGGCCAGTCATGAAGATGAGGATGTCACCAGGAGGGCTGGTTATATGGATAGTCATAGCCTGCTTCACTGCACCTTCAACGTAATCTTCACATGGGGTTTTACTGTACAGGATATTAACAGGAAATGTTCTGCCAGGGATGTGGAAAATTGGTACACTGCAACAAATTCAGAAATTAGCAATTTGAAGCAAGTAGATGGAGATGCAATGATGACATAATCAAATTGTGGTGCAAAATGACAAGGTTACCTTCCAAAGAAATTTGAAAATTTTTGCGCATTCAGAGTTGCAGACGTCACTATAAGCTTAAAATCACGTCGCCGAGCAACCACTTTTTTCAATATCCCAAACAGCACATCTGTGCTTAGTGACCTCTCATGGGCTTCATCCATCACAACGACACTGCAAAAGTAATAACCTTGATAGTAAATAATCATGTTCTTATTGTAAATGAACAGCTACATATAAAGATAGACATAAAATTTCTGACTTCCCATACCGATACTTTTCTAGATCAGAATCTTTGAGTGTTTCACGCAAGAGTACTCCATCAGTCATATACTGTAAAATTGAAATAGCAAAGATTTAGCATATAATCATATCAAGGTATACATATTGATCTCTATTCACATAAAATTTGTGCCCTAAAAAAAAGAGCATTGTAGTTATTTCAACAACCATCAAGATTAACAAAAGGTTACAAAAAGAAGTCATGCATGGTAAGCAGCCTAAATGGGAAGTGTCTAAGGAATTCCAATAACTTTGCTTTTGGAAACAAAGAAAGCAATTCACCTTAATTACGGTTTTTGGCCCGGTCACATCCTCAAAACGAATAGCATAACCAACTTTGTCACCCAGCTCCGTCTCCATCTCTTCACTAACTCTTTTTGCAACACTCATAGCTGCAACACGTCTTGGTTGGGTGCAACCAACTACACCATTTGTAGTGTAGCCGTCTTCATGCAGATACTGTAAACAAAATCCAAATATCAGCTTCCAATTGACAAGGCACATATGCCTCAACCATTATTATTAATAAGCAACCACAACAACAACAATAATTATAATAATAACATCATATAAAGCTTGAAGGAACCTGTGTCAGTTGAGTCGTCTTTCCTGAACCAGTTTCTCCGACAACCACCACCACCTGATTTTCGCGAATTACCTATCCAGAAAACATTCAAATAGAATTAGGACACATCAAAGACAAGGTAATATAAATTATTTGAAGAGGAAAACCAAATGGAAACCGAAATAATAATAATAAAAAAGAAAAATCAAGGACTCTAAAATACACTTGGAAAATGAATTTCGAGCAAATGATGCCATAAAATTAATTAAAGAATTAGGAGTAGACCAACTGATTGCACTTCCCAAATCCTAGATTTTGAAAACCAGAAGCTCATTCATAAATTTCAAAAACACATATTCCTATCTACCTTCAAAGGCAAGACAGCAAGCAATTATCAGTCATTTGGATCAAACAAAAATGTGCCCAAAGGAATAGCGGCAAACCTGCAATAACTCATCCCTCACAGAATAGATTGGCAGATACTGACGTTGCTGCGCTAAGGTTTTTGACTTTGCAAAATCACTTACTGCTTCCCCCTTCTTTAAATGCTGTGCAAACTTTGCATCCTCCTTAAAATCAATTTCACCATCTTCGCCTACAACAGCAGTGTCGGCATCAATCTGTAAAAACACAAGTCTTAGACCTATGCCTACCCAGGGAGGAAGAAGAAGAAGAAAGAAAGGAGAGAGTTTAAAACCCAAGGAAGGTAAAAGTCAAATCTTCATTAAAAAGCACCATGCCTGTTCCGCTGTTTTTTCAACGCCAAGAATATCACCAAGTTTTGAGCCTGCAAGCTCCCAAAAACGTTGGCGTGACTTGTTCATACTTTGTTTCTCATGAATTTCTCTAACCAGAGCCGATCCTTTGCGTGAAATTATTGCAATATCTGATGTTGGGTCTTTTATTGGCATTATTGGCTCTGCTTGTTTAGTAAAAACAACTCTCCCATCTAGGAAAGGAGGTTTTGTATCTGTTACAAGAAAAGAAGGGGGGACATTTTAGCTAAGAAGGTAGACATCATATGTGCATGCACAGCAAGTGACATGTAATTCATCAACTAGTTGAAAAGGTTTGTTATAAGATTCTCTTACCATGTACAAGAAGAATAACCTTGCGTTCATCCTCGTCATCAAACTCTGTCTGCACGTCAGTCCCTTTAACAGCTCCAGATCTCAATAGTTGCCGGTCTTCCCACTGAGCATTATCGGCAGTGAGCTGGGACATCTTTTTGCTCTGAGCAAGTGTCATCTTGGTTCCATCTCTCCGAACCTGCATTGGAGATTACAAATCCTTAAAGAATGATAAGAATGTTGATTGCCAACATAATCTGAGCAACTAAACAATCTATACCACTACCTTATGTTTATCGATTTCTAAGGTACTCAACAACAGTTTATAAATTTCTAAGGTACTCAATAAGAAATATATTTCAGGAAAATAACAGGTAGACACATGCAAGCACCTATTACTATAACAGTGGTATTATATACTTATGCACTGATGAGGAATGGTTTAAACATATTTCCAAAAAATAATAATACAATTTAACATACCAGTCTTTTGGCCAATTCTGCTTCTTTCTTCTGGAAAGAAGCCTCATCTCCCAGATAAAACGACGAGGTATCTGCATCGAACAATGTGTTACCATCTTCTCTGTCATACCTATAAAATAGAAATCGTACTGATCAAAATAAGTTGACAACCAAGTAGCACAAGTAAATTTTATAACACAAAACCAAAGATGGAATATATACAAATATAAAGTTTGATTTTAAAAGGAGGCTTTTTTTTCTTCTTTTTTTTTTTTTTTTTTTTTTTTTTTTTCTATTTTTGCGTGCACAATTCCTGAGAAGAGGTGCTATAAAGGATTGAGATAAAATTCTAAGAATTAGTTCCAGTTTGAAAGAAGCAAATCAAATCAAATGATACCATCAATTACTGCTTGCTTGAAGTTTCCAAAAGATTATAAACATGAATTGCAAATTGAGAAAATTCAAAGCAGCCACAAATGTTGTTCACAGATTGTGTTATCAAAGAACTAAATGTGGTCATCCTTATGCAGCAAATATCATGGAATCAAATCTTATCAAAGAAGAACAACACGTCCATTAACAAAATTACCATGCACGGTCAGAATTATATTCCATCTCGAGACGCATACTTTCTGTAATCTCATACTTGTGCTCTTTAGAGAAATCAGACTTATCAGCACCTCCATCCTACACACATAACATTAATAATGAAAAAGCCTGTAGATAGAATGAATAGCATGTGAATTAACCAAGCAAGGAAATCCACAATCACCATGAAAAAAATTGGGGAAACTTCACTTACACCCCCCGAAGTATAAGCGATTTTGCAATCATAACTTCGAAGTTTAAAAATTTGCAATGTTGACATCCCATGTTCAGCCCCTTTTAATTTCACCCATTTTTTGTTAGAATGCGCCCCCCCCCCCCCCCCCCCCCCTACAAAATTCTGGTGACCCACAGCATGAGTCCAGGGCCTTTTTTGAATTTTTCACATTTTGCTTTTTAAAATAATTGGGGCATTTTGAACATTTAAACAAAAATTAGGTGAAATTAAAAGGGGCTAAAACACGGGATGCCGACATTGCAAATTTTTAAACTTCGAGGTTATGATTGCAAAACCGCTTATACTTTGGAGGGTGTAAGTGAAGTTTCCCCAAAAAATAAAATTTACTTAATATGAACAGAGTTTAAGATGCAGAACCCTTAATTCCCAAAATAAATAAAAAGAAATGGGGAAAAAGTTGCAAGTATAATACCTCAAATGCTTCTGAATTTTCCACAGAAAAATTAAGTTGATGGGACCTCCCGCCATGTCTAGAACTCGAGGATCTCACAGAGGATCCAGAAGGACGTATTGGAATTGGAGAGGGAGAGACATGGTCCCAGGGAGAACTGGCAGAACCTGTACTTATTACAAATATTGAGTCAAAGTTATGTACCCAAAAATCAACATATACAGTCATAAATAGCCAGCTTGAAAACAATTAATGTTTTGACATACACAGAGAAGAATTCACATCAAGCTAACATACCAGAAGAAAGAGGTGTGTGACCACCCAACCATGGAGAAACTAGTCGTGCATCCGGTGATGCCCCAACTAACATTGGGGATGGTGAAGGTTGATGACGCCTACTGGTATGAGAGTGACTATCCCAGTGGCATGGTGTATCTTTCCATTCCCATCTTCCATCGTCCCAGTCAGATCTACCTGCAAGATTTGCACAGTTTTGAATTAGAAAGCAATATCCTTGTATTTTTTGAGATATATATATATATATATATCCTGTCAATAAACCAATGTTAATGAAGTAAATGGATTATTTTCATATTCTTTATTTCATTTTTCTTACATGTAAAAACATCTTTCTTCAATAAAATATATGCATATTCACCACTTTCTAGGTCACCTATCCAAAAACAAGTTTCTGGTACTTGTGAGACTTCTCAATATCAAAACATAACACCACACTCTACCACATCCCTCTTCTGTTTTTCTATATCTTGAAGAATGTAAAACTTGAAGAAGCAAAACTAAACAGAAGTATCACATACCAGGTGTACCCCTTGAACCTTCATATCTACTTCGCTTGCTTCTATATTCTCCATCATGGTCTTGATCATGTCGATAGCGTGCTTCCCTTCTGTGATAATTCTCTCTGTCAGAACTGTGTCTATGTCCCACCCTTCTTTCACTTCTTTTGTCATCCCTTTCATACCTAGGAGTCCAAGAACGAATATTCTGGTGACTTCTAGTCGGTGTATTTGGAACCTTGAATTGGAGAAGTCAACAGCATATCAGTATTATTTACAACATCAAATGTAGTAGTACATTTTCACTTTAAAAACGAGGAACACATATACTAAAAACCACAGTGAACAATAAGGTGAAGAACCTCAACAGTTTTTTTTTGATAAGTGCCTCAACAGTTTTTTTTATAAGTAATTTCATTAGCAATGAATGAGCACACATGGAGTATACAAAGAGAACCCCTAGTCAGACGAAAAAGAAGAAGAACCTCAACAGTTAATTCATCAAGATATAATCAGCTTAACCAAAGTACAAGCAAGTTCAAATTCCCCTCAAATATTTATGACTTTGTTTACATTATATTATAGGTAAACAAAGTGAGCCACTTAAGCATGCGACACTGATAACAGCAGTTCATCTTTTTGAAGACCCTATAAAGAAACCTTCAAAATAGCCATATCACTCTTATGTCCAAATTAAAAACCATATTAACCTCCCAACAGTTCAATTAAAAGTGCTGTCGAAATACCAACAAACAGGATCAAGAACATTGAATTGCAAAGGCTGCCAAAAGGCCCAAAACCACAAATACACAAGGGCTTGCAGGACCAAGATACAAATAGGATGTTAATTTGAATCCTATAAGCAGTCCATTCCTGTTGCTGTCATGCTGACATTCTTATAATTAGGAGTTTCAACGGCCCAAACAATATAACTTGAGGTATAAAAGGCTTTCATGTTTGGTAAGATGAGCCTTCTCAGAAAAATAATTTCACTAACAAGAACTGAAAAAAGGGAGCAACCCCGGTAAATGGAGAGCTACAGATAATTTATGCGTGTTCCTTTGATTTGGTTGATTTTCTGCGGGTTTTGTTCTGATTTTCTGTGGTTGATTCGGTGGCTGGAGTGAATTAAGAAAAATTTGAATCAGGCGGTAGATTGATAGGAAGAAGTACATGTTACCAACTATAATCTTAAACTAATGATGAAATTAATCTTTATTTTAATCATTTATCTTAAAATTAGTTTAGGGTTTTGATAAATAAGTTTATACCATTAAGGTAGTGGTAGGCTGGTAGCGCCGCTGCGCCGCGAACCAAGAGAGACGGAGAGACCGACGGAGGTAGTGCCGTAGTGGTAGCGCCGCTGCGCCGCGACCCAAGAGAGAGGGAGAGACCGCCGGAGAGAGTCGAGAGACCGAGAGAGAGCGAGAGCAAGACTTCGAGAGCGAGAGATCGGAGAGATTGAGAGAGGCAGTGGGCGGCTCAAGAGTGCAAGTAGCAAGATCGTGACAGAGAGGCGGTGGGCAGCGTGTTTCAAATTAGACGCGGGTGGACAACTTGACCCATATATATATAGATATATTTTTTATTTATTTATTTATTTTTAATCTCAAATTTGTAAACTAAGCCAAAAGCCTCAAATTTATGGATCAAGTTGTCATCCTAAGTCCTAACCAGCCGCAGCTTTTCTTTTATTTTTTTATAAGTTTTGGTTGTAAAACTATTTTTTGTTTTTTCTGTGAAAATATATTTTACAATAAATTTTCTATACTTTTTTTATATTATTAAAATATTAGAAAAAACTTTACTTACGCACTTTTTGCAAATACCTTCAAAGTTTAAAATCTCTCACTTTAATATATTGAATTTTCGTTTCGTTTCAAATATCCCCTGCCGTTAGATATTGGAGTTAAATCAGACCGTAGAATGAGTAAAATACCTTTATACCCCTACAATTTTTAAAAATTTCAAATTTACCCTTATTTTTTTTTTTAAAAAAAAAAATTTATTATTATTATAATGATTATATTTAACAAAAATTAAAATTAAATTAAATATTAAATAAATAATAGAAGAAAAAAAGTGACCCCTCATGGGTCACCTTGGTGACCCTTTGTGGCCCGTCGTGGGTCTTTGTGACCCACAATGGGTCACAAGTGGGTCACAAAAAGTTAAAAGACAAAAATATTCATACATTATAACTAACTAGATATTTTTCAGTTCAAATGAAATAAAGTCCTAAAATCCTAAACTCTAATTTACACTAATTACTCTTAACCCCTAGTCACTGTACATCTTCTCTCTCATATGTTCTCTTCCCCTGACAAGTTTAATCAAATGAGCTACGATCAAAGGTTCGAACAAGTAATTATATGTTACATTCAATCGATCGAAACGAGATTTTGATCGAACAAAGCACCTTAGCAGTAGCTTCCCACGCCCAAAATACACCAAAAAACCTAGCTTTCCAACACTTTTCTCATCACAAAAAGTGATAGATTTTTTTTCAAACAAAAGATAACTTTGATTATAAATTGTCAATTTGCTTGAACTTGTTGAGTTATGGACTCACCCTTCCACCTTTAAAATTGTGATAATTACTAGATGCGGTAATGTCTTGTTTTTATATTTTTTCAAATAACCAATTACGAAAGATTAAAGTCAACACTTGAGTATGATGTAGTGACTTGAGTAAGATTTAATCTTTTGTTAAGCGATATCGTGAATCAGCTGCAAGCGAGACAGGTAATGTCTTGTTTCTATTTTTTTTTTTTTCAAATAACCAATTACAAAAGATTAAAGTCAACACTTGAGTAGGTAGAGGGGACAGGTAGAAAAGAGTTCATATGGCCAACATCAACCTGGTTAAACAAGGAAATCGTGAATTATGTGTATAGATGTAGACATTGGTTATTAGGACTAGCTTTTACCCACTGCGTCATTAACTACCTGGGTATGCATTACCTTTCATTTGCATTCTGATGTGTACCTTGGGCTAACTCACTTCTGAAGCGTCCTCTGCCCTATGACTTACCTAGTTGTATGTTTGTTTTTCTTTCCTTTTTTTTTCCTTGGGGTGGGGGTTGGTGGGAGTGTTAACGGCTCCTAATAGATTATGTAAGATAATGAAAGAGTGTCTCAAGGAAAGTCTTATGGAGAATTCTATAAATGTTTGTTTGAGTAATTAGAAGGTGGTGCACCAAGCAATAAAAGAATAGAAACTAGGGAATTTTAGAGGAAGAGGAGGGAGAGAGAGGGAAGGTGGTTCTGATTTGCCTTTATGATTTTAATGCTTTACGCCACTTTGCTGTGGCAACCTTCCTTTTCTTGTGACTTTTATTTATACATGGCTCAGATTTTTGAGTTCATCAGTCTTGATTGTGATAATTTTTGTCATCAGGAGAACATCCCAACTGCCACAGCGGAGAGGGTGAAGGCAGGCATGCTTGGGGGTGTTGAAGCTGCGCTAGGATTACCAAAAGGATCACTTACGAAACCATTTTATACCCGTGTCCAGTTATGGTAAGAAACCACCTAGCAATATCACTAGTGACTGGTTATATTTTCCATTGGTTTGGAAGCTGACCTATTTGCTCATAGGAGTGCCTTCACACTTGATGGGTCACAAAAATTCCGTCTTTTGCTCCTTGTGCTTGTTTGTTCTGTTTTTCCAGTACGGCACCTTTCACCTCATCTTCCATTTTTCTTTCCTTTCGCTAATAGATTTCATTTCTTGATGACAAAAAAGAAAAAGGCAGAAATGACTAATTTAACAGTGATTTTGAGACAAAAAAACAAGGAACTTGGGTGGGGGAAAGAAATGCACATCGGGCTCCAAATCTTTGAATGAGAGTATGGGAGAGGATGGTATCAATGCTGTTAGATGAGAAGTTCCCTTTATGACATTAATGTTATGCTACACTTTTGCAGCCAACTATTATGTAAACTGAAGCAATTCCTCATAAATCCATAATCAACCCCATTTAGAATACATCAAAGTTTTCCAATAGTTTATTTTCTTCATGCTTGTAGAAATGTGAACGTTGAGTCTGTTTTTTTTCACCATTTTTTTTAGTTGCTTGCATACTGTGATACAAATACACTGATTGGGATTTATCTCCCATATTGCGGGATTCTACAGGGGTGCAGCTCTTCCAACTAATACACCTGGTACCCCCTGCATCTTTGATCCTCATGGAAGGGCTGGTATATGTGGTGATTGGTTACTTGGTTCAAGTTTAGAGTCAGCAGCCATAAGTGGAATGACCCTTGCCAATCACGTAAGTGCCACTTCACTTTTTATTTTATTTTATTCTATTTCAGTTATTTGTGCAGATAACTAACTACATATCTCATAAAAGTTCATGATAGTGCTGTTCATATTCTCCAAACTCAATTTCCTTATTTCCTTTCATAGTATTAAGCGAATTAAAATTTCTATGGACATCAAGACTGTAAAGGTTGTGGTTTTGATTTTATTCAAGGTTTAATGTACCATCAAAGTAATTGATGTTTACTTCAGACTGGTCTTTTTTACATGCAGATTGCAGATTATTTCCAATCGGGTGGAGCTCGTCCTGAAGAGTTTGCCATTGGTTTAAATAATGAGTTTCAACCGCTTGAAGGACATGATATTGGACAATTTCCGGGACTGGAGTCTGAAAATGAGATAAATGAGGCCCAGGCATATCAACTTGCCTCTTGAAGTTGTGCTGGGGCATGAGAATCTCTTGGTTTTGGTAAGCACAGTTCTTCTCAGTTGTGATTTCATATTTATGCTTGTTGCATTCTTGAGCATAAAATTAATAATAATAATAATACAAAAAAGAGATAATTTATATTCTTAGGTTTTTGAAAACATGGTAGGACATTTTATTGACTCGTGGAACTTCTGACATAAGTTGTTCAAGGCTCAGAGTTATCAGCTATCAGAATAGTTTGTGAAGGAAGATATTGATGTTAATGCTCTCCTACCAAATTGTGGATGCATAATTTGAGCGGTTCATCTGCCTAAAAGAGCAATAGGAACATGTGTTACTCAGCAACTCATCACCACAGGTGTATTGGTTTCTCATGTCTATGAAGATTACTTTTATGCTCCATTAATTTTGAGGCTCGAGGTAGGGGCTCTAGTCGGGGCAAAGTCGCATTGAGGGTTTAGGACTGCCGTCTTGCGAGTTTAGGGCTTTTTTGGGGTTTTAGGGGTTTGTTTTGCAGGCTTATGGTTTTTTGGGGCTTAGGGCTCTCTTATCGGGGTCATATTGTGGGCTATCATTGGTTTTCTTGTGTACTTAAGGGCACCTTACGCTTTTTGATATGTACAATATTACTTATAAAAAAAAAATTACTTTTAAGTAATTGGAGTTCAAGTGGAAGAGATATTACTTTTTCCAGTTTTACACAGTAGATTCAACATTCTTACAATTTGCAAGCAGCAACAACTAATTTTCTATCACTATTATCAGCCAGAACCTTATTTGGTAAATGTAGATGTTATAAATGAACATTTTTCCATTTGATAGGCATATTTTCACACAGAATCTATTGGGATTAGGGCACCTCAAAGTTCTCAATAATCGCTAGTTGCAATTTGATGGATTATAATCAACTTTGAACCAATTGGAACCACAGCCATAGAAATCCTTTCGATTTTTGAGCTTATAACAAATGAGTAGACGACATGTTATTTGTGTTACAAGACATTCTTTATAACAAAAATCAAGAGAAGAGATATTTCAAGCAAAGTTGACAAACTGGATATCCCATAACAAAAATAATGAACAAAAGTACACCAATGTGCTCCAACAAAATTGAACCAAAAAAAAAAAAAAAAAATTTACAATCTTTTCCTATCTTAACCGACACCAACAGTAAAACAGAGATTTGGTTCTCTGTTTTGGTCATTCGCATGGTGCTAGGAAAGTAAAGTATCAAATTCAGGATCACAAGAATCCACCCATGCGTCAAGCGGCAGATGTCCACCCACAGGGGAAGGCAATGGCGGCAGATAACCGTATGAAGCGTAAAACTCAGATGCAGAGTCATCATTACTGGCTAGTTGACAGCCCAGCAAGGTTTCCAAATATTCATATGAAACACTCAACTCAGAGTCAGAGTTACCACTAGCTGGCAGACGGGTTTCCAATTCAGACTCAGGCGTTCCAAATTCAGATGGACATTCTAATGATGGGGTCCCAGTGGCTTGACATTCGACATCGCAGCAGCGCATCTTCTTTCTCTGCTGGGATCCGTCCTCAAGTAGCAGCACTTCTTCCTCTGTATTAATGGAATTTTGCAATGGAGATGGAGTTTGAACAGAGATGACGGTGGGAGAAGACTGATCTTGAAAGCATCTTTTAACGCCAACTCTTGATCGTGATTCTTTCTTTTGGATGGTGCACAGGACCCAGTCAGTCGTCCGTTCTCGTTCTCCCTCCCCAACTAATGAGAACTCGTGCATTAACCAGTTGGATTTCTGTTTCTTCACCTTGAAACAGAAGAGTTTCCTGACCCCAATAACATCACCCTGACCATCATAGATTTTGTCGGCAGAATTCTCATGCCAAACACCGCAACCCGCTGTTCGTGCCACTCGATTTTTGCTGAGTTGTTTTAGCCTTGTAAAAACGTAAAGCTTCTCCTGATCACCACAGAATTGCCAGGGATCCTTTTCACCATAAATATCAAACTCTCCGATGCCATCCCAACCTATATCTTCTCCCCTTACCTTGTTCAACAAATAGAAGCCTACCAGCTCTTCATCGGTGGGCTGAAAACGAAATCCCACCGGCATCATCATCATCATTCACAACCGCAACTCTCTGTTTCACTTCTCCTTCACTCTCTGTTTCACTCCCTCTTCACTCTCTGTTCCACTCCCTCTTGAAGCCATTGCCCTTATATAGAAGCCAGTGCCACCGACTTAGGTCCACCGACTTAGGTCCACCGCCTTAGCTAAAGGCGGTGGACCAACGACTTGCCGTTCTTGAATTTAAATTTTGAACTGGACGACTTGCCGCAGAGATTCAGCTGATAAACCCTCCAGCCTGCAGCTCCTCCGCATCCTCTCGCACAGCCTTTTTTATTTTTTTATTTTTAAAACTTTTCCATAATAAGAGAAATGCTAGCATCTCTTGCAATTTTATTTAAAATGAAAATTCACGTCACCACCTTTAAAAAAAATTAACATGTGTATACCTGATTAAAAATATAAAAAATTTAAAAATTTGAAACTAAATTACGAAGGTATATGTCACTTTGATGTATCTATGAGTCAAATCTTATGACGGTCAACATCTTTGTGTGATCGCATGTAATATTATTTAAACACTTTCTTTAATAAGGAATCCAAGTCCTTTGTCAGGAACAAAATGATAAGAGATATTCTCATTTGTTTAGATTTTATTGAGAATAATTATTCTGAAGTGTTTCAGTGAGATTTATTGAAACTTATATATGTACAAGATGAGATTGAGTCGCACAGGATACATAAGAATAATCATGTAGTTAAATTAGTTACTCAAAGAAAATAAGTAGTAAACAAAATAATGGTATATGGATTTTGGTTTAACTACAGAATGATTCCATAGAATGGTAATATGAAATGTATATGTATGTCACGAGGATTAATTCTTTTAAATTAATAGTATAAATTAGAGTGCAGTCACAATTATTTAGTGAAATTAATTGTAATTAATAGTGTCATGTAACGTGTCATGGAAGATAGGGTCATAGACCTATTGGAGCTAATTGTATTTATTGGCTTTAGGTCCTTATTTGAGCTGATGTAAGCTAACTATTGGTTTTGGGCCTCACTTATGTATTTATTCATATTTATGCTTGTTACATTCTAGAGCATAAAATTATTTGAACAAAAAAAAAGAGAAAATTTTATTCTTAGATTTTTGAAAACATGGTAAGACATTTAATTGACTCATGGAACTTAAGGCAGAAGTTGTTCAAGGCTAAAGGCTCAGTGTTATCAACTGTCAGAATAGTTTGTGAAGGAAGATATTGATGTTTATGCTCTCCTACCAAATTGTGGATGCATAATTTGAGTGGTTCATTTGCCCACAAGAGCAATGGGAACATGTGTTACTTGACAACTCATCAACACAAGTGTATTGGTTTCTCAGGACTATGAATATTACTTTTATGCTCCATTAATATTGAGGCTCGAGGTAGGGGCTCTTGTCGGGACAAAGTCGCAAAGGCAAAGTAGCAACGAGAGTTTAGGACTGCCGCCTTGCGAGTTTAGGGCTTTTTTTAGGGTTTTATGAGTCTGTTTTGTGGGCCTATGGTTTTTTGGGGCTTAGGGCCCCCTTATCCGGGTCATATTGTGGGCTAACGTTGGTTTTTATGTGTACTTAAGGGCGCCTTACACTTTTTGATATATACAACATTACTTATAAAAAAAACTTTTAGGCAACTGGGATTCAGTTGGAAGAGATATTACCATATTGGTCTCCCATTTCTCCCAAATTCCAGGCCGAGTATGTAGAGCTCAGACCAAATAAAGATATAAATTAAAACTTCAAAATTTAAAGACTGAAAGCTATTTAAATTCTTATATAATGCATGAATTGGCTTTATTATGGGTCCTTTGGAGGAAGGCTTCAGCAGATGTGATAATAATGTTGGCACTTTTTCAGAAATTGTACTTTCAAACTACAGTTTCTCTTTAATCAATATTGGGGTCTTTCAACTCAACGTATGGATTCTCAGTTGAGTGCCGGAAATGTGATTACAATTGGTGGAGTTAAAGACGAATAGAGACGATCGCGAACATGCTTAGATTTAAATAAGAAAGACTTGACTCGAACTTAGTATATTTAATAATTAAGCTGATTATGGACACAAAATTGTGCTTGATTATTAAATGAGATATGCTTGTATAAACTTGGCCCGACTTGGTTAATAATGTGAACACAACTCGTATAAGTTCGGCTTGACTCGTTCGTACTCAAACTCGGTGTATTTAATAATTGAGCCAATTGTGGACACAAAATTAATTTTGATTATTAAACGAGATATGCTTTTATAAACCATGCTCAACTTGATTAATAACGTGAACACAACTTGTATAAGTTCGGCTTGACTCGTAAGCTAACGTGTGTGAGTGCGCACATGTGCCTTATATGTTTAAGGGTCCTTGGCAGCCCCAAAGAATTTGAAAATTCTTGTAAAATATAATTTCTTATATTATGGCCCATACAAATGTCAATAATCAATAGCTGGACGTACTAAACAATTTGGCCAAAGGCCCTCATATACAACGAAAGCCCTAAACGGCTAAACCTAGTAGAGGTGGAAATTGATCCGATTCGATACCCAAAAGCTTTTTCCTAGCAGGCTGACTGAAAAGTTCCAAATTTACAGCTTTTTAAAAAAGGTTCTTGCTTAAATGTTTGCAAGTTGCATTAGGGTATGCTCAAATTAATATAGTAGTACTAAAATTAGTTAAAGTGGGAGGAAGTTAAGAGGTTGGTAGTGTTAGAACTAGCTGTGCCTTTTTAGTCTAAGTACTAATTAAGTATTAATAAAATTCCTTCATTAGATTTGATTTTTTTAAAAAAAAAAAAAATTAATCTATTAAATTGATATTTGTCTCTAAAATAAGTGACTTTTACAACTACTTTTAAAAATGAATGTGAGAATATACACTTTACATAAATGAGGCATTTAAATAAAGCCCCCCCTCCCCGCCAAAAAATAGTAAGTGTCGAAACTAAAAGTAGAAAACAAGAAATGGATTCATAAATGATTTCAAAGGAACTATAAACTACCCGATCCTCTATATCTTGAACAAAAGCCAAAAATATATTGTTGCATAAAGCGGTATAGGCACAAAAGAAAGGACACGAGCAGGAACATGACTGTTGCCAGATCCTTCAATCTTACCCGAGCCCCAATAAAAGGGGTGCATGCAGGGGCATGACCCTCGAAAGATATTTTAACCCTACTTGAACCTATGCTAGGTAACAACTACAACAACCATCGGGAAGAAGTTGAGGACAGGGAGGCATTTCCGAAACAAAATGAAATATGTTGTTAAGGAGTAACAAATTCTAGATACAAAAGTGTCTACAACAAGATAAAACCACAATAAACAGGGTGATTGGAACCCGCAAACAACAAAACAAATACAAATACAGTATTCAATGGTTGGTTGATGATGAACTAACATTTAGATTAAATACTATTTTGATTTGGATATTTAGCTATTGATGGCATTCACCCCACATCAAGAGATGTCTAATACATGGAATGCCTTAGGGGATTGGCCCTGTGGGCAGCATAGGAGGTGGCGGTGGCGGTCCAGGTGGTCGTTGCTGCACTAGTTTTGCCAAGAGCAAAGGTTGGCCTTTCCTCTGTTTTACGGCAACAGGTCCACACAAATGACACAATACTTCCGCATCCCTTGAATGAACTAACTTCTCCATTTTCTCACATTCTCAGAGTAGAGTAGTTACCACAAACAGTTTCATACAAGAAAAAAGCGAGTGTTAAAAGCTGATAAATAAACAAGTAAACAACACAAAATGTGAAGCAATAGCCTATACATATATGCATGTCAAACAATCTAACAAAATTTAGAGAGAAAAAAGGTGCGCCTCTTACCGGTGACGAACAAGCTCCATGCAAGGAACAGGGTAGCAAGCAGAAGAAACCCATGGAGGAAGCGTCTCTTGACCTCCAACCCCATGTTAATTGCCTTGTGTAGGAGACTTGCGAATATAACAAGTAATATATAGGCACTCCTGTTTGAATGTTGCCATGCATTTTCAAACCTACCCATTTTTACTGGGTCAAAGATGGAGTAGATACCATTTACAATTCGATTAGTATATAGTTGGTGACGTTCAATTTTGAAAAATATCCCAATGAAAATAAAAAGGCAGCTTTCATGTTGAAAGTGAAAGGGAGCAACATTACAGTGC
The DNA here is from genome assembly GCF_965113065.1 of Corylus avellana. Classification (NCBI taxonomy): domain Eukaryota; kingdom Viridiplantae; phylum Streptophyta; class Magnoliopsida; order Fagales; family Betulaceae; genus Corylus; species Corylus avellana. The sequence continues at coordinate 6,916,252 of NC_142490.1, read as the reverse complement.
CTATATATTTTGATTATTGAGGAAGATATATGGCAGATTAGAAGGCCACAAAACATGCCATCAAACAATGTAAGTTTCAAATATTACTTTCATTTCAATGAACCATTTTCTCAGGCATATGAATCAACCAAATGAGCTTAGCTGCTAAAGAGAAAGCAAAATTCTTACTCTTAAAACTACAAAGTAGAATTCAAGTTCATTGCTGCAGAAACACTTGGTATTTAGAGCTATCTTTACTAGAATCAATTTCTTGAAACAAACAACAAATAATTTGGTTAATTGATCCTATTTTACCTTCTTTACTTCCACCATCTGTGCAGCACCGTGCACTGAAGTATCACTTATGATTGACCTTTTTGTCTACTCATTTTCCTTAAAGAAGAATGCTACCAAGAGAAAGGAAACCAAAAAAAGATGAGCTCATGCCACCATAAGGATTTACTGAAAAAGTCAGGTTACCATAATGGAATCTAATCACCCTTACAACAACTTGAACCAAACAATACATGAGCAAATCACATAAATTTTTGGAGTTGAAAAAAGAATTGAAAACATAAGCCTTGGTTTAGTCAGAATAGTCACCTGTGGGTAGTAATGGCCACAAATGATGAAAATAAAAAAGAACAACAACCAAAACTATGTCTGATTATTCAGAGACTTGCCAATGGAGTGCAAAAATGAACACTCCAACAAAAATAGTGCAATCTTAAACAGTCTCTTAGAATAGAACAAATAATCTCAACTGCACAGGACATGAAATTTGAAATCCAATACAAGTTACGGAGAAAGATTTTCAAATTCAAATAATTGGGTTCTTCAGACTCAACTGATTGATTGTTTGTTGAATTTGCAAAAGTACAAACAAGTAAATGTACAAGGTGATTTTAGAATTTAGATTAAGGAGAACATCTCATGGATTGCATCTGCCAAATAGAAATAAGGTTCAATATGCATAAGAATAGTGCGCTACTTGCTTGGGAATTTTATGTATAGTTACAAACATAATGCGTGCTCTGAATTAGACTATAATTCATAATGCCGGCAAAAATGCAGAAATTTAGTGCTAATTAAATTGACAAGTCATATCTTAATCGCATGCTCCTGCGTTGATAGATACAAAAATGTTTAATCAGCATTATGGGAAAGAATATTCTGATATATTGTTTGTGATTCCAAAGTGAAACAGTAAATTTACCATGTCAAAGCAACTTGGCATAGCATATATATAATTAACATCAAGCTTGCATGATGATGTTTTCTTTTTTAAAACTATTATTGATAATTTACATACGCATGTTGTGAGTGTTCAACCTATAACCTCAGCTCCATCCCATTCTTATGGAGGGAGGAGAATGCCATTTCTGCTAGAGCTCATTGGAATCAAGCTTGCATGAAAATTCAAGAGGAGAAGCACAATTGGATGATAAAAACAAATTAGTCTACCCACTTCCAACACACGAAATCCCACATGAAAAACACCAGAAGAAGACCAAGGTTAAAATATGCACTCAAGGATAGTAGCTCTCTGGTTTCAACTTTGTTCTCAACCAAACCCTCCGTGCATCACCATCTCATTTAATTGTCCACTCCATCGACTAGATTCCTGCTGGCCACCGTCAGATTCAAGAAACCAATCCTCATATAAAAATCATGCGTCAAGTCTCTTTGCTACCATCCACAATACTTGCGTAAAACCTGAAGTGCTCAATTTTCAGATAATGATAATAGATCCTATTTGGATAAAACTGTAAAATTTAATATAAGAAAGACTGAAAGGTTTTTTTCTTGATAGTGAATTCAATTCAATATATATATCAAGATAATGATAATAGATCCTAATGGTAACTTATTGTTGACTTCAATCTCCAAGGCAGCAAGGTTTTTTTCTCGGCACTACAGAAAATATATATATATATATATATATATATATACAGAAGGTATGCATGCTCTCCACGTATAATATCCAGTAAGATAAGTGATTGTTGCTTCAATTAGCTTTAGGGAATATGATACAGACAAAGTACAAGAAATTGTCTGGACTAGAAGTAACAGATAAAGCAGTTGGCTAAAATTGACCAGAAAAACCAATAAACCATACACAGATAACCAAACCAGAATAGAGTTGCCATTTGTTTAGTCATAACAACTCAACATTCTTACAATTTGCAAGCAGCAACAAGTAATTTTCTATCATTATTATGAGCCAGAACCTTATTTGGTAAGTGTAGATGTTATAAATCAACATTTTTCCATTTGATAGGCATATTTTAACACGGAATCTATTGGGATTATGGCACCTCAAAGTTCTCAATAATCAACTTTGAACCAATTGGAACCACAGCCACAGAAATCCCATCGATTTTTAACTTATAACAAATCAAGAGAAGAGATATTTGTGTTATTTGTGTAAACGACATGTTATTTGTGTTAGAAGACATTCTTTATAAAAAAAATCAAGAGAAGAGATATTTCCAGCAAAGTTGACAAATTGGATATCCCATAACAAAAATAAGGAACAAGTACACCAATGTGCTCCAACAAAATTGAACAAAAAAAAAAATTACAATCTTTTCCTATCTTAACTGACACCAACAGTAAAACAGAGTTTTGGTTCTCTGTTTTGATCATTCACAAGGTGCTAGGAAAGTAAAGTAGCAAACTAAGGATCCCAAGAATCCACCCATGCATCAAGCGGCAGATGTCCACCCACAGGGGAAGGCGGTGGCGGCAGATAACCGTATGAAGCATAAAACTCAGACGCAGAGTCATCATTACTGGCTAGTTGACAGCCCATCAAGGTTTCCAAATATTCATATGAAACACTAAACTCAGAGTCAGAGTTATCACTAGCTGGTAGACGGGTTTCCAATTCAGACTCAGGCGTTCCAAATTCAGATGGACATTCTAATGATGGGGTCACAGTGGCTTGACATTCGACATCGCAGCAGCGCATCTTCTTTCTCTGCTGGGATCCGTCCTCAAGTAGCAGCACTTCTTCTTCCTCTGTATTAATGGAAATTTGCAATGGAGATGGAGTTTGAACAGAGATGACGGTGGGAGAAGACTGATCTTGAAAGCATCTTTTAACGCCAACTCTTGATCGTGATTCTTTCTTTTGGATGGTGCAAAGGACCCAGTCAGTCGCCCGTTCTCGTTCTCCCTCCTCAACTAATGAGAACTCGTGCATTAACCAGTTGGATTTCTGTTTCTTCACCTTGAAACAGAAGAGTTTCCTGACCCCAATAACATCACCCTGACCATCATAGATTTTGTCGGCAGAATTCTCATGCCAAACACCGCAACCCGCTGTTCGTGCCACTCGATTTTTGCTGAGTTGTTTTAGCCTTGTAAAAACGTAAAGCTTCTCCTGATCACCACAGAATTGCCAGGGATCCTTTTCACCATAAATATCAAACTCTCCGATGCCATCCCAACCTATATCTTCTCCCCTAACCTTTTTCAACAAATAGAAGCCTACCAGCTCTTCATCGGTGGGCTCAAAACGAAATCCCACGGGCATCATCATCATCATTCACACCCGCAACTCTCTGTTTCACTCCCTCTTCACTCTCTGTTTCACTCCCTCTTGAAGCCATTGCCCTTATATAGAAGCCAGTGCCACCGACTTATGTCCACCGCCTTAGCTAAAGGCGGTGGACCAACGACTTGCCGTTCTTGAATTTAAATTTTGAGCGGAACGACTTGCCGTATTAACGGAACTGCAGCATTTTTTTTTTTTTTTTGATGGGGGAACTGCAGCATTTTAAGAGCATAAAAAAGACGCGCACCTTTTTCGCTTGCTTAGCACGCGCCATGATTTCTTGCCGTAGAGATTCAGGCATTCAGCGGAGAAATCCTCCAGCCTGCAGCTCCTCCGCATCCTCGAGCTCATCTTTGACAACCCCATGGCCATGGCACTCCGAGCTTCGCTACAGCCTCCGACGTCAAACTCCGAATGATTCCCTCAGCGAACACCTTCTGCCATTTTTCGTTGGGGGTGGGGGGGATCGGAGTGAAAAGAATGGTCTACAAAGGGAAGAAGGAAGGAAGGAAGGAAGATGATTGTGGAAAGAGAAGGTGGTGTACAGATATTGCAGAATTAAAATTTAAAATGGGACTCTTCTAGTTCAGTAGTTCTAGACCAATACCTTTCCCCTCCCTTTTTTATTTTATTCTATTATATAATTTTATTTTATTTAAAAAATATGATAAGCTACAGCCTACATTCTAATATATGGAGTTAAATATTACAAAATAAAATTTTAATTATAATTTTTTTTTTTTTTTGGTAATTACATTTTTCAAAGAATAGATATAATAAGAGAAATGCTAGCATCTACATACACGAGCCGACGAGCGTCTCAAAGGAGCGTAGCTACTAAAGAGAAAGCAAAATTCTTGCACTTAAAACTATAAACTAAAATAATCTATTTCCGATTATTCACAGGCTTGCTAATGGAGTACGAAAGTGAACACTCTAACCAAAAATAGTGTAATCTTAAACAGTCTCTTAGAATAGAGCAAATAATCTGAATTGCACAAGACATGAAATTTGGAATCCAATACAGGTTAAGGAGTAAGATTTTCAAATCCAAATAATTGGGTTCTTCAGACTCAACTGATTGATTTGTTTATTGAATTTGCAAAAGTGCAAATAAGTAAAAATAAAAGGTGATTTTAGAATTTAATATAAGGAGAAGATTTCAAAGTTGAAAGTAATGAGACCTTCAGAGATGCTGGTACCACTTAATGATGTACCCTGTATATTCAATGGAGAGCATCACATATATAGAAAAGCAATTTGTATCAAGTAAATATTGGGATGTTATGCCATCAAAGAATTAACAGAGTGGGGGAATCAAGTATTTTACTAATTTATCAGTGCCCATGTAATGTAGTGAACAATAAAAGACAAGTGCCAAGATCAAAGTAGAACTCTCCTCAATGAGTAGTGAGTACATCAAAATAAAACCATCAATTGACCAATTACACAAACCCAACTCCCTAATAGTATAATTCACATCCTCCTACAGAAGTGATCTTCATGGATCTACATGGTATTTAAATTACCATTAATTACCAAACATCAGGTACAGTGTTCAATTCCATGGCAATACAGTGCAGCTAAATGTAACTGAAGCCCCTGCTGCCTGCCTAGGATGATTGTCCTCCAGGTTTGCTTTCTGGCATTGAGCTTGCTTAACCCTGATTGCCCAAGGCTAGTCCTGTTTCCCCAACTCTTGATGGTGCTAAATTGAAATTCAAGAAAACTCTCTATCAACTTCTTTGATCAAAGTTGGAACTCTTTGAAAATTGAAATTTAAATTGAGTAATTTATCAGGGGTTTAGTATCTAACTAACAAAATGTTCAGGCTCTGATTGTTCTCTCGTAATCCCTGGAAAGCTTTGAATGAGCAATTTTTTGGATTGTGAGTTGTTCTAATATACAAATGGGTTTAGCAATGCACAGTGAAGGTTGTAAATTCTCGAGCTAATTCTCAAACTCTGGTTCAGCAGTCAGCATGCATAATTTAGTTTTTGATAAAATTGCATTAAAACCATATTTCTTCACGCTTTCAAATTAGACCCTTTTTGAAATTTCGTTTAAAAACATGCTTTTAGCAAGTGGAATGTAGCAGAAGCATACCTTCTTCAATCCAAAGAAGCTTGTGCTTCATGGTAAAAAAACAAAAAAGAAACGAAAAGAAAAAAGAAAAGGTCATACCAGATTTAATTTGAAAATCTGAAGGCGCCTCCCAAATTCGAAACTCAAAAAAGTTAAAAACAGGGGAAAGGAAGGAAGGAAGGAAGAGAGCGCTTTTAACAAAGCACTCAAGTTTTCACCCCAACTTTTATTCCATATGTTTCTTTATTTTCTCGCCAGCCAAACAGCACCTAAGGCACACCATAGCACTTTCTTCCTCCACACACTAACCTGCGCCGGAGGTGTACCAACCAATGAAATCGCTCAAAATATTCCCAAATCAATTCCTAGCTTTCTAACAATCATTATAATAACACGTGTCACCATCACCGTTCACCGCAAACATTTCCCGACCACACAGACATTACGTACGTACAACGCGGCCCTCCCACGAAAGCCTCTACGGTGCGCCACCTGCGCAAGAAGAAAGCTCACAACCCTACGTGTCAAGAAGACGATAAAATATCTCTTCGTCATTTCGAGTAGGATCCGGTGGACCATGTGAATCTGTACGAACATGATATCCTGGCCGTTGAAAACAAAATGCTCAACAAAAGAAGACTGGGAGATTACTTCTAAATCAATTACAAGCATTCTACAACCAAAAGATATACTAAAATAAAAACCGTTCAAAAAACCAAAAACCCGAAAAAAAAAAAAAACAAACAAATAAAAAGATTAGCTGCGTATTAATTAAACCTATCATTTTCTTTTCCTGATATTAAACTACCCTTACTACACCGACAAATATACAGGACTGCCATTACTCTAAAATCTTGAGTCTTCTACTTCTTCGTCTTCTTCGCCGGAGTCTTTTTCTTCGCCGGCGACTTTACGCTCTTCGGCTTCGCAGCTTTCTTCGCCGGAGACTTCAAGCTCTTCGGCTTGGCCACCGGCTTTCTCGCCGGCGCCGCCTTCTTCCCCGGCGACGTCCTCGTGGACGTCCTCGCCACCTTAGCCGGCTTTGCCTTCACAGCCGCCTTGGGCTTCGCGGCCGCTTTCGGCTTGGCTGCAACCTTCGCCTTCGGCTTCACAGCAACAGCCTTCGTCTTAGGTTTCGCAGCGGCTTTCGGCTTTGGCTTTGGCTTAGCGGCTGCAAGCGTCTTCGTTTTCGCTGCAGCTTCCGGCTTCTTCGGCTTGGGCTTGGTGGTGGCCGCCTTGACCGGAGCAGAACGAGTCGGAGGCAGCTTGTAGGAGTTCTTGACCTTGACGAGCTTACCAGAAGCCACATGCTTCTTCAGGTGGAAGAGCAAGAGCTTCCGAAAGCTCGACGGCAACTCCTTGTGCTTTCCCTCAATGATCTTCGTGATAGCGTACTGGCTCGAACCCGTCTTTTCCTTCAGAATCACAATCGCGTCGGTAATCATCTGCAAAATCCAAAACAATAACAAAGAAAACAAATCAGATTCCGATACGAAGCGCAAAACCAGCAAAACCTCTTACAGAGAGAGAAATACCTCGAGGAAAGGAGGGTGGGAAGGAGGGGATTTGGGCTTGCTTGCGCCAGAGGACTTTTTGGATTTGTTCTGCTTGGCGTGAGCGACCGAGTCTGCAGCTGTGGCCATGGTGAGGCAAATCAGCGAGTCAAGATTCAACTGGGAAATTTTAAGAGATTTCAGAGGAAGAAACGCATATGTGAGAAGCAACAGATGTGGAGGAATGTTTATATAGTGGGAGGGTGAGGTAAATAGTGAGCGCTGATTGGTGGAAAGCTGTTTGACGCGGATTGAGGGCATCGTTAAATTTTGAACTAGGCCGTTGGATTTGGGCCTTATCGACGGTTAAATATGGAAGTTTGGGTGAGGGGTTCGGATAGAGCCCGGAAGGATGAGGACGACTTGGAACGGAGATGGGTTTTGAGTGTGTTTTTCACTTGATCAGAAATGGATGTAACTTTTTCTGTGGGCCATGGATTTCACTGAGGTTTCGATTTTTTTATGGGTTATGACTTAAGCTTTCTAAGGAGTGTTTATTTGAAAATTTTGGTTTAGGTAATTGGGAGAAATTTGAGTTTGAAGCTGCATTGGTCAAAACTAGGGTTTCTAAGAGTTTTGTTAGGGTTTGGATTGATTTTGAGGGAATGCTGTGAGGCAAGCTGTAAGTTTTGATTTGCATATGATTCTAGTGTTCTGAAGAAGTCAATTGATTCAAGAATCATGAAATTCTGACAAGAAATGAGTATTGAAAGTTTGATTAAAAACTCGTTCAAGTTGAACATGCTGATATAATATGCGACTTTGTTTGTTGATGTGTTTTAGGAGTTTTTTTTTTTTTTTTTTTCGAAGAAGCATTTTAATTGTTCGGAATATAACTTCAAGTTAGTGTGAAAAATATCCCAATTCCCAAGTACAACATCATGAAAACATAGCATCAAATTATGTAAAATAATAAAAATTTACAGGGGAAGAATGGTCACAATGCAAAGTCGACTACCAAGGGATTGGGTCCGATTTGAATCCTCTTGCTCCAAACTTCAAACCACACATGTAGGCTGGGGTTTTGAAACCTTTAAACCTTCTCCTCAATTTTGATTAAGAGACCAAGAATGTAAACTATAATGTCTACAGAAACTCATGTTAAATAGACTAACATCTTTTAGTATAGGTAGTATTAAGTTTTGTTGTCAAAGTTGGACTTGAAAAACTCTAGCCACCACCACGATATACATGACCACCAACGGGAGTTGTCTTGTGTAATTAGGTCAAGCCCAATAAGAATAATAACCAGCTTGAGTGTGAAATTGGATGAAAAATAAAACTAGATCCAATAAATCTAAGAGACTTATCATCTTATGATTTGTTTTAGGTTACTATCAAATACAATAATTTTCACGAAATAATTGTAATTGCACTCAAGTATTTATTTTAATTAATTAAACCTTCCAATGACTTTATATAATTGCATTTGAGCCCTCCGTGAAATAATTCATAGCCAAATTAAAATTATAAATAAACCATCACTTTAATTCACTATCTAATCCTTGAGTACCCAATTAATCTCCTGATTATTCTTATACTTATGAAATCACATTTTATTTTAGTAACTCTCACTAAAATTCTTCATCTAGTAAATATTTTATAAAACAATCATTACTTACAATTGTTTTAAAGACCCTTTTCGATCTTAAGAAAACAAAGCAAAAATCCTATTTTTGTCTCTGACTGAACGTTGGATAGGGGACCGTTGAACGTTTGATCCCAACCTTTAGTACGAACGTTCGACAGGGGACCATCCCTAACATTCGTTGACCCATTTGAGGACTATTGGGTATAGACCAATGTTCGATCTAAAACCCTACAACCACTGTATAATAGTACACCAAACGTTTGGTGATAGTCTAAAAGGCAGTTTTAAGCTATTCTCCACCTTTTCAAATCAATGCACTCTTCTCCCCTTATAAATATCATCCTCACCTTGCCCTAAACTCCACCCCCTACACCAGAACCTCAAACCTTAGAGTGAGAAGAGATTTTTAGAGAGAGAATGAGGAGATTTTGAAGTGGGAAGCCATCTTCAAGGTAGACTCTTCTATGCTTAGTTGGTTTTCATGTTATTCTTGTAATTTTCATGTTCTTTACAAAGTCTTGAGGGTACTATGATGGCCTGATGGGTTTGTATTATTGTTCTTTTTAAAAAGTGAAATGGTTTTCAAACGTTTTAAAAACACCTATTGTTTTCCCAAAGTTTTCATGATGTCATATATTATATTATGATTGCATGCACTCATTACGAGCATAAGATGAGATTTGTTACGTAGTGGTTTGAGGATATGAGCCTTGCATGCATTCTGGCATATGATCGAATATTCCTTGCATACTGACCGAACGTTCGACCTCGAGCCCAAACGTTTGACCATAAGCCTCGAACGTTCGACGAGTGTACAAAATGAGTGAAATTAGGGTTTATGACCTTTTAGCTAGATTACTTCTCGATTATGACCTTATGTATTTATAATAGGTTCTCTAGTACTAAGTATAACGATAAGCTATGTTTCGCAGTAGGAGTTCGAAATGTCTAAGGAATCGAGCGAGCGTACAAGGAAAATAAATACTTACGACAACTTTCCTTAAAAACGTGCGACATGTTAGTTGACTAAGTACGCATATGTTATGAGCATAATTACTTTTTTACGCAACATGGTAATTGCCTTAATAGCTGATTAATAAGATGCATTGTATTACATGATACACCGATATATGCAGTATAACCTCCATGGACTTACTATATATACTTGATTTTTTGCTTAAATGTGTGTGTGTGTTATATGGGCATTGAATCCAATGATTGTTTTGTGACCAGTGCAACCATATTTGATTGGTGAGTCATAATAGGATATACATCATTAGTAACGTGGGCCACCCAATGTCAGACTCGGTCGAGCTACTACTGTTATGGATGATGGCGTACAACAGTAAGAGCACCAATATTGTATTACAGGTCCCTCACAATAGTGTCAATCTTGCTGAGAAAAGACAATATATCGGGTATACCATACGTGATAGTTATGACTTATTAATACATTAGTTTTCTGCATTAAAACTTATAGGCGATTGTCCCGGGGAGTACACATATACATCTCAGAAACCAAAACTATATTTTGTGGTGTAATAATAGAGACAACATCTCATTTGGTTACTACAACAAAATACATGTTTAATTATACTTATAACAAGAGTTCATATCATACTTGACTATGAGATTTACTTACTAAGTCTTAGACTTTCGCAGACTCGCAGTGCTTGCGCCTTGTGAGGTAATCTATTTTAAAAGGACTTTTAAAGAAAAGAAGCCTGGAGACTATTGTACCTATATAAGGTTTGATTAGAATAAATGTATTTCAATTAGTGGCTCTCAGTCTATCATTGATGACAGTATATGCATGCCTAATGGTTTATTTTAGATATCTCAAATTCTGTCATTTTCACCTTCCGTTACAATTACTTTGAGTATGATTAGCAGTTCCAATCTCATTAGGAATCCTATTAAAATAAGAGTTCAAGTATGGATAGAAAACCTAGTCAAACCAAGTTTTCCAGTCCTAGTAGGAATCATAATCCTATCAAAGTCATATTTTAAATTTGGAATTCTAATCTCATTAGGAATTTCATTTCAAACAGGAGTCCAAATCCCATTAGAAAATCCTAATCTCTTTAGGTTTTATAATCATTGTAGGAATTCTAGTCAAACTAGATTAAGGATTCCTTCTATAATTAGGATTTAGGCATTTTAATCAAATTAAAACTAGAATGAATTAATCTATTTGGAGAATGACTTCCCTAAATGGGAACTCTATCCACCATGACATGGATAACCTAGTCCAATTGGAAATTTTATTCCAATCTCATTTGAATTTTGTCTTGTCTTAAGTTTTGGAGTCAAATTCTCACTTACACAAGGAAAACATTAAACCTAAATCATCTAGGAGACCAACAAAGTTCATGTTTGAATAGGATTCAAGTTCCTTTCTGTTGGGTTTTGAATTGCCAAATTTAGTGACAAAATACATTCATTTGCAATCACGTTAGTGCATACATTGTGTCAAGAGAAGACTTAGAAGATGTGGTTAGGCTTAACCAATCATAATGGAAGACTTATATGATGTGGTTAAGTTTAATCAAATTGGAATTCTTTAATTAGAGTTAAAATCAGATTTGATTAAATTTCGATCTTGCATATGTCTTCGTATTTAGACCATAACATTCAGCTCAAGAATCATATTGTGATGAAACCAGTGGCATTGGAAAGCTAACAAAAAATGATTCTTTGTGAAATAAGATTTTCATAATTCGGAAGTTAGATATGCCAAAATCATCCCGAAAGATAAGAACAAAAATTTAGACGAATCCTATTCCAACTAGAACAAGTTTTTCTTTCCATTTTAACTAGTACTAAGTTTTCTTATAGTCTATATATAGAGAGTTTTTATGCACAAAATTTTAAGGAATTTCATATAACGAATTACATGTGCTAAGAGAGCGTTTAAGATATTGAGCGTTAGGGTTAGTCTTTCTTGGAATTAAAGGTTGTGCCTTCATCACAGATCATAAACAATCGAAGTCTACCAAAGTTTCAGTAAAGGAGATCAAGTAGAAGGATTGTGCCGGATGTTCTAGAAAGGACTACTGTAGTAAAAGTCAAGTGGGTCACTTGTTGTATGTAAGAGAGTGTCAATTGCAAAGGTTTTATTAGTGTGAACTTCTTGTGATCCTTATTCTTTTATAGTTGATTGATTTCCTGGGTTTGGCTGCCCTGAAAATGTTTTACTTTTAGAGAGTTCTAAAATGTTTCCTCTTTGTAAACAAATCTCTGTGTTCATGATTGATTTTTTTTACATTCCACATATATTTGTTTGAACACCTTGTTAATTCCCGATTGGGTGTGATTTGGAGTAGTATTTGTTTTTCACTTTCAAATTAGGTTTCGGAATTAGGTTTAGAGTTTTAGGGAAACCCTAAAACACTTTTCCAAGGGGTAGCCGCCACCCCTTGGGGTGCGTGCCCCATAAAACAACCCCTGAAGTAGTGTGGAAGCCCCTTGGGTACAACCACAAGTCTGACTCGCGGCTAACCCAAGGGGTGGCCATGGTTGCAACCACCATGTTACAACCCTTAGAAAAAAAATATTTTGTGTTGTAAGATCGTGTGTAAATATTCAAAAACATTTTTTGAATCAAAGACATCAACAAAAGAATTCAATTAAACATAAAACATTTTTTAACTATCAACACATGCATTCAAAGTTAAGAACCTGAATGCACTCTTTAAGAACACATTATAATCACATCATGCAATGATTTAATAGTGTTCTAAACATGTTATACAGCATCTAGAACATATTATACAATCAAAGAAACAACCTTTATATGATAATCTAACAAGATTAAATCAATCAACATGATTGCGTCTTAAACTGGGGTAATTGCCAGTAACCCTGCCAGGCTGGCCAAGGCTAGTTTTGAAGGTGTTACACGCACGTACCATTATATCATGTTATATGCATGGATCTCATTAATCAATTATTAAGGCATTTACCCAATTTCATGAAAAGTAATTATAATCATAACATACGCGTACTTAGTCAGCTAATATATCACACGTTTTTATGAAAAATAGTCGTAAGTATTTACTTACCTCGTACACTCACTCAAATTCTCAGTCATCTCGAGTTCCTACTATAACAAAACATAATCTATCGTTACACTCAGTGCTAGAGAACCTATTACGAACACATAAGGTCATAATTTAGAAACAAATTAGCTAGAATGTTACAAAACCCTAATTTCACTTATTTTGGACACTATTCGAACATTCAGACTCGAGATATAACATTCAGCTAGATTACAGAGAACGTTCAGGCAAAATGCCAGAATTTTCAAATCATCACATAATAAATCTCATCCTAGGAGTTTAATAGGTTCATAAAAACCTACTAAACCATAACAACATGCAAGGCCAAGAAAACAAAAAAGGTGTTTTAAAACATTTGAAACCCTTTTTCGGTTTTGAAGGAGAATAATAACTCAAATTCATCATGACACTCTAAAACTTTATAAGAAGTATAAAAATCACAAGAATAATATGAAAGTGAACTTAGTACATGGGGGACCTTGAAGATGCAAACGACTTCAAAATCCCCTTCTCTCCCTAAAATCTCTCTCTCACTCTAGGATTAAGGCTGCTCAAGTGTAGGGTGAGGGGTGAGGTCTGAGGGTTGGGGGGGGGGGGGGGGGGGTGTGTCTTATTTATAGGGGTGAGGCATGCTAAATACTAAGAAAGTGGATAATGAGTTAAAATTGCTTTTCAGACTATCATTGAATGTTCGGTATACTATTATCCAATGCTTTTAGGGTTGATGGTCTTTTTCGCTTTTGAAAGAAAATAATAACTCAAATTCATCATGACAACTTTATAAGAAGTATACAAATCACAAGAATAATATGAAAGCCAACTTAGTACATAGGGGACCTTGAAGATGCAAACGACTTCAAAATCCCCTTCTCTCCCTAAAATCTCTCTCTCACTCTAGGATTAGGGCTGCTCAAGTGTAGAGTGAGGGGTGAGGTCTGAGGGTTGGGGGGCGGGGGGAGGGGAGGGGGGGGTGGTATTATTTATAGGGGGTGTGACATGCTAAATACTAAGAAAGTGAATAATGAGTTAAAATTGCTTTTCAGACTATCATCGAATGTTCGGTATACTATTATCCAATGTTTTTAGGGTTGATGGTCAAACGTTCAGTGTAGTTTAGTCTCGATCGTCCGTGCTAGGGGTTAAGGTCGAATGTTTAGTGGTTGCCCATCAAATGTTCGGCCAGAAGCTAAAAAGTTGAATTTTTTTGTTGTTTCTCAAAATAAAGAGGGTTTTAAAACAATTGCAAGTAATTGGTACATTTATGAAAGTTTTTAACAAGAACGATTGTTTTTCAAATAGTTGTATTTCTTTTAGAAATTTTGGGGCGTCAAAGTAGCATTGCTCCAAACTATATATTTGTTGTTCCCAAGAAATAGCTCAATCGGCTGGGACTACGCCTAATGAAGCGGAGGTTACTAGTTCGAATCCCTCTTCCCCCTCTTGTGCGGACATATATATATATAAACATGTTTGTTTGAATATTCTTGTCACACATATTTTACAAGTTTATTTTAAGTGACCTTATTTTAAATGGATGTAAATAGTAGCATTACTCTATTTATTTTTCAAATCAATATTCTTGTCATTTTGTTGTCCAACTAATTTATGCTATACCATATTTTAAAATATTAATTTTTTTATTGTATATTTTGACGGCTATGCCAGAAATTAAATTTTTGGGACCTGTTGTGAGCCACCCCCATGGTGGCTAGGGAGTGGATTGCAGCCAACCCCAACCCAAGCACATGGTTGTTCAACTTTTTGTTTGTTTGTTTGTTTTTGTTTTTGTTTTAAAATATTTTTTACTAATTAATAATTGTTAAGGGGTAAATTTGATTTTTTACATGTCAAAACGAGGGTAATTTGGGAAGGCTTCAGTCATACTCATATATGACTTTTCCATCTAATTAGACTGGCAACACTAATGACGAGATCGAGGGGCTTAATTACAATAAAATGGTAGTTTAATGTATCTACTTTTATAAATGTTACAACTCTCAGTTTATGGGGTAAAATAAAAAATGACGGTTAGTTGAGGGTAAAAGTATATTTATCCCTATTTTTTTTTATTATTATTATATAGGGTAAAGTTCACATACCCCTCAAACTATCACCCAATTGACAATGTCCTCCTCAAACTTTCAATTGTGACAATATCCGCCCAAACTACCAAGACATTATCAATGTCCCCCCAAGGCTAGCAAAAAGATATAAATGACCTTATATATTTCTCAATAAGACAAAAATACCCCTATAAATTATTTTTTTATTTTTTTTTTTAAAAAAAAACTAAAATTTTTATTTAAAAAAACATTTTTTGTTAAATTTTGTTTTAGAAAACAAAAATTTTATTTTTTTAAACGGAAATTTTTATTTAAAAAAGTTATAAAACCAAAAAATTTCAATTTTATAACAAAAAAATTCGAAATTTTTTTAACTTTTTTCTTATTAAAATGATTTTTTTTTTAAAAAAAAAAAAAATTTGCCACCCTTTGGATTTTATTTATTTATTTTAGTTTTAGCTTTTTCGTAGAAGTTTTTGTATTTTTTGTTTTTATTTTACTAATAATAGTTTCGTTATTGGAGGAAACATTAACAATTTTTAGTAGTTCGGGAGAACATTGTTACAATTGAAAATTTGAGAGGACATTGTCAATTGAATGGTAGTTTGAAGGGGTATGTGCACTTTCCCCTATTATGTATATTTGGAGAAAAAAACATTAAAAAAAAAGCTTAAAAAATGGAAAAGTTCAAATATATCCCCCAAACGACCATTCAATTGAGATAATATTCTCAAATTACTAAAATTGTCAATGTCCCCAAGTTTAAAAAAAAATTGTTTTAAAAAAAATAAAAAATCAGGATGTGGAAATAGAAATTTTTTTTATGTATATTAGGAGAAAAAAATAAAAATAAAAAGCTTAAAAAATGATAAAAAGTTCACATATATCTCTCTCAAACTACCACTCCAATGACAATTTCTTCCCAAACAATCAATTACGACAATTTACCCTCTAATACTAGTAAAATGACAAAATTAACTACCCTAATGACAATCTCCCACCAAACTATCAATTACGATAATTTACCCTCCAAACTATCAAAACAATCACAATGTACCCCACAATGCTAGTAAAATGATAAATTTACTCCTCTATAAATTTTAATACGACAAAAATATCCCAATAATTTTTTTTTAAATAAAATTTAATCGAAAAGAAATAGAAAAAATGGAAAAAAAAAAAAGAAAACTGAGTGGCCGGCCACCCTAGGCCAGTTGGTTTGGGGTGGTGGTCACTGGGGGTGGCCGAATGAAAAAAATAAAAAATAAAATAAAAATAAAATAAAAATAAAAAATTTTTAAGTTTTGCCTTTTCGGCCACCCCCACTCGGAAATGGCTCGGGGAGGCAGATTCACCCCATGGTGGGTGGCCAGACCATCCCTAGTTACTTAGGGGTGGTCCGGCACCCCTTAGGAATTTTAGTTTTTTTTTTTTTTGTAATTTTATTTTAGCAAGTATAATTTTATCATTTCAGTAATATTGGGGTATATTGTCATTGTTTTGGTAGTTTGGCCTGTTTGGGGGGTAAAAATTATCATTGAATGATAGTTTGATGGGCAAAGAGGACTTAACATTTTTTTTTTAATAAATAAAAAGTAAATAAAAATTGACGCCCTCAAAACCCTAAATCGCAAACCTCCTGCTGCATCAGCCACATTCGCCAGCAGCCGAAACTCTCCTGCGAATTAGTGTTTTCTCTTTGGTGGCGTTTCGCAATCGAGAATATGGTGAGTGAATAGGCTTCGATCCAAGATCTTGTTACGATTAGTTCCACTTTCCTCTGGTTTATTTTCCTTCGTTTTCTCGGCGAAGTTCTATGTGAGGTTCTCTGCTTATTGAATTATGCTTTTGGGGGGTTGGTGTTTCAGGCAGACGTGGAGGCTGATGTAGCGGCTGCGGGGGTGCCGAAGAAGAGGACGTTCAAGAAGTTCAGCTTCAGAGGCGTCGATTTGGATGCGCTTCTCGACATGTCCACCGACGACCTCGTCAAGCTCTTCCCTGCCAGAGCCCGCAGAAGGTACATACATATTGTATATATTGAATGTAATAGCATGTATACGTGTCTATGCGTGTGTATTTATGGATGTATGTGGTGTTGGAGAGAAATGGAACTTGGGATTTTGAGTTCTGATTGCGGTGATGCAATTTGTAGGTTCCAAAGAGGTTTGAAGCGAAAGCCCATGGCTTTGATCAAGAAATTGCGCAAAGCTGTAAGATCTACCACACTTTTTTCCCCATTTTATTTTTCTCTGTGCTCGATGACATTATAAGGCAGTTTGTTCATTCATAAAGAATTTTGAGGTAGTTTTTTTTTTGGCGGAGATGGGGTCTTTTAAGAATGATAATGGCAAAGTATTGTTTGGGTTGGAACTTGGAATTCCATTGGTTACGTAGTGAGACAAGGGGAAGCTTGTTGCTGGGTTTTAGCCTGTTTATATATATATATGTTTGGAGAGATCCCAGTCTTTAATATTTTGTATGTTTTTTTATGTATGAATTAGGATATGTTTGCAGACTTTGATATCAAACATGTATTAATATGTATACTTTTAGTTGATGTTGATTAATTACAAACACTACTCTTTAGCCTTAATCACTACAAGATTGATGTTGAGCAGACTTGTTTTTTTTATTTACTGGACTCTAATAGTGGGTTTGGTGATCCAGTAGCAGTCCCGTTAGCATTCACGTGGTGAGGCAAACTGCTGAAAAACACAAAAAACAAGCCTCACCAAATTGCTGAAATTTTTTTGGTGAGGGAACAATGCTCAACAACTTTGTTGAGCACGGTTCACCCACCAAAAAATTAAAAAACAATAAAATTTACTTGCTCCTCTCTTCTCTACTCTCTCAATTACTCTCTCAATTTCATTACTGGAGTAGTTTCTTATCTCTTTCAGGCTGGTTATAAGATAAAATTCGTATATATTGGTGAAAGAGACATAAGGGTGTGAAAGTGAAATGCAATGTGTTTATTCCTGGTGAAAAATTTACCTTTTATCTCGTCCAATATTGAGCACCGTTGTATTGTTTTATCATGTGATGGATAATGAAAGAAAGCATGCTTTTCTTGCTTGAAAAGTAAAACTTCTTCAGTGATAAGTGTATCATTCCACTCTGTCATTTAGGTGAGTATCGATTAAATGTTTGTAACAAAATAGGATTTCTAGCTAGGTTGTTTTGCTATAACTTTTTTGATGTCATGCTTACAATGTTAGTGTGCTTGCTGATGTGTGGTTCATACTTCTTCCATGGTAATTTTAACCTCTCAATTCATAAACAATTTGAAGAGATTGTGGGAGTTGATAATTGTACAATGTCAAGCTCTCAACTGCTACTGGTGCTATATGTTAACTGTTCTAGTAAAAGCTATATGTTCTCATGGATGGCTCCTGAATTATTCGTTGGTTTAATGATTAATTGATAACAAGCACGCTAGTTATTCTTTTTTAATATTTGCTTATATTGTGAGTGTACCCTGGCAGTAATTCTTTTTTCATTTCTTTGGAGCAGAAAAGGGAGGCGCCCCCTGGTGAGAAGCCTGAGCCGGTGAGAACCCACCTTAGAAATATGATCATTGTACCTGAGATGATTGGCAGCGTAATTGGAGTTTACAATGGCAAGACCTTCAATCAGGTTGAGATCAAACCTGAAATGATTAGCCATTATCTTGCTGAATTCTCAATCAGTTACAAGCCCGTCAAGCACGGTAGGCCTGGTATTGGTGCAACCCACTCCTCCAGGTTCATTCCCCTTAAGTGAAGTTCTTGGATGTACTTCTGTCATTCTAGTCCTTGTCCCATAGTAGAATCAGATATTAAGGCCTTTGGAATATTGGTTTGGATTTGTCCTCTTGCTTTTGTTGTGTTTTAGTTTATGAACCTTTCCTGTGAACGGGAGTAGTTTCTTTTAACTGCTTCTGTAGGATTTATTAAGAAAAAATGTTGTGCTTTCTGGATAAGTTTAATAAAACCTTTGATGGTTATCGTGTCCATCTTGGGCTTGTCTTTGCGACTTTCAAGTGTGATGTTTGCTAACACCTTCTCTCTTTCTTTTTTACCAAAAATGTAAAAACATTAACAAGCCACTTTAAATACATAGACTTACAAAAAAACTCAAAACAATTTTTACCTTAGGTCACATTAAAACACTTTTTTCAACCAAAACATAAAAAACACTTCAAATATGTTATCAAACCAACCCCACACCAATTACAAAATCTTGAAGGTTATGTTTGTTTGAGTGTTTTGAAATGTGTTTTTTTTTTTTTTTTTTTCGGTGTTTTGATTTGAATAGAGTTTAGAAAGTTTTCTTTATAAGTGTTTTTGGTGAGGTTCACCCGCATTTATAAAGTGTTTGTGAGATTATAGAAGAAATTTGTTTGGTACACTTTTTGAGAAGTGTGTTTTAGTGTTTTTGATAAGCAAAGAAGTGTTTTGTTTGGTACACTCATATACTGCTTGATGGGCGTGCGGCTGCATTCTTTTGAGGGGGTGGTCATACAACTACTTTCTGTCATATTGTGAATTGCCAATGGTTATGCCGCTTAGCGGTCTAGCCCTTGAAATTCCCCTTTTCAACTATTTAATTAAAAATCAAAGAACAACAAATATGAAAAACCTAACCCTAAAATTAAAAAGCAAAAAGAGTTTATTAATATGTGCTATAAATTATGAAATATGGCACATGTTAAGCCGTATAGTCAATGTGATGGCTCATCATCATTGGAGAGTATGCAATTTGTAATTATTGTTTTAGATTAGGGACATTTCTTATTCTTTCCAGATCTTAACGGAGGATTAAGCTTCTAATACGTTACACATAATCCTTAAAAAAAAAAAAAATGCGTTTCAAATGTCTCACCAAAGGAAAACCCACTTAAGGAAACTTGCTATATAATCCACCAAAGACTAGGATCCGACAAGCCTTAAAACGAAGGTAAACACTAAAAGAAACGCCCCTCTCCCCGGGGAATGATTAAAGGCCCATTCAGCAAAATAAGGTTGTTTGGGTTTGCGATTTAAAAAAGTATGATTTGAAAATGTGATTTAAAAAAAAAAAAAATTGTTAAGCGTTTGGAAAAATCGCAGTTTAGCCTTCAAAATCACAATTTAACCTTTAAGATTGTGTGTTTTCAAAAAAACACACTATTAAAAAAATAATAATGATAAATCACCTTAATAGGCCATTGTGTTGAAGATAATCTTTGAAAATTGCCGGAATCCTAACGCTTAAGTGGAGGGAATGGTTTTGCTGGGAATGCGAATTCTCTCCTACGGGTATTAAAATCTCCTACAACTTTTAAAGAAATAATAAATTCTCAAATTATGCAATTTATTCGATTTTAGGCATCAAAATACTTGGAAAAAATGACACCTATATAAAAAAAATGTGGTATGTTACAGTTGAGAATTGATAAGTATATTTTTATCAGATTTTTGTTTTCTATGTCATAAAAAAAGCTTTAAACCAAAAATTGTCTTTCGATTTTGTGAAGAAGAAGCGTATTTACAAGAGTGAAGATGAAACCTTTTGAGAGGAGAATTCTTTTTGGTTACCTCGATAACATGCCACATTTAAGTTCATGCATTATCTATAATAATCATTATTAGATGTAATCAAGCCACTAATATGTGAAATTCTATTTAAATTCCATTTTGTATGGAGTAGGTTTCTTCAATCTCAACTATTATTTAGAGATTTTTTTATTTATCACCATTTATAACCTGACAAGTGATTGATATGGTAAATTACAAAATCATATAAAAGGATGATATAGCAAAATCTTCACCATTAAATTTAAAATATATTTAAAGAAATGATGGAATAGTTTAAGAAATTTAGGAAATCTTAATTTATTTGGCTACGCCTTATGAAGTAAGGAGGCATGTTACACGTCATTCTTTATCTCTTTCCGTAAATTCAATGAATACATCATTAAATTTGTGAACTTATGTGGATCTCACAAAAATTCAATGGCGGATTCATTCATTCTCTTTACGGAGATGAGATGGAGAATAATTTTTATACTTTCTATGAAGTAAATAAGAAGATCAAATTTGGATTCCCAACAATCAATACTTCTTCACAATTTCTACCTATAAAATGTCATTCAACACATGACCATATTGCAGAAAATTATATTCCCATTTGCCATGAAAAGTCTCTCGATTTCTGGCATTTTTCTACTTATTCTGTTCATCACCATTAATGGTAAGCTTTCATCGTCTGCTATCTTGTTTTCCTCAAGCATGATGAAATGGAAATTTTGAGTTTCAGCTTTTCCATGTTATATGAATTTATATCATGAATGTACATTCTTTTTCTAATCTTTTACCAATAATATGTACAAAGTTCACTCTAAAAAATATATATATAACCTTTAGTAAAATTTTACATTTACAGTTTGAGTCGATTTGTCTATATATACCCTAATTGAAAAAGTGCCCTAGGTGGCTTATGTCTAGCAATAAAGCTGACGTGTTGGAATTGCTAGCAATTTAGACCGATATGTGAAATACTTTATATGAGACTCACTTGTTCAAATAAATTTTAAACTGTTCGATCGCCTACTCTGACAGATGAATCTCATATGAGGTCTTTTACATTACTATTCAAATTACTAGCAATTCAGACAAATAATTGCTGTGAATCTCGACCCGAGAATGACCCGTAAACTGGGGTTGTTGGTTGTAGGAAATATGGTGATGATGGGAGAAGCAAAGAGTTGCCAGATGGTTTATCATGTTCCAAAGAATGCTTGTGACAACAGAGAGTGCAATATTGATTGTAGGGGTACATTTGGGGCTGCATCTTCAGGGCGTTGTGGTGGGCAGAAAAAGCCAGATGATATTTGCGTTTGCACTTATCCCTGCTAATTTATTTCTCTCTATCTCTAAGCCCTCAAATTCCAATCATTTTTGGGCTGCCTATGTACGTAATAAATGCTAAATTAATTAAATAAATTAATATTTTATTGGGCTGATTGGGCCTTTGATAACGCCGAGGAGGGTTTCAAAAAAAAAAGAAAAAAAGCATGTGCTCTTTCCTTTCTTAGCAATGTAAAGTACTTATCTCGTCGTTAACAAGTTGCTTTATGTGTGACTTTTAAAATTATCATTTTATCAAAATTCAATAATGATCAATCATAATTCTAATGGTGATTTTAAAAGTCAATTAGTTTGGATCATACTATTTCCAATCTCCCTCCCCTCTTGTGCAGACATGTCAAAAAAAAAAAAAAAAAAAAGAACTTATTGCATTAACGTAACGGTCACTAACAAGTGCCTCGAGCTTAATTTTGCCAAATGGGCTCGGATGTTGGTGGGCCTAGGTTTGGGGCCTTCTTGGTAGCCCTGAACGTAAACCACGATCTGTTGGACAAAAACACATGGGTGAAGAACTGAAATGTTTACTTAGTGAGGTATGATACAGGCACAACTTAAACCCAACTTTGGCCCAACTTCTAGACTAAATTTCTCTCTCTCTCTCTAGTTTCAGGCTCTCTCTCTCCTCCACATGCAATTTTTTTTTTACAACTATTGATGTGTTTAACTCAATAGCAGTTCTCTTTTTAAAATCGTTCTTTCATGCGAATGATAACTACAACTGTTGATGTGTTTAACTCACCCACACTAATTTTTATTTTTTATTTTAATTATCTCTAGGCTTGTTTGCTAATGCTTCTTAATTAGAAGGTGCTCAATTTTTTGTTTCTTGATAAAGATAAAAATAGTTGTATGTGTTTCGTGTGTTGAGGTTTTTTATATTTTATTTATTTTATTAAGATGGAAAAAGGAAAAATGAATTGTGTGTTGAGTTGTTTGTTAATGCTTTTGTTTTTTAACTAAAAAGTAAAAAACAGTTCTAAAAAGCATTAGCAAATGAGTCCAAATTACTCGCTTGATAACTCTTTTTCTTTGTCCCTTTTATTTTCTCTTTTTGAAACAAAAACATTAACAACCAACCTAAAACACATGAAAATATCAAGACTTTTCTTTTTGTTTAGAAAAGTCTAAAAGAACAATCTCTCTCTCTCTCAAGGAAACCCTAGCCCCCTTCCAGTGCGATTCAGAAGGATGGTTTCTTCCATTCTTCCTCCCATCTCATTTTTCCTTTTTTTTTTTTTTTTTTTTTTTTCTTGTTTTAAATTTTGTCTAAACTCCAGCATCAGCGCCCAGCATCCTCCACCTTGCTGTTCGTTTTCCTCCCCGATCTTTTGTCTTTGACAATTTCTGCAAGGGTTCTTAGATCGGCTTTTCCAAAGCAGATCTACGTTTTCGTCGCCGGTTCAAGTCCTATACATGTTATTACACCTTCCTCGGCGCCAACGAGTCTTGTACACTACATACGTTTTCCCTCCTGTTGGCAAGCGACGATCGTGGTTCAAACGCGCCGGAGAGTAGATCGCGTGAATCTCATGTGCTTTTGTGTGAGCATGTCGTTGTTGTTTGAGGTTTTTTTGTTTTTGTTTGTTTATGTTGTTCTGGCTTTCGAGTTGAGGACTGATAATTTTTGGTGTGAGGGCTTATCTCACGGCCGGTTAAATAAAAACTTTTGTTGTAGGAATATGATCTATCCATGTCTTATATCTAGTCTGCCAGGAGCAGATTTATGCCAAAAATGAAGTTTTTACATGGGTGAAATCGGAGGTCATGGATACGATTTGATTGTTAGATTTTTCGATGTATCTATAACTTTGTAATCATACTCTGAATCTTTTATGGAATGAGAAGAGATTTCCCTTAAAAAAAAAAAAAAAAAAAACATGAAAATATTCACAAAATATTATGTTACACTAGAATATTTTTAAAATCTAAAAAACGTTAACAAAAGTAGCGATGCAATTTTTTATTTTTTTTTTAATGCTCTCATTGACTAGTTTAAATCTACATCTCCTTCTTGTCTTGTCTTGTATGGACATGTAAAAAAACAAAATGATAGAAGGGTCATGTAATTAAGTTTATGGGCCCATGCATGATTTGAATGATTTGATTAAGTTTATGGGCTAATGCAAGATGTGAATGATTTGATTAAGTTTCTGGGCCCATGCAAGATTTGAATGATTTGATTTCGCAACAACTTCTTTAAAGATACGTCGACTTCTTGCATGATTTCCCTATCTTTCATCGTTAAAAAAGTCGTCGTCCTCGTTCACATGATTTTGAAAACTTTGTCCAACACCCAGCGGTAGGGACAGACATTTCATATCGTAGGTGACGCTGATTTTTTTTTTTTTTTTGTTTTGTTTTGATATCGGGAATGTCTACAAGGTAAGTGAGGGATGGAATCAAGAAGTTTTATGGGAAGGGGCTAAAGCAAAAAAATTTCTGAAGTTTTTTTTTTTTTTTTTTTTTGTTTATTTGGATTTTTTTTTTTTTTTTTTCATTATTAGAATTGAGTTTAAAATTGTGTCAAATTCTCCAATTAAATGTTTAAATTCAACCAATATTCTCAATATTTTATAACCAAAATATCCAAATTACAAGACCACATAAATTAAAAATTGTGCATTTTATTGTGATTAAAATTAAACATAATTAAGGGTGTTCGGTAATCAAATAAGAATTCTGATTAAAGGCAATCCCTGAATTTGTTTACCAATATTGATGCTTGCTATTTATAGATCGAATTCATTTTTAGAGTGATAAAGATAGCTAGATAACATATTGTTGCTGATATAATTAAGGCACATCAACCTATTGTTGGGAATCCGAATTTAATCTCCTTCTTATTTACTTAAGACTTAAGAGAAATAATAAAAATAATTTTTCATTACATCTTTCATCTATTTCGGTATAGTAAATGAAAATGAATTCACCATTGAGACTCACGTGATCAGTCCACAAATTTAATGATGAATTCATTGAATTTACAAAAAGAAATATTGAAAGATGGTTGAAAGAATTATATATATATATATATATATATATATATATATATATATATATATATCAAGATTTCCTAAAATTCTTAAACTATTCCATTGTTTCTTTAAATATATTTTAAATTAAATAGTGAAGATTTTGCCATATCACCATCTTATATGATTTTGTAATTTACCAAATCAATCACTTGTCTGGTTATAAATGGTGATAAATAAACAAAATCTCCATCATTTTTAAAAATAATAGTTGAGATTGAAGAAACCTACTCCATACGTACCCGTAGCAGCGAAGAAGAAATGAAATTTAAATAGAATTTCACACATTAGTGGCTTGATTACATCTACACGATTAAGATTATTGTAGAATTATGGGCAAGGATAATATTACATTGAAATTTGTGCAGGCTTACAATTCTATCAAACACCATATAATAATGCTAGGAACATAAATATTTTATATATTTTTTTAAAACATTTTATTTAGCTAAATTTAAATTTATGACTTTCTCCAAGTCAGTGTTCTCCAAGTTTGCTACATATTTCCAAAGCCTTCAAATACCAATCATAGTTCCTTGTAATCACGATTTTCCCAATAACAACTCCTATTACAAGTCCGCACCCATACCCTATGATAATTACTTTCCAACCAAATTCAAATGGAGACTCTGAGTTTTGATTTTCTTCGAAGAGAGAAGGTGGAGTTGGTGTGTCCTTGAAATCTATACATCTCTTTGATAAAAGGCTTCCACACAATCTTGGATTACCTTCAAATGAACTATCTTGAAATGTGTCAAATTGATTTCCATGTGGTATAGATCCACTGAGATGATTGTTGGAGACATTAAAGAATTCAAGAAAAAAGAGTTGTGTTAGCTGCGGAGGTATTCCCCCGACCAACTTGTTTTGGGAAAGGTCCATTGATTCCATATGTGTCAAGTTCCCCAAAGATGATGGGATATGACCAGTCAAAGTGTTATTGGAAAGATTTAACAAATGAAGTCCTTTAAGACTCCCCAGAAGCTCCGGAATTTCTCCCTCAAATCTATTGCTCGAGAAATCAATGACCTTGAACACATCTTGGATCTTCTTGTAGTCTAAGTTTAAACCTTTATTTGCTACTGTAACTGAGTACAAAAAACCTAGACTCTTAATGTCTCCTGAACGCCACCCATCTCCAGCAACACTTGCATTCAGGTATATCAACTGATTGGCTTCAATAGTTTTCATGGCATCCCAATGAAGGAAGCAACTTGTAGGCAAATTTCCAGAAAAATCATTGAGAGAGAGGTCAATGATCCGCAGCTTAGGGAAGGTATAATTGGTTCCTGGACACCTTATAATACCATTGAATCCATTAGAATGGAGAACAAGAACCTTCAATTCGGGAAGAGTTCCCAACCAAAATGGAAAGGTATCATTGATCTGGTTGCCACCAACATGAAGATACTCTAGCATCGTACACTTGGCCAATGATCTTGGAAGCTGGCCCTTTAACTGGTTTTGGCTTAAGTCAATCATCCTTAAGCTGCTTTCCTTTGCCCATGATTTCGGTATGGTGCCATGGAAGTTGTTGCTTCGTAGATGGAGCACTTGCAAAAATTGACTGAAGTTGCTGAAACATGGATGAAGCACCCCACTCAAACTGTTATGGGAAAAATCAAGTATACTGAGTGAGCTCATATTGCAAATCCATGGTGAAATTTCCCCAATTAAATCATTTCCACTAAGGTCAAGGCACTCAACATTCTTGAGTTTAGAGAATGAGCTAGGAATGGTGCCTTGCAAGTAATTGTTTGCTAGGCCGAGAAAGGTTACGTGGTTAAGGTTAACTGGCAAGGAAGAAGGGATTTGACCTTGAAGATTGTTGTGAGAGAGGTCTAGATAATGGAGTTTGGTGAGGTTACTGAGTGAAGGTGGGATAGATCCTGAGAAATTGCTATCAGAAATATCTAGAATATTTAAGGAAGTGAGGTTTCCAATTGAAGTGGGTAGTTTGCCAAAGAAACTGGTGGCTTTGAGCCCTAAAGCCCGAAGGGAATTGCTTGAGTGAAATTCAGGGAGATAGCCAGTGAGATCTTGATTGAATCCTACCCTAAGATCTTTTAGGTTTGGTAGCTGAAACATTTTGGTTGGAAAATCCCCATACAATCCACAGTTTCTTAGCTGTAGAGTTGTCAAAGTAGAAAAATTTGCCAAGATGTCAGGCACAGTGGATGGCAAGTTTACAAAACTGAGCCGAAGTTCTTCTAGGTTGGTTAAGTTTTGGACCAAAACTTGTAGACTTTTGGCATATAAATGATCATTCGAAGACAGATCAAGGGAAGACAACTTGGAGAGGTGTGAAACCTCTAAGGGGATTTGTCCGGAAAAAAAAGAAGCAGAGAGGTTGAGATAGGTTAGCCTCGAAAGATTGCCAAATCCAAATGGGATTTGAGAATAATTGAAGTGATTATTAGCAAGATTAAGCCTTCGAAGATGAACAAGGCGGAAGAGGCTATTGCTGGAATTGATAGAACCATATAGACAACTGCTGCTAATGTCAAGGCCAACCACACGACCCATGTCCTCGTCGCACTCGACCCCGTCCCATGAGCAGCAATCGTTACTAATATTCCCTCCTTCTATAGTCCATGATGCAACCTTAGGATAACCAGAAGCTGACTTGTTTATGATAAAAGTATCCTTGAATTGCAGCAAGGCTGAGCTCTCATCTTCATGGCAAAATGGCTGCATAGAAGATAAAGAGCCAGTGAGTTGAAGGAGAAACAACGAAAGAAAGATCAGGAGAAAACGCATGAATATGAAGTGATACAAATATGTGCCCATAGCCTTTTTTCAGTCCTTGGGAAAGGAGAAACTATAGGTGAAGGGTTTATGCTCTTGCAAGGATGTAAGGACCACATAATTTTATAGAGTACCCATGCAAGAAGACTTCTTATTCACGCAAGAGGGTAAGATCGACTTTTACAATTGAATTGAATTAGTACTTGAAAAAAAAAAAAAAAAAAAGAGAGAGATAATTACTTTGGATTCATGAACAACTGTGTTTTGACAAGACCCTTCCAAATATCAATAACTTTCAATTTTACCTTCTGAACTTTCAATTTGATGAAATTGACCCCTTCGTCAATTTCTGCCAGCCTAAAAAAGAAATTAAAAAAAAAAAAAGATAAAATCATGCTGTTCCAACATCAAAGTCGTTATAATAAGTAATAGGCAACTTGGACAAAAGCCAAAAAAAAAAAAAGGGTTCTTGACTTCTTGTGTAGAAAATAAAAGAAATTATAGACAGAAGACTGACCGAGGAAAAGATGCGAGCTTGTTACTCTTGCACTAGACAAGAAATTTAAGATAAATTAAATTTAAAAAATAAAAAATAAAGTCTAATCGAGAATGGGAGGACCAAGGGTGAGAGAGTAAGGGATCAGCAAAGTCAGCATCTCTTACGTCTCTCTCTCTCTCTCTGCAGAAAGCTTCAACGACCACACACATGGCTGTGGCAGATGAATTATTTGATAGTACTAATTCAACCACCAAATCACCAATATACTCATCAACGGGAAGTTCAAGGTCTAAAGCTCGGGCCCCTGTGGTGCACTTATTGTCTGCAGATGATACTTTAATGTTTTATAAGGCTAATGGCGAACAACATCATAATTTGATATATATATATATATTGTGATGCACTTGTTGTCTTCAGATGATACTTTGATATTTTA
Source organism: Corylus avellana (assembly GCF_965113065.1). Lineage (NCBI taxonomy): Eukaryota > Viridiplantae > Streptophyta > Magnoliopsida > Fagales > Betulaceae > Corylus > Corylus avellana. The sequence goes on along the minus strand of NC_142490.1, from coordinate 6,887,753 downwards.
TAAGGCTAATGGCGAACAACTTCATAATTTGAGATATTGATTAGTGAGGGAGTATGGTTGTAATGCACTTATTGTCTGCAGATGATACTTTAATGTTTTATAAGGCTAATGGCGAACAACTTCATAATTTTATATATATATATATATATATAATTCCCCCAAATCACCAATATACTCATCAACAGGAAGTTCAAGGTCTAAATCTCGGGCCCCTGTGATGCTTAGGGTGGGGCTCATCATGCTCTTTGAACATTTATATGTTTTCCACGCTTGTTGAGCGGTCAAACTACTTGTAATTGCTATAATTTTATAAGAGTGCTTTTTGACCGGCAAAGTTCTATGTTACAAAGTGAGTTGTGAAGAAGTAACACATTCACAAAGCTGAGGTTAAAATGTTAAGATGAATGTTTTGGAATACTAGGAAGTATAAATAAGGAATGGAGTCATCCATGATACCCGTTAAAGAAAATATCAGGGAGAGTCGGTTAAAATGGAAGCAAAATGCATGCAAGCAAAATATCAGCCAGAATATGCAAGCAAAATGCAAACCTCTACGAGGTGAGCTGGACTTACGATGTCAGTCTCCGAAAACATGTACCCATGTCAAAGGGCAGAGATATATAATGCTGCACCACACAGCCCACTAGGTATTTTGCCTGCCTGTGGGTGATATAGATTATATTAAGTTTCGTGCTGGCTGGCTATTATGTGTAACGCAGTTTCATAGACCTTCATGTCCCTTTGCTTTAACAATTCTACAAGGAGAATTAAGAATTGCTTGTTCAAAAATAGTTGCCTAATGCGTTTTGTATATATTTGAAACAAACATCATGGTCTTACTGCTTTCAACGAATCTGTAAATCTGATCCCTAATAGATCTCTAATGAACTAGAACTTGTTGTATTAAATAGAACTTAACACCACTCTTGAGAAAGATAGGTGCAATGCCATTTTTCATTACTTCTCTAATTAAATATCTTTTTTTTTATCTTTTCTTTGATTTAAAGTTCAACGACAACATCTTGGTTCAATATGGGACTGACTAGTCTTTCACTACTTCTACATTATCTGTAGGTTTCAATTTACAGGATTGTAAAATTTAAGACGAGTTTGTACTAAGGATAAAAATTTAAAGAATTGGATTAACCCAAAAGGTGAAAGAAGGCTTCCTTCAGGAAGCAGATTTTCAACATATGATAACGAAATGAAGGATGATACCTCCCACCCCTAGTATAAGCCATTAGTAAAGCCCGATGCGATATTGCACAATATAGCTCATTCACTAGCGCCCACTTAGATTGGAAACAAGCTTGAAACATAATCAAACAGGCCCTAAACATTCACTAGCGCCCACTTAGTTCAGTAAGGCAATATCTCCTTACTCATTAATTCATTCATTCTTTCCATTTCAATTTCTTAGACATCAATCAAATGTTTCAACATAAATTTGCTTACCGACATCCAGTATAAAGGGACACCGCTGCACCTTCGACTTCCTCTGTGCTATGGCTATCAAAAAAGGACAAAGAAACTACCATTCATCTAAAATTCTCAATGTCATTCTCAATGTTACATGTCTCTTTTACTTCTACATTAACAATCATAATTGTAACTCTTGTCACTTGAGTTCTTGTAACTATGGTCTCTTGAGATCTTGTAATCATTGTCTCTTGAGCTTTTGTTAAGTCTTTATTTATCTGATTTTATTGGGTTTAATAGTTCAATTGTTTTACTTCTTTTCAATGTGTAAAGTGATTCTTTGATATCTTTTGAGATTCATTCAAGGATACGCGTAATAATTTAAGATAATTTCACATTATTGATTACTTAATTTTATTTGCCTAAATAATTGAATATCTTTTATAATTTGTTTTACGAATACATTTGATGTTTCAATTAAAATTGGCTTGTCTTAATATGAACCATTGCTCATAAAACAAAGGCTGCTTGTTTGAATCTCCCCCTCCCCTTCCTTTATGGCCATTCATACCAAAAAAAAAAACCTAAAAAACTAAAAAAAAAAAAAAATGCTCCTATTTATAAGAGAGTTGAGATGAATATGTATGGTAATCAACTCAAACTTGATTATAATCACTCTTATAAAAGGTAAGTACCGTACAATATCATTTTAATATAGAAAATATATTCTCTAACACCGAGAAACTGACATCTGAAAAACTATACCCAAATCAGATGTTTAAAAAATAATATTCAACTGGTGAGGACAACATAGCAATTGAGAAAATACAGACCTTAAAAAATGCAATGGCTACATCAAGGTGGTGTTTGGTAAATGGGTTGACCTAGACACTGTAGTTGATGTAGATTGATGTGAAAAAAAGTAAAAATATTTTATATAAAAAACTTAAAAAGTGGTATGAAAATGTGAAAAAGTTTTGTTTTGTAGTGATTTTTTATTTGAATAATAATAAAAAGTGAATGATGTGATATAAAAAGTGAAAAAGTTAAAATGTTTTGATGTTAATTTTTTTGAAAAATGGTGATGAATAGTGTCTAGGCCAACTCCAACCCCTTTACCAAACAGGCCCAAATGTAGAGTCACCACCACCTATATTCAAGGCACTAATTGGTTTGTGATCAGCATTCTTCTTTTAACTGGTGATTAAGAATAAAGTAAAAAATTACAGGAAACCCTCAAATTCTGCTTCTGCTGCTGATGGTCAAACATCACAACCATGAAAGAAGTGAAAATGAAGATTCTGGAAAAATGATTCACTCTATGTGTCTCTATTCATAGCACAAGTATAGTTATATCAGAAGAAAGGCTAAATGTACATAGTTATAGATTCATCACATAAAACACAGGGTGGGGTGAGCTTGACAAGAACAAAGTTGCTATACTTTTTTTCTTATGGCCTGATGATCAACATTTAATACTAAAAAGGGAAAAAAAAACAAAACAAACCCAACAAATAATTCATACAATAAAGCATCACCCTCTGAAGTATAACCCCAAAAGCTGTTCTTATATGCTCAAATTCCATGGCTTCCATTGTCATTTTCAGCCCTTCCTGGTGGGGCATGCATGCAGCAATCAACAACAACAACAATATCATTCTTATCGCCCTTTGGGATTGACTATCTGTGAGAAGATTGCGCTGGATTCGGAGGATTCATCACTTCCTTCATGCTCACTTCCAATGTTTAGATTCCTATAATGCATTGCCATGTTACGGTTTCTTAGGCTTTCTTCAGAAGTGTCATCACTTTCCTGGCCTTGCGAAGAGTGGCTTGAACCATCCTGCAGGTTTTCCTGCAATTGGAGAGCAAACTCAAGATTCCACAGCACATCACCCATTGAAGGGCGTTCAAATCCAGCATCCGCCAAGCACTTTTCAGCTGTATCTGCAAACTTCTTCAAGCATTCTGGATTGATCTTTCCCTTGACAGTAGGATCAATGATATCATCGAGGGTTCCTTTTCTTTTGCAGTGCAGAGCCCAATCTGCAAGACTGACCTGTTCCTTTGGAAGGCTGGGATTGAGAGCAGGCCTTGCAGACAAGACCTCAAAAAGAACAACCCCAAATGAGTAGATGTCGGATTTCTCAGTCAACTGTTGCCTCCTGAAATATTCAGGATCCAGGTAACCAAAGCTACCCTTCACCACTGTACTAACATGGCCATTGTTCATGTTTGGTCCTGTTTTGGAGAGCCCAAAATCTGAAACCTTAGCAACCCAATTCTCATCCAAAAGAATGTTTGTTGTTTTAACGTCTCTATGAATGATGGTGTACCGTGCACCTGTTAGAATATAAATTAAACGATTAAATTCATTCATTTTTATAAGTATAAATTTTATGAATAAGTAGCAACTTAACAGTACCAGTGTGAAGGTAGTGAAGTCCCCTTGCAGCTCCAATGCAAATCTCCAACCTTTGTTTCCATGAGAGAGGTTGTTTACACTTATAGATATGCTCCCTCAGAGTCCCACGCGCCATGTAGTCATAAACCAAGCACATCTCACCATCTTCCTCACAGAAACCTATAAGAGACACCAAATGCTTGTGTCTCAGCTTAGAAAGCATCTCAATTTCTGTCTGGAACTCATTAACTCCTTGCTCTGAAGATGGGTTTGATCTCTTGATTGCCACTTTCATCCCTGCATCAATAACTCCCTTGTAAACCTTCCCAAACCCTCCAACCCCAATGACATTCGACTCATCAAAGCTCTTAGTAGCTTGTTTTATCTCCGCCAGCGAGAAGTGGCGGCACAGCCCCTGAGCCGCAGCCGAGATGCCGCTGCTAGCAGTACTCTTCCCTGAGATGGTTGATTTGGTGCCAGTCGTGTGGGAGTTTCCATAGAGTGGTAGCCAGCTGGAAGTTTGTGATTCTGATCCTGGGATTCGTCTCTTTCTCTGGTAAAGCACAACAACACAAATTGCAGCCACAATGCCAAAGGCTGCAGCTCCTCCAGCAGCTCCACCAATCACCTTCACTTTTGTGTCATCTGATTTCTTGAAAGTCTTTTTCTCCTGCTCAGCCTTGATAAGCATAGCCGAAGGCTGAGGATTGGGACCAGCCAAGTTTCCAGTCGAATCACCAAGCTTGAACAACTCTACTCCATTGAGCATTGCATCTAAGAATTCAGGCTTTGATTCACCTTGGGGATGCAAAGCCAACAAAAGAGTTGGTGTCTGATTCCCCCACCCATCTTCTTTCACATATATCACATAATCTTTGTAGATTGGCACTCCTTTCCCCCCACTCCATCCAATCACATCTGCCGTAGGCTCTGCCGTTTGATTGTTGATGAAGATAGAGAAAACCAGTTGGTTTTCTTTGCTGTAGTAATAGTCACAGAAATATAACCTTACAAGATACATAAACTTTGGATCAACCTGGAACTGCCATGTGAGGTTGAAATTCTGTGTGATACTCGTGACTACTCCCAATGATCTGCTTGATTTATAAACATCTTCAGGAGCAATGTATTTCGGCATATCTGGTAGAATATTAATTAAATGATTAAAATCAATATTTTTTAACGGCCTAAACGTTTAGGCAATTACAATTATGTGACTGCTGATAACTTTTATACTCCTGAACTTTTAATTTGATGCAACCTACTTTTATCAGACATTAAAATGGATAAAATGACCTTTATATCCTAAAACTTTTTTAAAATTTTATATTTAAGCTTAATTTCACGGTAAAAAGAAAGTTGAAGGTAGTTTGGTATTTTTCATAGCTTATGTTAGGATTTAACACCAAATTTTAACGGAGTTGTAGATTGCATAAAAAAGTGAAATCGAGAGTTTTTTTCAAACTTTAAGAAGTTTTCTCAAAATGCTTAAAAATTCAGAAAACCATTAAATTTTATTTTCAAATCATTTCAATTATGGACGGTGTAAATCAGTCTACCTTGGTATTGGATTTGAAGCTTTGGGCTAGCATGATTGGTGGTCCCCGATGCAGCGCCGATTATATACGGCAAGTCGTCGTACCACGCCCGGGTAAGACCGGAGTCGTTGGCCGGAGAAATATACTGCCCCCCGACGTTCAATCTATACATTGTCTCCGTCGTCAAGCTCTTGACGTCAACTTCGGTTGGCGATCCCACCATCGGTGCAGAGTCGAACAACTCCGGCATTGGAATCACCTCGATCCCATTGACAAATGCAAAAGCCCCGGGATGGTTATTCGAAGGCTTGAAGACGACAGTCAGAGTCTCCGATTCCAATGGCGCGAGGGAATATTCCCGCACAATGTAAGCTTGTGAAAGTGCCTGACAGGTAATCGAAGCGCTGAAATTCTTCAAGAGCGTGAGAGTATTCGCGGTAACCGAGAAATAGGAGTCCGCAGCATTGAAATTGCTGTAGGCGGAGGGATAAAAATGGAGCCTAAGCCAATAACGCTTGGTTGACTTCACTGGGAACTTGTACGATGCCTCTGATGGGAAAATTCTTGCTGTCATGTATGGAATCACAGAGGAAAGTGATGGGTCCTGGAATGCGGCCGTGGAGGTGATTGAATTTTTTGCGTCAAGGTACTTAGAATCTGCACCCCATTTCCTTCCATCTGTGTCTGTTCCGCCATTACCAGAGCTCAAGACCAATGAATCCGATTCCCCGCTCCATACATGAAGGGCATTCAAGAGGAAAGGTAGGCAAACAAGAAAAAAGAAATTATGGGTATTGGCGTGCATGGCTAAGTAGAAGGGAAGGTTCAGATTCCACGCGCTTTGGCGTACAGGAAAACAGGGGAGGCTGATGATGAAGAGAGGAGAAAAGACGAAGTTTTCCTGTACGCCCACAAAACAAAAATGGATTCTTAGGTTTTTATTTGTGTTGCGTGTGATGGTGTTAGGCTAAACCATCTCTAATCAACCATGGAGGCTTCGAGCATTTACAGACTTACCTGGATTACGGTGACCAAAAACCAGGCAAGATGAAGGGGAGGGAGCTTTTATGTTCTTTTGTGTTCTGGGACCATTGTTTTGCTCCTCTGTTATGGTTTCTTTCCATTTCAGGCAATTGCTCGAGAAAGAGAGGCAGTTGGAAATCAATGAAAGGGAGTAAGATTCGTTTGATTGGTTTATAACAACGTTTGAATTTCTAATAGAAGTAAAAAAGTTTGCTATGTTTAGCATTGCTCTCCTTGGAAAGTGGATGTTGGAGGCCTAATGTTTGCAGGAAATTGTCATAGGTTTTCTTAAGGGTGCCACTTAGACATGAGACAAAAATATGTATTTTAAAACAAAATCAAGGTTGAAAAAATTTAAGGTAGAGCATGATTGTAATTGCCTTAAAAAACTTAGTTTTTAAAATACCCTTACCTGCGTCATTTTTTTTTTTTTTTTTTTTTTTTTTTTCTGTTGGGACTGATTGGCAAATTGCATATTCTTTTCACCTCATTTTCATTACAAATCACATATATATACTTTTTTTTTTTTTGATATGTCCGCATAAGAGGAGGGAGAGAGATTCGAACTAGTGACATCTGCTTTATTAGGCGTGATTCAAGCCGATTGATCTATATATATATATATATATATATATATACACACCAGAGACATGTTCTATTACCTGGTGTCATCATCAATTATTTCCCTAACCCCATTCAAAATTGTTATTGGTGAATACACCGGAAAAGTTGTTTATTTTGAAACTATTTATCTTCCCAAATTTTAATGCGACCCCAACGCATGCCATATTAAGCTTCCCTTGAGAAAACATTCCAATTACTTACCTAAATATAGGATGGCCGATGCCCTAATTGTGCTTCCAATAAATTCCAGTGGAGGATTTTTTTATTTATTTTTTGGTATATACTATTTATCATTGGTCTTTCGAGCCAAGGTCTAAAAGGAATAATTCTGTGAGGTATATTTGTGTTCTATTAAGAATAATATGGCTATTAAAATCATTATTGAGCTTACGATTAATTATTATTGAATTTTAATCAAATAATGATTTTAATAGCCATATCATTCTTAATATGACACACGTAGACCTTTTTATATTACTCGTCCAAAATATCTCATACGTTTAGAATTATAATTAACTTAAAACTAAAAAAAGTACTTACGTGGAGCTTAGAATAAAATATATTTTTTTAAACGTACTTCAATTTTTTTTTTTTGTATATATCATTGCTCTTTTGAACTAAGGTCTAAAAGGAAGGATATTAAAATTATCATTAGGCTTATAATTAATTATTATTTAATTTTGATTAAATGATAATTTTAATAACTATATTATTCTTAGTAGAATACAAATATGTTTTTTTAGAATTACTCGTCTAAAAGATCCCATACGCATGGAATTAGAATTAAAACTAGAAAAACTGAAAAAACAAAACTAAAAAAAGTACTTACGTGTAACGTGGTGCTTAGAATAAAATCTTTTTTTTTTAAATTACTTAAAAAAAGAAAAAGAAAAAAAAAAAAAAAAGTACTTATGTGGAAGATTCGAACTTTTTCTACATCTTTTAAAACCCCAGAAGGTTCAGGGTTTCAGAGAGTTTATTACTTCTTCTTCTTCTTCTTCTTCTTCTTCTACCTCTACTTCTGCTTTTACCAAAATCATCATGGCCCCCGATGCGTCTGATGCCCTCGCAGGTCCTCTCTCTCTCTCTCTCTCGCCCAACATGAATAGTTTTGCACTTTGGTTCGTTGTCTGATTTAAGGCCGTGTTTTGTAACGCTTAAAGGGCTTGAATGCTTCTTTTTTTTTCTTTTTCTTTTTTGCGTCTGCAAATTTTTACTTGATTCCCTCTCTCTCTCTCAATCTCTCTGCTACTCAATGCAGTGAGACAGAAAGTTGAACAATTTCTGAATGCTGCTCGTACCGGCAATGTTGATCTCTTGAAGAGTAAGTTCATATTTTTGTATGTTCATTTATTTGTGCGCGAGTGTGTTATGATTGTTTATTTTGGGTTGAATTTTATTGGGATAGACTTGTCGGGGCAGCTTGATGAGGGGAAGGGGCTGGCGACAACGGTGGCGGATATCAAGGATGCCAACAAACGAGGGGCCCTTCACTTTGCGGCCAGGGAGGGGAAGACTGAGGTTTGCAAGTACTTGTTGGAAGACTTGAAGCTTGATGTTGATGCAAAAGATGAAGATGGTATGCGCCTAATTTCATACATTGTCTGTATTTATTATTTTCTTCGTGCCCTCTTCTACATTGTGTAGGTATATGTTGATTGATTCAATTATATTAGAAAAAAAGGTACACTTTTGATATATTGTCGAGGAAAATGATAATTTAGGGAATTACTATGTGTGAGTGTTGTTTTTATAGTTTGATTGACTATTTGGTTAGTCTTCGTGGAAAGCGCATGTTGCAATTGTACTTTGGAATGCATGTTCTTTGTAGGTTTTGTATGTAAGTAAACATGAGATGACATGCATTCTCTTTTCTTAAAGGTTTCATGCTTACTGGTAATGATGTTTTGGTTTATCTGTTGATTTTTGTTATTTATCTACAGGTGAGACTCCTCTTATTCATGCTGCTCGGCAAGGACATACTGGAACTGCCAAATACCTTCTTGAGTGTGGTGCCAATCCTGCTATACCTAGTGACTTTGGGGCGACAGCACTGCATCATTCTGCCGGACTAGGTGCATCTTCTAATTTTCATCCATTGTCTTCATTTTTGGGTCTGCCAAATACCTTCTCGAGTGTGTGTGTGTGTGAAATTTGTTCCTAATTTTGCTGGTTTGCATGATCTCTCCTTATTTGATCAGTGAGTCACATCTCTTCATTTTTGGGTCTGCCAAATGCCTTCACATCTCTTCATTCTCATTTTAATAGATCTCCTTAATAGTCTGCCAAATACTGCACTGAAGAAATATAATGCGCTATCCAAGAGCGCCATTTCTCCATGAATCTGCACCTCCTCAACAAATATAATACGAACTCCCAATTGACATGATCATAGGCTTTCTCAATGTCCAATTTGCAAAGCACCCCTAGCTCACAAGATCTGATTCTACTATCAAAACATTCATTTACTATAAGCGTAGAGTCAAGAATTTGCCTACCTCTAACAAAAGAATTTTGGGACTTCTCCACAACCCTTCTCGACCTATTGGCTAGGACTTTGGCAATAATCTCGTAAACTCCACTCACAAGACTAATAGGTCGAAAGTCCTAAACTTCAATAGCCCCAAATTTCTTCAGAATGAGGGCAATGAAAGTGGCATTAAGGCTTTTTTCAAACTTACTCCTTGCATGAAAATCATGGAACACCCCAGGTAGCTTTGATCACAACCAATAGGGATTGACGCCTTTTCATTGTTAATACCTTTCACCACCTCAAGGACCTCACTCTTCTCTAACAGTCTCTCTATCAAGGAGGCCTCCTCATCATTGATGGAATCAAAAGCAAGTCCATCTAGTTTGGGCTACCAACTAAAACTGTTCAATAAACAATCTATAATAGAATTGCACCATGTGATCCCTGCTTTCAGTTTGATCAGAAGAAATTGATTCATTTACCAACTACGACTCAATGGAGTTGTTTCTCCTATTCAAGTTGGCTACTCAATGGAAAAACTTTGTACATTTGTCACCCTCTTTTAACCATAGTGCCCTCGACTTGGGTCTCCTACTCATCTCCTCCAATAAGGTAGCCATCCCCAAATCACTAATGGCTTTGTGTTTCTTCAATTCCTCTTCAACAAATAAAGCTCTCATTTCCTCCAAACCATCAAGAACACGTAATTCATTCAAAAGGTGTTGATGTATATATTTGCATAATATGGCTAGATGTAAAGAATTTAATACTCTTAACTTCAGAGAGTTGTTCATTTAAATCTCACTTTGAATATACTTGTTGTGATTGGTATACAGGAGAAATTGAGTTGCTGAGGATTTTGCTTTCCAAAGGTGTTGATGTTGATTCTCAAAGTGATGCTGGTACTCCTTTAATGTGGGCTGCTGGTCTTGGACAAGAAGATGCTGTGAAAGTTCTTTTGGAACACCATGCTAGTGTGAGCTTGCATTTATTTTTTGTTCTTGTAATATTTATCTTTTACTTGTTTTCAATAAATGTTTATGTCTGTGACCCATGCCATCTTATTGTGCTCTTTTGGTTGCAAGAGCTGAAGAGAAAGAGCCACTCCTGGGACTCTCTTCTTGTTATAGAGTTTTTCTTGTGTTTGGCAGAAACTTCGATATCGAAAACTTACTTATTTTTCTAGGAGCATCTCATACTAATTGATTGAGGATCTCCCAAAGATATGGCTTTTTCCCTTATGTCATGTGATATGTTCGGATAGTTACACTGGCTTAGGATATTTGACTATAGTTGGTGCACCTTCTTGAATTTAATCTTCTAGGGAAGTATGTATGGGTTCACTTGTAGATCTTTCTACCGGAGAAACACTTCTCATGTTTATGTGATTGCTGGCTAGTGAGGTGGGAGGGTGGCTGGGTTTACCCTGTTTATGAGACCTCTCTGGTGTTTTCTTGGCTTTGTAATTACTGTGGGACCCTTCTCAGTTCAGGAATTGCCCAAGCTGGATTGAACCTTTGCTGAGCTTGGTTTACCACTTTTAGGTATGCACGGCCTTATTTGTTCTGGTCCCTATGGTATGGTTATGGGGGCATGTTTAGTTCTGTTTCTTTAATTAGGGCTTCCTGGCATGTCAAGTGGGGTTAGGGTTTCTTTTGGCCATTGGGTTTTGGTCTCCATCTATCTGTGGACTTCTTGCTCAGTATTAGTTACTTTGACTTGCTGCGAATATTTGTTTATTTAATAATTATCATCATACCTGCATTACCGAATAAAGAGCCGCTGGTTGATTGGTTTTAATTGTGTATTACACATATCCCCAGTAAAGATCGTTCTTATATAGCTAAAATATTCATTTAATGAAACCAATCAACCAGTGGCTCTCACTTCGGCAATGCAAGCAACTTAGAGTTGTTGCAATGAGATAGGAAGGTGATGTTCAGTCTCTTGTCTTCGATACTTAAAATCTGTGTGCAGCAGGCCTTGTAGTAATAGTTGCATAATATTGTTATATAAGAGGTTGGGGATCCATCATTGAAAGGATCCCATTTAGTTCTTGCCCATCATCTTTGTTAGCTATTATAGGCAGAATACTTATTATTGATTTTGGAGGACAGATATTCTTTAACCTTAAATCTTCAGTGCAATAATGATGTCACGTTTAGCACACAAAATGAGTTAGGCTTCAGAAGTGAATTTTGTGGATGATCTTTGACGGTTATATCCAACCATGTTTCAACCTCAATCATAGAAAGATACAGTTGTGCTAGCTAGTTATGTTGGCAGATTGAAGGTTTAATATTTAGGAATCTGACATGATTTATTCTATGTGGTCGCTGGACAATACTGAAGTTGGCAGAAGCTTCGCGGCATAGATGAAAAGGATAAAAAAGTGTTTGATGCTAAGAACTCATGCATACCTATTAGAACTCTGCTAACGTAGCAGCCAATGCGTAAAGATGGTTTCAGAAATCCAAACTATAGGCAATAATCAAGTGTAAGCATGATAATGTACCAACACTATGACAGTTTTTGGAATACAAATAATGGGTGCTGATCTACTCGATCATTTAAATATATCTATAGAGAAATGCTATATACTACTCCTTCATCCCACTGGGCTGATGTTGCTGTCCCATCAGACCTTGGATTTTTTTTTTTTAACAAGGGCTGATCTAAAGGTTGATGGGCACTGGCACATCAGCCTAGTGGGGTGGGATGTAGTATATAGTATTACTCGTATCTATATCATTTTCTTGACATGGAATTTTCATCGGCAGTTTTAGACCTCTTTCTTTTTTTTTTGCCCCTTATGTCATTTGCTTAGGAGTTTTGAGGGTAGTAATATTTATCTTTTTTTATAAGTACATTATAATTGCATAGAGGGTAGTAATATAATAAAAAAATCTTTTGTTAGTTCATTGAAATGTCCAGTGAGATTCTCTTCTATTGTTTAATTTATTTTCTTGATTTTGTTTTGCAGCATAATGCTGAAACAGATGATAATGTTACTCCACTGGTATCGGCAGTGGCAGCCGATTCACTGGCATGCTTAGAGCTGTTGATACAGGTTCTATACTTTTCTCTATCTTCTGATATATTACGTGGACATTGTGGCTGTGCTTTCTACGCAATAAAGGAAGACATGTATATTTGTCATTAATATTGCTCAGTTCCTTATGGAGGGTTGGGGAGGATTCAGTAGGGATTTTATTCTTCTTTAGACAAGTTATTTGTGGATAAGGATTGTTAATTCTTTGTAGACAGGGGGATGGTAAGTAAAGAATCTGGATACATCTTGTTCTGTGGCACTAAATTGTTATATGTCAATAGGAGAATAATTTAAGACTTTTAAAAGTTACAAGAAAGAGAACAGTTCCAATACCTGAATCTAGTTAGTTACTTAACAACAGTTGGCCTTGTGAGTAATAAAATGAACCTATGTTTGAATGAAGCTTATTACACATACAAGTTTTAGAATTTTGTAAATGAAATCTGATTGCATTGATCAAATATGATTGTATATACTCTGAATTGAACTTGATTATTGTACTGATTTCGTAAAGCTTGGGGCTAATGTAAAAAAATGCTTCTTTGGTGCTTGAACATCTGTGATTTCAGCTCTTTGTGTATATATGTGTTTGCAGAATATAACTTATATATTGATTTTGTGCTGTTAATTTTTGCATACTCTAATTTATAGGCAGGTGCCAAAGTAAATATTAGCGCTGGTGGAGCGACCCCTTTGCATATTGCTGCTCATAATGAGAGCTTAGAAATCATAAAGTGTTTGTTGAAAGCAGGAGCTGATCCAAATGCCACTGAAGAGGTGAGGCTGTACTATTCACTACATTTTTCTACTTGAGAAGTAAATCAAGCTTTTCACTTGTTTATCTCTTGTTTGTATCTATGCATTTACTTGTTAGGAGTGTTGGAGAGGTGCTCTTGGGTTAATATGTTATTCTGTCCACTTTGTTTCATTGTTTTCTGCCTATATCTGTTCAGCCAAAATACAATGTACAGTTAAAGATGTGGCTTATCTGTTTGTTTGTTTGTTTTTTTTTTTTTTTTTCTTTAGTGGCTTATGGAAGAATGATGACAAGTTTCGTTAGTGCCATCTTTCTCTCTCTCTCTCTCTCCTGTCTTTTGGTATCTTTTACCTATAAGTGTTTTCAACTTCTTGTTGTTGACATTTATGAAATTATTAGGATTGTAGGGGTTTGATCTGCTTACAAAATAAACCCCCCCCCCCCCCCCCCCCCCCCCAAAAAAAAAAATAAATAAATAAAGTCGAGATTTAATTGATTTGTGACACTTGCTGAATTTAAAATATATATAAACATTTCTGAAGACTTTTAATGTATATTTATCAAAATGACTTATAAGAAAATGAAATCCCCAGCAGAAAGAAAGATGATGCCTTTTGACACTTTGGCCTCCTTATTAACAGTAATTATATTTCCAACTTTATTTTGTTTTCTTTTACTTCTTAGTAGCTGAAACATATTGCTTTCTTAAACTTTTAAATTGTGTTAGGTTTTAGGAATTAAAACATACCAGAGGTTGTCGAATGTGCTATGCAGGTGCACCTTCCTCATGCCATCCCTCTCTTTATTTCTATTTAGAGTTGTATACATGATCAAAATTCAAAATATATGTTCATCTTTTTTCTTCTTACATGTGCCGTGCTGTGTCTGCGAGTGTGCCCTATCTATTTTCTTGTGATGACATTTCTATGTAGTACCTTCCTTGTTCAATGCGCAACAACTGTAAGAAATGGAGTGTCCAAAACTTTTATTCATTGATACATTTAATTTTAGGACTTGATTTGTAATGTAAATCTTCCTCTACTCTGTTTTTTTTTTTTGGCAGTGGTCAAGATGCATTTGTATTGCTCCCTGTGTACTTGGGGGGCTCCCCCTTTGGTGCTTTATAATGAATTTTATGCTGATTAAAATAAGTATTTTACTGATCAAAATTTTGTTTCAAACTTTATTATACATGAAGAATTTGTAACTGATGCTTTTATTATAAGATTTGGGGAAAGCCCCATCTTTCTCTAGGCAACACCTTTTTAGCAAATACAAACATTGGGACTCAAATGTTTTTGTATGGCTTTCCTTGTAAATGCACTCTATAAGACAAAGTGTTGCTATCTTCTCAATGACCTTGCTCTTTTTCCCAACCTGTAATCTACTTACCAACTTGGAGGTCTCTCCAAATTGACCTTGCTATTGTCTACTTTAACTTGCGTATGGTCAAATTTATGGAAAGTGTATGGTTGAGTCACCATAACTAACAAAGCACTGATCTAGATTAGATTCTCTTCCAAGCATACTCTTAGGTTACCAAAAATCTAGAGTTAGCCGCCATTGCCTAGCATATCAGCCATATTTACTTTGATTTACAAATTGGTTGTTGTTTCAATTGGTGGGTTGTATGACTGCATATAAATAGATAGTTATAGATGGTTTCTGTCACATTAATGTTAGTTGATTTCATTGCCAAATGAAGTAGCTTTTGAATGTTTTTGGTATCACAGGGTGAGAAGCCAATCCAGGTTGCAGCTGCAAGAGGCAATCGACAAGCTATTGAGATTCTTTTTCCATTGACATCAAAAGTTGAAACCATTCCAAATTGGACCGTTGATGGAATACTTGAGTACATGCAGTCTGAACATAACAAAGAACAGGTATTAATTAAGGAGAAATTTTACTCAGCATTCTCAAGTGTCCATCTCTTATCACTTTCTTTGTTATTTATTTATTTTTTCGTTTTTTTTTTTTAAATGGACGCGAATGTGCCACATAGACGAGAATGCTAGGAGATGGACACTTGAGACTGCTGAGTAACATTTCTCTTAATTAAGATCTTGACATAATATTCAGATATGTTGGGATGGGAGGAAGATGTCCAACATTTTCAATGATCATAATATTTACTTTTGTGGGCTAAGTAGTGTAGGATTTTGATTTTGAAGGAAATTATTTTAACACACTGTTGTGTTTCTCTGTTAGCCTGATACACAACATAGCAGAAACTCAGAATGCAAAAAATGAGTTTCTTTCTCCATTCATAGGTATTTGAGCTCTAGGGCCCATGTGAAATGACTTTTGTTTGTGTATTTTTATATGTGAAGCAAAATCAAATTTTGGTAGGAAAGGAGATTACCCAGAGTGAAAGAAGGTCCACCCACTTAAGAAATGAAAGAAAAGATGAAAATAAGACTAACCCAGGGTGACAAAGAAACACTGACATACTTGTGTCACTATAAAACTTTTATCATTTTCTACTTGATATCAATTCTAAATAAATTATTGTTAAATAGTTTCTACCTTGGAGGCAGTTCGTATTTCATATTTTGTCTGCCAGACATGAAGTTATTGTAGCTTCTTGTATTAACTTTCAAGGGAAATATTTCAGGAAGAAACCAGAAACTCAAAGGAAGTTAATGTGCCGAAGGAAACCACACTACCAAAGCAAGATCTCCATGAGGTTCCACTTTCTTTCTTTCTTTTTTTTCTTTTTTCTTTTTCTTTTTCCAAGGTACCTTTTGTTTGTTATACTTTAATGCTGCTCAGATTCTTCATTAGGAGCGTTTTATGCTTTTAATGATATGGGTTGATTACTTAAAAAAAAAAAAAAAAAAAAAACTTCTTCATTAGGATTGTTTGTTGCCTGAAATTGGATGGTTCCTAGGTTTTACTTTTCCTGGTAAGATTGCACTGGACAATCTGTAGACCTTGATTACTAGAACTCTACCTCATCACTACATGATGTCATAAATTCAATTCAGAATTCAATATCCTGATTTTTTTTACCTGGTTAACTGTTAGTTCAACCAAAAGACTAAACCAAGGACTTTCTTGGGTCAATTACTGTTTTTTTTTATTTCAAGTAGTACTGCAAAACATTTTCTATAAGATTTTGAATTTGAATTGAAAATTTCATCCAGTGTGGGAGAAATACTAAAGGCTACTGAAATGAAAAATTATGATGCAATTTCGGTATGCTTTTTGAGTAATTTTTAATTATGGTGTGATGAAGTGGTTCTCCCTTCTATCACTTGCAAGGGTTGGACGTACTTACAGCTTATGATTAGAGGACTTGTGGTTATAGTCTTATTCAGGAAGTTCTCATACTCATTGGGATCTATTTCATGGATTTGAATTTTTGAATTGAATTGTAGGAGGTATTGAGCTATTTGTCTGAAGTGTCAGGTCATAGAGATTATCATTCCTATGAATTACTCATCTTAAATATTTTGGATGTAGTCTGTTGCAATTCTTGTAGTCTTGTGTTTGTTGTCATGAATATTAAACATTTCAGGTGGCGCCAGAAGCAAAGAAGAAAGCTGCAGAAGCAAAATCAAGAGGAGATGATGCTTACAAAAGAAAAGATTATCATATGGCTGTAGATGCTTATACCCAAGTACATACTTCTTCTGTTCTTTCTTGGACTTGTTGAATATTTTCTGCTTTTACTATTGAAAATTTTCCTTACTCGGTTGCAAGCCTATGATTTTCTATTTTGGTCACTCTCATGCTTGATCAGTTAGCAGAGAACACAGTATAATATGAAACATTCTTTGGCTAATACTTATTCTGTATGTAATGGAAGCATCTTTTGTCCACAGTTGCCTATAAAATTTTGAGTTTTTAAAGAAATTGATGAAACTCTTCTCAGTTAAATTTGTCCAGGCCATTCTTCTGACAGAATCTAGGCTCTAGCTACTAGATTAATATTGTTAGTGGGAAACTACACCTACCCCTGGAACTACCACCCTATTTGTAATGTTTCCCCAAACTTAAAAAAGCTTCAATGTGGGGAGCTCTTTTACCAACCCCTTTCAATTCCCCCTTACGTTAAAATTTTTCGTTAACTTGGACGGCTGACGCATCACATGATCTAAAATGTTCTTTATGCTCCCATAAAATTTATAAAAATAAAACTATGCAACTTAGATTAAAAAAAAAAAAAAAAAAAACCCAAAATAAAAAATTTAGAAAAAGCAAAAAAAAAAAAAAAAAGACCCACGACCAAGATGTGGGCCTGCTAAACCCACATGGAGTGGGAGAGGCCATGCGTCACTCAAGACTCATGGTCACGGCATGGGTCTTTTTTTTCTGAATTTTTTATTTTATGGAGTATTTTTGTCTTTTTTCTTCCTTCATTAAGATTTAACAGAAAATATTAATAGAGGGAGGTAACTGAAAGGGTCTGGCAAAATAGCTCCCCACATTGCGACTTTTTAAGTTTGGGAGAACATTGTAAATAAAGTGGTAATTTGAGGGGGTAATAAATGTAGTTTCCCTATTTTTTTGGTGTTCAAATTGGTAGTAGTTGCATGTGTGCTGCACAGTGTCATTTGGAATGGGAATGTGCCCACCATGAGTACCTTTAGAAATCTGAACATTGTGAAGCTTTGACTAGAGAAATAAGTTTGAAACAGAATTAGAGTGGATTTGATTATTTAAATCAATAAAGTCTTGAGTACAGTTACTTAGGCAGGTACATGGATCTGGTATTTAGGTTTAGATTTATATCCTCATTTATAATCTTTGTAATCTCATATACCATCACCCATCTGAGGCTATGTTTATTTGGCCCTCTTGTCCTTCTAGAACCAAGAAATGCTTTTCTGTGAAAAAAAGCTGAATTGTTAGAAGTTCTATAGGTTCATTTTTTCTGTGTTGCAGTTGATAATTGGTTGTATATCTAGAGCTGTGAAGTGCCGATACCAATGCAATACAATACAGACATGGCAGTACATAAATTCTTGAAAATCTAGGATATGATAAGGCAGGGAAGTAATTAACATGTGAAAATATTTTTAGATATATTATGCTAGTTTTCAGGTTGAAAGAGAAATACAAGTATAAAAAATCATAAAATATGAAACTAACTTCGAAATTATATATAACAAAAGAACAAATATATATGATCTGTATATGATACTCAGATAAAAAAATAATAAAAAATAAAAAATAAAAAAAAAGGATCCATATTTGATACTAATTGATTAAAATTTAGAAGGTTTCTTATTTTCTAAGACACTCAAACTTATATTTTACATTTAAACCCTTTTTCTTAAGAAAATTGAACTTTTTCCCTCAAAAGTATCATATTCATGCTATATTGATGCTGTATCCTAGGAATATCTGTGGAGAAAAGAAGAAAAAAAGGACAATTTCCTTGATTCACAGCCCATCTTATACCATTTATCTTGAAGTGTCCTTGCTTCATATGTCTAGAAATTATTTAAGGTGTTGCTTTTGCTTCCAAATATAGTTATACATTTAGCTACTTTGAATGTATTGCCAGACACGTGAGCTTTCAGCTTTGTGACTCTTGTTTGGTGATGCGTATACAGGCAACCGATTTTGACCCCACTGATGCTACTTTGCTTTCCAATCGGAGCCTTTGTTGGATGCGTTTGGGTCAAGCTGAGCATGCCTTAGCTGATGCAAAGGCCTGCCGAACGTTAAGACCAGATTGGTCAAAAGCTTGCTATAGGGAGGGCGCAGCTTTACGTTTATTGCAGGCAAGCTCTCATGTTCCCATCTGGACCATAGCACTTGAAACAAAAATTTTGATCTTTGTGGTCTGATGTAAGTGGTTTTGCTCTTATTATTGCAGAGGTTTGAAGAAGCAGCCAACTCTTTTTATGAGGGAGTGATGCTTGACCCTGAAAACAAGGAGCTTGTAAATGCCTTCAGGTATTGAACAGTGCCACATTCTCTGGACTTGGGCCTTGATTTTGGATGCTGATGACTTGGGTAAAAAAAGAAAAAAGAAGATAAAATTGCAGTATGGTTATGGTTCTCTATACCAATTGTGAAACCTGTGAAATTATTCACATTGTTGAAGTTATGAGTATGGTGTCTATATGGGACATCTTAGATTTTCAGAGAACCTGCAAATTTTGTTTTATGAATCAACTGCTTATTCTGACTACCTGCCATCTTTACAGAGAAGCTGTTGAAGCTGGGAGGAAGTTCCATGGTTCTGATCAGGAAAAATCATAGCTTGCCATCTGCTGATATCCCGAAAGTTGTCACAAGAGGAATGAAGGACTTGAATGTGCGGATAAAGACTTCAAGGGGGCCTCCTCATCTGAGAAAGTGGGAGCTTACTTTCTTTTTTGTTATTTATACCATACATAAATTATTATATATATATATATATATATATATATATATATATATGGTTGCAACTGAGAATTGTTTGCAATTTTGGCATAAATTTCATTAGTTTTTACAGCCTCCAATAAGACTTTGACGCATCAACTAAAAATGAAAGCAGCCAATCCGGCACTTTTGTATTTTCCCTTAATGGTATAGCCAGATTTATAGGTTCGGTTTTACTCTCTCTTTCTCAACTTGCAGACAACAATGGTGAAACCCATTTGAAAGCTCTCTCTCTCTCTCTCTCTCTCTCTCTCTCTCTCAACTTACAGACAACAAGTTGAGTAGCTATCAACAAATTGTTTCATCCCCTCTCTCTCTCTCTCAACTTGCAGACAACAAATTGTGTAGTCATCAACAAATTATTTCATCACCTTCATCCTTCACTTGTTCCACTAATAGAAGTAAATAAGTAGGCTATGTTTAGCATTGCTCTCCGTGAAATGTGGATATTGGAGGTCTTATGTTTGCAGGGAATTGTTATAGGTTTTCTTAAGGTTGCCACTAAGATAAGAGGCAAAAGTATGTATTTTATGGTTATATTTAAAGCTAGCATCACTCATAATATCATTTATTAACAAGTCTTACAAAAAATTAAGGTAGAGCATGTTTGTTATTACATTGAAAAATATATAGATTTTAAAATTAAAAAGAAATTTTTATAAAAAGCTATATTTTAAAATTAATGCGACCTCCGTCTCTCACACCCAATATTAAGCTTGTCTTGAGAAGATTCTTAGCATTCTAAGGGTCCGTTTGGAATTGATGTTTTAATAAGAGTAAATTTTAAAAATTGTGTTTTTTAAATCGCTCATTTTTAAAATCGCAAAGACGTTTAGTAAAATATGTTAAAAAGTATTTTTTTATCAAATATTTGTTATACTAAATCATGATTTTGATTTAAATTCAAATAAACACATTTTAACCTGTTCATAAAAATCGCAGATTTTTTTTCCTATTTTATATTAAGTGCTTTTTAAATTGCAATGTCAAACACATTATGTTTTACGATATCTTTTAAAAATACAGATTATTTTTGCGAAATCGCAATCTCAAACGCACCCTAAATACTTATCTAATCATAGATTGAGGTTGGACTATGTCCCAATTGTGCTTCCAAAAAATTCTCTCGCTGGTAATATCTTTTTTCTTTAAAATTTGTGTCATTGAAGTGTCTGGCTTTTGGAATAACCGTCATTTAGTTCTCTATGTCACATCACAGCCTTCCATTAGATTTAAAAAAATGAAAGAGAAATACTTATTTGATATGATATATAGCATTGCTCTTTCAAGCCATGGTCTGAGAGATCCCACACGATTAGAATTAGAACTAAAAATAAGTACTTAGGTGGAGCTTAGAATATATAATATATTTTTTTAAAAGTATTTTCTTTCCTATGCAAAAAAAAAAAAAAAAAAAAAAAAAAAAACTTCACTAACACGTTTTGACATTACCCTCTCATATTAAAAAATTCTCAATTTAGGGTATCGAACTTTTAATTTTTTATAATATTTCCCCGCCACTAGGATTTTAAGTTGAATCTATGTCAAAATTTCCAAAATATCCATAGCTTTCTATTATAAAAGAAAAATAATAAAATAAAATAAAATTGCAAAGATTCAAGGATTAGTTAGGATTTAACTAAATTTGCAAAAATACATACGCCTGAATCTTTGCGTTTTTTTTATTATTATTATTAAAAAAAGGTTATTTTGGAAATTTTGACAAAGTTTAACTGAATATTCTAATAGAGGGGGCATTGCAAACAATTTAAAGCTCGATATCCTAAATTAAGATTTAAGAGTTTTTGAACATAGCCTTATTTGGTTTGCAAAATGGATATTTCTTTAGAAAAATGAATAGACATTATTGAGAATGGAGGATGTTGGAATTGAATAATTATTCCTATTTTTTAGTTTCATAGCAACACATATTTTATAATTGGAATTGAACTAAAATTATAAAAAAGCTCATTAAATTTTTGATTTTTTGAAAATTCAAATTAAAAAACAAAATGTTGAACGTGGCCACCCATAGCAAGCCTTGAGGGTGGCCCTGCCATCCCCAATAAGAATCCGTCAATCGCGACCACCCTCAAGTGTCGTTAGGGGTGGTCGCGGCCACCCTCAAATGTCATTAGGGGTGGTCGTGCCACACTCGAAGGGCCTCATGGATCCACCAAGAGGCCCTCTGGGGGTTGCGCGGCCACGGATGGCATGTCACTCATACGTTCAACATGTTTTTTTTTGTTCGTTTTTTTTGGAAAACCTTGTATATTCCTTTAGGAATAGTTATTCCTCTTCGTAATGGAATAGTTAATCCCATATAAATAATTATTCTTAGGAATAAACTTTTACCAAATGAAAAAAAATAGTTATTTCATTCCTCGCAAACCAAATAGACTTAAAGAGAATAATTTCAAAATGTGTGAAAATCAAGAGTTTTGTAAAGTAAGGGTGTATAAACGGTTACAGTTACTAGTTGTTAACTAAAACTACCAACCACAACTGCATAATGCGGTTATTGGATTTTAATAATCGCAATCGCTCCGCTTAGGTGGTTAGCGGTCATTTAAACTAATGACCGGTGGTTTTATAACCTTTTTTTTTTTTTTTTTTTTTTTTTTTCTATATTGACTTTTGGGCTTTTTGAAGTGTTTTAAACCTTTTAGTGCTTATTTTTTGGGCTTATTAATAGTTTCTAGTCGAAGTGTTTTAAAAAAACAATGAATACGATGAAACAATATTCTTAACTCATATTTAAAATGACAGCGTTTTGCTAATTAACACCAAAAAAATGTCATTTTAATATTATATTTTTAATATAAAATAGAAAATATATATTTATATTATTATATATAAGGGTCGGCGAATATGATAAAGACGGAAATGATACCTCAGTTAAAATTTTGTCCGAAACTCAACGAAACACCACGTTAGCACCAATCAAATGTCGCCACGTGTCATGTAATTATTATTTTTTTCTTAAAAAAAAAATAAAAAAAATTCGGGGCCACCCCCTTGGCCATTTGGGGGGTGGCTGGCCGGATGGTGGTGGCTCGACCACCCCCAAATTGGTGGCATCAGTGAGAGTAATCATGTTGACGGAGTTGAGAAGAAAGGGTATTCCAGTTTTCACGCTGTTTTCCAATGTTTGCGTGCATCTCCACCCTGTCAGCTACAGCCTCTAAGATGACATATAGTTGGGTAGTCGCAATTTTGTCATCAGTTGATGTGGTAGTGATCTCATTGATCTTTTCTACCGGGATTATGCCCGTGAATCCCTCCGTTATATTCAATTACTGAACCAGCTTTCTCGTTGGTATTTTTGGAACTGGGAAATAAGGGATGACTTTAGGAAGTTTTGGGACATGAATAGCAACATTGAGTTGCCTGGAACAAGAAGATGAAGATAATTGGAGAGTCGAAGAAGCCATTTGATTGATGTTTTTACAACAGACCCACGAGCCACCCCCATCCGGCAAGATGGGGTGGCTAGGCGACCTCCAAATTTTACTTTAAAAAAAATTTTATTTTTTAATCTTTTAATTTTTTTTTAAGAAAAAAAAAATCAAAAAAATAATTACATGACACATGACGACATTTAATTGGTGTTGACATGACGTTCCATTAAGTTTTGGACGAAAGTTTTTATCAAAACTAGGGATGTTCAATCGGTTATAACCGTAGATTATTGGCTATAAAGCAACTGCCTTGGTCGGTTATTGGTTTTTAGTAGCCGCAATTGCAATCGCCTAAGCGGTTATTAGTTATTCAATCCAATAACCGACCGGTTATAACCTTTTTTTTTTGGACTTTTGCGTTTTTAAGTATTTTGGGCCTTTAATTGGTTATTTTTGGGCTTATTTTAATCATTTTAGGCCAAAATGTTTCCAAAAAGATGAAAAACGATAGAATAAGGGCGCCGTAGAATGAGAGAATGAGGGATTGAGAGGTAGGGAGGGACTGGGAGAATAAGATGAAACCATATCCCTATGGGTTTCATGTTATACTCCCTCCAAAACGACTTGTTTTGGATGTTATATATATATATATATATATATATATATATATATATATAGTTTGGTTATCAGTTATAACCACTTTGTCTTACTCTTAAAATCGCTAATTACCCTATTCAATTAGCAATTTTTAATAACCGACTACCAAATAATCGGTTATCGGTTGGCAAAACCTACCCGCTTGACCACCCAGATATTTAACCCTTAAGAAAATAAAACGCGCGAAAAGTAGCTTTGTGAAGTTTTAAAAAAAGAAAGCTTTGTGTTGAGAGTTGATTACAACTTCTTCCTCTTCTACTTCTACTTGTGCTTTACCAAATCATCATGGCCCCCGATGCGTCTGATGCCTTTCCAGGTCCTCTCAACATGAATAGTTTTGCACTTTGGTTCCTTGTCTGAGTTAGGCTGTGTTTTGTAACTCTCAAAGTACTTGAATGCTTCTTTTTTCTCTTTCTGCTACTCAATGCAGTGAGACAGAAAGTTCAATTTCTGAATGCTGCTCGTACCGGCAATCTCAATCTCTTGAAGAGTAAGTTCATATTTTTGTATGTTCATTTATTTGTGAGCGGGAATGTTTTGATTGTATATTTTGGGTTGAATTTTATTGGGATAGACTTGGTGGGGCAGCTTAACGAGGTGAAGGGGTTGGCGATAACGGTCGCGGATATCAAGGATCCCAGCAATCGAGGGGTCCTTCACTTTGCGGCCAACGCGGGGCAGACTGAGGTTTGCAAGTACTTGTTGGAAGACTTAAAGCTTGATGTTGATACAAAAGATAACGGTGGTATGCGCCTAATTTCATACATTGTCTCTATTTATTATTTTCTTCATACCCTCTTCTACATTGTGTAGGGTATATGTTGATTGGTTCAATTATATTAGAAAAAAAGGGTACCCTTTTGATATATTGTCGGGGAAAATGATCATTTAGGAAAGTACAATGTATGAGTGTTGTTTTTATCGTTTGATAGACTTTCTGGTTAGTCTTTGTGGAAAGCGCATGTTGCAAATGTACTTTGAATTGCATTTCCTTTGTAGGTTTTATAGTTTTGATATAATAGTTTTCTCCTTCTCCGTCATGTTTGTATGCTAGGTGGGAAAGACTCTATTTATTGTGTTTCATTATCAATGATGATACTATTGGATTGGTATCCGTGGCTGGCATATTTGCCCTCAAAAACTAAAATTGGTTTAATTTGTATGAAGCATGTCGGTGGAGCTCATGGTGGTTTATATTTTTTTTTTCCTTTTGGGTTTTAGAGAGTATTACAGTACTTTTGCAGGTTGCAGAATGGAGGCCGCTCTACATGTTTAGAATATTAAGCTCTTAGGCTATTAAAATTGATGTAGAGAACGGAAAATGATAATAACAAGGAGATGGGTATGTTGCATATCTTTTTGGAACAAATGTTTTGGTAAATAAATTATTTAACTAGTGCATTTTCTGCTATAGTCAATAGGAGTAAGAGTTTCTGCAAATTTTTTTTATTGTGAACCCTGAAAAAGCAATGAGGGATGACATTCCTGCTATAACTTGATATAGCTTCTTGTTCTTTAAAAAGTATGACTAAAATATGTTTCCTTAGTGCCACATAGGATACCCAAACTTAATACTATTGCATTGTTCTGTATTGTTCATATTCCTTGATAAGTAAGACTATAAACCTTCAAAAGATAACCTGCAGGGACTAGATCGCATGGGCATGGAATTGCCTTGTAACCTGTTAAAGATCATATGAATGATTAGATGGTTCTCTTGCCTCTCACGATAATATTTCATCATCTTACACTTTATATGTTTCATTTGCACAAGTTGTTTGCAAGTCATGCTTCAAATTATAGAGGTACGCATGACAGCAAAGCATCACAGAAGGGTTGTGTTATCAAGATGAAGGAAAATAAGGAGGGGTTTTGTTGGTTCACAAATAACATAAAACGTATTGTCATGCCTTATGGTTCACAAATGAATATCAAGAGGTTCAGATGCTACTGTAATCTTGGATTTGGCAGATATAGTTGTCCAATTGCTGCCATTGTAGTTCATGAGTCATTTTGATTTTGAGTGGTTTACATTATCCTTTAATCATTAGTAAACAAACTTGTCATATTTTATGTGGTTGACATTTATTTGTCTTTGATTTAATAGTATATGTAAGTAAACATGAGATGACATGCATTCTCTTTTCTTAAAGGTTTCATGCTTACTGGTAATGATGTTTTGGCTTATCTATTAATTTTTGTTATTTATCTACAGGTAAGACTCCTCTTATTCATGCTGCCCTACAAAGACGTACTGATACTGCCAAATACCTTCTTGAGTGTGGTGCCAATCCTGATGTACGTGTTGACTCTGGGACCACGTTACTGCATCGTTGTGCCGCATTTGGTACACATTCTAATTACCTTCTTGAGTGTGTGAGAAGTTTATTCCTAATTTTGCTGGTTTGCATGATCTCTCCTTATTTGATCTGTGAGTCACATCTTTTTAGCATGATGTCGTTATTTGTTTCTATGGTCCTAATCCTAAAGATATTTTTATCTCTTCTAACAGATCTCGTTTTAATAAATTTTAATTTTTTTGGTAAGCTAAAAAAATCTTGGAACAACTTACCAGTTGAAATTTGAACTCTTCGCCTAGTCCACCCTCTCTCGCCTAAGTTGCCGATCGATTTGTCGTCTTTAACAGTGGATGTTGTTAAGGGGGAGGATTCCAGCCTCAATGTTTGACCCAATCCCAAAATTAGCCGGCCAGTAGGCTTCAGTCCGTCTGGGGAGATCGTTGTGAGGGATCAGGGTGGCGAGCTATGGGATGGTGTGGACCGTCGTGGACGGTGAGGCCCTCGTCCCTCTGGATGTTTACCATCCAGTTGGTGTCGGCCCGTCTAAGGAGATGATTGAGTGTGATTTCTTCCCCGACCCCCTTGATTGGATGTCGGATTGTGACAAAGAGGAGGATCCAACGTTGGCGTTGTTGGATGCTGTTGAAGAGGATTTTCTTAGGGAAGTTAAGGTTGCTCGGATTAAGGCTAAAGGCAATAGGGAGCTCTTTAATTTGAAGAGCTCTGTGAATTATGGCGATGCAACCACATCCAATCGGCGGGGGAAGGCAAAGCTCATGAGCGGAAGCGCTGAGTTCCTTATGGGTTTCGGGTGTGAGGTTTTCTGTTTGTAGTGAGATTGTGGGTTTTTCTTATGGGCTAGTTTGGTAGCCTTTGAGCTTTGTTGGCATTTTTGGTGTGTTGCTTTTGGTGTTGTTCGGTTTTTGGGTGTGTTTGTGTTGCTTTGCAGTAGGGTTCTTGGTTTTTTGAGGGGTTTTTTTTGCTTGGTTGTGTGGGTTTAGGCTTTCTTTGGGTTTTAGGGTTTCTTTGGGGGTTTGTTTTTTCTTTTTCCTTTTTTGTTCTTTTCCAGCATTCTCTTGTATACTTCATGTGTACTAGAGTTGCGTCCTTTGCACTTTTGATATGCAAAATTACTTATCAAAAAAAAAAAAAGTTGGCCACACCAGCAAAAAGGGGGAAAAAAGACATGAAATACTTGGGTAAATTGGATAGGGAGCTCTTGATTGAGGTAATCGTACCAACTTTGGGCAAGTACATCCTCTTTCAACTAGCCAAACAAAACTATATCTTCTCAATAACACCATCCCAAATAGATTTGATCTTAAAAGAGGCTCCCAACGGAAGACCAAGATACTTCAAAAAAGGAAAAGAAGAAATCCGCAATCCAGAATACAAGCCAAGTCATCAACATTAATGACATTGCCACATGAACCAATTCCAACTGAGCCAGATTAATTTCAAATCGGATACATCTTCAAAGCATAAAAATAAGACACATAGATAGTGGAGGTGATCTGGATTACTTCCACAAAATATCAAGGTGTCATCTGCAAACAGAAGGTAGGAAATATTAAGCACACCATAGTTCCTTCCAACTGAGCCAGATTCATTTCAAACCAGATACACCTTCAAAGCATAAAAATAAGACACATAGATAGTGGAGGTGGTCTGGATTACTCCCACAAAATATCGAGGTGTCATCTGCAAACAGAAGGTGGGAAATATTAAGCACAACATAGTTCCTTCCAACTGAGCCAGATTAATTTCAAACCGGATACATCTTCAAAGCATAAAAATAAGGCACAAGGATAGTGGAGGTGGTCTGGATTAGTCCCACAAAATATCAAGGTGTCATCCACAAATAGAAGGAGGGAAATATTAAGCACACCATAGTTCCTAAACACCACAGAAAAGTCCGAAAGAAAGCCCCCATTAACAATTGCAAATAGCATTTTACTTAAAGTCTACATAACGATAGCAAACAACAAAGGAGACAAAGGATCTCCATATCTCAAATCACGGGAACTAATGAAGAATTCGGATAGATTGCCATTCACCAAAACAGAAAAGTGCACTGAAGAAATATAATGCGCTATCAAAAAGCGCCATTTCTCCATGAATCAGCATCTCAATAAATATAATAAGAACTCCCAATTGGCATGATCATAGTCCTCAACGTCCAATTTGCAAAGCGCCTCTAGCTCACTAGATCTGATCCTACTATCAAAACATTCATTTGCTATAAGGACAGTCAAAGATTTACCTACCTTTAACAAAAGCATTTTGGGACTTCGAGATACTCTTCTCCACAACCCTTCTCAACCTATTGGCTAGGACTTTGGCAATACTATCCTAAAGTCCACTCACAAGACTAATAGGTCGAAAGTCCTGAACGTCAATTGCCCCGAATTTCTTCAAAATGAGGGCAATGAAATTGGCATTAAGGCTTTTTTTGAACTTTTCCCATGAAAATCATGGAACACCCCTAGATAGCTTTGATAAAAACCAACAGGGACTGACGCCTCTTCATTGTTCATACTTTTCACCACCTCGAGGACCTCAATCTTCTCAAACGGTCTCTCTAACAAGGGGGCCTCCTCATCATCAATGGAATCAAAAGCAAGCCCATCTAGGTTGGGCTGCCAACTAAACTGTTCAATAAACAATCTATCATAGAATTGTACTATGTGATCCCTGATTTCGGTTTGATCAGAAGAAATTGAGCCATTTACTAACTGAGACTCAATGGAGTTGTTTCTCCTATTCAAGTTGGCTACTCGTTGGAAAAACTTTGTACTTTTGTCACCCTCTTTAACCATAGTGCCCTCAACTTCAGCCTCCTACTCATCTCCTCTCCAATATGGTAGCTGTCTCCAAATCACTAATGGCTTTGTGTTCCTTGAATTTCTCTTCAACAGGTAAAGCTCTCTCTTCCTTCAAACCATCAAGAACACCTTATTCATTCAAAAGGTGTTGATGTATATATTTGCATAACATGGTTATATGTAAAGAATTTAATACTCTTAACTTCAGTGATTGTTCATTTAAATCCCACGTTGAATATACTTTTTGTGATTACTTACAGGAGAAATTGAGTTGCTGAGGATTTTACTCTCCAAAGGTGTTGATATTGATCCTCAAATTGATGCTGGTACTCCTTTAATGGTGGCTGCTGCTCTTGGACAAGAAGAGTCTGTGAAAGTTCTTTTGGAACACCATGCTAGTGTGAGCTTGCATTTCTCTTTTGTTATTGTAATATTTATCTTTTATTTGTTTTCAATAAATGTTTGTGTCTGTGACCCATGCCATCTTATTGTGCTATTTTGGTTGCAAGAGCTGAAGAGAGAGAGCCACTCCTGGGACTCTCTTCTTGTTATAGTGTTTTTCTTGTGTTTGACAGAAACTTCGATATCGAAAACTTATTTTTCTAGGAGCATCTCATACTAATTGATTGAGGAGCTCCCATAGATTTGGCTTTCTCTCTTATGTCATGTGATATGTTCGGATAGTTACACTGGCTTAGGATATTTGACTATAGTTGGTGCACCTTCTTGAATTTAATCATCTAGGGAAGTATGGGTTCCCTTGTAGATATTTCGACTGGAGAAACACTTCTCATGTTTATGTGATTGCGATTGCTGGCTAGTGAGCTGGGGGGAGGGGGGGGACCCTTCTCAGTTCAAGAATTGCTCAAGCTGGATTGAACCTTTCCTGTGCTTGGTTTACCCACTTTTAGGTATGCAGGGCCTCATTGTTCTCCTTGGTCCTTATGGTACGATTATGGGAGCATTTCTAGTTCTGTTTCTTTAATTAGGGCTCCCGCCTCCCTGGTGTGTCAAGTGGGGTTAGGGTTTCTTTTGGCCATTGGGTTTTGGTCTCCATCTATCTGTGGACTTCTTGCCCAGTATTAGTTACTTTGACTTGCTGCGAGTATTTGTTTATTTAATAATTTTTTGTTATTAATTTTATGGACTGTTTAATATATATTTTCAGTATTTCATATGATTTTCGTGTTGCGTTTGTACTCCATTACGCATTATCATGCCTGCATTGCCGAAAAAAGATCCACTGGTTGATTGGTTCCAATTGTGTATTACACATTCCCCAGTAAATATCCTTCCCATATAACTAAAATATTCATTTAATGGAACCAATCAACAAGCGGCTCTCACTTCGGCAATGCAGGCGACTTATGAGTAGTTGCGATGAGATATGGAAGGTACTTGTTATGATGATGTCTTATGTGTGTAATCAGATGTTCAGTCTCTTGTCTTCAATAATTAAAACCTGTGTGCAGGCCTTGTAGTAATCGTTGCATAATATTGTTATTTAAGAGGTTGGGGATCCATCATTGGAAGGATCCCATTTAGTTCTTGCCCATCAGCTTTGTTAGCTATTATGGGCAGAATACTTATTATTGATTTTGGAGGACATATTCTTTAACCTTAAGTCTTCAGTGTAATAATGATGTCACATTTATCACACAAAATGAGTTAGGCTTCAAAAGTGAATATTATCCTGGATTATCTTTGACGGTTGTCATCCAACCACGTTTCAACATCAATCATAGAAAGATACAGTTGTGTTAGCTGGTTGTGTTGGCAGATTGAAGGATTAATTTTTAGGCATCTGACATGATTTATTCTATGTGGTTGCTGGACAATACTGAAGTTGGCAGAAGATTTGTGGCATAGATGAGAAGGACAAAAAAGTGTTTGATTCAAAGAACTCATGCATACCTATAAGAACACTACTAAAGTAGCAGTCAATGCTTAAAGATGGTTTCAGAAATCCTAAACTATAAGCAATAATCAAGTGTAAGCATGATAACGTACCAACACTATGATAGTTTTTGGAATATAAATAATGGGTATTGATCTACTCGATCATTTAAATATATCTAAAGAGAAATGCTTTATACTATACCACCATTCCATTGGGTTGAGGTGGCAGTCCCATCTGCCATTGAATTTTTTTATTATTTATTTTATTTTATTTTATTTTATTTTATTTTTTTTAATGAAAGGTGGGCACTGTCACATCAGCCGAGTGGGATGAGGGTGTAATATGTAGCATTACTCATATCTATATCATTTTCTTGACATGGAATTTTTGTCAGAAGATTTAGACATCATTTTTTTGTTGTTTCCCTTATGTCATTTGCTTAGGAGTTTTGAGGGTAGTAATATGTATATTTTTTTATATGTACATTATAATTGCGAAGAGGGTAGTAATATTATAAAAGAAACTTTTGTTAAGTTATATCATTGAAATGTGCAGTAAGATTCTCTTCTATTGTTTAATTTATTTTCTTAATATTGTTTTGCAGCTTAATTTTGTTACAGATAAGAATGTTACTCCAATGGCAATAACAGTGGCTTCCAGTTCACTGGCATGCTTAGAGTTGTTGATACAGGTTCTATACTTTTCTTCATCTTCTGATGTATGACATGGACATTGTGGCAGTGCTTTCTACCCAATAAAGGAAGACATGTATATGTTTCATTAGTATTGCTCAGTTCCTTACTTATCAAAAAAAAAAGCTCAGTTCCTTTTGGAGGGTTGGGGAGGATTCAGTAGGGATTTTATTCTTCTTTAGACAAGTTATTTGTGGAAAAGGATTGTTAATTCTTTGTAGATAGGGGGATGGTAAGTAAAGAATCTGGATACATCTTGTTCTGTGGAGCTAAATTGTCATATGTTCAATAAGAGAATACTTTTAAGACTTTTAAAAGTAACGAAAAAAGGAAACAGTTGCAATACCTGAATCTAGTTAGTTACTTAACAACGGTTGGCCTTGTAAGTAATAAAATGGACCTATGTTTGAATCAAGCTTGTTACATATACAAGTTTTGGACTTTTGTAAATGAAATCATATTGCATTGATCAAATATGATGGCATATACTCTTAATTGAACTTGATTATTGTACTGTATATTGACTTTGCGTAAAGCTTAGGGCTAATGTAAAAGAATGCTTCTCTGGTGCTTGAACATCTGTGTTTCAGCTTTCTGTTTATGTATGTGTTCACAGAATATAACTTATATATTGACTTTGTGCTGTTAATTTTTGCATATTCTAATTTATAGGCAGGTGCCAATGTAAATTTTAGCTTTAGTGGAGCAACCCCTTTGCATATGGCTGCTTATAAAGGGAGTTTAGAAATCATAAACTGTTTGTTGAAAGCTGGAGCTGATCCAAATGCCACTGAAGTGGTGAGGCTGTACTATTCGCTACATTTTTCTACTTGAGAAGTAAATCAAGCTATTCACTTGTTTATCTCTTGTTTGTATCTGTGCATTTACTTGTTAGGAGTGTTAGAGAAATGCTCTTGGGTTAATATGTTGTTCTGTCCACTTTGTTTCATTGTTTTTTCCCTATATCTGTTCAGCCAAAATACAATGTACAGTTAAAGATGTGGCTCATCTGTTTTTTTTTTCTTCAGTGGCATATGAATGAATGATGACTGGGTTTTTTTAGTGCTCTCTATTGGGATTATAGGGGGGGTTTGATCTACTTAAAAATACATACCCCCCCACCCCCCCTCCCAAAAAAAAGGTCGAGGATTTAATTGATTTGTGACACTTAAGATTTTTTTTTCTTTTTCTGAAGACTTTTAATGTATATTTATCAAATGGCATATAAGAAAATGAAATCCCCAGCAGAAAGAAAGATGATGCTTTTTGACACTTTGGCCTCCTTACTAACAGTAAAATTATATTTCCAGCTTGACTTTATTTTCTTTTGCTTCTTACTAGCTGAAGTATATTGGTTTCTTAAACTTTCAAATTGTGTTAGGTTTAGGTTGTGGAATGTGTTATGCAGTTGCACCTTCCGCATGTCGTCCCTCTATTTATTTCTATTTAGAGTTCTATACATGATCAAAACTCAAAATATATGTTCATCTTTTCTCTCCTTACATGTGCTGTGCCGTGCCTGCGAGTGTGCCCTATCTAGTTTCTTCTTATTACATTTCTATGTAGTACCTTTCTTGTTTCAGTGGGCAACAAATGTAAGAAAAGAAATGCAGTGTCTAAAACATTTTATTCATTGATGCACTTAATCTAGGACTTGATTTGTAATGTAAATCTTCCTCTTCTACTCTTTTTGTATTGCTCCGTGTACTTGGGGGGCGCCCCCCTTTGGTGCTTTTTAATGAATTTTATGCTGATTAAAATAAGTATTTTACTGATCAAAATATTGTTTCAAACTTCACTGTACATGAAGAATTTGCAACTGATGCTTCTTTTATTATAAGATTTGGGGAAAGCCCCATCTTTCTCTAGGCAACACGTTTTTAGCAAAGACACATTGGAACTCCTCAAATGTTTTTGTATTACTTTCCTTGCTCTATTCCAACCTGTAATCTACTTACCAACTTGGAGGTCTATCCAAATTGACCCTGCTATTGTCCACTTTTGCATATGATTTAATTTAGGAAAGCGTTTATGGTTGAGTCACCATAACTATTAAAGCATTGATCTATATTAGATTCTTTTCCAAGCTTACTCTTAGGTTACCAAAAAGCTAGAGTTAGCCACCATTGCCTAGCATATCAACCATAGTTACTTTGATTTACAAATTGGTTGTTGTTTCAATTGGTGGGTTGTATGATTGCATAAAAAGATAGTTAGAGATGGTTTCTTCCACATTAATGTTAGTCGATTTCATTGCCAAATGAATTAGCTTTTGAATGTTTTGGCATCACAGGGTGGTGAGAAGCCAATCCAGGTTGCAGCTGCAAGAGGCTATCCACAAGCTGTTGAGATTCTTTTTCCATTGACATCAAAAGTTGAAGCCATTCCAAATTGGACCGTTGATGGAATACTTGAGTACATGCAGTTTAAACGTAGCAAAGAACAGGTATTAATTAAGATCCTGACATTTAGTTTAGATATGTTGGGATTAGAGGAAGATGACCAACTTTTTCAATGATCATAAATATTTACTTCTGTGGGCTAAGTAGTGTTTTATACTAGAAATGTTATCTGCTTAAACTAAAGACTAAATATTCAATCTCTGAGTGTAGGATTTTGATTTTAAATGATGTTATTTTAACACACTGTTGTGTTTTTCTGTTAGCCTGATACACAACATAGCAGCGACTAAATGTTTATTGTTTCTCATTTGGATTAGAATGCAAAAAATGAGTCTTTCTCCATTCATAGGTATTTTGAGCTCTAGTGCCCATGTGAAATGACTTTTGTTTGTGTATTTTTATATGAGAAGCAAAAGCAAATTTTGGTAGGAAAGGAGATTACACACAGTGAAAGAAAGTCTGCCCACTTAAGAAATGAAGGAAAAGATGAAATAAAAGACTAATCCAGGGCGACAAATAAACACTGACATAGTTGATATCAATTCTAAATAAATTACCGTTAATGTGCCGAAGGAAACCGCACTACCAAAGCAAGTTCTCCATGAGGTTCCACTTCTTTTTTCTTTCTTTCTTTTTTTTTTTTTTTTTTTTTTGAAGGTGCCTTTTGTTTGTTATACTTTAATGCTGCTCAGATTCTTCATTAGGAGCGCTTTATACTTTTAAAGTTTTAATGATATGTGCCGATTACTTTTTTTTTATAAAAAGATTCTTCATTAGATTGTCTATTGCCTGAAACTGGATGGTTCCCAGGTTTTACTTTTCCTGGTAAGATTGCACTGGATAACCTGTAGACATTGATTATGTAGAACTCAAACTCATCACTACATGATTTCATAAATTCAATTCAGAATTCAATATTCTGATTGTACCTGGTTAACCGTTAGTTCAATCAAAAGACTGACCCAAGGACTTTCTTGGGTCAATTACTGTTTTTATTTCAAGTAGTACTGCAAAACATTTTCTATAAGATATTGAGTTTGAATTGAAAATTTCAGCCATTGTGGTAGAAACACTAAATGCTGCTGAAAAGAAAAATTACGATGCAATTTCGGGATGATTTCTGAATAATTTTTAATTATGGTGCAATGAAGTGGTTCTCCCTTCTGTCACTTGCAAGGAATTGAACGTACTTACAGCTTATGATTGGAGGACTTGTGCTTATAGTCCAAGTCAGGAAGATCCCATACTTGTTGGGATCTATTTCTTGGATTTGAATTTTTGAATTGAATTGTTGGAGGTATTGAACTATTTGTCTGAAGTGTCAGGTCATAAGGATTATCATCCCTATGAATTACTCATCTTAAATATTTTGGATGTAGTCTGTTGGAATTCTTGTAGTCTTGTGTTTGTTGTCATGAATGTTTAACATTTCAGGTTGCACGAGAAGCAAAGAAGAAAGCTACAGAAGCAAAATCAAGAGGAGATGATGCTTTCAAAAGAAAAGATTATCATATGGCTGTAGAAGCTTATACCCAAGTACGTACTTCTTCTGTTGTTTCTTGGACTTGTTGAATATTTTCTGCTTTGACTATTGAAAAGTTTCCTTGCTCGGTTGCAAGCCTATGATTTTCTATTTTGGTCGCTCTCATGCTTGATCAGTTGATAGCAGAGAACACAGTACAATATGAAATATTCTTGGGTAAAACTTATTCTGTAACTAATGGAAGCATCTTTTGTGGACAGCTGCCTATAAAATTTAGTGTCTCTTCTCAGTCACATTTGTCCAGGCTACTCTTCTGACAGAATTAGAGTGAAGCTTTGACTAGAGAAATTAGTTTGAACAGAATTAGAGTGGATTTGATTATTTAAATCAATAAAGTCTTGAGTACAGTTACTTATGCAGGTACATGGATCTGGTATTTAGATTTATATCCTCATTTATAATCTTTGTAATCTCGTATACCATCACCCACCTGAGGCTATGTTTCTTTGTAATCCATCTTATCCATTATCATATAAGGGTATGACATTTATCTTGAAGTGTCCTTGCTTCATATGTCTAGAATTTATTTAAGGTGTTGCTTTTGCTTCCAAATATAGTTATACATTTAGCTACTTTGAATGTATTGCCAGACACGTGAGCTTTCAGCTTTGTGACTCTCTTGTTTGGTGATGCGTATACAGGCAACCGATTTTGATCCCACTGATGCTACTTTGCTTTCCAATCGGAGCCTCTGTTGGATGTGTTTGGGTCAAGCTGAGGATGCCTTAGCTGATGCAAAGGCCTGCCGAACATTAAGACCAGATTGGCCAAAAGCTTGCTATCAGGAAGCCGCAGCTTTGCGTTTATTGCAGGCGAGCTCTCATGTTCCCATCTGGACCGTAGCACTTGAAACAAAAATTTTGGTCTTTGTGGTCTGATGTTAGTTGTTTTGCTCTTATTATTGCAGAGGTTTGATGAAGCAGCCAACTCTTTCTATGAGGGAGTGATGCTCGACCCTGAAAATAAGGAGCTTGCAATTGCCTTCAGGTAGTGAACAGTGCCACCTTCTCTGGACTTACTTAGGCCTTGATTTTTGGATGCTGGTGACTTAAGAAATTAAAAAAAATAAATAAATAGATAAATTTGCCAATTGTGAAACCTGTGAAATTATTCACATTGTTGAAGTTAAGAGGGTGTCTATATTGGACATATTAGACTTTCAGAGAGCCTGCAAATTTTGTTTTATGAATCAAATGCATACTCTGACTACCTGCCATCTTTGCAGGGAAGCTGTTGAAGCTGGGAAGAAGAAATCATAGTTTGCCATCTGCTGATTTCCCAAAAGTTGTCACAAGAGGAATGAAGGACTTGAATGTGCGGATAAAGACTTGAAGGGGGCCTCCTCATCTGAGAAACTGGGAGCTTACTTTCTTTTTTGTTGTTTATACCATACAGAAATAGAAACTGGGAGCTTACTCTCTCAGGGCCGCTTTGATTACTCAAAAGTAACTCTTTTGACTCGTGCACCTACGCCAGACAAAATATTAGTGTTGTTATTTGGAAAGGAAAATAACTACTTATTTTGATGGTGTTATGCATGTAATGCAGGCTTGAATGGAAGAGGAGCTTGGCCATTGAATAACTCTGCTTTTTGTCCACCAGGATGCATGGCCTTTCTGTTAAATCTTCTTATAATACGATATGCAGTGGCAAATGAAATAAGCTATGTGTATAGTTTATGCACCAATAAAGTATTTGGTCTCCGCTTCTTTCAACGTAAAATATTTTTGGTTGAAAAATGTTTAAAGGGAAGTTATTTTTTTCCAGCGTTTAGCGTGCGTACGGAAAATTAAATTATTTTTTTATATTTTTATTTAATTATATTAACCTATAAAATGTAATTTTTATTCACAATATAAAAATATTAGGGAAAAGTCTACATGTCTTCCTCAAATTATCACCCAATAGACAAAGTTCCCCCCAAAATTGTCAATGTTTTCCCTAATGACAAAACTATCCTTTGTAAAATAAAAACAAAAAACAAAATAAAATCGGGGGTGGCTAAATTTAAAAATAAAAAATAAAAATTCTTTTTATAAGAAAAAATTAAAAAAATAAAAATCGATTTTCTTTATAAAAATTGAAATTTTTTGTTTTTTAATTTTTTTAAAATAAAAGTTTATGTTTTAAAAAAAAAAATCGTTCCAAAAAAAAAAATTCGGTTTTTTTTTTTTTTTTTTTAAATCGTTTCTTTTAAATACAAATGTCTGTTTAAAAAATAAAAATTTTCCTTTTTTTAAAAAAATAAAATTAAAAAATCTTGTTTTTTAAATTAAAATTTTCTTTTTAAAAAATAATTATTATTTTTTTCGAATTTATATGGGTATTTGTCTTATTGAGAAATCCATAGGAGCATTTTTATTTTTTTGCCAGCCTTAAGGGTTAATGAAGGATTGGGAAAATTGGTTTACAAAATTACAAAATTTTAAATTGGAAACCAATTTATGGTGGTTAATGAAGGATTTTCTGGTCAACAGAAAATGATTTCAATTTGACCACTATTTTACGTCGCACTAAACACCGTAAAATGCAAAATCATTTTCTGGAAATCATTTTACGTCTTGCATAAAATTGACCAAAACTTGTCAAGTATTTCTTATTTTGGTTTTCACATTTGCCAAAAGCATCCCTTCATCTTCTAAATTAATTTCCTTTTTCCACTATATATCTTACCTTGTTTATACAAATACAAGAGGAGTTGAATCATAATTAATTATCAATATTATTCTATTT
Organism: Corylus avellana; assembly: GCF_965113065.1. Classification (NCBI taxonomy): domain Eukaryota; kingdom Viridiplantae; phylum Streptophyta; class Magnoliopsida; order Fagales; family Betulaceae; genus Corylus; species Corylus avellana. Next base: position 6,849,629 of record NC_142490.1, on the reverse strand, counting down.
GATCGAATGATTTTTATTGTTCCATTGATTGAAATTTAGCAAGAAATCTAATAACACAAACTTTCATTCTTGAAGAAGTTAATAATTCAAAAAACAATTACTGACAAATTCCTTGTCAAAATTATTATATCTTCTTTTCTTTTTCCTTTTTTTCTTTCTAATCAACATTATAATTATATCTTTAATGCAAACTCAAAAAGCTTAAAAGATTAGGCTAGTTAACTTTTACATAAATATTTTTATTTATCAAACACTTTATAGTATATATTTTATTTTAAATTTTCAGGCTTGGTACATAATATATAAAATTCATAAATATAAAAATCTTTATATCTATATATATCAAAATCTTAAATCAAAATAAATATATTTATATATATGGGCCATTGGCCCATAAGTTATTGGGCCAATAAAACTTGCTCATAATATAGATATAAATCTATTGGGCCTATAGTTTCACCACAACAAAGTAGGCTTCTGCTTCTTGGACCGTGACCTATTTAACAGAAAAAACAAAAAAAACCTGGCTGCACTCCCCCTTTCTCTCATTTCCCCCGCAGATCTCCTCGCCACCGTCTCAATTCAATAGGTAAGTTTCTCGTTTTTCTAGGGTTCTTTGTGGAGTTATATCTTGAATTTAAATTCCCAAATTTAGTGTTACATTATGTAAATTTTGTTACATATTCTCGTATGTTTGATCTAAAAGTGATTTTTTTTTTTTTTTTTTTTTTTTTTTTTTTTTTTTTTTGTATTGAGTTTTTGATAAGAGTTGAAGAATTTTGATCCGTCTACCGTTAATCTTTCAATCTTTGTATACTTTGATATGCAAGCTGATTACCCAAGATTTTTGTTATACTTCCTCTTATACTTTATCAAATAAGTGAATGTTTTAGTGTTGGGGTTTTGCTAGGGTTTAAGAATTTGGCCTTGGAAGAATACCAATGGCTTATATGCGTAGTCTCTCTACAAGAGCGACTCTTATAGCTCGAAGATGCCACCCATCTTTTGGTTATGTTCTCCATGACGATGATCGAAAACATAGCTCAACTGATGAAGATTTGTCGTCCCAAAGGGTCGATAATTTTCTTCAGAGGAGGTCATTCGGAAGTAGCAGCTTCAACAAGTCAGCTGGGTTTGGGGCCCTTTTCCCTGATAGAGGATGTTCTCACATGTTTCTTCCACCGAGCACCGGGCCCTCTTTCTCCAGGTATATGTCAACTACAGTTGGTGAAGGGTCGGACAAAATTGAAATAATGAGTGATGTTGCTGGGGTTCTCACGGATACAACTGTGCAAGCAATAGCTTCCCAGGCCGCTGCAGTGAATGAGGTTGCCATTGCTGCTGCCGATTCTTACTTGCCTGTCAAGGCGTTGCAGTACTTTATTGATGGTGTGCATTCTTTTACCGGCTTGAACTGGTGAGGAGCCATTTGCAATTATTTTTTCTTAATTTTTGAATGACATATCTCGGTACCATTATGGTTTCCGTAAGATTGGATGCTGGAATAATCACAACATTCAGATTTCAGATATGGTGGAACATAGTTTATAGAGTGTAGGTGCTCAAGAAAATGCTCAAAGAATTACTGACCGTAAAAAATAATGATGCACTAAGAATCAGAGGTGGGTGTTTTGATTGACCCATTTCTCATTGCATGAATCACCATAAAAATACCATTCGTCTGACATTGGAGAACCGGCATTTTGAACTGTGAATACTTTAGGTTTCTACTGACCGAATTTTAGTAAGACTTAGATTGGCATAAAGCTGATGTTAACACTGTCTGCCTGAATAATAGCTACTGTTTTAGAGTGAGTGATATGGAGAGAAAATTGTTTTGTTCATTTCATCTACATATGAAGATTCTCATCAATAGCTTGTTTGGATGGGGGATTTTGGGAGGATTGCTATGGTGGGAACTCACCATTCCCTTGTTTGGGAGTTTTTCACTTTTTCTAAAGGAAAGGGGTGGAATGGACCCCATATTCCATTCCATTTCTTTAGATGTATTCCCTCAAAATTTGAGAAATCAAGTATTCTCCTCATTAAGATGAGTGAATTATCTTTTCTATTCCTTTCTTTATCTTAAACATTAAAACCAAGGAAAAGGAAATAACCCTATTTATTCAATTGTATTCCATTCCCACTTGATTTTTATCCTTTCTATTCCCTTCCTTCATAAACTCCCAAACACATTGTAAAGGAGGGGGATGAATTTCTTTGTAATGGCATAATATGGCTTAGATGGTTACAGCATTCATTATGTGGACTCTATTGAATTTATGGAACCAATCACTGAAATTGCATTTGTAATGGTTGCCATTTTCATTTCATAGAAAGTGTATTGTTGTAGTACTAGGTTTTTAGTTACTCCAAGCAAGTTATTGCCAGAAGACAATGGATTAAAGATGCGATCTATCATCCAATAGGTTTTTTGGTTACACCACGATCAAAGTTTTGATGATATTTGATGTTACAAATGAAAGTATTTTATTTTATTTTATTTTATTTTATTTTTTGTTACTTCTTTCAGGTGGGCTTCCATAGCTTTAACGACTCTTTTGATTCGAGGAGCAACAGCTCCGCTTTTGATAAATCAACTTAAAGCTACCACAAAACTCACTGTATGTGGAATTACTTGGTAGTTACAACAGTACGTTTCAGCTGATTTACATTGTTGTCTGATATGCTTGTTGACAATCTGATGCACTCATAACTAGAGAACAAATAAGTTGTTCATTACTTTGAAGAAGGCTTTGCTAATTTTAGATGCCATGCCTATTCCATAAATTATTTACTTACCACTTCCACAAAGGGGTTTGCTTTATATCTTTCTTTCTTCTTCTTCATATTTTTTTTTTTTTGTAGATTAAAAATTCTCTGGAGTTAAAATTTTGAGGGGAGATCTTTTTATGTTCTATCAAAACTAATAAATGTAAATCACCAAAAAAAAAAAAAACTAATAAATGTACTCTTTGCATAGTTTTTCTTTTATATTAAACAGTATTTTTATTAATAGCATACATTCTTTTATTTTCACATACTGCAATGTGTCCTTAATGTTTCCTTCATATTCTGCAGCTCATGAGACCGCGCTTGGAGGAGTTAAAACAGCAGATGCAAGATAAGGTATTCTACGTAACTGTTGTTTGTGACATCACTGACATGGTATCACTTTTTATATCACTGACCACCTGCAGTAATCATGTTGATAGAAATTGCCCTTTGAGTCCTATGACAATGCCTGTGCTATCTGTCATTACTTGTTAGTCACTGCCATAGCCGGTGTATTATTGGTGCATATGTTTTTATGTCACCTGAACTACCACCACATTTTCATTTACGTCTCCGAACTTTAAAAAGTGACATCGGGTTCCCTAAACTACCACCACGTGTCAAATTAGACACTGTTGCATTTTTTCTCCCCAAAATACTCTTAAATTTTATTTAAAAAATAACCATTTGAAGAAAAAAAAAATTAAAAAAAAAAAACTGAAAATACCAAAAAGAGGTGATCTTTTTCATATTTGCCCCCTTAATTTTTTTTTTTAAATGGTTATTTTTTATAATTTAAGGATACTTTGGGGAGAAAAATGAACAAGTATTTAATTTGACACATGATTGTAGTGTGGAGAGCCCCGATGTCACTTTTAAAATTTGGAGGCGTAAATAGGAATGCGGTGGTAGTTTAGGGGCTAAAATATATTTTCTCTAAACTTTTATGTTTCATCATTATTTAGTTGGATGATTGAACATGATCCACAAAGGCCATGATTTGGTGGTGTAGGTTTCAAATTATGTAAAACCAGGGATCTAGAATGCTACTTAAACCCAGCCTGTCACCTCACCTACCTACCTTGTAGACTAGAATATATCTTTATACTGCTGGGAAATTCATTTAATCTTGGGTGTATATGTGCTGTGAGAAATATCTAGTTACATTCTTGAAATGACGAAGGTTGCCCAATCGGCCTCAAGATATCCTTGCGCTGATAGAGACAAGGTGTCCATGCCTCTCTGATCTTACTTTCCTTCCCTCCGAAGAAAATGTCTGTTAACTTATTTTCTTTTTTGCCTAAAATGCAAATTTATATCTCCTCTTGCCAGGTTTTTTTTTGCATCTGCTCATTCATTTTCCATCATTTCGATGTTCTCGTGTATAAAAAGCCTTGCCTCTTAAAAGGGATTTCTTCAAAGCTTTCTGTGCATTCTCTTACTTTGTTTGTGATAGGCTGTATCGATTGTGGATATGAACGCAATAGGATTGCAGATATCCTTCAGAACTGACCCTTCCTAGCACATAAACATTCATTTATTTTTTTCAGGGTATGGACCCCGCGGCTGTGGCTGATGGTCAAAGAAAAATGCAGAATCTGTTTAAGGAGTAAGCAACTTTTCCATGACCTGTAAGAGGAACTCATGGCAATTAAATTCTTTGGTGGCTTTTATACTTCTGTTGCTAGTATTTATGTTTGGGTTCCATAAAAAAACCGATGCTGATAGAGATCACTAGTTGAGATGATAAAATGCATGAAAGAGCCCAATAAGCTGTGATTGGCATCATGCAAATTTCTTATTGGCAGTTTGTAGTGCAAGCTCCTTTTTGCATTTGCATTAAGGGCATTGTTCGGTGGTTTTAGACCGTCAATGAACTATTAAAATTCCGAAAAAAATTGCTCCCTCACTATTTTCTATTAATGCCAAAAATTGCATATTATGCCTGCTTTTATAGGCCCAAGTTTGAAACCCTGAATTTTGTGTCATATTTCATCATCTGTTGGATTGACCCAGGAAGTTTATGGAATTGTAAGAATTAATTGGGAAATAGAGAAAATTAAAGAATTCAAAAAATTATATAGATTCAATTAGCCATTTTGTATTGGACATATTACTTGAGTTTCCTTTTTCTAGTTAGGTGATCCTTTGTATGCTCCCTGTGTACCTTGGGGCGCCTTATGCTTTATCAAAAAAAACATATTACTTGAGTTTCCTTGATCTTCATGCCATGTAACAGTAGTGTAGAATAAAAAGTTGAAAATAGTGCAGAACAAATGTGTTGGAGATTATCTAATTGGAAGAATGTTACATATAAGTCTATTAGTAATGGTCAGCAGATTGGACAGTAGTAAGTGACCATGAATCAGGGTAAAGTTTTATGGCAATTGGTTTTCCAAGAGTTTTCCTTTTCTTTCTTTTGGACTCTTATTGGATCCCAAAATAGGGGAAAGGAGAGGAAACGTGATAAAGTGCTGAAGAAAAGAGATACTTTAAAAAGAAGTGAAAGATCCAAATGACATTGGGGGTTGCGTTTTTCACCTTCAAAAATTCAGTAAGGAAATTGTTTTCAAAATTTGGCAGTTAGATCATCATTTTTTGCTTCATCTATTCATGGTCTAGAGTTTGGAGTTTAGATTAGCCGTAAAGCCAAAAAGGAGATATGTATGAACAAAAAGGAGAGGTTCAGGGTAAGAAGACAAACTACCTTTTATTAAGGGTGGAGTACTGTTTGTGTACAAACCTACTTATGCAAACCTCCTTATGTTTTCATTGTTGGTAACTGCCTTTCTTTGTAACATCTCCTACCTTAGGCCTAGGTTAGTCCATAGGTATGCCCAAGGTAATGGGCTTAGAATGTGCAAGCCCCGTTTAACTGGGCCCAAGTTAAATTAGGAAATAGATCAAAAACTCATTAAGCATAAGATAAAATTATATTTGTTATAATTTTTCAAAGGGACTTGCTATTTATTATTTTCCATCATTCTCCTATCCTCCCTTTTTGAAAATCAGCCATTAGATTTGTAGAACCCACACCTTCACCCATGTGGGTCCTACAGATCCAATGACTGATTTTTAAAAAAGGAGAATGGGAAAATACTAAATAGCACGTCCATTCAAAATATTACAACAAAATAATCCATCCTCCCTTTTTGAAAATCAATCATTAGATGTGTAGGACCCACATCCCATCCTCTCTTTTTGAAAATCAGTCTTGGATCTGTAGGACCCACATGGGAATAAGTTCTATGCATCTAGAGCCTGGTGTAAGGTTTATTTTTTATTTTTTATTTTTCCCTTCTTCTGAAGAAGAAAGAAGAAAAAATTATTTGATATAAGGTCACAGAGAAAAAAAAAAAAAGGATGCATCCTGCTGTGGTACTTTTTTTTTTTTTTTTGATAAGTAATGTAGTATATATCAAAAAAGCGCAAAGCGCCTTTAAGTACACAATAATGTATACAAAGGAACCCAACCAAACACCCTAACAAACCAAAAACCCAGAAAAACCTCTTAAGAGCACAAGAAGGTATACAAGGGACCCAACCAAACACCCAAGAAAAGCATCCTGCTGTGGTACTTATACTTGATTTCCCTTAAAGAGTATCTTTGGTTATGTTTAGCTTTGTAAGATATTCTCTTTTCTAATGCAAGCTTTTGTATCTTCCGCTATCATTGATTGACCAATTCTCCCTTATGTTGCCTATGTTTTCCCTGACATCTTCATTTTGTCATTATGATTTGGGCTTGGCAGATATGGTGTGAGTCCATTTACTCCATTGAAGGGACTCTTTATACAAGGTCCTATCTTCGTCAGTTTTTTCCTCGCAGTAAGATAAATTTCCTTTCCATAACTTCCTGCAAATGATTAATTGTTGATTTTAGATTTGGTCTTTAGAGGTATCTCTGATAACATTTCTTTGGCAGATTTCAAATATGGCAGAAAAAGTGCCATCGTTCAAAGTTGGTGGAGCCTACTGGTTTGTTGATCTCACAACTCCAGATACTTTATACATTTTACCAGTCTTGACAGCACTGTCATTCTTAGTAACCGTGGAGGTGGGTATCTTCTTTGTCTGGACATTTATGCCAACTTTTCTTACTTTCTGTTTAAGGAGGGGCCACTGAGTGTGGAAATTACCATGATTAATTTTGACTCAATTATTTATTGAATACTAACGTTCTGCTCCCCTTTATTTCATTAGAGTTAGTAATATGTTCGATCTGGATAAGGTTGCACTAAAACATGTTCAAATCCATAAGATCTGAACCTAGGCTGCTGAATTAATTTTTTTTTTTATGAAAATCAAAAGTTAAAGTTCATCAAATTTGAATACTTACGATGTTGGAGGATTGTAGGGTGGCATTTATGCCCAGTAGACAGTAGCTGAACCTGGGATCAATTGACTTTAACGATTGTTTGGAAGTTGAAAAGTTGGATGATAGCTCCATCCGAATCGCCATTTTCTTTGCAGATTATTCTATGGCTAACCATTTTCTACTAGTGTTTTATTGAACTATGTATAAGTAATTAATCTATGCCAGAAAATATCTTCAAATTTGTTTGAAGTGTTAAATGCCAGAACCTGTACTGAATGAACTTAATTTTATCTCTGTTTTTCTTCTGGGTTGGGAACTCTTCACTATTAACTTACATAGTTTGTCATTTCTTATTCTAATTCTGCTTTTGAGTATTTTGCTGGGGGGAGGGATGGGGAATTCTTGAAACAAACTCAGAGTCGAACTCATTTTTCGCTGTTCCTCAGTGCAACATGCAAGAGGGTATGGAAGGAAATCCTGTTGCTAGCACCATGAAAAACGTTTCAAGGGGTCTTGCTGTTCTTACAGTTCCATTTACCATGAATTTCCCGAAGGTAGTTTCCTATCTCTTAGGTGCTTTATACATATTATAGTATACAAGCTTTTTTCTGTTCACTTCTAATACAGAAAAATGAATATAGCAATAAATGATTGCACTGTAATGCTTGTTCCCATAATTGGCTAGATGGGTTTAGTGTTACACGATCATAAGCTATTTTCACTTTTTTGCTGCATTGCATATTCTCTCTATATAAAGCCAGATGTCCCCTTCTCATGAAGGCATAGAAAAACAACTTATCAAAAAAAAATAAAAAATGAAGGCACTGAAAAACAAAATTTCCCTCTAAAGTGCATGAAATGCTGGAAGGATTTTTAAAGGCAACATAGTAGTTCATTAGCAGGGTCCCAAGTTATATATCAATTTATTTATTGTCCACTGTAGAATTTAGAATCTTGAAGATCATCATGAGATGACTACTTGACACGTTAAGTAGTTGATAATTTTTCAATACCAGTAGTTTCATCTTAATAGTAATAGAAAGAGTGGTTGTATTTTGTTTTCTTGTTTTGATGGTTGTTTTTCACTTTTTATTTTTTTTGTTAAAATTGTTTATGTACATAATTCAAGTGACATTATGAGGAGGTTTACCTGTTTGTTTGAAGTCAGGCTGATGATATTTGTTTCTATAACCCTGCAGGCTATATTTTGCTACTGGATTACTTCCAACTTGTTTTCGCTAATATATGGGCTGGGTGAGTCCTTTCAGATTCTAACTTGCCAGCAATTTAACTCCGCGTCTGCCTTTTCCATCTTAGGATGTGAAGTTTCTTCAGTTATATGCACGTTTAGTTATGAGCAATGTGCATGTTTTAATTTCAGCTTTAGAAGACTGGAAGTTTGATGAAGAAATTGACATTGATGTTAACGAAGTTTTCTGTTCTCTTTTTCCTGAATAATGACTGTTTTTGAATTTTGCAGTGCTTAAATGTCGTGGGGTAAAGAAGTTCTTGGGTGTTCCTGAAATACCTGTGGCGCAGCCTACTAGTGCCCCACAACCTGCCTTCTCTGCATTTTCAGCACTCAAACTTCCTACAATGGTCAAACAGGAACCTACTGCAGTACCTTCTGAATCAGTGAAGCTTCCTACTGCAGTACCTTCTGAATCAGTGAAGCTTCCAGACCGAAGAATATCTCCATCTTCAAATATCAGTCAAAGGCTTAGAAGTTTAGAGAAACAAGTAAAGGGAAGAAAGAAAAACAAGAAGAGGTAAGGGGAAAAAAAGTTCTTAGAATTCAAACAACCAAGATTGTAACTTATTAGGTTTGATGCTGTTATATTCTTTGAAATGGTGTCTCAATTATTTTGTTGGGATAAGGTTTAATACCTGAGAGACCAATGAGCTTTAGCTCAAACAGTACTTCCTCCCTTTGTAGCAAGATGGAGGGTGAGATCTTGGGGTTCAAGTCTCACTGGGTGTGTGTCTAACTTACCAATAAAAAAAAGGGTTAGAGAGAGAGAGAGAGAGAGAGAGAGAGAGAAAAGGAGAGAGCCATATGATGAGAGGGTATTAATACATTAGATTCAACTATGAGTCTTTGTAAGTTTGCTACATGAGTTGAAAGTTTTGTATCTGTTCTCTGCATGAATTGACGATTCCTTCAAAAGCTCACATTGTTTAGTAGAAAAAAAAAACATCAATTTCTGTCTACTCTGAATGTCATTTCATCTTTCCATGTCTCACGTCTCCATACTTATAAATATTAGAGAATTGTATGGTATGTTCATAACTTGACTATTGCGATTTAACTTAAACTTTAATGGTGATTAGCCTCTCTCTCAGTTCATGGTGTCGAAAGCCTTCGGGAATAATTATATATCGTGCTGACTTTAACTTAAAAAATTTGAGCCTAACTGGACCGGCCTGTTGGCTTGTGAGACCGGAAACAGTTTCTTTTTCCTCTGGTGTTGATCCTTCTAGTTCTAGTCTTGAAAGTTATGATTGGGGAAACCTCTGAGAATTGCAAACTAGGTTGGGCTGCCATGGCTACCCTTGTCTATTTCACTTTCTCGTTTGGCCAGAAGATAATGTATTTGACAACTCGCAACGAGTGGTGGTAGTGAGAGACCATGTCGAAAGGGTGGTGGCCGGCATATTTCAAAGATAATGGCCCTTTTGGCATTAGTTTTGGAAGCCATAGCAGCATCTGGATAAGTCCTTTTCTTCCTTGAGGGTCTATTAGTGAAGTAATTGTCGAGCCTGAAAATGAGACCTTGATCAGATCTTTGTGTTCTTCATCTTCTCCATAGAAAACAGCCACAAAGAGCCTCATGTTGATAGGCTTTTCAAAAGTTCATCAGAGTGCAAACTCTACAGTTCATTGGGTAGCTTCAGCATAAAAAACAGTCTCTATTCCTTTGAAGTTAACTGGGTTTTATCTCTTTCTGATAAGCTCAAACGCCTTCTCCTTCAAGATCTAGCCCAAAGAGCTTCTAATTTTTGTTTGGGTGGTGCTAGAAAATGTATTTTGCATTTCCTATTATTTGGTGTAATTGAAAATTGTTAGTCAAAGGAAACACTTTTCCGATTTATATGCTCATTAGGATAGAAAACGTTATTTAGCTCAAAATCCATTTCAAACATTTTTTCAAAAGAATGTTTTATGCAACGCAGCGCTGATAGTATATAGAAATCGGATCCGGTAAAAAAAATTCAAGGGCCAGATTTTAATTACAGCAAACGTTGTCGTTTTTAAAATCAAACTTAATTTGATAAATAAATAAATAAATAAAATAAAATAAAATAAAAAAGGAGCTCAACGTTTAGCCATGGGCTTTAAGGATTAGTGCATGCAAGAAAACTAATGCTTACTTGGAATTGCAATATGAAGAAATGTCAAAATTTGGACTAATTCGCTTGTTTTGATTATTGTGTAATCGCAATTGAGAAAAGCCTTTGATGGGACCGATGGGGCCCACATGTTTCGAGCATGATTTAATTGTATGAGTACTTGTTCAGACAAGTGAATTTTCTTTCGAGAAGCATTAAAATTCTCTATAATTTTAAAGACATTGTAAATTTCTAAATTAGAAAATTTAAGACATTTCTAAGTATCGAAATGCTTAAAAAATGTCACATATTAAAAAAAAGTAGAATGTTACAGTTGATAATTGAATATATTTTTATCGAATTCTTGCTCTCTAAGTTGTAAAAAAAGCTTTGAACCAAAAATAGTATTTTGGTTTTCTAAAAAGTAAGCATTTTCTGCAAAAGTGAAGAAAAAACAATTTGTGAAGAAAATTTTTTTTCTGACTACAATAATAACTTGCCCTATTTTTTTTATATTGACATTTTTGAAGCATTTTGATGTCTAGAAGCTACTTAAATTTCGTAATTTGAGAATAAAAAGTTGTAAAAGATTCTAATCCATCAAAAACCTCTCACAATTGCAATCAAGCATACTAAAATCCAAACTGAGAATTGTAGCCAATTGGATGCCGACACGAAGGTTTTTATTTTTTTGGACATATTTGCTTCTTGGATTAATGTAGGCAGCAGACTCTTGCAATCACGACAATGGCTGGAACCCTGGCTGAGCCATTGAGTGAACTGTGAAGAGCACCAACCCCTTTTGAAGCTTATGGCATTCAAAGCCAAAAAAATACAAAACTTGGGTTGGGGGTCACGCCCAAAATGGCAAAATTTTGGGGTTTAGTAACATAAAACTCCATCCATCATGTGACATAGCTTTGGTTGAACTCTTGGCAAAAATACAAAATTAGTTTATATGGATTCACCTATTAGTAATAACCTTTTTTTAGGGTTTAAAACAGAAAATAATTTCTCACCCTAAACTTTCATTTGAAATTTTGATGAAAACTATCGTCACCATTATGATAAATTACAGCTTGTCTTAAAAATTTAAGCTGATAAGAAGAAGTAAATTTAATTATTAAATTTATATTTGAACGCTCTCATTCACGTGCGGGGTCAAACTTCCTTTATAATAGGTGATGCTTAATATGTGAAATATTTAGGTGAATTGACATAGTCATAATTAGAACTTAGGACATCTGGCTCTGATACAATTTATTTATTATTTATATTTTTTTTTTCAAAAGAATATATAAAATATCACTCATATTTTAGGAATTTAAGACATAAAACATTATTTTTAGGAAAAACTTCACTTTGGACACCTGAATTACCACCCATTTTGACATGCCCCTCCAAACTTCAAAATTTCTTAATTTAGACCCATGAACTTTCAATTACAGTCAATTTGAATCCTTCTGTCAATTTTTGCCGTTAAAACCCTTAAAAAGACAAAATTACCCTTCAATTTTTATTAAAAAAGAAAAATGAAGAAAAAAAATTTTGAAAAAAGAGGGATTCTTTTTATATAATATATATTTTTTAATTTTTAATTTAAAATTAAGGGTAAATTTGAAATTTTATAAAAAACTTAGGAGTATAAACATCATTATCTAACTTTTAACGTTTAAAATCTAACGGAAGGATTCAAATTGACTGCAATTGAAAATTCATAGATCCAAATTGAGAGGTTTTAAAGTTTAGGAAACATATCAAAATAAATGATAATTGAGGAGTTGAAAGCAAAGTTTTCTCTTATTTTTAGCTAAAAAAAATAAATCTAAGTCCATTTCAAGACGCTTTAAAACATTAATTTTCTGATGTAATAAAAAAGCAAACCATAAAAAGCGTAAAATAGGCTTCGCCTCCCTCCTCCAGTCCCCTGTTTGCCTTGAGAGAAACTTTGCCTTGCCTTGCCTTGCCTTGCCTTTGGGCTTTCTCTCGCTCAAAGTTTCTTCAGATCTAAAAGAAAATTTTGACGCTTTTTATTCATATATCTAACAGTAATGACGTTCAAGTCACCTGCCGGTTACGGCTCCAGCACAACCACCACCACCACACAACCACCGCCCTCATCGCCGACGTCCCTGACCTTCATATCACGCGCCACGCAAGCAACCCGAACTATAATAGCCACGCGCCGGCCATGGACCGAGCTCGTCACCCCAATATCGGCCTTCTCCCTCCCATACTCCTATCAGGACGCCATGTCGCGCATCAGGCAGAACCTCTACTACTTCCGGGCCAATTACACCATGGCTGTGCTCTTCGTCCTCTTCGTCAGCCTCCTCTGGCACCCGGTCTCCATGATCGTCTACCTCATCGTCTTCGTCGCTTGGCTCTACTTCTACTTCGGTAGAGAAGCCCCGGTCGTCCTCTTCGGGCAGAGCTTGGACGACAGAGTCGTGCTCGCTGCGCTGGGCCTTTTTACTGTGATCGCATTGGTGTTGACCGATGTGGGGTTGAACGTGTTGGTGGCTCTCATTATTGGGGTCGTGGTTGTCGGGTTGCACGCAGCGTTTCGGGGCAGGGAGGACTTGTTTCTTGACGAGGAGAGCGCTGTGGAAGGTGGGTTGGTCTCGGTTGTGGGGACTCAGCAGCCACTGAGGACCACGTATACTCGGATATGAGTTCTTCTCTGTTGTCATTCATGAATTTTTGACGGCATCAAAGGTGGGAATCGGCTTTTTGAGGTCTGATTTCTGGTGGGTATTGCGCTAAAAGACCGATTTCACAGCAGTAATTGGTTTTTTGGGGTTTGATTTCTAGTGGGTATTCCGGTAATTGTCTTTCTAGGGGCACTTGTGGTGTTGTTTGTGAGGAGATGGGGTTCTCTGGGCACTATGGAGTTGATTTATATATGTTGATATTGGGGAACAGATTGTACTATTATTGATATTGATTTTGTGCTTGAGAGGACCTTTTCTCCAACTAGGTTCCTAATTGTATTGGAGTATTTTGGTTTGAGATATGATGACTTGAGTTTTGGTTGTTTCAGTCAGTTTTCGGTTAGTTATTGACGCTGTTTCAGGCTACAAAGCGACGACAGAATCAAGATTAAATGGGGTGTCTGCCGGTTTGCAGCATCAATAGGAAAGGTGATTTCTTTGGTTTCGTGGGTTTAGTTGCTGGTTGTCAGTTTCTAATGTATCTTGAACTTGCAAAGTTATGTTTGTCTATATACTCTTGTTAAATGGAATTATCGTAATGATCAACCAGTTTCAGAATGCTTCTTTCCTTTCCCCTTAATATCTCAAGGGACAATTATGTTTGTTGTGGCTGGCTTGAATCGTTTATTTATTTCAAATTAACATGAAATTTGACCTCAGTCTCAGTTGTACTGGTAGTTTATCGTAGCCTCCTTTTTATTACTCGGGTACTTCAGTCACTGAACTTTGGGTGCTTATGAGGGGAGCTATTTTATAGTAAGCTGTAAAATGGAGCCTTCAGGCTTCAGTATTCGAATTGCTCTTATATTTCGTTCTTCTGTTACTCATATATCTCCTATTCTAGCGATTCACTACTTTCTTTTACTTAATAATTTTGAGTGATTTCCTTTAGCTAAAAGTAGGTAGAAATTCATTGAACCCGTTTAAGAGCTTTATTTTGAGAATATGCTGACAGAGATTTGGAAATTGCTATCTTAGAAATAGACAGCCTTTGCAATGTTAGATTGTCACATGATCAGAGAGAGAGAGAGAGGGAGAGAGACTCTAGGGTGAGATTTTAATGAGCAAGTATTATCTAAGAAATATATGGGATGGTAGGAGCATGTTTAGAGGTTGAGCAGAGAGCCTGCAACAGTAGATATGGATTCGAAAAGGTGTGGTGAGTTATGAAGATAACATAGTCGTTGCACTTGTTTAAGCATTCGTTCAACATCATTGATCTTTAGACAATCGTTCTTTTTTTGGTTTTTTTCTTTTTTCCTAGCTTTGTGGTCAAGGCTGCAAATTCAGTAGATTATGGGGGAAAAAAGGTAATGTGATTTGGGTTTATTAACAAGTTAGACAGTGTTGGGGTTGTAACCGACTGCTTCATGAATTACACCACTTGGAGATATGGTTTACTTTGCAACTTTTGATTAGAATTAGGTTGTCCTCAAAAGACATTTCCATTTACCTGGACTGGCTAAGTTTTCTTTGGCATAAGCTTTTGCTTGTATCATGGAGATGGAGACATGACAGGCCTGTAGAATTTGAATTAATGGTACCTATATTTTTTATGGTATTTTACAGCATCTGATTCTTTACCTATCCAGTTGGTGACTTTTATCTTTACTGGTACATTAAAGATCACAGTTCGAGCTTCAGTAGAGTTTATGATCAAAGAAAGCTCATAACTTCATAATTATTTTGCTTAGGTTGAGCTCCCCTCGTCAACCTAACTTATTGATTGAGAGTCATGGTTCTATATGTTTACAAGAAATGCCTTTAAACACTTTTGTGGTAGTTCTCCATTTATTGGAGTTAATAAACAGGTTTATTATGCATTAATCTGTTTGTGTCCAACTAATTAGCTTAAGATTGACTAGCAAATTTCCCTTCGCCGCTGTTGATATTTGTTGGCTGGGTGGCATTTTCATTCTATGGTGATTACTTTTGCTTTCTTATAAGCATATTGTAGCTGCAGGATGAACCACTTCACTGCATACGACTTCGATGCAGTTTTTTGAGTTTTTGTTGATTTTAGATTAATTTTCTTTAGATGCGTCATTTTGTGTATCCTTTAGAAATTGATTGAATCCCCTGTGATGGATGTTTGCTTGAAATGCTATGTTGAACCAAATTGTCCGATCTTCTAGTTTTTGGGGAAGGGAAAAAGGAGAAAAAAGAAAGATAAACTGGAAAGAATGGGTCAATTCTGTTTTCATGCTATGTTAAAGTATACGTATCCGTTAGTTCTGATCAGCTCAACCTCATTTTTGGAGTATATGTTAAAACATGAACAAGACTACTAATTTGGGCATCTCAAGAATAGGGTCGTCTTATTGGAAATGATGGGCTGCGGATCAGAATCTCCAATGATTCTCTGAAATTGTAAGAAGCCTTGACGTAAGCCAAAAGGGATTCTCTCCATTTTAAAGGAAATAGAAAGGAACCAGTTAGACAAAATAAGATGGTAAAATGGTCTTAAAAAAATTGAAAAGACCATTTTACTCTCTTATATTGCACTAACCGGTACCTCCCAATTTCCTTTGAAATGGAGAGGATCTCATTCATGACATAAGTGGGCCTTCTGATATGGCAAGGTGTTCATCAAAGGTCTCTTACAATTCCTTACACAATTATAAGGGATCTCGATCCGGATCCCTTCTCTTGCTTAAAGGGCAAGCTAACTTTTCATCAAAACAGGTAGTCATAGGCCACAAGATAACTACTGCTACTTGAGGTCGGGGAAGAAAAGAACAGTTGATTATTGCTAGTTTAAATTATTTGTTCCCAACCCTACAAGAAATGGCTGTCAGGGAGCGGAAATCCAATGTGAAAAGCAAACTTTTTTCTTGAGGAAATGGCCTGGTACTTTATCATTATTGACAAAGCTACAAATATATGAATAAAACTGGCCAAGAACATGAAAGCCGACTAATCGCAATCCTGTACACCAAAAAGGTTTCATTAAAATAAAAGATTTCCTTACACCCACGGCTGTGGACAATCTAAACAAAAAGGCCTGTCCTACTTGGTACTTACAAAAGCTGGCTAACAGCTCACAACCTTCCTTTCTTTTTTTCTTTCTGAGTGGCTAACAGCTCACCTCTCCTCATGATATATATATATATATATAGAAATGCTAAGTATCAACAAATTACCCATATTTTGCCCATATTCTCATACAAATTCATGACACATGCCAAAAAGACCAATAAACATCCACTAATTCATCCAACTGTCTAAACACATTGGTTAATATCCAAACACACCAGAATTTGAAGCAAGTCATTTTCTCTAGTAACATGGCAACAAGGAAAATCAAATCATTAACATAAAGAAGCAACAAAACTATAGTGAAGTTACCAACTTATCCGTATCATTCCTCCTCTAGATTGATAGAGTCCTTGAACTTCCCATACAAGATCTTTTTCAATTCGGCCATCTGTGCAACTACAGAATCCTTCTCTTCCTCGAGCTTTTCCACGTTCTTGCCAGTCACCTCTTTCATGTCTTCTATCCTGCTCTCCACTTCTTCCTTCGGCACATGAGCAAAGACTTCCCCTATTTGGAACCGAACCACCTCCTCATCGGTGAGAATCAATTCGTTGCTAGCATCCTCCAGACTTTCATTTGTTTCCTGAGGAAAAAAGACCATTGATTTAGAAGGGGCCACATAATAAATGAAGAGAGAATAGGGTAACTCAAATACACATTTTCAGCTACATGTTATAATAAACAAAATGCAACTGAAAAATGTTTTCTGCTGTAATGAGCTTTAGAACAAATAGGGGGATAAAAGCTGAAGATGACAAGAAGAAAAAAGAAAAGTGAAGAATGCAAGGGCAACCAAGCAGCTGATTTACTTTGCAGATGTAGTGAAAAGGTCTCCCTCTAATTTAGTTTCTAAAGATTACTGTTCCACTTGCCTCTCAGTACCATGTTGGCATGCAATAATAGGAAATCCTAAAGGTTTTTCTGGTATGGTTTTACCTCGGAGATCCTAGTTAATTGTATGCACATTGCAACTGCTCTAGAGAGAGAGTTTATAAGCTCTACCAACATTATGCTCTTAATATAGGCGGCCAGATTTGAGTTTAGCAAGCATGAGCTACTTAAACTATTTTTTCACAATCATCAATGCCTCATTTTAAAAAGTACGTAAAAGCAGTGTAAGAACAAACGTTCATACTTCAATTTCCAATACTGGAGCAGAGATGGCTTGAAGAACTAAAAATTGTGAAAGTAAAGTACATGACATTATTATAAATCATCTTAATCAAATGGTAATTACAACATAATTTTGGTACTTAAACAAGTATTGTATTTATATCCAGAAGAAAAGGTGTCTCTAGATGAATTTAACTTTCATTTGATAATTAAACAATGTCTTCTCATAGAGAGTACCACATTGCACGCTAGATCATCTTTTCTTCAAGTGAACCAACTCAGAATTTTATATTTACCCCCCGCCCCTCCCCCCAAAAAAAAACTCTGAATTGTTATTATAAGGACGAGGCCAACATGAAAATCACAATGTCCACTAGCGTGCCGGCAACAAGTAGGAGCAAGCTTATATATCAAACTATTCAAAGAATATGGTTTAATTTTAATACAGGGCCAAATCAGCACCCGCCATTGCCTAATCAAGTAATAATAACTAAATAAAATTCCAGCAGCTTTTCTCAAAGCTTTGAGGGTTTGATCGCGTTTTACTTCCCACATGTAATTGCATTAGGAAAACCTATGTGTAAGCCTAGGCTGTTTTCTTCTAGTTCTTTCAATTTCGTTTCAACAACCTGTTGCTAGAAAATCATGCAATCTTGATTCCTGATTCAGTAACACTAAAGCTATTATGATCAAATTTTTTCATAATTAAACACCTTTTATATCACATCCAACCAAGATCCTGTCAAGAAATCTTACTGTAGTACGGAATTCCTTAATATCCTACATAAGATTTGATATTAGAGTTCACTACAACTTATATCCTGCATCACTTAAATTAGGAAAGTAGTGCGCAATATTGATAGATTCCTTTATGCTAGTTATTGAACCATCACTGCAAGATTACATACTCACAAAAGCACTCCTGCATGAAGAGACAAAGACTGCTTTCATACTTATGTGCTTTTCTTACTACATGGTATGATAACAGGGACAAGGGCAAATAACAATATTGCTGACATTCGCTAGGACCATATGAACTAAGTTACTCCAGCTTGCCTCAAGATCAACTCAATAAAGAGTTGACTCAACATAAATAGCAACCATAGCCACCTAGAGCAGAAAATTAATTTATCAATTCATCTGCTAGTGTTTCAAACTTTAAATTCACTTAAACAGAATCAAGAGCGATTCCAAGTGAAGGTGAAACAATCCCCAGGCAAACTTGGCTTACAAGTTGATCTTGTTCATTGACCCAACATTTGTCTAACCCATCTAGACCATACAGTGACTTCCATACTGCCTCCTTGCTGGAAATATTTTAAAAAAAAATAAGAAACTAGTAAGAGAGATGGGAAATACCATCCTTAATTCTGGTTCATCTTCTAATATATATCCAGAAATGCAAAATATATTTTTATGAACCGACTCAGAAAGCAAGTCAAATTCTCTAAAGGCATCTTGTAAGGTATGTATAGAAATTCTGTTTACATACAACAGCTACTTTTCAAATCTATTACATGTGGTATTACTGCAATTAATGTTGCCTGTACCAGCACCGTGAGAAGTGCATATATAGTTTACATGTGCAATACAGACATTTGGAGCCATATGATTGTTCTAATTCACTCTATCACACCAAATCATGTTTAATTTTACACTTTCAAATTTCCTTATACTAGTTTTTGCCCCATGGAATGCTGATCATTGTAAGTATGGAGGAAGTCATTACCCTTTAAAACTTAACTGCTAGCCACCTCAAATGTCGATGGCATGCAGCTCAAGAACACATTTATGTCAAGTAGTTCATGTAATTTAAGTTCATTTAGAAAGGCTAAAGCATTCATGTGACCTACACCTTGTTAGTAGCAGTGTTTTATAACCATGAATGAGCAGTTCTCATAGCTGCAAAGTTGTAGCAAACATAATTGAATAATTATGTTCTTAAATGTGGCAATGTTCTAAGTGATCAACAATCCTTATTCCTTTTCATCTAATAGCAACATTCTTCTTTTCACAAGCAATTACAAAAAAAATTCCATAATGTATCCATCAACAAACGGGTAAAGTGCTCAGTGAAAAAGGGCCACAATTAGTGGAGAATCACATCAGCAGCCCCTAGCTTTATAATTCTTTGATAAAAATCTATAAGTAGCTATTTCCCAAAAACACTTTCCTCTGAGAATTAACAAGGAAAAATTTAGAAAGAGGCATAGCTATGTTCTAGGGTAATGCGTAGAAAAAAACTTGAATAATCATTTTCACAAAGTGTGACATGCCCTATGTATAAAATAAAATAAAAAACTGCTAGGATAGAGTTCGTCACAAAAAATTTAAAGGAGATATTTTTTTAAAAAAAATTTACAATTTTGATGTAGTAGAAAGTTACAATGTTGTAATTTTTCACTACAGAGAAAATGATGGAGAAGATATTGCAAGTTTTAGGATATTTCAAGATTATTGGTACATAGACTTCATTTCAATAAATGATTGACGTGAAGCGTAATGGATTAGATTTGATTCACAAGACAAGAAGTCTAGTCTAACTCCGATGTTAGAGTACAACTTCTTCCAATGAACAAAAAGATATTGTATAAATTAATAAGAATGAAAAACTTCACGCATCACAGATGGTAATAAAAGACAGTAGGCTTCACATGAAGCACCAACAGCAATTAAGATTTTGAGTATGAAGGTAAACTCTCTCCAAAAAATTCAAGAAGCCTCTTTTACTATTGAAGTCTTCCTTAAGGTCAACTGCCATTACATACTGAAGAATTAAAACAAAGGTTTGCTTTTGTTGGGAGATCTGCTCGACCTTTCCTATTAATGTCACAGTAACAAAAGAAATCAACAAGATATTACTAAATATTCCGAAACTAACGTACATGATCTATCAAGATGCAAATAGTAAATTAACTAGTTTTTCTAAATGTTTAGATGACACTTGACTGGCTAAGAGATACTTTGGCATAACTACACTTACAGATCATCCATCCACATATTGGTAGATTAAAAACTAAAGCAACAGTGTTTAAGGAAAGGCATTAGAATTCCCTAGCATTTGAGTGCATAAGAGCCTTTTAATTGTTGTAGTACAGTAAAGTGTAGGTAGTTAAAACATTAAGTTTCATAATTTTAACATTTTTATTTTCCAACACTTTCGTAGCATTACAAATGTGTAGTCATTTTTATCACCACCAACCTTATCTAGTACATATATTTAGCTAAGTTGAGGTTACTTTTTAAATTTATATGTATCAAACACAAATGTAACATAAAAGTCATGGCCTTGGGGCCGTTTGGGATATAGGTAATATTTACAATACTGGATATTGTTTGTGTAAAATTCAAAAGAGAAGTTAGAAGAACTAAAACCTGTTAAATTGTATATATAAAAAAGAAAGGAAAAAAAAAAAAAAAAAAAAACTGTTAGCTGTTCCTCATCTTCCTTGGTTTTTGCTTTTCCATCAAGATTTAGCCAAAACTAGAGTTGGGTTGTCAGTTGTCACTATTTCTTAAAACCCACTTCAAATTATGCAACAAATTCAGTGACTCACAACCAGATATAGTAAGTGACAATACTAATTGAAAAAAAAAAAAAAAAAAAACTCATCAGACACTTCCCCAATGTTGAATATACGTGTATAAAAAAGTAAACCTTGGCGATTTTGATCTCATCCTCAAGTTCGTGAAAGCGGTTGTTTAATCTTCCAAACTTGTTAATGTTTTGCTGGTCCTCCCAAGTCACCTCCGTCTCAGATCCTCCACCCTTCGTAGCAGATTTCAAGCAGAGTCAGAACCAGAATAATTTTTTTAAGAAAAAAAAAAAATTACGTAGAAAAAGAATAAAAACAATGCAAATGAAATATACGAGGGTTTTGTTAGGGTTTCGCAGGGGTTTTCATTACCTGATGCATGTTTGTTAAAGAAGCCCAGTGCAAACCGCAGAGGACGGAGCAGGTAATGATATTAGGCTTGTTTTCTGTGTTGTTTCTTTCTCTTTTTTGCTGTTTGGTCCCTTCAGATGTAAAAAGCTTCTTATTATTTTTATTAAAATTTTATAAGGTTTTTTTTTAATAAAAAAATAATAATAACTACGTAAATCATCTGTAAGTTTCGAACATTTTTAAGATTTTTACCATCATTGCTATAATTATTAAATAATTTTTTATTTACAATGAAGTAACAAGATTTAAATTCACTTTCAATTTTCATTACCGTCCAAGATTGGACTACATGTTTGGTCGGACATTTCAGTAAGTCTAGAAATTTCTGAGACAATTTATAAATTCAATATAAACTCAACACAAAATTAACGGATTATTGTATAGTCAGAGTGAGAAAATAAAACCATGTCAAATCTTTTTAATGAGAAGCTTTGACCTTAAGTTTTAATGACTCTTTCATCGAACAAAGCCTCGATGGGAATACATAACAAGGGCAACGTTTGAAGCATGCAAGCCGTATGTTACTATTTTTGAATCCAGACCCTATGTTTAGAGTCTTTTACCAAATGTCACTATTCAAACGTCATTAAATTAATAGACACTTGTTGGGTTTAAACATTCTCTCTCATGGGTTACTATTTGTGAATTTTTTTTTGTAGTGCGTGCATGCCGGGCGTTAGAAGGCTCCTTTCTCTACGGGATCACACTGCCACAAACATCATTCCGGATCATGTTCAGAGCATTTTTCGATCAAATTGAACTACTGTTGAAACAGTAGCGAGCTCCATCAAATATGATGCAAATTGAATGAAGATCATATTATCCAAAGGAAGACATATATAGACACCATCAGAAGGTCAATAGTGTGTGATACAGCAAACCAATGGAATAAAATTAATAAAATAAGTTTATTCACGTGCTCTCTCTCTCACATGCAAGGTACAAACGTTCACGATGGATCAAATGAGACATTAGATGATGCAGCAGCCTTGAAGATGTTGGAAACAAGATGTAATTTGAGAAGCCGAAGAAAACTCAAAAAAGGGTCTCACTCAAGGGGTCTGCACTTTTCGACAATATGACAGAACCATCACAAAGTCCTTAGCGGAGGAGCCGACGGATGCCGGTACTTTTTTTGATGTCGATGCCGTCCGAAACCACAGATCTACTAAGTTTTGTAGTTGCAATGATGGAACCACTGGCTGACCTCGGCACATTATCTCCACCTACAATCAAAAAATATACAATAATTACCAAAAAGAACCCTTAATTATCACCAAATATGAACATTTTTCCCTTTGTCAAGTGGTGAACGTTCATCTCAATAGACATACAAGACGGTCATTATGACTTTACCAGAAGGCCGATGATGAAGATGTAATTTGTTGTTATATGTAGGACAGAGATGAAGACAGTAGGATTAACAGTAAGTGTGCATTTAGTCCCTCTTTCTTTCTGACCCTTTCTTATTTGCTCTCTTTAACCCAAAAACAGAGGATTGATTTAGTTCTGATTCACCCAAAGAGATGGACAAAAGATGTGTAGGACAATGAAACTAAACATTTCTTAGAGGCCTTTAAGTGCTCCTAGCAGTTCTAACAACACCAGTTATTCCTCTGTGACTAGAAATAGCAACCAAGGATAATAAACCTATAAGGTGCAATCAAGTTTGATCTTCCATATGGTTGAAACAGCTATTACTCTATACTTGGGCGTTTCATTTATCAACATACTTCTTGAATTAGTTAGAAGATTTCATTTGGGAAGTTCTGCCTCAATGTCCCATAATTCCTTGGGACACAGCCAAATCAGACACCTAAATTCCTAATCAGGTATCTCCACTAAAAGGGAAACTTCCATTTCTATAAAATGGCTGTGGTCCAGATGATGAGGCTGTGCCGAATGAGAAGCAATACGAGAGAAGCTAAAAGAAGAAAAACTGAAACTTTAAGCTAAGGGCAGAAACAATTACAAAAACGACAAAGGAAAGTCAAAATGTTCTCATGTTCTACTAAACCATCATATGCACCAGTATGGAGGAATGATTTGCTTTAAATGGAAAGGCACTACCAAAGACACAGGTAAGACCCAAATAAAACAGGATTTTAGGCAGCGAGGAAGGACATAACCACTAGGGCTGAAATAGAGAATATGGCCCTACATAGTGCTAAATGGTGGAAAAGGATTCATGCTGAACCCAAATAGCAAACAGTAGGTTTAGCTCATGTTAACTTAAGAATTTTATTAGTTTCTGTAAGTATTGATAGAACACTGTGAAACATGGTGTGGCTTTAAATAAGTATTCAGCTAGGAGAACTTGAATCCAAAAAACTGCAGAAAGTAAAAAACCATAAGGCAAAACAAGCAACCACCAAGGACAACTTTCACACTTATTTAGTTTCTTTTAATATATGTTGAAATTCAATATACAGCTTTTTAATTGTTATACTTTTCTGATTATTTGGTCTTTTGGAGGCAATGAATTTTTTATAGATTTTTCTCAAATTCATCCATTGTTCGTTGTTGCATATGCATCCTAACATCAGCAGAAACCAACAATTTGAAACAGTTTGTCTGAGCGTCTTTCATGTAAAGCCCCATGATAGATGCAAGTTGAGCACACGCCTTCTTTTTACTTTTTTTCCAGCTTATTGCTTTGATCAAACAAGAATGAAGAAGACATGTTATATCTAGCAATAAAATAGAAACCAAGAAAATACTTTATCAAAAGAACATAAAAAATAAAAAATAATAATAATAATAATATTCAGACATCCTCAGCTTTCTGGCAAGGCAAGAAAGACAAACAAACCTCAGCTTCACTTGTTAGATCAAGTTTCTTCACAAGGTACTTTTGGATAAATGATACAGGCATTTTACCATCCCTGTGAAAGAAAAACAATTTGTCAATATAACATAAGAGCATAGCAACCTCCAAAAGAATTGCCGACTTCATCATTCCCCACTGAACAAACAATTTTGCAAAAATTACAACAACTATTAACTTTAACACTGTCAAATATTAGGCCATTGATTAACAATCACATTTCACCTTTTTTTTTTTCTTTTTTTTTTTTTATATATTTATTCGAAATCACAGTTCAACTTTTAATACATCAAGCCTAGGCAAGACTGAAAGCATTCAAGAAAACAAGGAAATAATACATGAAGACACTCAAAAAGAGTAAGTGATGGAACAACTAATATATGCAGCGGCCAATAGCTACCAATGAAAGAGGACTGCCATAAATCTATCAGGGAAAAAAAAAACTCCAACTTTTGTGAAACACAGTAAATAAATTTTTTTCTTGGCAACATAACAAACCTGAACCTATCTCACACAATACAGTAATTCGCTAATTATTTCTGGAGCCAAAGCTGGTGAAATTTTCATTAAGTGACGGCAGGGTGTTCCATAATTGCTAATCATGCATTTTACTTCTTCCCAGCTTCCCAACCAAAACATAATAAATCTTCCCCCGAATCTAAACTATTACGGATGCTGGATATGCCTTAATCCCTCAACATGTATCAAAAGGGTTCAGTTTCAAAACTGCACGGTTTTTAAATGGAATTGCTGTTATCCAGAAGAGAAAACACGATCTCATACCACTCTCTATTCTGACCAAGTCAAAAGTAGACTAATGTACACGTGTTCAGTACAATATTGTGTCTAATAATGGCAAAATATGCACACAAACCCAATGATAAGTGGAATTATATGAAAAGAAGAACTACTTGCTTGCAAAAATTTAACGCACTATACTTGTAACTAAGATATATGATGATTAAGAATATTTATAACATACCATCTCATCTAATATGTTAACAAGAAGGGAAAAAAATTCCAACCTCCCTTGGATTTAGAAAAAAAATACACTAAGCTCCCTCAAGTTTTTGAAATTACACTTTACTCCATGTGGGAGGAATTAGCAAAAAATGTCAATTGACAATTCCGCCCCTTATAATTTTGACAAAAAGTACAGATTATGCTCCATTTTGAGCAAAACCATTAAAACATGAGAAGTGTGCGGGAGGTAGAAAGTGCAGGTCTGTGAGTTTTGGAGCATAAGAAAGGTTTATGATATTCATATGAATCTTGTAATAACAAAAAGCATTACAGATGCTTTTTACACTACTGTTAATATATTTTTGTCTCTGTTAGTATAGGCTAAACTGAAGTGCATAAAACATATGAACTTATGGGAGGTTTGAGTAAGTTTTGCAAGTACACGGGAAGTTCATGTAATTTCAATTGAATCCAGGGCATGTTGAAGTAAGTTACTTGTTGATCTGTATACTGAATGTGCTGTTGGAATGGCTAACAAACACGCTTATATGTTACAATATCTTGGAGGAAGACTACTTCTTAGGTTACCATTGAAGAGTGCAGGTTACATAGCATAATTACCTGTTGCTTTAAGCATATATGAAATGACTACAGTTTTTGTCATAAGGAAAACACTCTACATGTAAAAACGTTTTCAAATGGTGTTAGTTTTTCCAATGAAAGTATAGATGCTATGAAAACAATCAACCACTCTTGAGCTTAACACACATTATTATTATTATTATTATTATGTTTTGATAAATAAGTGATTCATTGAAAAGCGCTGAGGGGCGCAACCTTAGTACACAGGAAGTATACAAAGAAAGGCCTCACTAAAGGCAAAAAGATGAACATAAAGATAAAAATTGAGGCATGGTGAAAATCTTAGGCACACTGCAAGCTTCGGTCCAATGGAAACTATGTGATAAGAGTTAATTATGATTGCATGAGAAGATATTTCCCTGTTTCTATTGGTGTTACAAGGTAAACTACAGCCACACATTTTGCCTTGCATGCTAATCACTGGATATTGCTTTACTGAGGTGTAGACCTCAATCTAATCCATACTATCATCAAACTACCCCCACCCCCCCCCCCCCCCCCCCCCCTCTCTCCCTTTTCTCTGTTGATGCATGCCAATCAGTAGAAAAATAGGGGAACCCCACATTTTTTAGTTAGTCAACATTTACACATGTTCATATACAATAGTTGACATAGTAAGAAACTCACTTTATCCTCAGGTAACATGCAGATATCTGTGGCAAGGAAACATCTGCTTTCCTGCATACATTATTTGAAAGCATCATTGAAGTAATTAAAAATCAATATCCAAAAGAACAAAAACCATCTAATGACATGGTAAAACAGAACTTTACCGGTCTTCAGAAGCAACTAATGAGAACCAAATTGGACTATTTCTTCTGTTGCGCTTAGAACCTGCAGCATCTAGCATGACTTGTGCAGAGGGGTGCAGCTCTCCAGAGGCAGCTGCACTTTTCCGACCAGCTGCTCGAAACCTTCTACGCTTCACTGGTCCTGGAAGTAAGGTTGTTCCATTACTTTCATCCTGGACTTTCTTTTTGTGTCCTTGCTCCTTTCTTTTGTTTTTAGGCATATATACTTCACTTTCAGGAGTTCTGAAAGATTCTGCTCTGACTTTAGTTTCAGGCATATATGCTTCATTATCATGGGCATTGTGTTGCTCTAATTTGGTAAGGGACAGCCCTTGTGAATTTAACTTTGAAGACTTGGTTCTGTTGGCAGCTTCAACAAGACAGTTCAAGGGTGTCCATAGATCGGCTTTCCCTTCAGTTACTTCCACATCATTCTCTCTGTCTTCATTAGGCCTGTGCTCATTAGAAGGCTCAGCAACTGAATAATCCTGCAACAATTTAATAAGGTAGCAGAACTATTAATTCAGTACAAAAAGTATGTAGTTCCCTACAAGGGCAAACTTGCAAGTTGCAATACAATCAAATTTTTAAGTTACACAGAACAAAGGATCAAACATCTGTCTTCCTTTACCTGCCTTTTATTTCGAGTAGTTTTACTTTGAGAATCATGTGAACTGGAGCTCAGAGGATGATCCTCTGCAGAATCTTCTTTCTTGGCAGGTTCCTCAACAGCAAAACTACATCCTCGTATAGCAGCAGCTTTTCTTGCAGCTTTTGTTCTCCTTCCAGTCAACCCAGTCTGCATTGGCACTTTAGGAGTGCTGACCACCAATGAAGATAGTGATCTCTCCTTCCTTTTAACTGGTAGTGAATTTGTAGGTGTAACTTCAGGGGCCTCTACTTTCCTTCTCTTCAATGGGAAAATTTTGGCCCTTATATCTTGTAAATTGTGGTCAGGCCTGCATATTAGCAATGAACAGCCTCTAGTGTGAGCATATGACTATACAAAGGCATAAGCACATACACAGCATTATATCTATTTCGCCAAAATAAATGTATGCATAACATTGTGATTGAAAAACGGGTATCTGGAAATAATTATTTGCATGTATAGGGAAAAAAGAAAGAAGAAATGCAAAACAAAGTTTAATGAGGAATGCATGCAGGACTATCTCAAAATGATAATATCTTCAAATAAAGAAAAAATAAAGTTCACTTATATATTATGTTATTGACAAAGCACTGACTTTCTATGCAGTGAAAACATTACTCTTATCACAATCTTTTTGGAACCATTTCCAGAAGCTAATTCAGCCTCAATGAAACGATAGGATAGCAAGAAGTTCAGGCTATCTGTCCATAGTGGGCAGTGATAAATGGATAAACCAGCATATCTTAGTAATGATCCAATAAAAAGCTGGGTAGAAGAACTAGAAACTGACCATGAGCTCGAGTTGACAATACTATTACAATTATTATCTTTGTTCTATGAGGATTCAAGGGGGCAAGCTCATGAATAATTATATGTGATTTATCCATTAATCCTTTTATAGTCAAAAAAATTTAAAAAAAATCGAAAGGCCCAATCTAATAGATCTTTTGCACCAACTCTGTGTATTTGCCCATAGTTTTAATCTTGTAAAACATATAAAGAATCAACCAATATTGCTTTTAATAGGGGAAAGAGAGGGAGAGAGAGTGCAAGCAGGCTATCATAATATAGTTGAAAGGACTGACCTGAGTTTCTCCACTGGAAGACAGCCCAGATCAATGTTGCATACAGGACAGCAATCCACCTCCTCATCTGAGAGCTTCTCATATATGCACTTCCTGCAAACTGGTTTGAGGTTTGACATCCTATGCCTCAGAAATGGTTGTAGAAAGAACCAAAAATATTCCAGGAGATAAAGAAGTATGACTATATAATGTTTCCAATACAGTGGAAATGTATAGTTCTGAATTTAAAACATCACCAAGAAAACGAAGAAGAAGAAAGAAATAAAGTCTAAATTTCCATGGGTAAAGGAAGAAAACATGTGTCAGGCCAAGCAAAAAATAATGGCCACTTAGAGATTAGCTTATCCTCTTTAATCGGAAAGTAATCTCTTGTGTACAAGCAACTCGTAAGAACTTAAGTTTCCTATGAAAAAATATCTTTATAATTGTTGAAAAGTGCCCAATAGTTACAACAAAACTGTAAGCTCATTGCCAATGCATCACAACTGGAGAAAAATAATAAGTTTCTTCTATCATTGCTGGGGGTGGCTGTTACAGTGGACATTTCCACTCCACAAACCAGAAAAATTGTAGTGACATATTCATATGATCCATCAGCTGAGACTTTAAACCTATCAAGTTCCAACACAAAGGCCATAAACAGTCCTTGGTAAGTGTATTTAAACTTTGGACCCCATCTGATGCGGGAAAGCAATGAATCCCAGAAATACAACATGAGCCTTAAGATCCTAACATGGTCTATAACAACAGGTGGATGGATGAACTCAAAAGGATAGAAGGGCCTTTACACCACGGTCTACATAAACAAACACTCGTGAGAAAGACAGGAATCTAGTATTAATTGCCAATAGCCCTAAATTTTTTTTTACAATTAATGAAAATTCATTAAAAGCACAGACGGGTGCTTTAAAGTGTATAAAAAGAAGAACAAAACTCCAAAAACTCAGAAAAATTAGAAACAAACAAACTATTCCATGTTACTCTCCAATTATAACGGGATTGGAACATCATCTTCTTCAACTATAACATCACAGTTCATGATCTTCAAAGCTCCTTGCATTCCATCTCCAAATACACCACATTAAACACAAAGGAGCCAACATCCACATTTTCCAAGCAGTATGATGTCCCAATTGTCCCAATTTTCCAAGCTAAAAAGCTATTTTTTCTACTTTTTTTTTTGATAAGTAAAAAGCTACTTTAAAAGCTCTATTTTTTAACGCAATCCCAAACATGCTCTAACAAACTAGTACCCAACCATCTCAACTCCAATTTTTTTGAGAAATACCCTAGTTAGAACTAAGGGCAACATTGTCAGGAGTATCCTTATACTTTCCCCCACTCAGTATGCGAGTCCTCAACTCCCAACAGATTTTCTGTAAAAAAAATTCTTCAAAACACAGTTTTTCTTCAGATTTTCTGTATATTCGATATTTCTTAGTACATTATGAAAACCTTGGATGTTTCATACTTTTTTAGGCTAGGTAAAACATGAAAATATTAGATCGCCCCATTTGCAACTAGGTCCACGAAATCAACAATAACCAAAAAACAAAAAGGACCTATTCATCTATAAAAATAAAAAAGGACCTAGACCATAGATTTAAACAAGCCAGGCATAAAAGTAAACAAATAATCAACAATAACCAAAAATTTTAAAACGGCAACATAAATCAGCAATAGCCGCATGGCATATACAGCTCACAATTGCAATACAAGAACACCAGGACCAAAATCAGGAAACAAATTTAAAACATAAAAACTAAGCACAGATAGAAGAGGGATAACATTAACACACACAGCTGAGAAAATCACACGTAAGAAATTTTGAAATTGTAGAATACACAAATACCCACATCAGAGAAACTTGAAGTAAGAAGAACAAAGTCCATAATATGCAAATCAGGAGCAAAAAGTTCCACTATAAAATTCAAGAATTGCGCGACGACACTTAACATGAAGAACCCAGAGCAGCATATGCAACACAATCACAAACCCAGATCAAAATTACCACAAAAACAAGAGCAATTAACCGCAAAACCAGACAGAGGCAGATAACTCACACGTGTGAAGGCACAAAGATATGGTTGTAGCGTCCTTCAAGAGCTTATGACAAAGAGGGCACGTCATGCATGCCTCTATTGTCTCCCTCTTCACTTTCACCACCTGACTAGCCATCTCTCCCCCCTCTGTCTATCTAGAGCTAAACTACATTAAACAAAGACGACAATCACAAAGAAAAAAGGCATGGAATTTAAGAGGAACAGAAGCTTTTTGCGTGAGTTTGTTTTGGCTTTATTGGACGTGTAGACGCCGTGGATCTGAGGGTGTGAGCGAAGTGGCGGGTTTTTGGGTGAGATTCCGAGATGGGTTTGGATTGTTTGCGGCAAAATTACGTGGGATAAGGGGATGGATTTGGAGTGTTGGGATTTAGGACAAAGGAGGCGTTGTTATGGTTTTTTGGCTTTGTGCTTCGAGCGAAGACCATGAAAAAGAAAATATTAATATCAAGTGTCATGTAAACAAAGAGACTTTTTGTGTGTGTGTTTGTGTGTTGCGTGAACTACGAGTTGGCGTTGAAACTTCTACTTCAGAGTGTGTGTGGCTAAAGTGCGCCGTTCGGTTACTGCTATTTTAACCTTCACCACTACACCCCTCATCGCTCCACGTTTTTAACATTTTTCTTTTTCTTTTTTTCATAATGACATTAATAATATCAATTAATCGATTTTTTGAGACCATGTGGATCATGTTTATGGTCAAGAATCTTCTCCCTTTTAAATGCTTAAGATGGATGTTTACTGCATTTAATGGTATGTATATTTTATATTATTTAAACTTTTTAAAAGACTGGTCAACATTATCTTCTCATGATCATGAAATAGATAACCTCAATTTTATTTAAAATATAAAGGATTCTATTCCCATATGTTAGTGGGAGTGAGAGATCATGAAACACGTAACCTTTTTTTTTAAGAAGAAAAAAAAATGCGGGGGAGACAATGAGCATCTATCCGTTGTCATAGCTTAATATAACTCCACCAAAGCATTATTGATAACTAAGGTTGTTTACACTAATCAGGCATGGAGATTTTCATTACGAGATTTAAACCCATCCCCTAGTGTATACCTAACCACTTAGAGATTTCCTTAAACCTCGCCTTAGATGTTGTGAAACACGACTTGAAATGTGCATTGGTTTAGTTTATAATATATTTGTAGCGCTCTGGCTTTACCAAGTA
Source organism: Corylus avellana (assembly GCF_965113065.1). Classification (NCBI taxonomy): domain Eukaryota; kingdom Viridiplantae; phylum Streptophyta; class Magnoliopsida; order Fagales; family Betulaceae; genus Corylus; species Corylus avellana. The sequence continues at coordinate 6,818,191 of NC_142490.1, read as the reverse complement.
AGCCATAAGTGAAATTAACTAAATTATTACATGACGCTACTACTTTTTTCTTACTAAATAACGAAAACCAATAATAAATTTTTCTTTTCTTTTTATAATTAACACTCGTTAATAAATACATACTAGATCTTCTATTATACATCATTATGACATCACAACTTTATCCATAACACAATGAGTCATAGGCATTATAAATACAACTAAACTAACCATACTAACTTATAACAAGATAGCTCTCCCAAAAGTAGAAGCCTCCTATAAGCCTCAAGGGTAAAATTCTAATCAGACGTATGGATCCTCAGCGACAATCTTTGCAGTGACATCTGTAGAATCATTATAGTTTTACAAGTAGAAGTGTGAGTCTACAACTCAGTAAGTTCAAGCAAACTGACCATTTATAATGTGAGCCCATCTTTATTTGAAAATTAATCTTATCACCAATGTTTACTAAATAGCCATGTATGCAGGGTTTTTTCAAATGAGTTTTAATAAATATATGGTTAAATGGTAAACTAGATAATAGATAATTTGATACATAGTAATAAATCGTAATAATATTTTCTTGCATTATCTTACTACATAATTAACTTCACATTTCATAATATGAAACAGTAAAACAGTTCATAACATAATGAGTAAAACATCATTTAAAAAACATCATAATTTAAGTACATAGCTTTGCATAACATATCATATTATGACATAACATTTCATAACATACATAACATCATAAGTGAATTTATACTCCCACTTATCCCCTGGAGTTTGGTAAGTGTTACCCCACTTAACTGCAAGGTTGCTAATAATTTATCTATCTCATAGCTTTGAGGTGTTGAGCGTGTAACCCCACTCAACCACTAGGCTGTTAGGTAACTTTGTTTCTCCCTTCCTAACATCGGGGTATCAGGCACATAATCACCACCTAACCACTGGGCTTTACATGCATTCATACATGGCATCATATTTTTTATAATATTACACTTTTTTGCAAATCACGTTTTCCTTCCAAAACTCAACCTCTTTTCATAAATCATTTAATTTGAAAACACATTTTCATTTAACACATATGTAAAACATTTCAAAATATATTCATACATGTAATTAAAATAATAGGGCTTAATAAAACATATAGAACATGCTTTTGTAAAATAATGCAAGGTCAGTAAGTTTGAACTTACTTTTTGAACTTAAAGTTCCTTATACATAGTCTCATTTGTTTGTACACTTTTGCATTAATATTATACTTTTCACATTAGCATGTATTTATTTTATTTTATTCCTAAGCCTCGTTTTAAATCCTATGATCCTTAAAATATCTTGAAAAACATTATTTTCATGCTTTGCCCTTATCCTAAAAATTTGGGCAGCATAATGACATGTTTACAATATCTTGGTATCAATTGGGCATCATAATGACATATTTAAACATCTTAATACTATTTGGGCATCATAACGACTTTATAACATTTTTTTCATATTTAATACGGGCATTACTACGGCATTAGTGTAATATTTAATAAAAATCTCTAGCATTACTTGGGCATGACAATGGCACTATTGTAAAATACCTAATAAAATTTAGGTAACACAACAACGCATTTGTAATATTTAAAACGATGATTGAATATAATATCATTCCCTAAGATATTCAATCACACTTTCCCGAGCAATTTAGACATCATAACACATAATTTAAATTCTAATAACTAGAATTGACATAAACTAAGGATAAAAAATTAGGGTTAAATACCTAATTCCCCCTAGAGTTTTAGCACTTCATTTTTTGCCCTATAGGGTTTCATTTGGATCACACGAGGTACCTGTGGTTTTGATAAAGACGAAGATAATACCTCCGTTAAAATTACGTCCAAAACTTAAAAGGACGTCACGTCAGCACCAATCAAATGTTACCACGTGTTATGTACTTAATTTTTTTTTAAAAAAAGATTAAAAAAATATATTTTTTCAAAAAAAAAAAAAAAAAATTGGGGGTGGCTATGGCCATTTGGGGGGTGGCTACCACCCCCAGTGGGTCTTTGGGGTGGTTTCGGCCACCCCTTGGCTCCATGGGGTGGCTGAGCCACTGCCAAGGGAGTGGCCAGCCACTCTTAATTTTTAATTTTTTTTAAAAATATATTTTCTTAATCTTTTTATTTAAAAAAAATAAAAAATTAATTACATGACACATAGCGACATTTAATTGGTGCTGACATGACGTTTCGTTAAGTTTTGAACGAAATTTTAATAAATGTATCATCTTCATCTTTATCAAAACCACATGAACCTTCTGTGATTCAAATAAAACCTTAAGAGGCAAAAAAAAAAATAAGATGCTCAAACCCTAAGGGGAATTAGGCATTTAACCCAAAGAATTATGCCTAACACTTTCTACTTTTTTTTTTTTTTTTTTTACTCTAGTAGTTTTTCTGTACGTAGGAGCTGAGATTTCTGAGAATGAAATTTAGTGCAGCAGCCCCGCCTATCGATAGGCAGAGGTATTGGGACAGAGCTGGAATGCACTTGAAGGAGCTGCAGTGCACTACAAGCAGGCGTACGTGAACTGCACTTTTCTCTAGAAGTGCAATAAAATAGGTATTTTATGAAAGAATGCTTTTTAAAAATATCATTATTTTATTTAAGGGTTAAATACCTAATTCCCAGTAGGGTTTAATCACTTTATTTTTTGCATGAAAGTGAAAGTGCTGAAACCATGAAAGTGCATTTAGTTTGGACTGCACTATAAGTCTATAATGTAGCGCCTTTTTTTTTTTTTTTTAATTTCCAACTGAGAACATTAAATTAGACATCAAATATATTTTCTGAATATATTTGATCTAACTTAAACACAATATTTATACCAAAGTATTCTTAGTCATCCTAATAAATTCTTTGGGTGTTACATAAATAATTGTGGGATTGATTGAGTTTGGTGAGTGTTTGAATCAAATTGAAGTGAATGGTCTGGCTTTTTTGGATGTTTTTCTAATTGGAATAATGTCAAATGAAGTATGATGGGGATATATCAAATCACGCTCCTGCTATTATATCAGTAGGAAAATTTCAAAGTTTTGGTCTTAAAGCCTTTCAAGTTCTTTGAATATTGGTGTGAGAATGAAAACTTTCTATTATTATGGGTTGTTGAAGGTTGGAATATTAGAGGGTAGGGTAAAGGTGTTCCTATGTTTAATTAAGTTGCATGCAAAATTAAATCGATGAAAAAGATACTGAAATCTAAGAATGCAGAGCTATATATATGGAGGGATTAATCAGAAAGTGATCCAAGCTAGAGCTCGATTGGAGAAAGCACATAGGAGAGAGAGGTTCCATCTACTCTTACATGTCAATCAACAAAGCTTATGAAGCATTTTTTGAAGAAAAAGTAAAGGAATCAATAGCTGAATCTATGGGATCAGAATAACTCCTATTTCCATAGGATTGTTAAGGTGAAGGACTCAAAAAAGTCTCATTAAGCAACTGTGGGATGAGCAAAGAAAGAAAGTTGCAGATGCTGAGCACATAAAGAGAGTATCAAAGCATTGCTATGCAGAAGGAAAGTTTCAGCTGAAGAAATCAAGAAAACTTTCTGTAAAAAGGCCAAGTGGCAAGGCGCCAGGCCAGATAGATTCTCTATAGGCTTTTTCAAGAAAGATTTGGCCAATAATTGGGGACATAAATTTTCTTCAAATCAGTCTGAAAGAAATATCCTTCAACCTATTTAAAATAGTGCTAAGTTATAAACATTTAAAACGTTAGTCTAAGTTAGTAAATTGCTATTAATGATCTTAAGAATTTAATGTGTGTTTTAAATGTTTATAAATACTTTGTACTATTTTAAATGGGTTGAAAAATATTTCCTCCGTACTAACTTGAAGGAAATTTATGTCCTAATTATTAATGGGGAGGATGTCACTTAGCAATTAAATCCTTTTTTGGATAATTAAGGTAACTTTTCAAAGAGGTTAATGCAACAATAATTACTCTTGTACCTAAAAAGCTTAATCCCTCTTTGATGGGTGAATTTAGACATATATCTTGTTGTAATGTGGTGTAGAAGTGCATCACCAAGATCTTACCAAACCAGCTGCTTCCTTGTTTGGAGGAGATATATAAGGAAACTGCATTTATACCATTTTAGAAGCATCTCAGAGCTGGCTCAAGAAGTAGAGAAAGATTATCATAAAACATTCTGACAAAAACAATGTTTTTTTTCAAATGTTTTAATATAAGGTTTACTCGAACGGTCAAAGTTTCCTTCCAAATGTTTGATCTTTCCAATCGAACAATTGATGTAGTTTGGAAGTATCTAATTTTTAGCTACCTCAGCCCTTTTGAGTGTGCATGTGGGATTATAAAAGCAACTTACAACCAAAAACACCATTTTTGTCACACCATAAACTCTAGAAAAAGAAAGAGAATGTTCTAGAAAGATCTTTTTGAAAAGTTATTTGTCATTTATCCTTATCATATATAGGGTGTGTTTGGAATTGCGATTTCGCAAGAATAATCTATGTTTTTAAAAGATATCGCAGAATGTAAGGCGTTAAGTCACTTATTAAATCTTAAGAAACTTATTTCAAATTAGTGCAACCAAATGAACTAATTTCACAAAAAATAAAATAAAATAAATTACATTTTGCTTTACAAATTGTCCCAAAGGGGGACCTAACCCTACTGTGCCCAAGTAAACTGACAACTTGGGGTTTTTACAAATATTAATCTTACATTTTTTATTTAGCTGTCAATTTTGTCCTTACATTTTTAATTACAACAAGTACAACCTTTAACTTTTTTGTTTTTGCCAAGAATTACTCCCTTCAACTTTAAGCTCGTGACTAATTAATCATTTATTAACATTTTTTGTCGTTATTAATATCTAAGAACATTGTCATTAATATTTTATAAATGGACATTACTGTCTCTATCTCTTTTGTCCTGAATTTTGAGCATCATATATGGTAGACTACCACAACCGCCAATGCTCAATGAGTTAGGGCCTGCTTGAGATTGTGTTTGATGAGCCTAAAAATATTTTTAACACTCAAAAAATTTATTTTTTTAAAAAAATATCCGTTTGGTAAAAGAATTAAAAGCGCTTTTAAGGGTTCAAAAAGCTTAAAAATAACCAAAACGTACTTTTGGCAAAAACTTAAGGGCCTATTTGAGATGTGTTTGGGAGGCCTAAAAGTGTTTTTAACACTCAAAAAATCCGTTTGAAAAAAAAGAAAAAAAAAAAAAGAAAAAAAAAAGGTACTTGTTTAGTAAAAAAAAATTAAAATTGCTTTTAAAAGTCCAAAAAACCTAAAAATTGTCAAAACGTACTTTTGGTAAAAGTTTAAAAATGAAGCTTTTGCTCAAAAGCTTTTTTTGATTTAAAAGTTCTATTTTTTAAACGCAATCTCAAACCAGCTCTAAAGATAAAACTTTTGCTCAAAAGCTTTTTTTAACTTAAAAGCTCTATTTCTCAAACGCAATCCCAAACAGGCTCTTACTCTCTCTTCTTTTCGGATTAAAAGTGTAGAAGACCTTCTGTCAAACTTTTTTTCCCGTCCAATATTCTACTAATTGTGGCAATAATTTGGTTCAACAAAAATTTTGAACTCTTTTCATCGGTCCGGGCCACAAATTTGAAGCCCAATAAGTAACGCATGCAAATAGGCCCAAATTTGTTCCTTAAAAGGCTTGGACTAAAGAAAGCTATGGTCTGTCGGTCGGTTTTGCATTAGCAGTTAGCACTGTCCCGATTCCAAATCCCATGCGTCACACTAAATTATAAATATATTGTTGAAATATTGATGATATCATTTATAAAATATTGATGATATGACCGCTAAATTTTGAAGGATAATATTAACAAAAAAGTTTATTTGTTTATGCTGGATCAGATCTTTGACCATTTTATCTAAAAATTAATTGGTGTTCAGTGAGACAAGCCAAATTCTTTTATGGCATTCGAAAACGCATCCTGCAAGGCATGTTTTAAGAGCCGTCCATGTGAGCAAAGTGGCATTGTTGCACCCCAACATAATATTCCTGTGACTCAAACCTATGACCCTGGCTCTGATATTATTTGTTAGATCAGGCATTTGACCATCTCATATAAAAATCAATTGATGTCCAGTGAAAGAAGCCAAATTCTTTTCTGGCATTCGAAATCGCATCCCGTAAAGCATGTTCTAAGAGCCGTCCAAGTGAAGAGAGTATCATTGTTGCACCTCAACATGACACTCCCGCGACTCAAACCCATGAACTTGGCTCTGATATCATTTGTTGGATTAGGCATTTGACCATCTCATCTAAAAACCAATTGGTGTCCAATGAGAGAAGCCAAATCCTTTTATAGCATTCGAAATCGCAGCCTGCAAAACATGTTCTAAGAATCGTCCAAGTAAGAAGAATGGCATTGTTTCACTTCAACAATTTATGAGGTTAAAGATCAAGCGTATAATTGTTTAAATTGAAGATATATGAACTATGGCTCCATTTGTTTCATACAAAATAATTTTTGCAAAAATATTTTTCATATTTTCGGTGTTTAGTACGACATAAAATAACATTCAAACCGAAAACATTTTTAATTTGATCAGAAAAACTTCTTTAATTTTTGTTAAATATTTTTCAAAAAAAATAATTTCGTTAAAAATATTTTTCAACCAAAAAAAAAATTATGTCAAAATAAATTGAGCTTAAATTGAAACACAAATGAAAATGAAATGATATTTTATTAATTTTAAAAGCTAGGTGGGGCATGCAAAAGAAAATGTTCAATGGATAATCATAGTGACACGTGGAGGGCACCAGTTGGCGGTCTCAAGGATGTGAAATTAACGGTAGGCTATTGATTTATCCACATTGGGTGGCTCACGAAACATACACCAATAATCCTCTGAAAGTCTTGATTGTACGTGACAGCACAAAACCGGCTGTTTTTTCATTAATTTCTCTTCTTCTTAAAAAATGGCGAAAATAACGCCGGCGTCGCCGGCGACCAACTTTGCAAAATTGTTACCTCGTGCCGGTCTTTTTCTCAACGGATCATGTGGAATCGACTCATCCGCCGTTCTCGGTGAGATTTCATTACTATATATATATATACCTCAAAAATTTGCTTCGCATCAATAAGAATATTTTTCTGGTGTAACATTCTTAATTTTCACTGCAATTGTTTATAGTATAGAGATATGGTAGAAAAATCCTTCTTGAGTTTGCAACAACAATGAAGCATTAAATGTTGTTTTTCTTCCTACTTCAGTCTTTGGTTGCAACAAAATTGCAACTAGGCATGTTTTTTTTTTTTTTTTTGTTCCTCTCTTCTTTGCTTTGAATAAGAAAAGTTAGAAGAGTTAGGGTGCGTTTGGGAGTGCGTTTTTAAAAAAATAATCTGCGATTTTAAACCAAATCGCAATTTTTGGGTGTTTGGGATTGCGATTTTAAAAACACAAATTTTAAAATTGCAAAAAAATCTGCGATTTTCATAAGCTGATTAGAGGGTGCTTATTTGAAAAAGTGCAAATTTAAAACAAAATCACGATTTTTATTAAAAAGATATTTGGCGCAATAGTTACCTTTTTTAGAACGGGAATAACAAAAATACCAAGAATACCCACCTAAAATATATTAAAACCCTTCTTTTCTCTTTTTTTTTTTTTTCTTCATCCTCTCTGTCTTGTTCATCCTTACTGGTAATTTGGTTATGAAATCGCAATTATATGCTAATATTATCCAAACACTCAATTGATAAAAAAAGTACTTTTAAGTATGTTTTACCAAACACCTGTGCGATTTTAAAAAGTAGCGATTTTAAAAACGCAATTTTTAAAAACGCAATTTTTAAAATCGCACTTATTGAAATCGCACTCCCAAACAGGCCCTTAATTTGATTAAACCTAAAACGAGTAGGATTACGATACAAATCTTAAATAGAATTCACCATTTAATGTTCATGACTTGCAATGGCAGGGTAGTTAAGAACGTATATACATATAGATAAGATGACCATCTTTATTGACACTGACCATATTTTAATCTTATTCCATGTTATACTCGATGTGGTGTTTAACACTATACCAAATGGCAAATGATACAAACCTTAAGTATAAAACATCCTTAAAAACCGACTTGCAAAAGAAAATAGGCCAGTAACTTATATATACATAATTAAAATCATGCTTAAGTTATATTGGACACTTAGAATCGTAATAGATTGATGACACTTTATTTTGTGATTAGTGATTAACATAGACATGGAAATATAGTTAAACACATGTTATTTTATTTTGTATTTTGTGATTAGCAACATGTTGTGCTTGTTTGATAGGGTTGCCAAGAATGGTGACAAGGGGAAAGCTCAAGTGCAGCCTGCAGGAGAAGCCACCCGCGAGCGGTGCAGGCTCAAATGCTAGCATGGTTGTATCAATGGCGGGGGCAGCATGGGCTGTGACCACAAGTGCTACAGGGCCAGCCATGGCTTTGGTGGATGACAGGCTGAGCACAGAAGGAACAGGGCTTCCCTTTGGCTTGAGCAACAACCTTCTTGGGTGGATACTTTTTGGTGTGTTTGGTCTGATTTGGTCTCTCTATTTCGTTTACACTTCAAGCTTAGATGAGGATGATGATTCTGGGTTGTCCCTCTAAGCCAAGCCCAATGTTCAGCAGGAAAAAAAAAATTAAACTTTGTGTAAATGAAAATTTTCTCTTCATGTGATTGCTTTTAATTAAACCAGCTGCAACATTTGCTTCCCCCCTGCATGTTCTTTTTTTTGGAAAATGGGTGTGTGAGAAACACCTTTACATCAATTAATTTGTGTTGTATTATTTCTTAAAAGCAAGATGAACAATGAAAACTATTAATCAATTCATTTAATTCAGATTAGGCTTCATGTTTTGATCTATTGGGCCTATACTCATTTCACTTTCAACCTTAAATATGATTAAGTATTCCATTTAGAATCGATTAATTTAATTTTGTAGTTAACAACATGACTAGAACTTCCTCCTACCCAAATTAGTCCTCACCACTATCACCAAAGTTTTTTTTTTTTTTTTAGTGATCTTATTTATTGAGTTATGAACGGGCAAGCCCACATGACCCATTTATCAATCCCAAGATCAACTCATTAATCCGAAAATACTTCATGTGCGTAAAAGGAAATCAACTCCCTAACCACAATCGTGCTATATGACCACTTAGCTGCCAGATTGCCACTATGGTTTAATTGAGCGTTCTTAACCTTAAAGGTAAACCATGTCTCAATCATGGTAAACATGAGATGGAGTACACGTGAAAAATGAATTATGGATAATAGTATAAAAGTTGTGTCCCAAATCGTATTTCAGCCAGCTTGAAAGGATATTGATTTGACTACCCCTAATTAAATTGGTTAGAATGTAGCCAAACCGGCCCCATAACATGTGTATCACATATGATATTTTTCGTTTGTTTCATATTTAAATTATAACAGAGAATATGATATAATTTATAACGAAGCGATAGTTTGAACGGGTTAAGCGTTACTTTCTTTTTCTTTCTTTTTTGGGTCGTTTGGGATTTTCAATTTGTATTTATAATTTGAAGTTTTATTCGCTTAGTGCATATCCACATTAATTTAAGGCAATCTTATTCATAAGTTTTAAGATGCTCAAGAAATCATCGAATTCCACAGATGAGTTCAACAACATGTTCTCAGTTATTCATGACGGTGGGACATCAATTATTCATAGTACACAAAAGTGGTTGATTATTAGATATTTATTTATTGTCCTACTCGTACATCATGCATACGATCGAATAGGATAGAGTAGTGTTTGCTTCAATCACCGCAGTTCACAAACTCGTAGCTCACAGTAAGGTGGCCCAGGGCGTAGCCTTTTCCATCTGTGTCTATTTCGTTGAACACGGCTTCGTCCAGATCTAGACCTCCATTGCTGCATTGATCTACGATTCTCGCTGTTGTTTGAGCTCCTGTCCCACTGTTCGTTACCTGCATGGGATGTCGTGTTAATATATTGTCATATTATTTATAAATTTTAAATGACATGACCGTAGTTAGATTTAATAAAATAAAAATTTTGATCATAAAATAATTATAATAAAATAGAGATAATTAAGAATTGAAAAAGGTCCCTCAATTTCACTTAATTTGAGCTTGTCAAAGAGTTGGATTTATCTATTTCTTTCTCTTTTTAAATTCCAACCCCCCTATGCTTAAAATCTATTTGAGATTGCGTTAAAAAACATAAAAACTACTTAGTACCTAAAAAGCCGTACTAAACACGAGCTAACATATTTGATAAAAAATTTTAAAAGTTTTTTTTTATTTTTTGATAAAGTTCACTTAACTTCCTCAAACTACCATATCAATGACAATTTACCCACAAACTATCAAGTACGACAATTTATCCCCCAATGCTAGCAAAATGACAAAATTACCTATATAAAATTTTCAATGAGACAAAAATACCCTTAAAATTTGAAAAAAAAAATAAATTTTAATATTTTTGTTTTTATTTTAGTAAAGGGTAATTTTGTCATTTTATTAAATTTAGGGGTACATTGTCATTATTTTAGTAGTTTGAGAGGGTAAATTGTTCTAATTGATAGTTTGGGGGGTAGATTGCCATTAGAATGGTAGTTTGAGGGAGTTAAGTGAACTTTACCCATTTTTTTTTACTCTAAAAATTGTCAAAATGCACAAAAACTCAATTTTTAAGCTTTTATTTTTTTTAATTAGATCTCTATTTCTCAAACGAAATCTAAAAACAGGCTCTTAATCAAAAAATGTAAGCCAAAGAGTTAAAATATTAAAAGGCCAAAAAGGTAAAAGGAAAAAAGGAAATGTAAATAATTAGAAAAAAAAAATGAAAAAAAAAAAATCCATATTTTTTGTACTAACCTTTAAGCACTTGCCACAGGAGGCTTCTCCAGTAGGCCCAACAGGTCCACAAAACGCCGTCCAACCATATTTTTTCCGCCATGCCAACGGCTTGTTGGCATCCCACGTCGAGCAGTACGCACTCACGGCATTCAAGTCCCACCCATTCTGCTCAGGCTTGTACGAGTTGTATGTTGCTCTGACATTAGAGGCGCTCTGGGCAGTTGCAGTAGCAAGCAGGCAGAGAAATAGCACCACACATACGCTAATCCTTTCCATTGTCTACAATTTGAAGTTGTGTGATGCGGTTCAAGGGGTGCCGGAATTTATAGGAAGGAGATGAAGCGGTAGAATTACGTAAACACCCTTATCTAGAAAAGTATGACGTAACAATGCTTTGCAACCTTGACGTCTGACTGGGAATAACCGATACATTTTCGTAAAAATTAAAAATTAAAAAGTTACATGGTAGGATCGAGATCCAGGCGCCAGGAACCTTCTTAGGAGAGAGTTTTTATAGAATTTATTTACCCGAACATGTATCAAGCAACCTACGTATTTATTGAAATAGGTTGAATTTTTTAAATAATCTTTTCTATTTATTATCGATAATAGTTCAAACAGTAAATTGAAAATCTAAATCCTGAATTGTCGGCAGAAAGTAAAGAAGCATTTTTCAATCGGAAATGATTCGTATTAATATTTTTCTCATCTTTTTCTTACTTCATTCTAAAAGTTTAATAAATCAACTATTAAATTTGTAGACTCATATGAAAATCTTTGTGAGCGTAAAGACATATTAATAGTTGTGTTTGTTAATATATTTATTTTTAGTGTGTTTTTGTTTTTTATTTTAAAAAATATTTTGATGTGGATATGAAAGTAATTAAATTAAAAAACACATATATACTCACATAAATTTAACGATAAATTTATTTATTTACTATAAAAGTAATTAAAAAAATAAATAAATTTTATCATTTTTCTTTTTCGACGCGAGCTTCAGCTTGACTGGTGCAATTGTGTGAAACAAGACATGAGACAGTAAATTATTACTCAGTAATCTGGCTTGATTGGTGCAATTACGATGAGAAGACATGAGAGAAAGAGAGATGTTGCTGTCAATGGGCAAGAATGGCAACTGGATTTGTCATCATGTCGTGCCTTTTTTTCTTCTTTTAGGGACCAAATTCAGTGTAGGATATACAAAAAGGACGATGGTAGATGTCATGCCTTAAAAGAATAGTGTCAATTGTCATGACAATTACAACACGGCTTGGAATTTTATACTTTATATTGTGTAAATGGTTTTGGAGTTGGAATTTTCTCCTTTCTGATCTTGACCATGTTTGTATTTATAGAAGATTAATGTTTTTGTGTTTTCTAGAAGAGTTTATGTTTGAGCAAAGGTCATTTGTCATTATCTTTATCACATTGTTATTATCTTTATCACAATCGGTTGTTTATGATTTATCTGTTCCAATAGTATTGACTACACTTTTCTTTTTCTTTTTCTTTTTTCAAGTTTAGGGGTAGTCAAAAATTGAAACATTAATGGAGGCCGATATTAATTAATCTCTTATCTTTTTTTACTCTTTTATTTATTTATTTATTTTTTGTTAATAATGGTGACATTACCTAGCTATGACGACTTCTAACATTATCGACGATTCTAAAACTGTTTATGATACCATTTTTTGATTGAATAACTTCAACAATTTATTAGCGACGACGACTCCTGTTTAGACTCTAAGCTACAATTTTTTGTCGTCATTGAATGCTATATTTCTTGTAGTTTATTGTGTGTCAAGCAAAATCTCGTGGGAGGACCATCAAAAAGGCAGTAGGAACTTCAGACTTGAGCTATAAAATGAACTAAACTAATTAATCATAAATAGTTCAAATCTGATATTAATTTGGGCTTGTTTATTACTTAAAGAAACCAAATACAAGCTTAAGTTTGAAGCTCAACTACATAGCTAACCAAGCCTGAACTACATGTTACAAACCTAAATATTAAGTTCATAACGAGATAATTTAGGTTCTTAAAGGGAATTTGAACCTCTTGGCAAGCCCATTGTTCAGCAGGAAAAAAAAAAATTAAACTTTGTGTAAATGAAAATTTTCTCTTCATGTGATTGCTTTTAATTAAACCAGCTGCAACATTTGCTTCTCCCCTGCATGTTCTTTTTTTTTGGAAAATGGGTGTGTGAGAAACACCTTTAGATCAATTAATTTGTGATGTATTATTTCTTAAAAGCAAGATGAACAATGAAAACTATTAATCAATTCATTTAATTCAGATTAGGCTTCATGTTTAGATCTATTGGGCCTATACTCATTTCACTTTCAACCTTAAATATGATTAAGTATTTTAATTTAATTTTGTAGTGAACAACATGACTAGAACTTCCTCCTACCCAAATTAGTCCTCACCACTTTCACCAAAGTTTTTTTTTTTTTTTTAGTGATCTTATTTATTGAGTTATGAACAGGCAAGCCCACATGACCCATTTATCAATTCCTAGATCAACTCATTAATCCGAAAATACTTCATGCGCGTAAAAGGAAATCAATTCCCAAACCACAATCGTGCTATATGACCACTTAGATGCCAGATTGCCACTACGGTTTAATTGAGTGTTCCGAACCTTAAAGGTAAACCATGTCTCAATCATGGTAAACATGAGATGGAATACACGTGAAAAATGAATTATGGATCATAGTATAAAAGTTGTCCCAAATCGTGTTTCAGCCAGCTTGAAGGGGTGGTTTGACTACCCCTAATTAAATTGGTCAAAATGTAGCCAAACTCGCCCCATAACATGTGTATCACATATGATATTTTTCGTTTGTTTCATATGATATTTTTCATATGAAACATGTGTATCACATATGATATTTTTCATATTCAAATAATAACAGAAAATATAACTTCTAACGAAGTGATAGTTTGAACAAGTTAAGCGTTAATTTTTTTTTTTTTTTTTGGTCATTTGGGGTATTTTCATTTTGTATTTATAATTTGAAGTTTTATTCGCTTAGTGCATATCCACATTAATTTAAGGCAATCTTATACATAAGTTTTAAGATGCTCAAGAAATCATCGAATTCCACGGATGAGTTCAACAACATGTTCTCAATTATCTATGACGGTGGGACATCATTTATTCATAGTACAAAAGTGATTGATTATTAGATATTTATTTATTGTCCTACTCGTACATCATGCATACGATCGAATAGGATAGAGTAGTGTTTGCTTCAATCACCGCAGTTCACAAACTCGTAGCTCACAGTAAGGTGGCCCTGGGCGTAGCCTTTTCCATCTGTGTCTATTTTGTTGAACACGGCTTCGTCCAGATCTAGACCTCCATTGCTGCATTTATCTACGATTCTCGCTGTTGTTTGAGCCCCTGTCCCACTGTTCGTTACCTGCATGGGATGTCGTGTTAATATATTGTCATATTATTTATAAATTTTAAATGACATGACCGTAGTTAGATTTAATAAAATAAAAATTTTGATCATAAAATAATTATAATAAAATAGAGATAATTAAGAATTGAAAAAGGTCCCTCAATTTCACTTAATTTGAGCTTGTCAAAGAGTTGGATTTATCTATTTCTTTCTCTTTTTAAATTCCAACCTCCCTGTGCTTTAAGATCTATTTGAGATTGCGTTAAAAAACATAAAAACTAATTAGTACCTAAAAAGTCGTACTAAACACGAGCTACCATATTTGATAAAAAAATTTAAAAGTTTTTTTTTTTTTTTTTTTGATAAAGTTCACTTAATTTCTTCAAACTACCACATCAATGACAATTTACCCACAAACTATCAAGTACGACAATTTATCCCCCAATGCTAGCAAAATGACAAAATTACCTATATAAAATTTTCAATGAGACAAAAATACCCTTAAAATTTGAAAAGAAAAATTAAATTTTAATATTTTGTTTTTATTTTAGTAAAGGGTAATTTTGTCATTTTGTTAAATTTAGGGGTACATTATCATTATTTTGGTAGTTTGAGAGGGTAAATTGTTCTAATTGATAGTTTGGGGAGTAAATTATCATTAGAGTGGTAGTTTGAGGGAGTTAAGTGGGCTTTACCTTTTTTTTTTTACTTTAAAAATTGTCAAAATGCACAAAAACTCAATTTTTAAGCTTTTATTTATTTTTAATTAAATCTCTATTTCTCAAACGAAATCTAAAAACAGGCTCTTAATCAAAATGTAAGCCAAAGAGTTAAAATATTAAAAGGCCAAAAAGATAAAAAGGAAAAAAGGAAATGTAAAAAATTAGATATAAAAATAAAAATAAAAATAAAAAATCCATATTTTTTGTACTTACCTTTAAGCACTTGCCACAGGAGGCTTGTCCAGTAGGCCCAACAGGTCCACAAAATGCCGTCCAACCATATTTTTTCCGCCATGCCAACGGCTTGTTGGCATCCCACGTCGAGCAGTACGCACTCACGGCATTCAAGTCCCACCCATTCTGCTCAGGCTTGTACAGGTGGTATGTTGCTCTGACATTAGAGGCACTCTGGGCAGTTGCAGTAGCAAGCAGGCAGAGAAATAGCACCAAACATACGCTAATCCTTTCCATTGTCTACAATTTGAAGTTGTGTGATGCGGTTGAAGGGGTGCCGGAATTTATAGGAAGGAGATGAAGCGGTAGAATTACGTAAACACCCTTATCTAGAAAAGTATGACGTAACAATGTTTTGCAACCTTGACGTCTGACTGGGAATAACCGATACATTTTCGTAAAAATTAAAAATTAAAAAGTTACATGGTAGGATCGAGATCCAGCCGCCAGGAACCTTCTTACGAGAGAGTTTTTATAGGATTTATTTACCCGAACATGTATCAAGCAACCTACGTATTTATTGAAATAGGTTGAATTTTTTAAATAATCTTTTCTATTTATTATCGATAATAGTTCAAACAGTAAATTAAAAATCTAAATCCTCAATTGTCGGCAGAAAGTAAAGAAGCATTTTTCAATCGGAAATGATTCGTATTAATATTTTTCTCATTTTTTTCTTACTTCATTCTAAAAGTTTAATAAATCAACTATTAAATTTGTAAACTCATATGAAAATCTTTGTGAGCGTAAAGATATATTAATAGTTGTGTTTGTTAATATATTTATTTTTAGTGTGTTTTTGTTTTTTATTTTAAAAAATATTTTGATGTGGATATGAAAGTAATTAAATTAAAAGACACATATATACTCACATAAATTCAACGATAAATTTATTTATTTACTATAAAAATAATTAAAAAAATAAATAAATTCTACCATTTTTCTTTTTCGACGCGTGCTTCAGCTTGACTGGTGCAATTGTGTGAAACAAGACATGGATCTGGCTTGATTGGCGCAATTACGATGAGAAGACATGAGAGAAAGAGAGATGTTGCTGTCAATGGTCAAGATGGGCAACTGGACTTGTCATCATGTCGTGCCTTTTTTTCTTCTTTTAGGGATCAAATTCAGTGTAGGATATATAAAAAGGACGATGGTAGATGTCATGCCTTAAAAGTATATAGCGTCATGACAATTACAACACGGCTTGGAATTTTATACTTTATATTGTGTAAATGGTTTTGGAGTTGGAATTTTCTCCTTTCTGATCTTGACCATGTTTGTACTGACTACACTGTTTTTTTTTTCTTTTTTCAAGTTTTGGAGCAGCCAAAAATTGAAACATTAATGGAGGCCGATATTAATTAATCTGTTATCTTTTTTAACTTTTTTTTTTTTTTTTTTTTTTTGTGTTTTTGTTAATAATGGTGACATTACCTACCTATGACGGCTTCTAACATTATCGACGATTCTAAAACTGTTTATGATACCATTTTTTGATTGAATAACTACAACAATTTATTTGCGACGAGGACGACTTTTAGACTCTAAGCTACAATTTTTTGTCGTCATTGAATGCTACATTTCTTGTAGTTTATTGTGTGTTAAGCAAAATCTCATGGGAGGGCCATAAAAAAGGCAGTAGGAACTTCAAACTTGAGCTATAAAATGAACTAATTAAACTAATTAATCATAAATAGTTCAAATTTGATATTAGTTTGGGCTTGTTTATTTCTTAAAGAAACCAAATACAAGCTTAAGTTTGAAGCTCAACTACATAGCTAACCAAGCCTGAACAACATGTTACAAACCTAAATATTAAGTTTATAACGAGATAATTTAGGTTCTTAAAGGGAATTTGAACCTCTTAGCAAACACGTAATTTGTGAGTAAACTTTTATTGATTGAATTGTCGTATGGCATTTACATCATTTTATAGAGAGTATTGCAGCTTATTTTAGCAAAATAATATTATAGAATATTGTCTAAAATAAGGAGATTGCAATAATATGCAATAATTATAACTTTGAAAAAAATTAAGAAATAATATTAAGAGATATTGTATTATGAGATTATTATGAAGAATATTTTGGGAATCCTATCAATTAGGACTGTAACAAATCCCAAGCTTAATTTGCCTGGTACACTCATGAGTACTAAAGATAATAATTGCTACAATTAATATATTACATCTTTAAATGAGAATTAATCAAAATTTTGCATTATATATATAATTATTGCAGGTTTTAAAAACAGTCTGGTGGCTAGGTAGGAGGAATTGCCAGATTATGAGCATTCTTAGCAAGGATTATTGGATTAAAATAATGCTACATTTACTCCCATTTCTTTACACAATTTTTTCATATCCATATGTGGCTTTTAAAACCACCATTAGATATGATATGCATCTTTATTGAATTTTGATCCAATGATAATATTAAAAGCCACTTATGAGTGTGAAAAAATTGTGTTAATTTTTAAAAGGCATTATAAGATTCCGATTTGTCAGTTTTAGGGCTTGTAAATAAACCCGAGCTGGTGTATAAAATTAGCAAACCAGGTTGAACTTAAATCCAATTTGATCTTAAGCTTGAATTTGGCTTGAACTGGATAATAACAACGTATATGGCAATTGTATAACAATCTACTAAATAAAATTACTTTTTTTCAAAATCTTACCACAACATGCATAAATGCAACACGAGAGTAATATTGGTAGCATTTGCAAGTAGACATAATAGAACCATATATATTATGCCCATTTTGTTATGTGGATAATTTCTTAAACATGTAACAGCAGGGGCGGAGGGGGGGTCAAGAGGAGTCAAATGCCCCCTCCTTCCAATTTTTTTTTCTCTTGCATGCACCTACATATTATCGGATAAATGGTTAGGTTCTAAGGGAATCTAAACATTTAGATTCATAGATGGGCCTTAGACCTTTTATAACAAATACAAAGTTTTAAGATAATTTTTTGCATACTTTTCCATTATTTCATCACACTTAAATGGAAAACATTACAACAGACGGAAATGAAAATAAAAATAATCAACATTACTCCAAATTTGGTAGAAGATTAGTATAGATTACAAACTTACCATGTTGGCCTTGATGCGTGCACATGCACTATGAAAATAATAATAATAATAATAATAATAATAGAGAATAACTTCTATACGAAGCTGGTGTAAACCAACTCCTTTGTGCCAACCAATCAAAGCTGGCCACCTAGGATTATTGCACCAACTCAAATAAGAACCAAAACACCTAACTAATAACTACAAATGCTGAGGTGTCACTTGCTGAGTGGTAGGCACAAAGGGGTGGCTTTGTGCCACCTCCATATAAAAGTCGGGTGGCAAAATGGGTACCTGACACGACACGATTACGACCCGCGGGTATTCATTACACGATTAGCCTATACATAGACACGACCCGTTTAGCTAAACGGGTAATTGGGTCTGACACGATTATAACACGAAAATAGCCGGGTAACCTGACACGACCCGTTTTACCCATTTAAAATAATCAGGTCTAATCGGGTAGACACGACCTAACACAACCCGTTAAAACCCTAAACTATAAATTTTTTTTTAAAAAAAATAAAATTGTAATAATAATACATCAATACAGTCAATGCAAAAAATTGAGTTCTAAGATATTAAAGGCTTTAATAAATGATTAAAAAAAAAAAAGAAAAAAAGGGAAAGTGACCGTAATTGTATTCCAAAAGAAATTACTAAACTCATGATTTTACCTAAACTTAAAACAAGCAAGCATATTGACTAATTTCATTTATTAAAATAATTTTTAGTATAAAAAAATTTAATTTTGCTCAAATTACATTCCACTAAAAAAAAAAAATTGTATATTTCAACACAAAATATGATATCCATATATTTGAGCATATGGGAAAGTGGGCATGTATGAGAAGATGAGCTCTGTTATGGATTATATGAAGAAATGGTCTCTCTCTCCAACAATTGTTACTTTTAATACAGTGATTGAGGTGTTTGGAAAGGCTGGAAGTATTGAGAAGATGGATGAATACTTCAAGATAATGAAGCATCAAGGAATGAAGTATTTTGAGAGAGCAAGTAGAGAGTGAGAGAGGCAGTAGGGCAAAGGCACGGTTTAGGACCTTTAGGTTTACTGAGTCAGAGTGCCTCCGTCTTATCGGCTTATCCTTTAGAGAAAAAAAAAAAAAAAAAAAAAAAAAAAAAAAAAACGGGTCTAGCGGGTCAACTGGCCAGACACGAAATTACCGGGTCTTAATCGGGTAGACTCGATTACGATCCGAACCCGATAAGCCCAAACCCAATACCTATTTTTTTGTGTCATATTGGTGTCAGATTTGTGGGTCGTGTTAAAATTGTTGGCCCTATCTCATAATAATAAAAATAATAATGTTGGTTTCATTCTCTTACGTATTTTTTGTTTATCTCTATATTGCTAAGGTCGGGAGGATAATGTACGAATTGAACGTGAGGCAGTTATTCGTTTGGATAATCGTTGAATGACATGTGAGATGACCAAACTTCGAAAAAATCCGATTAATTATTGAAGACAGAAATAAATAAAATAAATAATAATAAAAACACAAGTGCGTAATTTTTTAGAAACAAGTTTTGAGTTCCATGCTTGTTAGTTTTGCAAACACTTATATTTTATTATTATTATTATATATCACTTTCTACTTTTCTATTTATTGCATATCGCCTTTTTTTTTTTCCAACGAATTATCTCTTTCATTGATATAACAATTAAATGAGGTAAAATACACAAGTCAAACATTATCTATGATATACACAATAAGTTTATTGGACTATTATAAGATAATATTTATGAAAAGTCACAATCTCAATCAGTTTCAGATTTACAGCAAATTCCGGCGAATCACGTCTCTATCCACTACTAGGTCCTTGATTGCCTGACTTTTTTTATTTTCGCTACTAGTGCTTTATCAATCGCAATCTTTTGCTGCCTTTACCGTAGTGACAATTTTCTTTATACTTGATAACTCATATGTCATCAGTCTATGGTTTAATCTCAAAAAAAGAACTATGAAAAAACAAAAGACTGACTGGCCGGAAACTAATTCCGTTATTGAAGTCGTTTATTAATGTCCCACTTGAAATGTTATTGAAGTCGTTTTTCTTTGTAAACCACACTTAATTCTTTGTGATATATATAATATATAGAACTATGAAACGTAATTTTTCTTACATGTATTTAAAAGTACAAATATCAACAAAATTAGGAAGTTGTTCATAGGAAAAGGTCTTTGTAAACCCACCACATAGCATGTGTGTATCACGTATGATATTTTTGGTTTGTTTTTAATTTCAGATAATAACAAGGGATATAACTTATAATATTGAAGTGATAGTTTGAACAAGGCAAGTGTTACATTTTTCCCATTTGGGATATTTTCATTTTGTATTTATAATTTGAAGTTTTTAGATGCTCAAGAAATGATCGAATTCCACAGATGAATTCGACAACATTTTCTCAATTATTCATGAACACAATGGGACATCATTTATTCATCGTACATATTTATTTATTTTCCTACTCGTTCATCATGCATACGATCGAATAGGATAGAGTAGTGTCTGCTTCATCAATTCAATCACCGCAGTTCACAAACTCGTAGCTCACAATAAGGTGGCCCTGGGCGTAGCCTCTTCCATCTGTGTCTATTTGGTTGAACACGCCTTGGTCCAGATCTAGACCTCCATTGCTGCATTGATCTACGATTCTCGCTGTTGTTTGAGCTCCTGTTCTACTGTTCGTTACCTAGCATTGGATGTCACGTGATAAATATACTCTGTCGTATTATTTGCAAATTTTAGATGACTCGACATAGAGTTATGTATAAGCATTGCACTATGCAATAAAATTAAAATTTTGACTATAAAATAACTATAATAAATTAATAGAGATAATTAAGAATTGAAAATGTCTCTTCATTTCACTTAATTTGAGCTTGTCAAAGAGTTGGATTTATCAATTTCTTTCTCTTTTTAAATTTCTACCTCCTCATATACTTAGGATCTAATTGGAATTTCGTTAGAAAGCTTAAAAAGTACTTTTAGTACCTAAAAAGCCATATCAAACACGATAAGTTGACGTGTTTGGTAAAGAATTTCAAAAAGTTTTTTTTTTTTTTTTTTTACTATAAAAATAGCCAAAATTCACTTTGGGCTATTTAACTTAAAAATTTTATTTCTCAAACACAATCCAAAACAGACTCTTAATTAAAATGTAAGCCAAAGAGTTAAACTTTTAAAAGGCAAAAAAGGGGAAAAAAAAATGAAAAGAAGTTCATATTTCTCTATAGAAAAATACTAAGCTTACAAAAATTTTTTTTTTAAAAAAAAAAAAAAAAATTGTTTACAACATGATGTGGCATAATATAATTAGGTTTCTCAAAAATTGAATTTATCTTATTTTCAATCATGTTCTGCCACATCATGTTATAAAAGCTTTTTATTATTATTATTATTATTTTTGTAAAATTTGTTTATAAGCATAGAGCATTCATCTTCTCTATAACATGTGTTCCGAAACAATCCTACTCCATGCAACCCCTCTAAAAATAGGTTTGTTGAACACGATGCGGAAATCTATAAAATGTTTGAGTTTGTCTTTCTTAATTATCACTAATTGATTTTAGATAAAATTGCAGCTCACTTTACCGTATAAATTCCATATTTTTTGTACTCACCTTTAAGCACTTGCCACAGGAGGCTTGTCCACGAGGCCCAACAGGCCCACAAAACGCCGTCCAACCATATTTTTTCCGCCATGCCAACGGCTTGTTGGCATCCCACGTCGAGCAGTACGCACTCACGGCATTCAAGTCCCACCCATTCTGCTCGGGCCTGTACAGGTGGTATGTTGCTCTGACATTAGAGGCGCTCTCACCACCACCGCCGCCTCCGCCGCCGCCGCCGCTAGTCTTACAATTGCTTTGACAATTTTTGGAAGGCGAGCAGTAGTCATCAGTTGTCCCACAGTAACCGTACTGGCTACAGCAAAGGTTGTTGGCACATGTTTTGCCGCCGGCTTGCCTGCCGCACTGCTGGGCAGTTGCAGTAGCAAGCAGGCAGAGAGATAACACCAAGCTTACGCTAATCCTTTCCATTGTGTACAATTTTAAGTTTTGTGATGCGGTTCAAGGTGTGCCGGATCGGAATTTATAGGAAGGAGATGAAGTGGTGGAATTACGTTAACACCCCTATCAGAACACGTATGAGATAACAACAATGTTGTGCAACCTTGACTTCTGATCTTAACCAATGACCGGGAATAACCGATACATTTTCGTTAAAAAAGGAAATAATAAAGTTAGGCAGTAGGATTGAGATCCCACCGTCAATAGAGTTTTTATAGGGTTTATTTATCCGAACATATATCAGTCCAACGGTAAAGAATTATTTTTCATCACGTCAATATTTTTCTTATCTTTTTCTTATTTCATTTTATAAATTTAATAGATCAATCAATAGATTTATGGACTCATGTGAAAATTTTTGTGAGTGTAATTTGTAGAGATCACTATATACTAATAGTTGTGTTTGTTAATATATTTATTTTGAGTGTGTTTTCGTTTTTTATTTTAAAAAATATTTTGATGTGGATATGAAAGTAAATTGAAAAAGACATATCCGTACAAATTTAATGATTAATCCTTTATAAAAATGATTAAAAATAATTTAAAAATAAATAAATTCTATCATTTTTCTTTCTCGATGCCGGCTTCGCTTGATTGGTGCAATTACGTGGAGAAGACATGAGAGAGAGAGATATTGTTTAGGAAGGGGGTCAATGGTCAAGATGGGCAACTGGATTTATCATCACGTCGTGCCTAAAAAAGGAAGATGGTAGATTGTCACGGCCTTAAAAGAATAGGGTCAATCGGTGTAAAGATTTTTTGAATGAAGATATCATGACAATTACAACCCAGCTTGGAATTTTATACGTTATTTTGTGCAAATGGTTTTGGAGTGGGAATTTTCTCCTTTCTGATCTTGATCATGTTTGTAGATTTTTTTTTTTTTTTTTTTTTTTTTTAAGTTTTGGGGTAGCCCAAAATTGAAACATAATGGAGGCTGATATTAATTAATCTCTTATCTTTTTTTCACTTTCCTTTTTTTTTTTTTTTTTTTTTTTTTTAATAACAATGGTGACATTGACTTCAAACATTATCGACGACTCAAAAATTATTGCTGGTAGCATTTTTTGATTGAGCAATTATTACGACCTATTAGCGACGACTTTTAGACTCTAAGCTACAATTTTTCATCGTCATTGAATGCTGCATTTCTTGTAGTTTCTTGTGTGTCAAGCAAAATCCCGTGGGAGGACCATCAAAAAGGCAGTCTGAACTTTAGACTTGAGCTATAAAATGAACTTTAGACTTTAGTTTGGGCTTATTTATTACTTAATTAATTAAAAAAGCCAAATGTAGGCTTAAGATTGAAGCTCAACTACATAGCGAACCAAGCCTGAAAAACATGTTACAAACCTAAATATTAAGTCCGATCCATAACGAGATAATTTAGATTCTTAAAGAGAATTTGAATCTCTTGGCAAAAACGTAATTTGTGAATAAACTTTCAATATTGATTGAATTGTCATATATTTGGTGTTTACATCATTTTAGTATTGCTGCTTATTTTAGAAAAATAATGTTATCGAATATATAATGTCTAAAATAAGGAGATTTCAATAATATGCAATCATTATAACAAAAAAAATAAATTAAGAAATAATATTATGAGATTATTATGAAGAATATTTTGGGACTACTATCAATTAGTCAGGACTCTGTAACAAATCCCAAGCTCCTGCCTGGCACATTCATGAGTACTAAAGAAAGTAATTGCTACAATTAATATATTTCAACTTTATATGAGAATTAATCAAATTTTCGTTTTATTTCATTCTTTATATATATATAAGTGTATAAAAAAATTATTGTAGGTTTTAAAAATAGTCTGGTGGCTAGCTAGGAGGAATTGCCAAATTATGAGCATTCTTCTTAGCAAGGATTATTGCATTAAGATAATGGCAAGGAAGATTTAAGAGGCATTAAATTCTAACATTAAGATTTGTTAGTTTTAGTCAAGACTTGGAATTCATTTGAGTTTACGATTTCAAAAAGTGTGATTTAAAAATAATAATTTTAAAATGTGTGATTTGAAAAAGTGACTTTTAAAAACGTAATTTAGCATTTTTTAAAAAAAAGCACCCACTTGCATATGATTTGAAAATGCATATTTTCTAGGTCTTCAAATTGCAATTTTAAAAAATGCAATCTCAAACGATTTATTTAATGGTCTATGAAATCGTAATGTCAAACGCACTCTGCTTAGTCTTAGCTTAGGACCCCACTTAATCATCGTTTTGGGTTAGAGATAGTAATTTAGGATTGTTGAGCAACACATTTATTTCGTTAATTAATTAATTTAACCAATCCAATAAAACCGGTGATCAAGCTCGAACTTGTTGAAAAATAAACAAATCCAGTAATTAAATGTAACCAAAAACCAAATAAACGCAATCAACCCGAAAAACCAAAAAAAAAAAAAAAAAAAAAAGGCTTGTAAATAAACCCGAGCTTTTGTAGAAAATTAGCAAATTTGGCTTGAACTTGAATCCAATTTGATCTTAAGCTTGAATTTAGGCTTGAACTTGATAATTAACAACCCAAAGAACTAAATTTCAATATTTTAGTATTTAGCCCAATTAACAAATATATTTGCTCACATGATCATTGTTATAACAGTTTTTAACACGGTGGATACGCTTTCTTCGAGGTCTTCAATACGTCGTCGTGCACTCCAAAAAATAATATTGTCAAGGGGGTCCCCGGGGAACTAGGGACACTCCGATGCAAAAGTTAGAAAGTTTCTAACTCAATAATATGTGAGAATATTTCATAATATTTTAGTACCTTGAGTAGGGGCCTATTTATAGGCTTGGGGAGCTAAAGTAGACTTGGACTGGATCTTCTTATTTGAATTGGTTTGAGAGTTCAGAGTTGAGATAGAACTCAATAGCTATCATGTAGAGATAAACCTTCAACATATATCATGTAGAGATAATTTTGAGTAGTCATCTTGTAGAGATAAGTAGGACGTCTTTATTCTAATATTATCCTGATTGAAATATAAGACTATTTATTAATTAAATAGCCCTTGCTATTTAATTAATATCTTCATGGGCCTATCCTTGGCCATTAGGCCCAGAATTTGGTGAGCTTGTAATGTAAATTTATTCCCAACTGTTACCCCCCAATTCCCTTAGCCAAGGTACTTGGGTAATGAGAATTTAGTCAACGCCTTCTTGCGGCTTATTGTTTGACCTTATCCAAGACTCGTGTCTCCCTAGTGAGTCTGCTTTGAGCTCGTCAGTTGGAGCTCTTCAGCTCTGTTTTTGGTATTGCTTGAGTTCCCGAGAGCACCCCCCAGCTCTATCCTTTGCCTAGGGGGTTAAACCCATCCAAGTTTCGAGATACTCGGGGATCATGCCTGGGTCCCTCTCCAAGTCATAAAGATAATCCAAACCTGCACAATAACCTTTAAGCTGTAATTTATAAGTCTTTCGATAGATTAACCTTTGTTCCCCGTTCGCCTTGGGGTGATTTCTTGTTTTTGTCCAAAGTTTTCTCCTTGTTTCCTTGTTTTTTACTGGGTTGTCTTCCAATAATTGTTTTTACCCAAGGTTTTCTCCTTGTTGCCGAAAATGAGTCTTCTTGTTTTTTGACCGGGTTGTCTCCCGTTAATTGTTTTTACCCAAGGTTTTCTCCTTGTTGCCGAGAATGAGTCTTCTTGTTTTTTGACCAGGT